>NW_023270389.1:37816511-38162118 GCF_011800145.1 Mirounga leonina | reverse complement strand
ACATGGAGTTGGGCTTCAGGAAAGAATAACATGGAGTTGGGCTTCAGGAAAGAATAACCTGTAGTCTGTTCTTCCTTCCTGTGACCTACAGGTCCTTGGTATAGGAAACTCAGGTAGATGGAGATGGGAAAATAATCATTTGGGATCTCCGTGGTCTGAAACCACCTCCAAAGGCAACGGATCCCACCACCTGGAATTTACTCTCTGTCCTCAACCCCAACCTATATCTTCATTTGCCTAAAATAAAAATAAGAAATTCAAACACATGTAAAAATTCATCTTTACCAAAATCTTCCTTGATTAACCCCATCCAGATTGGCTCTTGCACTTGGGTTCCATCTACATATGAACTTTTGCACATGTTGATGTATTGCTTCAAAGAACATAATTTGCTGATACATTGTTCCAGATCATTTCATCTGAGTATTTTTGTGTTTATTTGAGAATTCAGGTGCCTGGAACTTTTCCCTTTCATTTGGGAATTCAGGTATAAAGTCAATTTTCTATAATTGTTTGTGGCATTACTCCCAGAAGGGGAACTATTGGATGACATTTCCATCAGAGATGAAAACTCACCAGCCATTTTGTTTAAACATTGCTTGGTCACTGGAATTCCAATTCAGTTGGTATTATTTATATTGATTCTTCCCACATGTTCTTTTATCAAGTCTTAGTATCTCCACTTCCTTCTCCTGCCTCTTTATCAGTAGGCTCTAGGCACACAGATATTTGCCCGGAGGCGATCAATTCTGATGCCAATATGGAGTTTCACATTCACATATACAAAAGTAAAAGCAAAAGTCTAAAAGAGACTAGTGAAAAAAAGAAAACTAAAAAAAAAAACAAAAACAAAATAATAGGTTTTGATTCATTTCCTTAAGGGTCTTGGGTCTGCTTTCTCTTAAATTTGTGGACTTGTTTCTTCAGACTGGACTACACATGGTCCTTTATTTTCATGGTGGAATGGGCATCTTCTTACATGAAACCAATGACCTGCCTGTCAGGGAAAACCACAGCCCTTTCAGCAACCCCTTCTTTACATTCTTTTTCTTCTTTTTTTAAGGATTTATTTATTTATTTTAGAGAGAGAGAGAGTGCTCATGTGAGCATGAGGAGGGGCAGAGGGAGAGGGTGAGAGAGAATCTCCAGCAGACTCCCTACTGAGCACAGAGCCCCATGTGGGGCTCGATCCCAAGACCCTGAGATCATGACCTGAGCTAAAATCAAGAGTTAGCCACTTAACCAACTGAGCCACCCAGGTGCACCGTCCCCCCCTGCCGCCAACAACACACATTCTTGTCTCTTCCCTCAGACTCTCAGAAGGAAAGGCCCTAAGACTATGAACCAGAAAAACATAAGGGTGCTAAAGATACCTAAGGTGACATTAGACTTTGCCTGGAGCAGATTCAAGGGCCTTGGAGCATCTTGAAAAGCTGACTCTGATTTTCACTTCTATTCATTTCTCCACACGAAGAAGTATGAAACGTACAACCAAAAGTGGAATAAGTAATATCGGCTCATCCCCTCTTTGTTATTCTTCTAGTGCCATCTTGAACTCCATCTCCTCAGAAAGGGCTCCTTAGGCCCTTACCCAGGACTGGTAGCTTTATTCCTGGCCACACCCAGAGCACTCTGTCTGGAGCATGTGCTCCTCGTGTGCCAGATCTCACCACCAGAAAGTGTGCTTTGAGGGGAGAGACAGAATTTCAGTCAGCTTTTATTCCCACAGTTACCAAAATAGTATCAACAAATATTTATTCAATAAATTTTGATCCATCTAAAACCTTAGCTTCTAAAGAACCAAGTCTTATTATTTACTGTACGAGATATCTCAAAGTAGAACTAAATAAAAACAATTAAATAAGAATTAGTGAACACTGTCTCTAGACCAGTCAATGAGAAGTCAGTCAGAATTTGGGCTAGGTGAACACTGGTGGGGGAGGGGAGAACAATAGCAAAAAGAATGAAGAAATCCATCCCAGTCTAACTGGCTCCAACTTCTGGACATTCTCCTATCCTAAGCTGGCCCCAAGCCCCTGATCACCATGAGAAGCAAAAGATTTCTTCTTCTTCTAAGAAGAGAAAGAATGGTCTCTAAGGTATGATTTCAGGGTGAGCAGTGGTGGGGTAAGGATGGTAATGGAAGGAGGGGTTGTGATTGAACCCTGGGAATCATCTGCTGTCCAAGTGGATGGAGTCTAGGAGATTCTCGTAGTCCAATTCCATATAGAACAGATGAGAAAAATGAGGTTCAGAGAGAATAAATGATTCTCTAGGCCATGGAGTTGATCATGGGCAAAATGGGGATGAGAGCCCAGGTTTCTGACCCCTTGTTCCAGATTTTGAACTATCTATGTCATTTAACTATACCTCTTTAATAAAAATGACATTAATAATCAAAGTGACCACTTCAAATTAATCTATTGAAAGCTGGAGACTCACTGAGTGAGTTTTTTTTTTAAACCTCCCTGTAACCCATCTACGAACAATACAAATAGAAGTGATCTAGGAATGGGATGGAAATGTACAGTGTTAACAAGGATGCGACGTGTATGGCTGATGGGGGGAGGGGACAGTCAGCACAGATACTTAAGAGAACTAGTTAGCAATATCCAATAAAGTCGAAGATGCATATTCCCTTTAATCTGTTGATACCATTTCTAGGTATAGAAACTTTGATACACATACATGAGAAAAAATGTTCATTAATGAAAATTACATTAGGAATAATAACCAAGAGGTGCCTGGGTAGCTTAGTCGGTTAAGCATCCGACTTTTGATCTTGGCTCAGGTCATGATCTCAGGGTTGTGAGTTCAAGCCTTGTGTTGGATTCCATGGAGCCTACATAAAAAAAAAAGAAAAAGAAAAAGAAAAAGAAATAACAACCAAAAGATAGCCCTGTCAGAGATCAAGTTCCCCAGGAAACAGACTTGAGATGGATATTTGTGCAGGAGGGTTTTAGGTAGTACTCTTGGGAGAAACACCTGTGCAAATAAGGGAAGCAGGACTAAGCAGAGGGAGAAGTTGAACAGTATCACAGTAGTAACAGAAGTTTCAGCCAACCCTACAGAGAACTCTGCGCCTGGGACTGCCTCTCAGGTTGTATCAAATTGAGGCAAGAAGTCTAGGCCTTTCTATCCCTCATTGACCAGTCACTGGATGCAAGCTGCCCTGGGAAGAGGGTGATTTTGGATGAACAGCTCCCTTTGCCTGAGGCCAATAATTAAAGACGGACTCTGTTGTGACCCATTAGCAGCCAACATTCCCTGTGCCAGGGAGAACAGATGTCTTGGTCCTAAAAAAAAGAACTGGATGGCACATCATGGCATCCAGTACAGCACCCCTCTACCCTTAAAACCATGTAGCCAGTAATTTAAACACATTTCAGGGGGAAAATATCTAAGACAAAAGAAGAAATAAATGTGTAAATAACAAACTATTTAGAGATGAACAACAAGTAAAACGTAACATACCAAAATCAACGGCATATATCCTAAACGAATCCTAAGAAAATTTATGGCCTAATACATTTGATAGAAAATAGGATTGTAGATTATTGAACCAATTAAAAATCTAGAAAAGTAAAAATAAATAAACCAAATAAAGCACAAAGAATTAATAAATTTAAAACTAAAAGTTACTGAAAAATAATATTTTTCTAAAAGGCATTGATCAATAAAACTAAGAACTAAGACTTTGAAAAATTACAAAAAAAAAAACTGGCTGAGTCTAATCCAGAAAAGAAAGAAAGCTACAAATGAATGGAAATTGTATCTAAACACTGATAAAAATTTTTAATTATCAAGGAATGGTATGTACACTGTTATGCCAAGGAATTTGAACCCTAGATTAAAAATGATGATTTTATAGGAAAGTATAAATGATAACAGTCTCAAGAAAAAATATAAACATCAATGAACCATTAACCTTTGGAAAAATTCTACCAAACATTCAAAGAATAAAGAATACCCAATTCACACTAAATGTTGCATGGCATAGAAAAAAGATAGAAAGCTAGTAAACTCATTTTATGAAGCTAGCACAATTCTGATACCAAAACTGGACAAGTATAACACAAGAAAATAAAACTATAAGCCAATATCACCTCTGAACAGATGTGCAAAAGCCCTAACTACAATATTAGCAATTTATTAGCAGCATATTAAAGATACTGATGAATCATAATCCAGATAGTTTTATCCTACAAATGTAGGATGACTCAGCTCTACATATCTAATAAGGTAACCCATCTCATTAATACATTAAAGGGAAAAATCAATATAATTATCTCAATAGGTGCCCCCAAAATCAACACCCATTTATAATGTTGATTATTTATGATATCAAGTATCACAACGGCCTACTGCAGTTTAAATGGCTCACGTGGGCCAACACACTCTAGTCTAATGTTATCTGCAACTGCATCTTTTTCTAGCTCACTGGATAGAGGAAACAGAGAATAGTATTAATGGTTGCCACAGTGATTGAAGTCTAGAGGGTAAGAGAGGAGGAAGCTAAAAAAAAAGAGAGAGAGAGAGAGTCCAAAAAATCTGCATAAAATATACCTCGAGCTTTTGCCCAACCCTTGAGGGCAGACCTCAAGGATCTCAGAGAGCCACTGGGAGGCACAGAACGGAACAGAGTTTTCAGAGGTCCTATACTGCCCAGCCAAAGTGTCTGGATCCCGGTGAAAATCTTGGGCTTTCAGTACCATAGCGTGTTAGAGAATTGCACAGTGGAGTAAACTGGGTAAAGGCTACACAGGATCCCTCTGTGTTGTTTCTTACAACAGCAGGTGAATCCATGATGATCTCAAGGTAAAAAAGTTTAATTTTGAAAAATGAAGACAAAAAGAAGTGTTCTCTGAGAATCCAAGGCTGAGAAAAGCTGAGCAAATATATCATCAGCATGGACTGGACATACCAAAGGAAGTTCTTCAGGCTAAAGATGATCCCAAAGAAAGCACAGCAGTACAAGAGGGAAGGAAGAGTTCCAGAAAGGGTGAATGTATGTGTAAACATAAAAGGCATTTTAAAGCAAGAACACTAACAATGTCCAAAATAGTAAAAATAGGTAACACCACCACCACCACCACCAACGACACATAGAGGCTAAAACCAGGTAATTCCACATCTCGGTCCCTAGCCTGGAGAAACACTCAGGTGTGTAGGCAAAAGGGGGCAATGAGCTCATCGTGAATTCACATGCATTTGTAACCATACTCCCTGCAACTCTAACAGTAGCAACAATTGGAAAGAAATATGAATATCTATATATAGGGGATGGCTAAATAAATTATGTTGTGTATATAGAATGAAAAACCATGCAACAAAAAGTGGGATTATATCTAATTGCGCTAACATGGGAAAAGTTTTTAAAAAGCAAGTCATAGAAATACATGTACCGTCTGATACCATGTATGCAAAACATAATTTTCTAGAGTATGCATACTTCTATGAAACACTTTTGAGTAATTACAGCATATCAGACATTATTGTAAGTGCTTTACACAAATTAACTCTTTTAATCCTCAAGAAAACCCTATGAAATAGGTACTATTATTGTCTCCATTTTTGCAGGGGAATAAATTGAGCATAGAGGTAAGTAACTTGCCCAAATAACTCAATTGATAATGACAGGAATAGAATTCAAACCCAAGCAGATGGGCTCCAGAGTCTGTACCCTTCCAATAATGCCTGGGGAATGTGCTCAAAAGATGCAATCCCAATTTTTACCAGTGGCTGCCTCCAGCCAGAAAAATGGGTTTGGGTTGGTAGTCCAACCCAACAACTTTATCTGTTCTAGGGGCACCTGGGTGGCTCAGTCGGTTAAGCGTCCTACGGCTCAGGTCATGATCCCAGGGTCCTGGGATCGATGCCGGGTGTTGAGCTCCCTGCTTAGCAGGGAGTCTGCTTCTCCCTCTCCTTCTGTCCCTCCCCACCTGTGCTCATGTGCTCTCTCTCGCTCTCTCTCTCAAATAAACAAATAAAATCTTAAAAAAAAAAAACCTTTATATGTTCTATTTGAATGCTTAACAAGAATAAACTGATGTGTTGTTCAGGAATTTTAAAATAACAACTAAAATTTAAAAGGGACGTTATGAGCCTTAGTAGAAAAGTTTGGAATGCATTGGAGTACAAGTTTAATTCTGTGGTGGCCTGATCCTATACCAAGAATAAGTTCTCGGGGTTCCCCGGGTGGTTCAGTCGGTTGCGTGTCCAACTCTTGATTTTGGCTTGGGTCATGGTCTCAGGGTTGCAGATGGAACCCGGTGTCAGGCTCCCTGCTCAGCTCGGAGTCTGCTTGTCCCTCTCCCTCTGCTCCTCCCCCTACTCTGTCTCCCTCTCTCTCCCTCTCACAGTCTCTCTCTCTCTTTCTCTCAAATAAATAAATAAATAAAATCTTTTAAGAAAAGAATAAGTTCTCTACATAGAAATATGTGAATACATACATACAAATAAAAGCAATTTGTAGAATGGTTTCAGGAAGTACACTTTCTGTTATTAAAATACCTCATCAAGTAAGAGATAAAATGTCCACAAAAGTTGGAAAGTCACAAGACCGGAATGGGGTTCAGGAGAAAGCCAGGAGTCTAACAAATATTTTCGTATTTATGAATTTGGGGACTCACATGGGTCTGAGTATTCAAGAGTTGACTGTATTAAAACATACACAAACCCAGCAAATAAGTTCTCGATTCAATTGTTCTTTGCAATGGACATAGAGGCATTAAATTAAAATCATCCTTTTCCCAAATCATGTATTCCTATATCTAGAGTACTCCACTGGCTGGTTCACTTTGTACTCAAAAAGGGATTGAACGGGCTCCCACTTAACCTGAAGCATACCTAGGGACTCAGTAATTAGGCTGAACTCTAATGAGATGGTTGGTTGCCGAACGGAGCTGTCCAGTCAGCCACGCAGAACCCGCGAAGTGCAAACTGAAGGTGAAAGGGACACTCTCAGTTTGAGAGACTGCCCGGGAAGCCCCTAATGAGTTGACTGATGGAGGCAGAAGATCCCTGGGAGGGGTGCATCAGCTCCACGCACTGTGGGTGTTCCCTGGAAGGTGGACCATCAAAGCAAGTCAGAGGAGCCCATCAGTCTTGGTCTGGAATTCCCAGAGTTCACTGATCAGCCAACTGGTGGAAAGTCATGGGGTGCTGAAGGTGGTATAGAGCCCGGAGTTTTTCACTCCGAGCTCGGGGCTCCAGCAGACAATGCCTTGGATCAGAAACAGACAGCTGGGAAGGACAGAGCAATCACCTCCAAGAATCTTAGGACTGGATCAGACCTTGAGAAGTCATTGAACTCCCCCTCCAGCCTGCTCAGAGTAAGACAACCTCCCCACACCATCCCCTTTCATTTATTATTACTATTATCTTAAAGAGAACATTCTATAACCGCCCTCTGTCAGAAAGTTCTTCCTGAGCTCTAGCCAAATTCTCCTTGGGGTACAAAGCCCCAAAAATATATTGACAAACTTCTTTGGACAAAAAAAGAGACACTCAATTTAAGAGACTAGATACAAAACTGTGTTCTTATAAAACAGGTAAGTTGCGAGACAAGGCGTAGGTAGAGAAGGGAAGATATGTTACACAGAGGGGTTGTTTTTAAAATGGAATTATTCCATGATTTTTTTAAAATTTCTTTTTATTTATTTTTTGACAGAGAGAGATAGAGACAGCCAGAGAGGGAACACAAGCAGGGGGAGTGGGAGAGGGAAAAGCAGGCTTCCCGCGGAGCAGGGAGCCCAATGCTGGGCTTGATCCCAGGACGCTGGGATCATGACCTGAGCCGAAGGCAGACACTTAATGACTGAGCCACCCAGGCACCCCTATTCCATGATTCTTTAACATGAGTTATCATGGTATATTTGATTGTTTACAGAGTAGGAATTTCTTCACAAAAGAATTTTTAGTAGGCAAATTGAAAGTTAAATTACCCATTGCCCACTGTGTATCTGTAAGTCACAAAAAACGTAAACTCATAGGTTTAGGCACTCCCCAGTCCACCCGGCTGGACCATGAGGTTTACTGGGATCTTGATGTGGCAGACAGGAGAGAGAACAATGAGTCAAGTTGGGGAGGCCAGGAGTCGGAATCAGGAAACCCAAAGAAAGGTCATGAATGAAGATATGTTGAGGCCAGACATCAGAATCAAAAACAGGTGTTATGATTATGCTTCCTGGAAGCTTTCTCCAGAATAAAGCAGGACACAGCAAAGGACCACACAGGAGGCAGGTTCCAAGCTCTACAACCTAAGAAGGAGCTGGGGCTCCAGAGTAAAGGAAGGGAGGCAGAAGGCCAACAAGAAGACCTCCTGTCAGGGGAGTCTACTACATGCCAAGTTTTGAGCACAAAACTAATTCCAAATATAAGTACTGGTAGGAATGGGGTACCTATTCTATATTCAGACTTGGTTCTCACTGGCTGTGGATTTGCTGATGGCAGATGCTTGGTGGGGCTGACGGGGGTGGTAGCAGTTGTAAGGGATTTTACCATCAAGTAGCAAATAGTATACACACAGATCATATGTGAGAAATTACTTTGTCCAGTGTATCTTGGACTTTGGGGTGAGACCTATTTGTAGGTCATGAAATTAGGAACACTCAACCCAACCGTTTTTATTAAGTTTTGTTGTGAAGAGAATAGAATGGAGTGGGTGCCACAGCTTGGAACCAAATGCACTGCATTTAGTAAGGCTAGACATTGTTTCATGGAAGTTTGGGTGTGTGTGTGTGTGTTTGTGTGTGTGTGTGTGTGTGTGTGTGACCCAGAGAGGCAGAAACAGAGACGGAGAGAAATAATGTGATAAAAACTGATTTCCACCATGGGTCACAATTTTAAAAAGTTGTATTGTCAATGAACCAACAAAACCCTTCTTGTTTTACAGGTAAGTAAATTAAGGACCAGGAAGAGTAAGGGACCACCAAGGAATAGCTAGTCTGAATCCTTCTGCCGTGCCCACTGACAAAGACCATGCTCTCCAAACAAAACAACTCAGGACATAGGACATATTTATTTTTATGAATACTCTTCATAGATATCAAATACAATTATGCTTTTATTGTGCATTTAACAAATTGTGCTAATTGAAAAGAAAACTACACAAAAACAGGACTTCTTCGGAAAAATCTCAGCTATATGGTTGCTAACCATAGCCTGTAACCTCTCGTATGGTTACCACGGTTTTAGCCAGAGGCCTGTTTTGCCTACAAAACAAAAAACTAAGCCTGCAATTTAGATGTTTGGCCGCTAGGTGCCGTGCCATAGCGATGCACGCTGAACCACAGGCTCCAATGTTCTCTCTTTGGGTCAAACAAAATTTGATATTAAAACTTAAATATAACATGCCCCCCCCCAAAGAGATCATTGTTCTGAAGCAAAAAAAAAATTAAAACTAAAAAATCCTGAGGTCCAATTTAGTATCTTTCTCTCTGATCCTGCAATTTTATCAGTTCCCCTGAACTAAATTTGAGGTCAATATAAAGCCCCTACAGTTGGTTTATCCTCAGCTCTTAGGTGTTCCTGGCACCAAACCTCCTGAGCCACTCGGCTCCTGGGAGCCTAAAATAAAGACATTTCTTTCTAGACTTCTAAGATCATTAAAGGAAAGAACTTTCCTTTTTCAAGTTCCCCGATCCCAGAGTCTTGCTTCTTTTCACTCCACTGAGCAGAAAGGATGGAGAAAGGAGGCTTCAGGGTGATGAAGCCATTAATGTCCATCAGAGTCTTGCTCCCCAGTCCTTCTCCACTTCTTCTTTTATTCTCCCCCAAGCCCTCGGTTTTCCCCTACTTGGACTTTGGCTGTTGTGTCTCTGGCACTCCACCCCTCAACAAGTCACAATTTCCAGGTTGATTCTTAGAATGCTGGTAGGAGGCACAGGAGGAATCTCTGTCCCCAGTTTATAGATGGGGACTTCAGAAAGATGAAATGACTTTCCAGTGTCTCGAACGTCGAAGTCAGTCTGTTACTGCAGTGTTCTTTCTATTGTTGATTTATGTTAGTCGGGGTCCAGGGAAGAGACAGAGCCTACACAGTCGTATGAACAGGGAAAGTTTAATATAAAGAATTATTCATAGGAAGAGGTAATTAACCACTACAGGGCAGAGAGAAATCTGAAGACTAAGGGGTTGCAGGCAGAGGGAGTAGTCACTACCTGTGGGGCAGAGGCAGAGCCCCTATGGAAGGAACCCCACCCCGGGGCTGGAGGCCAGACCTCGCCGGGGAGGAGGTGGCTGGGGTCCGGTGGGTGGTGGAGAGGTTGGGGTGCTGCCGCCAGGGCTGGAGGGGAGAACACTATCTGCTGAGGCCAAAGAGGGCACCAGGTGGGAAGCCATCTGCTCTGATGCCCGCGAAACTCACTGGGTGAGCACCGCCGGATGACAGCAAGCCCCTGGCCGCAGGGCAGGTGCAAGAAGCGCACCAGCACCAGAAGGAAGCCCCTGCCTCCTGCACGGCGGTTGCAGCGCCCTCTGCTGGCAAGGGAAATATTGCACCAGCGGGCAAGGAACAAACAGTACCACGCCCAGCTCCAGCACCGCCAAGCTGGGCAAAGCAGGTCGGATTTGGCACGGAGAGACAAGGACTCAATAACTGGGTAGTTAGCACTCCAAATGTGAGTCGTGTTTCATAAATGGAAGCACGCCCGTAATTTCTTTGGAAGGCAATTTGTAGGTACTCATTTCTTTGGAATTTGAGAATCATGCCCTAGTAGTAATGGAAGGGAGTGTTTCCTTTTGCCTGATGGCATCACGAGGTGCCATGAAAGTTTAAAGACAGCATGGGAATCACAGAACAGGTGACCCCTGAAGGGACGGTGGGGACGGTGATCAGGAGAGATGCACAAAGCAGCAGTAGTGTTCGTGGTGTTGGTTACATTATTCTAGCCTATACCTTTTTGAATGTCTGAAATACTTGCTGATAAAATAAATGAATAAAATTGAAGGGTATAAATAAAATTTTTAAAGAGGTAATGAGACAGAGATCTGGATTGCTTCTTAGAACTGGTTAATTTTTTTAAATAGTTCTTTCTTAATATCTTTTATTGTTCCTATTCCATGGATTTCTCCTTAAAAATGTTTTTTTCTCAAGGGTCTATCCTGAGCCTTTCTCTCTACTTACTCTCCCCCACTCTGCATGATCTTATCTAATTTCAGGACTTCCTTCTCTACGTGAATGATATCCAAATGTTGTATTTTTCACCTGGATAGGGCCCCTGAGATAGAACACCATTCACTCAACTTCTTCCTTGACATCTCAGTCTGGATGGGTCACACGTACCTGAAATTCCTTATGTCCACCCTGCAGTCATTCTCCTCCCCCTACGCTTATGCCTCTTTTATCTCCTACTCGGTAGCTGGATCACCATCCACCAAGTTGCTCAAACAAGAAACCCAGGGCCTGTCCATGATGCTTCCCTCATTCGCCAAATCCAACCACCAAGTTCTGTCAAGGGCACTTTTTAGCATTTCTTAAGTTAATTTGTTCTCTCTATTCCCGCTATGGATTTCCTGGTTGAAATCACCACAGTCCCTCACCCAGGTCACCAGCACTTCTCCCTCTGCCTCCTGCCTGCTTCTCTCACACCTAGTGTTTGCTGGAATCAGACAGAATGAGATTATGGGGCCGGATGGCCTGGAAGCTCCCTGGGGCACCAGGGTATACGACACCCTGAGATGTCGTTCAAGCAGATCGAATGTGTGGTACCAGCTAGCTCTGGTTTTCTGAGCAGCTTACATCATTGACAAAATATAAAATGGTCCCAATCAAACCAAAGTAGATTTATGGTCCCGAAAGAGCTGACCCAGCACTGCAGAGTATTTCTGTCAGTCACAATGTGATTTGCTTGGTGAAGGTTAGGACACACCAGCAACGTGGGACAGAGGCCTGGCAGGCATCTAAAGTCTGAGGAAATTTCGAAACTCACTTATACATGGTACAGTTTGGATTAACAAACACGTGGTTTCTTTTACCTACATTTGAAGGCTTTTATTAAGGCTCACAAGAAGTTGTCAAATTCTAAAAATGACACACATACAAAAAAAAGAGAAAGAAGGAAAAACCTCAGGAAAGCAGGAACACTTTCTGTCCACATGAAAGCCAAAAAAAAATTTGTTTTAATATTTTCAACAAGATTGTCTAACCACATTTGTGTGAGTTATGCCTGTGTGTGACTAACAGCTTGCAGGTATATATAAAAGTGTCGTCAGAAGAAAACCTAATCCAAATATGTTAAATTGTTACGTCACTACATTCAGGGGGAAAGAATTAACTGATTTTGAACACAAAGAAAGAGATGTAAAATTTTTATTAATAGAAAATCAGTTTCTCTTTATTCTCTAAAAGCAAATATTAAACTTTTTTTTCAAGTAGTCCCCTGAAGGGGTGTCTGATTCCTCACCAGCCCGGGACACTCATGACAGTCCCCCCATCAGAGTCTGTAGCTAGAGAGGTGAGGATAGAATCCAGAGTCCTCACTGTTTCTACGAGGGCCTTCATGACCCCCCTTGCTCCCCACATCTCTGGCCTCTTGTCTTTCTT
This sequence comes from Mirounga leonina, assembly GCF_011800145.1. Lineage (NCBI taxonomy): Eukaryota > Metazoa > Chordata > Mammalia > Carnivora > Phocidae > Mirounga > Mirounga leonina. Next base: position 38,149,571 of record NW_023270389.1, on the reverse strand, counting down.
TTCCAGCCTCCAATTCTGTTCCAGCTCCACTGAACACTTTCCAGCCCCGCCCCCCCCACAACCACTCCTCTGCAGGCCTCAGCACAAAAACACCCCCAGGACCCTGAACAACTCCTTCTTGTTTTTCAGGTCTCAAGTGAGATTTCTCCTCTTCTTAAAAGTGTCTTCATTCCCCCCCGCCAAGAAGTCTCCATCAGGTGTCCCTACCGGGTGACCCCATCCTGCCCTGCTCCTCTCCCACCACACTCACGTCTTTATCACCCTCCCTTACAGCTATCTGTGGACGTTACGGTCTTATAGGTGTGCGAGCCCCATCAGCTCCCTGATGACCCCACAGTTGTATCCCCAGCCCCCAGCAGAGTGCCTGGCCTGGAGGAGATCTGTAATAACTATTTATGGAATAAACAAATCAACTCATAAACTGCATCTCCTTGCCATCAGACAGTAGAAGTGAGTCAAGATACTGCAGTCTCCCCAGATGCTTTGAGTGGATGAAAATCCTAAGCCAGAAGAAATGACCATGAAATGGGATGATGGGAAGACAGCCAGCTCAGTGACACCAGATGCCAGATTCTTCTACCCAAACTGATTTCCCTCCTGCCCCAGAATGTGACTGGGGTGCTATCCTTGCCAGTGATCTACAGACATAGTAAAAATGCTAACTCTATTCACCCAAGCAAAGTGGAAGAACTCAGGTAAATCTGTCCTATACAAATCACACAAGGTATTCCAAAGCCAAGTAGCAATGAATATTGGATTAGCCCTCCACTCATGCGGATAATTGAGAGTTAGTGCAGTTTGGAGTTTGTTTGCTCGTGTACTTTTAAATCCTGGCCATGGGATCCAGTCAGCCTAGGAGGAAAGTGGGGCCAGCAAGATAGGACAGGGCAGGACACAGCCTATCGCCCCTATGGTCCCTGCCCTGCAGGGGAGCAGGGTGGAAGGAAGGGATAGCCACTGAGCAGCCCACTGGGATCTGGGTGGAGAACCCACGAGGAGCTCATTCTACACCAAGTTCTTTCATTGTTTCCCCCAACCCAGAGGAAAAACTGGGGAGAAGGGGCTAACAGCCATTCCATCTGGGGGCTAGAAAGCTCACACCAAGAAGCAATAAGAATTTGAATAACAAGAATATTGTCCTCAGAGGAAAAAGAAGGAAAAAAGTAACCCACCCACCCGTGTATGCCAAGACACAAAATTTAATTAGGAAGATAAGAATTGGGGGGCGAGATTGGGTTGATGTTCTTTTTTTTCCCTCTTGATGAGCTCAGGGAAAGGAGTGAGAGACGTAATTTAAGCACAGAATTAACATCTTCTAATAATCTTAGACAAAACCCGACTCTGTTTTGCTTTGGTTTGTAAATTAGCTCATGATTAAAGTGTCTCTTCAGCCATGCGCCATTGTCTACCCAGGCCTGTTTGCTGCATGCCGCCCTGACCTGAACGCCCTTGGAGCTCGAGTACCAGATTCGAGAGCGTGAGGGAACAATTATTATAAAGTGAAGTACTTGCAGTTTTGCTGCAAAATCAATGAACTTTTCAAGTGATTTTTATCATATTTTGCAGCTGTTCTGTTGGCTTTTGAGTGGTTATCACACCGTCAGCCCCGGTGTTTTCAAAAAGCCTTGTTCATCTGGAAGCCTCCCTTTTTCCTGGAAGAACAGCTGGTGCCGCCCCGGCTGGAGGGCCCGGGGCTGCTGGAGAGGGGCTCCCAGGAGCTGGCTTCTGGTTGCGGCCTGGGCGCCTCTACCTCTTCTCATCTTGGGCGATTCTGGGCCTGGGCGCTCGTCCTAGCTCAGCTTGACCCACCTCACCTTGGAGAGCAGCTCCTGGAAAGCCCCACTAGCGTCTTCACACATCACAAGCTGGTGGGGATGGGAAGCACGTCGAGATGGCAGGATCCACCAGGACGACTAGAAACCCAGGCCCTGGAGATATAAGGTCCGCGTAGGCCCAGGGGCCATGCGGGGCTCTCCCTGGGAGTCCAAGAGGGAACCGGGCAGCTCAGTCAGCAGTGACTGAGCAAAAGGGGAGGGAAGAGGAACATCCCAATTCTGGGCAATCCTCCTGTCCAGCGGGCTGGTGCACTAAACCTTCTGTCCTTCAGGCAGACGTTGAGCCAGAGGACACTAAGGAAGCCAAATCCCACAGGTATCTTTGCTTAAAAGGTATCTGGTTCATGTTTTTCATATTCACTGAGAATCCAGGTGACCCACATAAAATATTGAAGCTTCAATGCACAGGTTTCCTTAAAATGACTCTAAAATGGGCCTATTTCATAATGCTAAATAATACTATATTTAGGTGTGGTACTGAATGAGTGAGGAATCTGAAACCATGCCCACTGTTCTCTCCTCCCTCTTTGTCCTGAATTCAGCAGACGATCACCCCAGGAGAAGAATCAGAAACTGGTGCTTAGATTTGACCCCGGGATGGGGGCTCTTTCAAACATGGAATAAGTGAGTATTTTCCCCCAGTAAATTTGCCCAGGGTAACCTAATGGTTGTGATCAACAACCAGTTAACCAGTAAATAGTTCTGCAGCATCTGCTGTGTGTTCAGCACAGAGAAGTTCTCTGAGTTCCGTAACATAAAGATAAAATTTAATTCCTTACTGCAGAAGAAAACTGCTCTATGTTGGACCTCGATTGGTCTCTCAGGATGGGTCGGATTTAGGTAAGTGGAGAGAGGAGAGAACACAATAGGGGATCAGCCCACAAAAAGGTGGGGTCAGTGCAGGACACAGTAAGTCCCATTTGGATGATTTTCAAGATGTACCCAAATTAGGTAGAGCAGGCGATGTGCAGGCATGGAGTTTAACCACCTGATGGGGCTAATTTGGGGGTTGAATCAAGAAAGGAGTTTATTATGGTTATCCCCAAATAAATGTTTACAAGCTCAGTTATTTCTACTGTCTTAAATTGCTAGCTTTGAAAAAAAACCATTGATAAACCAGGAAACTCTTACCAAGAATTGGTTGCTTGATGAGGAAAAAAAAAATGACCATGTATTGAGTTCTTTCTATATTCCAGGTGCCATACTCAGCACTTAACTTTATTTTGTTTAATCCTGATGACCACCCATAAGGTGGGTACTATCATTAGCTCCATTTTACAGAAGAGGAAGCTGAGTCACAGGGAGGTTATGTTTGCCCAAGGTCACACAGTTTAGCCAGCTGAGTTTTTGAAATCCTGCTTCTACACCATGACTTTTTTTAAAAAGATTTTATTTATTTATTTGAGAGAGAGAGAGAAAGAGCGCACAAGCAGGGTGAGCAGCAGAGGGAGAAGCAGGCTCCCCGCTGAGCAGGGAGCCCCATGTGGGACTTGATCCAGGACCCCGGGATCATGACCTGAGCTGAAGGCAGACACCTAACCAACGGAGCCACCCAAGCGCCCCTACAGCATGGCTTTTGAAGTGATCATGCTGGCTGCAAGCCTCTCGCCTTTGGCAAAATAAGAATTTGACGAAAGAAATGTCTTTTCCAAGATCTCAAGTCAATCAATATTCCATTTGCTCAAGCAGCATGAACATGGGCATCTACACTCTGCTGAGCACTGGATTGCAAGGAATCCAACGACCCAGAAAGGGAGAACAAGAGAGACAGACCTACGGACCCCTCCGGGCTTGGGGGTTTACAGTCAGCTCCCGGAGGTGATAGAATCAATGTAGGCCTTGAAGTCTAAATAAGATTTGGAAGAGAAGTGAAGAGAGCCTTGAACAAAGGAGAACACAGCATGAGCGAAGATTTGGAAGTCAGAATATGCACATCATTTTCAAGGGTCAGTGGGTAGAATGATCTGGCTGAAGTAGAGTCACAGGGAGTAATAAAAAATCAGAATTAAAATTTAATAATAAAAAACCAGTAAGTTAATAAAAAATGTTTAAACAAAAGGGAAAATCAGGCCAAATACAGCCAATGTGAATGTTCAGCTCCAGCAGAGATGTTCTCTTGTAGACTTTGGAAGATCACTGGAGGAGTGGAGCCTGGGTGTGAACTAGATCACTCAGAACAGATCTGGGGAGTAGGGAGAGGGTCTGAGGTTGTACGCCTCTGGACTGGGGTTGCAGCAGGGCCGGTGGAAAGGGCAGGTTACGTGTGGAAGAGATTAACAAGGAACGAGGGACAATGGGTTGAAGAAAAATGACAAGGAGGAAGATACGGTCAATAAATTCTAGTAGCAACTATCAGAAACAAAGAAATCATTAGAGGTCCTTGGAGGGGAAGGGATAGAGAACAAAGAGTTTGGTTTTAGGATTAGTGAAACATATGTAAGGTGACCATACCATTTATTGTCTAAACTGGAGCACTTTTGAGAGTGAAAGGGAAGGGGGGCACTGCTAATAATGACCCCACAACAAAACACATAACTGGGAGCACAGAGGCAAACCAGGGCACGTGGCCACCCTGGACTGGGTGATGGAGGAAACGTTCAAGAGGTAGTGAGCAATGCCAGCCTGGAGTGCTGGGGGAAGTCGGGACCATGGGACGTGGTCTCTGCCAGCTCCCGAGAAGCCCAGTGCGAAACTCTGAGGGTCACTCTCTGAAACATCCATGTCTGTAGAGAACAGGGATCCAAGGACTGAGCTTTGGTGGCTGGCAGCAGAGGGGAGAAGGGAGGTCAGGAGAAGACCGAGAAAGTGTTAGGGAGCATGTGGTCAGCAAAGTGGGAAGAGAGCTAGTGGGGTGCCATTTTCATTTTAGGACGTTTACTGTACATACCAACACACGCACGCGTACACACCCTCCACCTGAGGCAGGTGTATCCCACCAGGCCGTAGAGAGAGCCATCCTTGGGCTTCAACTACTAGCGTCCCAGAAACCACATGCAATGTTTACACATTGTCTCTCTTGCCCCATGTCCCTCACGCCTCCAACCCTTCGGATGCTGTTACTTCTGCCTAGAATGTCCTTCCTTCCCTCCTCATTCCCTATCCCAACCTTCTGCTCCAGGCTAACTCCTACTCTTTTTTCAAGATTCAACTCAGCTTTCACCTCCTTTGGGAAGCCTCTTCTGAATTTCTCAGTGTGGCTGGATGTCCCACTCCGGTTCCAATAACATGCTGGGTTTGCACCCATTGCCACCCCTGCCACCCAGCATTACAATCACCTGCTTTCTGGACTCTTTTCCTTCCCAAACCAAAAGTTTTTAGAGAGCAGAGATGGCGTGTCTCATCTCTATCACCCATCATCCCCAGCACATTGCTGGGACAGTGATGGTGCTCAGTGAATGTTTGATGAATGAATCCATGGTTCAATGGATCGACAAATGGTCCCAGACAAAAGCTTAGTGCTTCTTTACTTATCATGGTCATTAAATAAGCTTGGTCACTAAAGACTTAAATTTGACTAATTTGCACTCTCTTGTCTTTTGTTTGATGAGTACAAAGAACTCAGAAATGGTTCTGGGTCTGTGTCATAAGTAGATACCAATCTACTTGGTGATTGGAAGGAGGAGAGATAAGTAAATGCCCAGGCTTCTTAAGGAAAGAATAAGAATACTCATGGCTACAAGGGTTAAGGTGACTAACTCCTGTTCTTTCTCCAAATCTGGGGCAGTGAAGCAGGGGACAAGTCTCCAAGGGAGAGGCAGGCAGGAGAATGGGTGTCATGCACCCAGAAATCAGAGTCTACATAAAGCCTAGAACCATTTCTGAAGAGTAGGGGTGGAGAGCTCTGATAGAATTCACCACTGCTCACAAAATACTCTTCTGAGAGCTAGCAATGGGACCACAGGCAGCATCCAACACGGCTTTGAGGGCAGGCAACCCTGGTCAATGCTGCAAGAAGCCCAAGCAGGCGTCTACCCAGCGTGGACACAGCCTCCAGGGGGTAAAGGGGTATGAGCCAAACATTGATCATAGAGGTAGGGAACACAGCTGGCAGGTGTGAGAACCCCAGAATCCAAAAGGAACTTGGGCCATGAGTTGAAGCCAACTTAGTAGTTCCTAAATTGTGGACCAAATTGTGTCCCCCCAAAATCCATATGTTGAAGCCCTAAGCCCAGTGTGACTGCATTGGGAGATCCGTCCTTTAATAAGGTACTTAAGGTTCAATGAGGTCCTAAGTGCGGGGCCCTAATCCAATAGGCCTGGGGTCCGTATAAGAAGAAGAGACACCAGGAGTGTGTGTATACAGAGGAGCGGCCATGAGGAAACACAACCAGAAGGCAGCCCTCGGGAGAAACCAACCCTGCCAGCACCTCTATCTTGGACTTCCAGCCTCTGGAACGACAACAATTTTGTTGTTGAAGCTCCTCCGTCCACGGTATTATGTTTGGCAGCCCCAGAAAACTAATACAGTCATATATTGAGATTTTGTGGGAAGAGATGAACTATGTCTGTAAGAGAGTACTGGCCTGGCACGGTGGGGGCCAGACCCTAAAACAGCTTCCCTGGATGCTGGGGCAGATCCAGAGTAAAGGCCTCCATTTCCTTGCAGACATTCCGGCCCGAAGGCTGATTTAAAAGTTTCTAGCCACACAAGAAAGATCCTGTGAGGAGAGCCTCACAGAAAGAGAAGATGACAAATTACAAAGGACATCTGTGATGGTTTATATAAGGAAACTGCTTCCAATACCGTCCAATCACCAAGACTTCCCGAGTTGAGGCCACTGGGATTTCTATAGGGAGCCTTAGCCCAAAACACAGCAGCAATGAACCCTGGGGGTCAGGGACAAAAAATCAATACGCGCACTACCTTTGAAAACTCAAGATGTTCTATAAAAGCTTTGAGCAAGGACAAGAAAAAATAGAGTTCCTTTGGGTCTAGAGATTTTTTTTCCTTTTTTTTTTTTTAAACAGATTGCCTGTCTGCTCCAAGAGATGGAGATTGAAAAGTCGTATTCTCTGTGTGAAGGATCAGAGAAAACCTTGAAAATCCCAGTATCCTAGAGGATTCACAAAGGGTCTCAAGAAGAAGCAGGACTGTGTGGGACTCGTGTTCTGGCCTGTGTGGATGTCAGGGAGGCACAGGGCTCCCCACCTGCGCGGGGACAGCGTCTTTGAAGTGAGCAGAGCTGTCCTTATTATGAAGTCCCACCCAGGCCTGAGGCTCTGTCTCTGGATCAGCAATTTGGGGGTGGCGGGGGGGGGGGAATAAAATAAGGTCTACACTTCTAGGGCTTTTTGGCCTCATTTCAGAAGGTTCAAACGTCCATGTGCCTAGGAAGCCCCAGGGGGTTTGTTAAAAACACAAATCCCCCGTGTCCACCCCAGAGACTTGGCTTTAGCAATCAAGGGGAGTGTTTCTTACGCTATCTCGGGTAAAGGACCAGTTTTTTTACTTATTTCCACTCCATCACAGATAGATACTTTTGTAAAATACAATACAAATGAATTTATAGAAACATTAAAACTTAAATAATGCATAATACAATCCCCAGTTTTTTTATTACTAGACTCAAGGAATGTAAAATTACTCTGTCAAATTGTTATAAAACTTTCTCAATGCTTGCTCTCGATGTCTGTTTTTATCTTGCCAAAGGCTGGTCATAAACAGTCTACGAACAGGCAGGCTTAGTCGGGCAAATCATATTCAGAGTTTGTTCTAGAGTAGGGCCCGTTATCAACACATCGCCCACTTATACCTCGGCGCAGTAATTAGGACGCAAGTATTCAGGAACTAAACTCAGAGAAACATTCTTCTAAAGCTATGCTGGCTAATACAGTAACCACTGGCCACCTGTGACTTTGAGTCCTTGAAATGTGCCCAGTCCAAAGAGAGACATGCCGTAAGTCAAACACAGCAAGCTGGATTTCAAAGACTTAGTGTGACGAAAAAGAATGTAAAATGTCTAATTAATAATTTTTATATTGACTCCATTGGAAATACCATTTTGGATAGTAGTATCTGTTTCTTTTTTTAATACGCCTACTAGAAAATCCTAAGTTATACGTGAGGCTCATCTTGTACATGCATTGGACAGCCATGCTCATAAGGAGTTTGCTTTCATCCGTGCATTCATTTCTTCATAGGTGGTGAGCGTTTACTCTGAGCTGTGTGCAAACCAGATGTGTGCTTGCCCTCCGGGAGCTTACTGATTGGTGCACTCTCGTCTCTGAGTTCCCGCAGAGCACGTCCTGCTCTCAGAGCAAACATCACCTTTTCCGTGACGTATCAGAGTAGCAAATAAATCGGAAGGAAGCACAAGGCCTTATTGAATCAGCAGACCAAAAATAAGTATAAAATAACAATGCTAGCAGTAATAATAATGGCACTAGTGAATAAAAGCTAGGCTGTATGTGTAGCACTTTGCTCCCCTAGAGCAGAATGCAATGATCAGTTTTATGGGTCAGTTTGGCTAGGCTACGGTACTCAGTTACTTAATCAAACACGAATCAAGACTGCTGTGAAGGTACTTTGTAGATGTACATCTACAGTCGACTTTCAGTGAAAAAAATTACTATGGAAATGTGGGTGGGCCTCATCCAATCAGTCGAAGGCATCAAGAGTACAGACTGTTTCCCATAGGAAATTTTGCCTAGACACTGGAGCATCAAGCCCTGCCTGAGTTTTCAGCTTGCTGATTGCCCTACAGATTTTTAGACTTGCCAGCTCTCACAATTGTGTCAGCCAATCCCCTAAGGTAAATTGTCAACCAGTTTAAATTATTTTAAATTCCTTAAAATAATTGTGTCATCCAATTCCTTAGCATAAGTATATATCTCCTATTGGTTGTATTTCTCTGCAGCATCCTGACAGGGAGGCATTTGGGTTTGGTTTCTTGTTTTTGTTTTTGTTTTCCATCTGATGGTTGAGATTAGTGAATTGAGTGAATATCTCCCAGCCAAGATGTGGCAGAGCTAGGCTCCAGAACCAGTCTGTCCGATTTGAATCCCATGCTTTCTCCTGCCATGTTCATGCATCCCCAAGGAGAAGACAGTGGGCATGAGAGGCAGTAGCAAGGACGGAACCACGGAGGACTGTCCACGGACGCTTCCCCAAACTGCAATGGGATGCAGAGCTGCTCGTAGTCCAGGCTGGGCATCCGACTGCACGAGAGGATGTCTGCTATGGGTTAGAGGATGCTGTATCATTCCAGAGACTCTGCCTCCAAACCAAAGGTGGGCAGAGAACAGAAACCCTCATAGGCGTTGGTGAGAAGCACCCCTGAAAGTCCCCGTCCTGGGGTGGCAGTATTAGTGCTGAGCACCTGATCTGGAAGGAGGGTCTGGACATCTCACCATGCCCACGAAGCCAGGAGGCCAGCCAGAGTACAGAAAATGATGGATTACAAGTTCTAAAACCTCCATCTTGAACCGGAGAAGGGGTACTGGTGGAGACTAGACTTCCTGCAGTTCCTCTGATGGACCTGAGCTACAGAATGAGAGGTTTATCAACATTTTGACCCTTGACTACCCTCTGGATATGTGTGTGTTCCAGAGAGATACTTGGTCCGTCCTTACAAATAGCTATGTCCCCAACTGTCCAGGAAGCGCAGGAGTCCTTGGGACCCCACACCGTGGTTGGCACATGGTAAGGACTCAATAGGATGGACCAAGGAGCGGATGAATGGATGAAGAGGCTGTACAGATAACCAATATTATATACAGCACGTGTAAGTGTATAAAAGAAATTCACCCCGTGTATTGTCCAGGATCCATATACTTTCATTCAAATAACTCCAGAAGGAAAATAAAGTGGGGAGAAAGGGAAATCGGGATATGGGCAAAGGCCTGCCTGGATGCACAGAAGAGAGTCGATCGCTTGCAGGTTCCCCCGGGCAGCCACGAAGACCCATAAGGGGGAGACATGAGGAATGGTGGTGAATGGAAGCTGGGGTGGAAAGTCATGCAGACCCTTGAAGCCCAGGCTCCAAACTTTGGACTGGTGCTCATTTCCACAGCACGATCCTCTCCAGAAGCCTCCAAGAGGCAGCACGGTCTGGGAGATAAAGCTCACGTTTGGAAGCAGAAGACCTGGACCACGTCTGTGGCACTGCCACCGACTCACCCTCTGCTCGCCAAGGTTGGGAGGAGGCGCGGGGGTGGGAAGGCCCAGCTTCCTCTCTGCATGAGGCTTCTCAGTCTGGAAGATGGAGATAACACCTCCCATTAGGAAAGGCTTGGGAGGGCTTTGTGCACCATGAATGCAAAGGGCTACCAGGCGCTCGGAGCCAGAAACCAGCCCCTTCCCCGACAGCCTGCAGCAACATTCTGCCTTCTGGTGCTTTCCAGTACCCCCCCCTTCCCTGGAGAAAGTGTGGGCCCTGGCAAATAGGGTGTAGCTTCCCCGACAATTTCGGGTTCCTGCTCTGCTGTGTTTTGCTTTCCCAGGAAAGCACAGGCCAGCCTGTTCTTCTCTCTGGGGAGTCTGTCCCTGGAGACGGGCAGCCAGCTTACCCCTGCTGTGCTGCTGAGGCTAGTCCTCTGCCCTGCCCTCCTGCGGAGCTTCTCCGAATCCAGCAGGGTTTCTCCCGGGACTACCCTCCCCTGCCACCGAAATGGTAACACTTCCACAGAGAAAAATATAGCAAGCGAGGTGGAGTTTGGGACGATCAGATGCAAGAGTATCAAAGAGGATACTGGGTCTGACAGCCTCGATAAGGCTGTCCAGCATGTGTGGGTTCTCGGACCGGTGCTCATTCCCTTAACCCCAAGCACAGGCACTGTTCCCACTCCTTTCCCAGGATCAGCATCCCGTAGAGAGAGGTTCCCGATACTGGGCCCTGGCTGACCCCACCCAACCACACAGTCAACCATGCAGGAGGCTCAGGAGGGGAGCAGGGCACTGAGGATTTATAGACAGAGAAAAAGGAGTCCCTGTTATCACAGAGCTTTTAACCAAGCTAAGTGACCTCTTCTTCTCTCGGGCTCAGTGTCCTCATTTGCAAAATGGGGTGGTCTTTTACGTGAATCTAGAGCCAACGCACACATGGCTGAGTCACTCTGAACATGGTACTTCCTTTAATTCATTCAACAAATAGTTATTGAGCATCTGTTATGTACCAGGTATCGTTCTTGGCACTTGGGAAACGTCAGCTACTGATGCCGAGGTTATGGATATCATCCTACTCAATGCCAGTGATTTTCACGTGGTGGGAAATTTTCCAAACACTGTGTGCCACCTCGAGGCCGTTAGCTGCTCCCAACACAAAGACTAGGAAATACGTGGCTGCTCTCTCAGGAACGGGCGCACAGGTAACAAGGACTACTTTCCATGAAAGTGTGGTTTCTGCTTCCAAGATATCATTTTCACAAGTACATTACGGCCATCTTCAAGGTCACGTCTAACCCAGCTTATTGTCCTTGAACACAGTCAGGACTTTTTTTGGATTTAATTCTCATTTTTCCCCATGCTACTCACAGGGCATCAAAACCTCGCTCCTTATGAAAAGCGGCACGTCCTTTCTATGACCCAAAACTGCTATCTTTTTTTTTTTTTAAGATTTTATTTATTTATTTGAGAGAGAGAATGAGATAGAGAGCATAAGAGGGGGGAGGGTCAGAGAAAGAGGCAGACTCCCCACCGAGCAGGGAGCCCGACGTGGGACTCGATCCCGGGACTCCAGGATCATGACCTGAGCCGAAGGCAGTCGCCTAACCGACTGAGCCACCCAGGCGCCCCCCAAAACTGCTATCTTGACCCTTCAAGGAGTATTCACTCATCTCGTGAATGCAGAGCGTAGCTTTCTTCAGTCATTCACAAGCTCACGCTAGGTCCTCGAGGACTTGCAGCCTGGAGGGACGGAGACGAGCAGATGGTCGTGGGCCAGAGAAGGCCCGTGGGGCTCTGGGAACACGAGGGCAAGTGTCAGACCCATACAGCTATGGGAGTGGGCTAGGTAGAAAATGGCAAGAACATGTTTGCCAAAGAAACTGAGCTGTGGAATGTGCTTCGAATTGTATAAATGTGGTGGAGGTGAGAGCCCACTGGGCTTCGAGTCGTTCCATCAGGAATTAGGTTACGGTCCATAGCTTACAAGACATGTGTGGCTTTGGAGAATTCTCCTAACTTCCCAGAGCCTACATTTGCTCAGCTGTCAATAAAATAGGAGCTAGTGTGTAGCACTTACCAACTGCTGCCATGAACGGCTGTTGTAAGTGCCTTACAAATGTTAACTCATTTCAGACTCACAGTGACCCAATAAGTTGAGCTGCATTATTAGTTCCATTTTATAGACGAGAAAAACGGGACACTGAGAGGTTAAAGCCAAAAGTCTTTGGAGCCGGTAAATGGTGGCAAGAAGCTGGACCCAAGCGTTGGGGCACCACAGTGCACGCACTTGACCACCAGGCCATCCCGCCTCTCAAGGAGAGGGAAAGGTGCCTTCCCATGGAGCAATCGGGAGATGCAAACACACCTTTAGAGACTCCAGAATGGAAGAAAATACTTTCATTATGATATTGGTTATGAAAACATATTTAAAGCTGAGTCAAGGACATCCTCTTCCATCAACTACCGAACAGCTAGCAAGGCCATTAAAGGTGAGAAAGACAAACCCACAACAAACAGCATCGTACTGAGGAGCTCCAGACGAGAATTTCCGGGTCCATGTCGGCTCGCACTCCACAAAAACATGCCCCTTTGGATTTATAGGGGCAGGCTGCCCTGTATCGCACTCTGGGCCTCTGACACTCACCCCCTCCAAAGCAGACGCGAGAGGGCTTCTCTCAGCCCCGCTTCGCAAAGTCTCCCTCCTTGGGAAGAACTTGATCATTTATGTCAAGCACAGAGACCAGGGCCTCCATCAAGCCCCAAAGATGGCACTGAGCATTTGGCTAAAAAAATAGATACATGAATGAGCCCCACAGTCCACCAACCTTATTAGGAAAAATCCCACCCATGTTAAGGATAAACATACCCAAAACGAAAAAGACGATTGCTAAAGCTTTTGCACTGGAGGCACACGCCATTCTAGAATACAGCACACGTGGAAAGAACCTCAGTTTAGTTCAGGGAATGGCGATATTGAACCCAGCTCCACTGGACCCATTCTACCCAGCCTCAGAGAAGGAATATCCCAAGGGAAGTGTTATGGGTTGAACTGTGTCCCCCCCAAAAGTTGTCAAAGTGCTGATCCCCAGTACCTGTGAATGTGACCTTATTTGGAGATAGGCTCTTCAGGGAAGGTGATCAAATTAAAATGAGGGTAGATTCTAATCCACTGTGATTGCTGTCCTTATGAAAAAGGGAAATGTGGACACTCAGACAGCACAGAAGGAAGCAGTGTGGAGACCCAAGGAGGCCGCCACGTGGACATTGAGGTGATACAGCCGGGAGCCAGGGAGTGCCAAGGATGGCCAGCAAACCACCAGAAGCAAAGGGAATGATATGGAAAAGATTCTTCCCCAGGGCCCTCAGAAAGAACCAACCCCGCCGGCACCTTGAGCTTGGACTCCTCGCATCCAGAGCTGTGAGACAGTGGATGTCTGTTGTTTCAGCCCCCCAGTGGTACTCTGTTATGGCCGCCCTCGAAGACTCACACAGGAAGTAATGGCAAAGCAACAAACCTTCCCACGGCTCACCTCGGCCTGACATCCGCCCCAGCCAATCTCCCAAGGGAAAGGAAGAGCATTTCGGTGCGGGCAAAATGGGCAGGCTTTCAGAGAGGCTTGGTCACGCCGACACAGCCTCAGTGAGCTAATCCAGGCCTGGCTGAAATAAGGTCTGAGGGTAGCGGTTATTACCACTCCAGAAAGAGTTCAAGTACCAATATTGACAGGTCTCCTTCATGAAGCAACAGCAAAGTTGCTCGAACAATTACAAAACTCACCATTTGAAAAAAATTCTAATAAACTCTGAATATGGCTGTGCGGAGCTAGGGATAGAGGTCTGCAAGAGGGGCACAAGGGTGGAGGAGGCAGAAACATTCACTGCTTTCTAAGGAGCACCATAGACCTTAATACCCTGGAGTCCCCGTAGAATCCAGAAGCCCAGAATCTGAAGAGGACCCTAGAAGTTACCTTGTTAGGGGTATGCTGGTAAGGTTCACACATTCACCTATTCATCCATAGACTTATTCCACAAATCTCTCAGGTCTCCTATAGCCCAGGCACTGTGTCACTATGTAACATTTATATTAGCAACCTTGGCCGAAACTAACAGAAATCCAGTTCAGGCCAAGGAGGGTTTGGTCCAATGCACAGGACCACTGTGTGATCAGTTGTGCAGGTTGTTCACTGTACAATCCTAGAAGGTGGCCTGTGAGCATCAATTGCTGTATTTCAACAATTTTCTAGAAGATGGCAGAAAAGTGTCTGATACGAACAATATTGATATCAACAGAGCAATTTCCTGATAGATGGAAGTAAATCATCTTAAGAAAGGGAGATTTCTTCAAGTTCACCCAATGGCACCATGTGGGCTGGCCCTGCCATGACCACAGCCTAGAAGAAGCTGGGAAATAGCTGGGTCTTAGGTATGCCTGGTATTGGGAGTGCCAAAATGTTTCCATCTCCTACCTCTGCTTTTGTCAGAATGTCAGCTTGACCCTTGTTCATTAGCAGAAACATGGCTATCAACAGCTCTGAGATCCTACAGCTAATAGTGTCAGCTCTCAGAAAGAGAGAGAAACTCTCTAATGCAGGTGTTGTAAGTCTTAAAAAAAAAAAAAAAAGCCCTAAAAGGTTAAAGGATCTAGTGGTCCAATCTACAGTGGGGGTTCACTCCTGAACTGTGGCCAGAGGGGTAGCATTTTGATGGGCCCAGAGTGGATCAAGTGCCCAGGAAGAAAGAGCTACGTATGGCCACAGGGACACAGCCATGTCAGAATAGGAATCCCCATAGGAGCCTTTGGAGCAGGAGGGGCAGTTCTCCTGGAAAGAGGGCTGTGAGGCAGAAACAACCCCAAAGAAGTCTACCACCATAGCTAAAGCTACCAAGAACCCTTGGTAGGACTGAGCACCGTGCAAAACAACCTGCACACACATGGAAGCATTCCAGATATTAATACATACCTGCATGCATTGTGTCACTCAATCCTCTCCGCAATAGACTGAGTAGCCGCTCCCATTGTACAGATGAGGAAATCGAGGCTTAGAGTCGTTGAGCAACTCTGCCCAAGATATATAACAGATCAGAAGTGGAAGGGTTGGGATCCCAATCCAAGGCTTCCTACAGCCCAAACCCATG
Source organism: Mirounga leonina (assembly GCF_011800145.1). Taxonomy (NCBI): domain Eukaryota; kingdom Metazoa; phylum Chordata; class Mammalia; order Carnivora; family Phocidae; genus Mirounga; species Mirounga leonina. Next base: position 38,134,496 of record NW_023270389.1, on the reverse strand, counting down.
TTCTTGATCCCTCTGTTATGTTATTTAAAGAACTCCCAGCCCTTGAGAAGCTTATTCATTCATTAAAAAAATGTCTGTTGAGCACCTACTAAGTGCAAGCACTGTTCTGGGCACTGGGGGTAGAATGATGAATAGGATAAAATCCCTGCCCTCAAGAGGCTTATGGGGTGTGATGGGGGGGGCAGAAGTTATGGACAGTAAACAGATGAACAGAGGAGTCACTCTGGGGAAGGTGGGAGGTAGTGTCAGAATTGCCTGGGCTTATTTTCCAAATTTAACAAATTTTCTGTTTCCAAGAGATTCTAATCTGTTCTCACCTAAGGAACATGCACACCTCCCTACACACACATTCAGAATCACATTTATAAGGAGTTACTGTTGCTTAGGGCAAAGTGTTCCATCCCATGGAAATGCATGGGGATGAAAAATTCAAAATTCAAAATTCAAGGCAGTGGCTCCTTGGAGCCAGAGGCGGGGGGCGGTGGGGATGAGATTGGGGGTCTCCCACATAGATCAGCAGTGCTTATCATTTTAAACTGGGTGTCTTGCAGAGGAGAATTTCTTAGAGTTTCCCTGTATTTTTCCAAAATAGTTCATAATAATTGTTTAAAGGGCCTATTCTGAGTGTAGTGCTGAGTTTCCTCCAGGTGACTACTTCTCAACCCTCTCTGCTCCGCAGATCACTTCCTTGGCTCCCACCCTGAGAGCTCGTGGAAGATACGAGCCGATGGGTGGTTAAGATACGATGGGTAGTTGAGCCCTGTTGCAAGAGATTAGTGTCGGCATGAACAGGGTGCAGCCCAGGTGAGGGTGGCTTTTCAACGTTCCTCAGGATCCTCATGTGCAGCCAGAGTGCTCTGGCTTCTCCAACTCCCACCTCCCAAAACCTCAGTTTCCCTCTCTGTAAATAGGGATACTGTCTCCGTACTGTATACGACGGTTACGAGGCTTCACTAAGGTAATGCATGGAAAGCCCTCAGCACAGGAACTGCCAGAGAGTAAAATCTAGGTAAATGGTAGCCATTATCACTACTATCTATCTATCTATAAACACACCCCATCTATGACAAACCCTACACGGAGGCTGTCCTGCCCACCTGGACAAGGACAAGTCAAACCTCACCTCTGCCGTGAAGCTTTCCCAGTCTCCTCCTCCTGATCGGACTCGGTTGGGGTAAAGCACATGGTGTTGTGGGATCAGGGAGCTCCGCGATGACTTGCCACCTGATCTGTCTGGTACTGCTGTCATTTGTTTGTACACCTTCTCGGTCACCTATCAGCTCTCCTGTTACCTCCTGCAGTAGAGACAAGAGATGTGCCCCCCCAGCTCCTCCCTCAAGGAAGGGCTTGATGCCCAGCCACAGGAGGTGCCCAGACAGGCCACGGCCAGGGCTTGAGACTTCTTCTCTATCATTTTCTGACGACTTACACTCACTCACTACACATGTGATGGGAAATTGTATGGCAACTAACCAGGGAGCTATCTTCTCGACCTTCTCTGGCTTCTGTATAAACAGGCAGCTTCCGGAGCTCTTCTTCTCTAGAGAAACTGCTACACAGTGAGGACAGAGTAAAACCTTATTGTATGGACCTGGCTTTGCACCAATTCTGTCTATCCCTAAAACACTTTCCCCCCACTGTCATGGAAATGGGCACAAAGATCGCTTTGTCACACCGAGTGTTATTTAACAATAGCATTTGTAAGGTAGGTATCTGTTCCTGTTAACATTTCACAGCTCAAATGCAGCCCCTCCCAAGAACTTTTCAATCCTAGAAAGAGCTGAGTTACAAGCAAATAAAGAGAAGGTTCTTAAACTGTAGGGAAAGAGAGAGACATCCTCACATCCCCCTCCCCAGTCCCTCTTCTCTTAGATCCCTTTGTGAATTTTGTTACATCATCTGGTTGTGACTCGTCTTCAAGTCACACAGGAGGAGCCTGCCTGACACACAGAAGGCTCATGACTTGTGGTTGTGATTGTCTTTGGACCATTTCTGCCAGCTATAATGGGGACGCTGGAGCTGGTGTGGGGCGGGGGGAGTAATGACTTCACAAAGGAATAAAGCTTTTCTCACCTCCCCTACAGTGCGGTGTATCCGATTATGCACATAATCAAACACACTCCTCTGGAAGGCAATTCTCTCATGAACACGGGAAGGTGTGTCATTATAACCAAAGCCACGAAGCTCTGTGGCTACGCACCATGGGCGGAAGATGGGCATGGCTTTGTATCAGTGGCATGTAGAAGCCCCTTTCAATAAGATGCCATTAAGCAATAGCTTGCATCCTATCTCTTCCTCTCATTGATCTTTTATTGATTCCCCAGGCCTTTGTTAGAAACAATGCTGACCCACCTGCACCCTGTAGTTACACAGTAAAAATAATAACAAGATAATAGAAATCATTTTTTAAGAAGAGTTCACAATAATAAAACCATCTGATGCCCCTTCTATTGATATGTGCTAAGAAGAGGAACGCCCTTGTCCTACTCCTGCATTGCCCTATTTTTGTACTGTACCTCCAAGGATTTTCCTTGACAGCTTTCCCTAACCATCTCCTTGAAATGAGCCTGCGGTCTCCTGTCACCACTCTGGTGCAGGTAAGAGCTGTGCCACCCAGTTTCCCCTTCCCGGAAGGACCTGCTTCCCAGCTGCGGAGAGTGAAGGAGACAGTCACCACTGTCGGCTCCTTCCGGGTCCGCCGGAGTCTCAGAGAAGCACCTTGAATGAGCTCAGGCCCTTCCTGGGGCCTCCTCCGTCTGATGACCAGCAAGGCAGGGGTATAAATGCCTGGCCATTTCTGCCCAATATAGCCAACTCTGAGAGTCAGTGTTCGCTCCAGAGTCATTGTCAGCCATGCTATGTTAGGCCCGAGGCTAAATGCTCCCTTTCTAATCCTACTTTCTCCCCCATCCTTTCACTGGTGCTGATCCTTAATAAACATCTTGTGTATGCTTCCACCCCACAATAACACGTTAGTCTTTTTTTAGCCATGGAAACCACCAGCTGGAGGCAGCGCTCACACCGGTCAAGACTTCTGAATTCTACCAAATAAGAACGAACAACCCTTATTAAGAAAATTAATCACCAGTCCAACTATGCTAGGGTCGCTTGTACCAAACCAATCTACCTGCCAAGAAGAATGATAAAAGCTGGGGGGAAACAAACTATTTGAAAGCATCAGAGAAAAATCAAGGTAAGTAGGATTTGAGGGTCCAAGATCTTGGAGAAATGGGAAGCACATATTGAAGTGAGCCAGGCTTTACTCTGCTCTTCTTTCCTGTAAGAGCATTTGCCAGTTCACAACAGAAGGCATAAAGGCAGAGACCCGAGCAATGACCTAGAGCATTGGACAGCCCCACGGTATTGGGAAGATAAAAGCTGGAATTCAAGGGTACCAAAGTGGTATGACTTATGACTCAAGAAATCAAGATCCTAGAGAAAAGAGAACCTCAACAAAATAAGCCTAAAAGTCTGTGTCACTTTTGCTCTTGAAGTATGTACTGAACCTTAAGCAGCCCTGAACTGCGGGCTGGGGAACCAAGGAAAATAGCTGCTAAGTGGCTACAGATGTAAAAAAATAAACGAATGAATGAATGAGTGAGTGAATAAATAAATAAATAAAATTTTTTTAAAACCCCATCAGTTGTATGGAGCGGAAACACTAAAATTGAAATACAGGCCCACCAAGGAGGACTAGCCTCAGTTATACAACAGACTTTTAGTTGATACACCAGAAGAAGAAACCAAAAATTACACAGCCCAGAGAGAGCCCACACAAAACCTAAAATTGCCTTCAAGCATCCCAATATGTGATTGAATCAAGAGAGTCTGCCCTTAGTCCAATTGCTGGGAAAGAAAGAGAGAGAGAGAGAGAGGAAGAGAGGGAGGAAGGAAAGGGGAAGGAAGGAAGGAAGGAAGGAAGAAAGGAAAAAGAAAGGAAGGGAGGAAGGAAGAAATTTTCTCCAGAGATAGATAACATCATCAAGACCCTTAGAATTTTTCAAATATAATGTCCAGCATGTAATCAAAAATTATGAAATATGTCAGGAAATAGGACCAAACAACTGAAAATCTAGAGAAAAAAATAGAAAATAGTTACACTCACAGACAATCCAGATATTTGAGTTATTAAACACAGAACTTATAATGAATGTGATTAATGTGTTCAAGAAAATATATAAAAAGATGGAAATTTCACCCACGAATTATTTTTAAAGGAATCAAATGTAACTTCCAACAGAAAAAAATGCAATTACAGATATCATGGACTAAAGAAATAGATCTAACAGCAGAGTAGCACATCAGAAGATAAGATTATTCAACTGAAAGATAGATTAGCAGAAAATATAGAGACAGGCATACAGAGGGGAAGAAATTATAAATAACCCATGGGTCAAAGCAGAAATCAAAATGAAAATCAGAAAACATTTTAAAATGAAAGACAATAAAATTCAACATCATCAGAACTTGTAAAATACAACGCAAGTGTATTCAGAGAGAAATTTCTAGTTTAAACACACATTCTAGAAAATAATGGAGGCTGAAAAGCATTTACATAAGCATCCAGCTCAAGAAGCTAGAAAAATAGCAAATTAAGCGCAAGGAAAGTACAAGGGAGAAAATATAAACAAATTGGACGAACTGACTTAAAACCATAATTGAGCAAAAGTGACACAAGGATTTAGAAATCTGACTAGTCTGTATCTATTTAATAAATTGAATTTATAATTTAAAACTTACAAAGAAAATTCCAGACCCAGATAGCTTTATCAGTTAATTTTTCCAAACATTTAAGAAAGAGATAACACCAATCTTATACCAACATTTCCAAGCTCATTCTGTCAAACCAGTGTAATTTTGAAAGCAAAACCAGATAAGTATATCATAAGAAAAAGAATGCAAGCCAACACCTCTAATAAACATAAACTCAAAAGCCTTTTTAAAAATGTTTACTCAGCAAAAACACAGATAAATCAAATCCAGCAATATCTGAAAAAGGAAAATACATCACAAACAACTTATTTTAATCAAAGAGTAAAATGTGGACTTTAAATTTGAACACCAATCAATGTATTTATCACACTGACCAAAAAAAAATACTGAAATATGTAATCATCTCAATAGATGCACAAAAAAATTTTTTTCAGTAATATCCAGTACCTGTTTGTCATTTCAAAAAGCATGCTAGAAATAAATTTTTTTAATCAAGCAGGAAATTAAAAGGGAAATTTCTTAATATGGTAACAGGTATCTACTTCCAAAAAATCTATCATGCATCATACTTATAATGGTGAAATATTGAAAGTTTTACCTTGAGATGAGGAACAAGATGGATGTCGATTATCACCACTACTGCTCAACAGTAAACTCCTTGAGGTCCTCACTAGTATTATAAGGCAAGAAAAAGAAATATACAATATGAAGAATTAAAAGGAAGATATTAAACTGTCATTATTCATAGATACATAGTTGGTTACATATAAATTCCAAAAATAATCTATAGATATGGAATTACAAAATCCCCCAAACAATCAAAATAATCCTGGGAATAAAGAACAAATCTGGAGTGGGGAGGGGGGAATGGAAGGATGGGGTAACTGGGTGATGGACATTAAGGAGGGCATGTGATGTATTGAGCACTGGGTATCAGATAAGGCTGATGAATCACAGACCTGTACCTTTGAAACCAATGATACCTTATACGTTAATTAATTGAATTTAAATTACAAAAATAAAACAAAATAAATGCTTGAAAACAAACAAAAAAGAACAAATCTGGAGTAGCACACTCCCTGATTTCAAACTATACTACAAAGGTACAGTAATCAAAACAGTACAAAAAACACATAGATCAATGGAACTATATAGAGAGCCCAGAAATTAAGCCACGTATATATATGGCCAATTAATTTTCAACAAAAGAGGCAAGAATATACATGGGGAAAATCAAGAAATAGTGTTGGGAAAACTGGACAGCTACATGCAAAAGAATGAAACTGGACCACTATCTTACACCATATACAAAAATTAACTCAAAATGGATTGAAGACTTGAACATAAGACCTGAAACCATATTAATCCTAGAAGAAAACATGGGCAGTAAGCTCCTTGACATCAGCAATGTTCTTTTAGATCAGACTCCAAAGGCAAGGGAAACAAAAGCAAAAATAAACAAATGGTACTAAATCAAACTAAAAGCTTCTGCACAGCAAAGGAAACCATAAGACAATGAAAAGCCAACTTACCGAGTGGGAGAAGATATTTACAAATCATATATCCAAATAGCAGCTAACATCCAAACTATTTAGAGAACTCATACAACAATTAATAACAACCACCACCACAACAAAACAAGCCATCCGATTTAAAAGTGGGCAGAGATAGACATTACTAGACATTTTTTCCAAAGAAAATATATGCATGGCCGGCAGGTACATGAAAAGATACACAACAGGCGCCTGGGTGGCTCAGTTGGTTGAGCGACTGGCTTCGGCTCAGGTCATGATCCTGGAGTCCCTGGATCGAGTCCCGCATTGGGCTCCCTGCTCGGCAGGGAGCCTGCTTCTCCCTCTGACCCTCCCCCCTCTCATGTGCTCTCTCTCTCTCGTTCTGTCTCAAATAAATAAATAAAATCTTTAAAAAAAAAAGAAAAGAAAAGATACACAACATCACGAATCTTCAGGGAAATGCAAATCAAAATCACAATGATATATCACCTCACACCTGTCAGAATGGCTAGTATCAAAACGACAAGAAATAACAAGCGTTGGCGAGGATGTGGAGAAAAGAGAACCCTCATGCACTGCTTGTGGGAATGTAAACTGGTGCAGCCACAATATGGAGATTCCTCAAAAAAGTAAACCCAGAACTACAATATAATCCAGCAATTCCGCTACCATCTATCCAAAGAAACTGAAAACACGGGGCGCCTGGGTGGCTCAGTCATTAAGCGTCTGCCTTCGGCTCAGGTCATGGTCTCAGGGTCCTGGGATCAAACCCTGCATCAGGGTCTGTGCTCCGCAGGAAGCCTGCTTCTCTCTCTCCCGCTCCCCCTGCTTGTGTTCCTGCTCTCGCTATCTCTCTCTGTCAAATAAATAAATAAAATCTTAAAAAAAAAAAAAGAAACTGAAAACACTAATTCGAAAAGATATATGTATCCCTATGTTCATTGCAGCATTATTTACCAAGTGTCCATCAATAGAAGAATGGATAAAGATGTGGTACTTAAGTACAATGGAATATTACTCAGCCACAAAAAAAAAACGACCTTGCCATTTGCAACGACATAGATGGACCTTGAGAGTATTACCCTAAGTGAAACGTCAGACAAATACTGACTAATTTTACATTTTACATGTGCAATCTAAAAAATAAAACAAATGAACAAACAAAACTTAACAGAACCTAGACAGATAGACACAGAGAACAGATCGGTGGTTGCCAGAGGGGTGGAGAGTTATAGGGGGAGTGGGGAGGGAGATTGGAAATGGTAAAAGGGATCAAGAGATACAAACTTCCAGTTGCAAAATAACTAAGTCATGGGGATGCAATGTACTGCATGGGGAATATAGTCAATAATATAGTATTAACTTTGTATGGTGACAGATGGTAACTAGACATGTGGTGATCACTTCACAATGTATACAAATGTCAAATCACTATGTTGTACAACAGAAACTAATATAGTATTGTATGTCAGTTATACCTCAGTTAAAAATTTTTTCCAATGAATAATTGATTTTATCAAGGTCAGCAATAAAAGATCAATATACAAAAATGGATTGCACTTCCTATATTAGAAGCAAAAGATAAGAAAATGGAATTTTAAAATGATGCCATTTATAAATATGACTGACTAAAACATCAAATTCTTAAGAACAAATCTAATGAAAGGTATCTAAGATTTTTAACCAGAAAACTATGAAACACTCTTACAGAGAGTACCCTTATTACTAGTCACAGATGGGAAGCATGCAAGTTTTCAAGATGTCAATTTTCCCTGAATTGATATATAGACTCAAGGCAATTCCAATCAATATCCCAGCAGGCTTTTTTCTGGAAATTGATACTGTCTCTAAAACTTGAGTAGAAGTGCAAAGGTCAAGAATAATCAACACAAGTGGAAAGAAAGGGGTAAGAGGGAATGTTCTGGGCAGTGAATAAGGTTCTGCCTCTTACGTGTGTGGTCGTTACACAGGTGTGTCCACACTGTAAAAAAAAAATTATCATCTTGTATAATTATGAATTATGTACACGTGTTGTACTTGAATTAAATATATGTGTGTATACATGTTGTACTTGAATTTAAAAGTGTATTTTAAAATTATCACTTAAAAATTAATCAAATAATGTAAAAGAAGGAATCAATGACCTAAAGACCTGCATCAAGTTATAGGTGGGAGATAATCAACCATAAGCACCCACCCTGACTAGCCGGCACCAGCCAGCTCTCTCCACCTGTCATCTTTCCAGATCAGATAATAAATATTTTCACCAGAAGAAAGCAGTAATTGCAGCCACACAATTTTTGACTTGAGATTTTCCTGTTTCTGCTCCTAATTTAACTGAAACGTTCTCCTCCCCCTTCCCTTACTCTCTGACCCCCACCATTTCTGTGTCCATCTCACTCCACTGAAGCCACAGAGAAGAGCAGATTCAGGTAGAAGTAGAGGCAGTTAGAAAATAGATACTTGTAAAGGCATTCCTGCCATTTGTGCCACTTAAAATATTATCCCTTATGAGTTTTCTCACTGAATTAGTGCCATTTAATGTGTGCATATGGCCAAGGGGAAAATATAAAATTGATCAACGAGAACAGGAAAATTACTCTGGAGAATTTTTGTGGCTTTGTGAATTGTTGCTTGACATTGTGGTTTTACCAGATATAATGGCATGATTTACAATTTACAACAGGGCTTGGGCGATGCAGATACAAACATTTTTACTTAAAATACCAGGAGCAGATGGGGAAAAAAAATACAGACTGGACTTGGTCCAGATGCTGAGGATGTTGCCCATATTCTGACTCCCACGTGAAGGCATAAATAACACCAATTCCTCATCGTCCACGGAAATGCGCGAGAGTCCTCGCAAAGGTAATCCAAACAGTAGATAAATAGGAAATCATTCCTGTATGTCAAATTATTTTGAAGTCTCTGTGTTGCAGTCTGTGGTTCTGCTTGCTTTTTCTTATGGGGATATCTGATGTCCTAGCTATTCATGATATCGCACACAAAATTATGAAATTGCACCACGAAGACAAAATTCTAGAGGAGCGGGGAAGCTAAGAACTAGCTTCCCATTTTTCAGCTCTGTCCCAACATGCAATTCTTCCTAGCCACACATTTCATGCTGCAAATGGGCAATTTCACCTTTTAGACTGATAAATAAGAATCATGGCAAAGAGGGTAGATCTCAAAAGTCCTCCTCACAAGAAAAAAAAATTGTAACTGTGTATGGGGACAGACGTTAACTAGACTTATTGTGGTAATCATTTTGCAATATACACAAGTATCGAATCATTATGTTGTACACCTGAAACCAATATAAGGTTATACGTCAATTATACCTCAATTAAAAAAAAAAAAAATCGTGGACGCCTGGGTGGCTCAGTTGGTTAAGCGACTGCCTTCAGCTCAGGTCATGATCCTGGAGTCCCTGGATCGAGTCCCGCATCGGGCTCCCTGCTCGGCAGGGAGTCTGCTTCTCCCTCTGACCCTCCTCCCTCTCATGCTCTTTGTCTCTCATTCTCTCTCAAATAAATAAATAAAATCTTTAAAAAAAAAAAATCGTGAGAGACTATAAAGATCCTGGACCTGGATCTTAGTATCAGGGCTTCCTCCAAGTAGCTCTGTGACATCTGACAAGACTCTCACTGGATCGAGATCTTGATTTTCTGATCAATAAACCTGATGGGAGCTGATCAGATGGTTGCTCAGTCTGACTCTGAGCACCCTGTGGTCAGTTTAAGCAGATCTCTCCTTCCTCTCAGACCACGATCTGTCTTTTCTAGTCCCATTGGCCTCAAAATCATTGTTTCCATTCTGAAAATTTCAACCTTCTAGTTCCTGTGGAACTCCAATTCAGGAGCAGATGGCAACAGTTATAAAAGCAATAAAGAAATTAAGTAAGCAACAGAGATGTTAACGAAGAGATGAAAGCAAGATTTGCCAGAGATAAACTGTAACATAATCTACTTACAATCAATAGAAAGTTGGCTGTATTTCCAATTATCCCAGTATCAGGAAGATGCTCGTCTCCTCTGAGGAAAGACCCAGAGGAAATGGGGTAGAGTGCATTAGGAGGGACAGTGGTTAGAGATAGGGAACAACTTCCTGGGAGCTGCTCAAACTGGAACACATTATAAGAGTTACCTGCCCCACATGTCGGGTTTTTCCCACGTGTATGTTGGCGGGGAAGAAGTGATGACAACCAAATTCTCAAAAGAAGTATACTTCAAAAAAAAAAGGGGGGGGGTCAATAAGTCACATGATATTTTTCAATAAAAAGGTAGGGAGGAAAAGGGCAGTGTGAAAAACAATCGATAGGATGTCTCCACTCCAAAAAGGTTAGGAATTGCCAAACTATGGAACCTCCGTCCCTGAGGGAGTCCTTTGAGAATAGACCCCCTGTTGGCCTCTGGGAAATAGTAGGGAATGCTGGGAGGCAAGTAAAAAAAAAAAAAAAATCATGTCGTTGCCAAACAGATGATTCTCCTTTGGGGACAAAATGAGAGCATGTCCCCGGCAGCATATTCCACAGGTTGCCGACTCTCTCGTAATGTGGTTTGTGAGGAGGTAGCGTGTTCTCTGTTCTTCTGCGCTCACTCCCTGAGCCATGCACAACTCACTTCTCACCTCAGTCCCGGGCCCTGTGGCAGGCACTGACTTCTTAGGGGAAGAGCCCTCATAAGAAGGTTTGAGAATGCCGGAAGCGCTGGTGGGGAGCTCAATGAGAGCATCTCTTCCCTTAGCTCTGTCCCTGGGTGTGGCTTAAGGGATGCTTAGCATCCCAGACTTTCAGGAAAGAGTAAGAAAGCTGTTAACAGAGGCTAACAAATTGTGTGAATTTCTCCAAAGAGAAATTAAGTGGATTACAAGGTAAACTAATTTTAGCAGGTTTCAAAGCTAACGTCAAAACATCTGGGAAGCCCTGCTCAGGGCACAAGGAAGATTTCTTGACCTCATTCTTTTATGTAACTGTTTGGCAACTTAGACAAATCACTTAACTTCTCTGGTCTCCGTTTCTACCAGAACCTTTTCCCACCAAGTATTGAGGTATTGTACGAAAATGTGTATAATACAAAAGCATGTCAGAGAAATATTTGCACAAGTGAGAACTAAGGAAAAATATGATTATAAACAGATAAAAAATAATAAAGTTTTAGGGGTATTCACACATAAAACATGGCATCTAGTCCTATTAAGCCAATGGAGAGAGGCTAAAATTTGGCCTCTGAGCTTTCTAGCAGCCAAAGCAAAGACGAAAAAACGATCAGTTATAAAATACAGGCTGTATGTATATAGTGCATAGGAAGCCAATCCTTTCCTTAAACAGATACCTGGAAAGAATTTTTAGAAGATCCTTATATGTGACGCAGGGACAGCATCCTCCACAAAATTCCTCAACCCTAAGAGATCCATGTGGCTCTTAATTTTCCCAATTTCCTACACATAGAATAGGAAAGATATCACTGGTCAACCAAACTCTTTCCATGGGAAATCCTGAAGTTCAACAGAACTGACCCCTAAAAGCCTGAGCACAAGAGATGGGAGTAATCAGGCTGAGGTGGGCTTATGAATGAATATGTCATGCCCACCGTGGAAAATCTTGGCCAGCTTGATGAGGCGTTTAGCAAGACCAGATGAATCCTGGCGCTCAGTCTTTTACTTGTGTAAGGAACAAACTTATCTTTTATTTACCACTCAAAGCTCCACTAAGCAGGGCCTATGCCCAACATAAATATTATCTACAGGGCCTCTCACCATAACACACACATAGTAGGTATTTAGAAATATGTTCCCAGGTGATACAATGCATCTATAAATTTCTGTTCTCAACCTAATACTTCAGCATTAGCTATCAGTGAGTCTTCAAAATCATATCATAATTAAACTAAAAAATACACAAAAGCAAAATTCATCACTGTGTCAGGCTCAAAAGACTCCATTTTTACATGCTAAGCTCTGTTACCTAACCTCTAAATCAACCAATTGTTAGAGGATGAATGTCAGTATTGATCCAGGCACAGTTTACTGACTTTTCCGAGAGACATTAAGTCTTTAGACATTCTTAGCCAGACCAGTTGGTCTCAAGATTTTGAGCTGGAACACTTCGTTCAAGTAAAATTCTCCTAGAAGGATATATAAAAAATAGCTGAGCTACTCTAGTTGTGGGGGCAGGGAGCCCCAAACACTCACTGCAGTTGGCATCAAAATTGGCCCCCCCCTGCTCTCCCAAACACACCCACACGGCAACCACCCCAAGTCTTTGAGGACACGAGCTGGCCCAGCCTCCTCTCCCGGGTCAGGGAGCAGGGGAAAAGGAGGCATCCCGCAACTTGCCCAAGGTCACACGGTCTCCAGACCTACAGCCCCGGAATTGAACGACAAGGTGTGCAGAACATGATAGCAGACAAAAGTGAACGTGAGCCAGAAGAAATCACAAGTCAGAGACGTCACTGTACTACTAAGCCTACACGCACACACCAGGAGGTCCCAGGTCCCACCCTGATGTCTTCATCCTCAGGTGAGCCACGCCAGGGGTGCAAAGAGTACATCTTCACAAGGAAAAGGAGGGAGTCCAATGCCAGAAGAAGAAAAGGAACAAAAAGAGAAGTGGAACACCGTGCTCCAACCTTTGAGGACACCGTGTGGAGCCAGGCGACATTCCTCCCTGAAGCGTCTCCCGCGAGGGGCCACAGGAAGCCTCCTCCCTGCCTTCATGCTGGTCACCATCCTTCCTCCTCCCTGCGGCCACCGGTGACTGTGGTCCTGAACAAACCCCCCAAACTCCAAATAATTAAACACATTCAGGAGGGGGAAGGTTGGCAGAGCCCCCTGCATTGTGTGACCACCTTGGCACTGAAATGGTTAGAGACCATATCCCTCCACGTTGTCTCCTCTCATTGTGGTGGAGTGCTCTTGAGAACGTTATTAGCTGGGTGTGCGCCTTGCCGTTTTTCCACACGAGGCAGATGGGTAATTACGAAGCTAATAGTCTGATTGAGAGAAATCAGATGCAGTGGTTTGCCCAATTAGATGATACATTAGCTTCCTTCTTTGTAAGCAGCTAATGTGTGAAGCAAAGTGGTATTTTCGAGGGTCAGAATCCTTAAACAAGTGCCGAGTTGCAGATTATTGTATCTCTCTTTTTTTTTCTAATGGAGGAAAAGTGCTAAGTCTTCATTACTAAAAGCATAGAAAATGCAAATCAGCTTCTGAAACAAAAGAGAGAAGGGACAGGCGAGAATATTTGGTGTCCGATGTGTCAACCTACAACATCAATTACATTGAAATGCAATGCATGGCAGCCTAATCAAGGATAGTATAATTGTAATAATTGCGTGCTTTTGTTGGAGAGCTGCTGCTGTTGTTATTTGTCAACCATTTGTTCCTCTCTATTGTTGAGGAGGGGAAAGATTTTTTTTTTTTTTAATGTAACTGAGAGATTGTGTAGGTAATGGGTGAGCGGGCGGCCATCCTCAGAATGTGTATGAGGGGTCTTGCTGCCCTGCTCCGTGGCGGTTCCCGTGGTCCGAATGAGTCGCTGGGACAGTGATGTGAGCTGGGAGCAGACAAGGGCAAAGTGGCTGGCCATGCCAGGGTGGGCTGCAGCCTCTATCCATGTCCCCGGGGTCCTGGGGCAGAGGCAAGCCAAGCGATGGGCCTGAGGAGGCTGGGAGGAAAGGGGTGCCGGTGGAAAAAGCCTCCTCACGCCACATCCTTCCTGTCCTCTGTAGCAAACCCTGAGTTCTCCACCTCCTCCTGCTTCTCTAAGTTGGGGCCTCGAGAAGGACGAGAAGGACGTGCTTTGTCTTTGTAAAGGATCACCGCCTGCAGAACTCCCAGTGGGGAATCCTGGTTAAAACACCAACAACGTGGAAGGTGCAGGAGCTGGTGCATTAGCCCAGATGGCACCGTCCCCCAGGGTGCAGATGGGAGCACGAGGACCAACGTTAAACCCCACCTGGTCCCTCACTGGCCCAGAGAGCCCAGCCTCTCCAAGGCCTCCTTGTCCCCCACACACTGCAGGTTCAAGAATCGCCCTGAGCAGAGCCCGCCCTGTGGAGAGACTCCAAACCAGGATTATCAGCCTCGGGCAGATAGAAAGGCCCTCTGATCACTTCTGTCATATAAACAGATTTCTTCTCCTCTCCCTCCCCCACCCCCACTCACTTCTTCTTCACGTGTATGGGTGTTTCCAAAAACATACTTCTAGAGAAGAGAGAAGAGAAAAAGTCGGCATAATGGGCAACTCTGGGAAGCAAAAGGAAAGAAGACACAAAGCAAAACAAGGATGTTGGTGGAAAGCCGAAGTTGAGCAGGAAAATTCTTCTTAGGAGAAGCTCTCAGCATTCAGATCAGATAAGAGGTTTATTTTCTCACTTCAATTGGTCTTGCCAATAGGTTGAAACAGAGGCACAATGGAAATGGGCTGAAACATTTAACAGAGCTGTTAAATCTCATTCTCCACAGCTAAAAAAGAACAATCCCGGACCGTCTTTACCGAGGGGAGGCTTCATGGGCTGTAGGAGGCTTTGCGTGTATCCCTGACAATCCTGTACATACTCCAAAACTCACACTAATTAAAAGCAAATAATCAAATACATTCAATTTGAAAAGTTGGCAAACTCGTGTGTATTATTGCGTTAGCACCTTGGCATGGAAATGCTCACATCGCGCTAATCTCGTTGTGCAGAAGAGCTCTTGAGCTTGCTATTCACCCAGCCCATGCCCCCTCCTCCCCTCTGCTCCCCTTTGGGCTGCCTCCCCAGGCCCCAGCCCCCTGTGGCTCCCCCATCAGCTCTCCCACATTTAACAGCAAAATAGGAACAGCCACTGGGGCCTCCACAAGGGCCTTTGCTTTCATTTGCATCTGACAGAGGTCTGAGGTGAAGATGTCCTTCCTCTCCCTGGCTTCTTATTTATTTAGAGAAAGAAGGTCCCCAAGATATGAGGTTTTTAAATAAAGTTTAAAGCAGTAAGCCTTGGCTAAGCCGTCCGCAGTTGCCATCCTCCTGCCCATCCCCCCCACCACCATGCCACCCTCCTGGGGACTCTCCTTGTCAATCTGGTGGCCAAATCTGAGCGACGAGCTGACAACAGAAGAAGAATCCTTCGGATCCAATGCTGCTGCCCCTGGGATTTGAGTTTCTTGGGGGCTGGTTGAGGGATGAGAGGATGGAGTTGCCCAGAGAAATGTGAAACTCCTGCCATCAAGAATGGGGGCGAGATGAGCTCAGACCAGCCAGAATTTTTCTGGCAGATCCGCTACCTGAGGCACATTTGTCTTTCATCCTGGGCCGCTGCCAATCACAGCCTCCCCAGTATCCAGGGCTAGGAGGAAGATGGGCAGCTTGTCCTCAGCTCTGAACAAAAGAAAAACAAATAAAGTCACATTCAGCTGCATGACATTCATGTCAGATGGAAAAGGAGCAGGTCACACGGGCAGTGCGTGGAGCTGGTTGCAGGAGGAAAAGCACGGCTGCCTGAACCCGGAGCTGGGTCTGGAGAGCTCCTAGAAGTAGATGCTTGAAGACACCATGGGGTTTCCTTGCCAATGAGACTCCTGATTTGTCTGCGGGTGAGGCCTAGAAGCTTCCTTCTGCAAGTCCGAAATTCCAGACCACTTTCCAGTATGTCTCACAGCACAACCTATGGGTACCAATCAAGAGCATAGACCCAACTGGTGTTTTCATTACTTTGGAAAGAATGCTTTGAGAAAAGCATTAGGGAAGTGTCTTGGTTGAATCCTTTCTGTTGCAGCACCTAGCCAGAACAAAAATGCATTGAGTTCTTGTGAAATCTGACCACGCCCTTCTCCCCCCTCCTGGTCTGGTCCACGGCTTCATCTGCATCTTCTCACTGTTAAAATGACCCCTCTTTCTTTGCCAGGTTTCTGTTCCTTGCTTCATTCACATCTCAGTTACTTGTTCAATCATTCACTCCTAGATATAGTCAGTCAACAAATATTTATTAAGTAATAGGTTCTATTGGTACTATCATCGACCCTGAGAATACAGAAGTGAGTGGGGTTGGATTCACTAATTCCCCTTCTGGGTAGATACCCAAAACAATTGCAAGCAGAGCTGAAGAGATACTTGCACACCCATGTTCATGGCAGCACTGTTCACCGAAGCCTAAAGACAGAAACACCCGCAATGTCCATCGATGGATGAATGGATAAATGTGGTCTATACACACAATGGAATATTACCCAGCCTTAAAAAGGAAGGAAATTCTGATATATGCTACAACAAGGATGAACCTTAAAAACATTATGCTAAGTGAAAGAAGCCAGACACAAAAGGACAAATATTGCATGATTTCCACGTATATGAGGTTCCTAGAGTAGTGAAATTCACAGAGACAGGGGCTGGTTGGAGGAGGGCGAAATGGAGAGTTAGTGTTTAGTGGGTCCAGGGTTTCAGTTTGGGAAGATAAAAACATTCTGAAGATGGAGGGTGGTGATGGTTACATGATAATGTTGGGTGTATTTAATGCCACCAAACCTTACACTTAAAAATGGTGAAAATGGTCAAATTGATGTTATATATATTTTACTACCATAAAGAAGCAAATACAAAAGAAAAACTAATAAGGTGAGCCACAGTCCTCAAGGAACTTGGAGTCTAGCAAGGGAAGAAGGCAGGTTTAAAAAATATACATAGTAAGTGCAATATGGTGAGGTGCGTACTGTAACCACACAAGGCATGAAGCCGAAGTGGAGTTCTGCAGGGAGGGGGCTCCAGAGTCTGCAGACACGGCTGTCGAGCTGTCTCCAGATTGGGTCGTCTGAGCCTCAGTGTCCTCATCGGCAAATGGGGATAATCACTTCCCCCTTTGCTGCAGCCTCCATCTGTCGAGCACCTACCCTGTATCAGGCACCATACTAAGCCCTTCAGTTCATCAAACCTCCCGTATGACCAATAAAGTAGAAATTTTGCCACCAATTTCCAAAGAAGAACCGAGATTAAGAAACTGGTGGATGTTCCACAGCCATGTAGCTAGTACACGGGAACACCAGGGTTTGAACACAGAACTTTATGAATTTCTAGCCCATGTATTTCTCACTATGCTAGCAGTTTGCAGACTGTAAAGTCTCATTCAAATTTAAGGGACAGCTAACTCAGAAAAACAAGTCTGGAGAAGAGAGGGGCTATGAGGGTCTCACTGTGCCCCCAAAAAAGACATGTTAGAGCCCTAACCCCCAGTACTTCGAAACGTAACCTTCTTTGGAGATAGCTTCCTTACAGAGGTGATCAAGTTAAGATAGGATATCAGGGTGGACCCCAATCCAATAGGACTGGTGTCCTTATAAAAAGAGGAAATTTGGACAAGAGACACACACACACGGTGAGAACACTAGGTGAAGACTGGAGTTCTGCTCCACATGCCCAGGAACTACCAGGACCCAGAGAAACACCTTGATCTCCAACTTCTAGCCTCCAGAACTGCGAAAGGATAAATGCTTTTCTAAGCCATCCAGTTTCTGGTACTTGGTGACGGCAGTCTCAGCAAATGAGACAGGAGCCAACCCAGAAAAATTGGGAAGGGGGCTCTTTTGAGGTTTTAGAGAAAATCCACCTAGGGACCCTGGAATGCCTAGCAGACCTCAGGAGAAGGGGGACAGGGAGCAGAGAATTAGGATCCCCATTTTCCTCTCTTGCTATTCCCTGCTCCCCTCACCCATCGGAGACAGCCCTCTTTTTTTTTTAAGATTTATTTATTTATTTGAGAGAGAGAGATAAAGAGCATGGGGGGCGAGGGGGTGGGCAGAGAGAGAGGGAGAGAATCCTCAAGCAGACTCCATGCTGATGCGGGGCTGGATCCCAGGACCCTGAGATCATAACCTGAGCCAAAACCAAGAGTCGGACGCTCAACCGACGAGCCACCCAGGCGCCCCTCAAGATAGCCCTCTTTTATTTTTATTTTCATCGCATTTGTAAGCATTGCTGGAACTTTACCAGCCATCCTGGCTGCCGTTTCACAGTATAGGACTGCTTTATCTTATGAATCACAGGTGCTGTAGTGCAAAGGTTTTGTACCAGGTCCTGTGCCCCACAGAAGGCACAGGCGGGACCACCGTCTCCCACGTTTTTCTTTTGGGGACCTAGAACTCTAACCTGAAAGCCATACGCTGTCTGAGAAAAACAGGACAGCTCTGGAGCAGGGGCAGAGTTCCGGCCTAAACTGGTCTGGAAGCCAAGGCAAGCGGGAAGCCACGTCCCCTCTTCCAATCCCCCCCGCAGTGGCGAGATTAAGCAGAGGGCTTTGCAAAGGAACTCCAGGAAAATACTGATAAATTGAAGAGCAATCGACAAGGCACTCAGGCTCCCTCCCTGAGCTCCACCTAGCCCCCTAAATTTGTGTCAAATCTTCTCTTTTGTCCCCCTCAACTAAGCCCATGTGCGAATGGAAATGTTTTTGTGCATTAAAGAAAATCAATGGCAACATCTCAAAAACAATTTCAAGCTCCTCTTCCTCCCACAGGGTGGCAAAGTCAGACCCTGCAGTGCTGTACAAGGGTCCCAAGGAGAGTCAAACCCATGTGGGTGGCAGAGTTCCACTAGAACAGAGTCACAGATGCTCACTTCTCTCCTAACACAGGCCACCGTTCCATAGAGCCAGCCAGCCTAGGAAAATGCTAACTCTCTTCCCATAGTCCTTAAGTTTCAGTCTTCAGTTGATTTCTGTGCAGTTTTTGTCCCTGACCCAAGTGTGGGGCATCTTTGGATGCAGCAAGATGTGAGCCCTGAGGCAAGGGAGGGGGGAGGAGGCTAATGGAAACTGCATAAGATTTAGGGTCAGTAGATCTGGATTCGAACATCAGCTCTGCCACTAGCTCGCTGTGCAACCTTATGCGAGTCACTTAACCTCTCTGAGTCTCAGTTTCCTCCTCTTTCAAGTCCGGATGATCACACAGATCTTGCCTGGGTATTTTAAGTAGGAAATGAGATCATAAAATATAGGAACTGGTACCCAGTAAGTGCTCACTAAACGGCTGAATACCGCTATCATGTTGATCACTAAGGAAGGAGCTGAGGCCAAACCAGTGGCCCACTGACCCCCTCCCACCCCAACCACAGCCGCACCCAGGCAGATAAAACAGGCAGCGTGACCACTGTGCTGTTGGCTGAGGGAGAGCCCTCAGGAGCACCTGCAGGAAGGATGCCGCCTTTGGAGGTGATGGACAGCGAGTCTCAGCCTCCAGTAGACAAATAAAGAGATTTATTCTTAACGACTAAAATAGGCAAACGCGTGCAGTCAGGCCAGGAAGAAGGGGGGAGGGGTGAGGAGTCACACTGCGGCAGATGTCTTGGCTGGGAGAGAAAGTTCTAGAGAATGCGCTGTGGGTTGGGGAACAGGGGGGCTTGGGCTCAGTTCAGAACAGCCCAGCTCCCTTCCAGACGTGAAACGAGAGCAGCATCCAGAGGGATCCCCGGGAGACCCCGGCGTGCAGGGCCTGGCAGCCCGGCTGCGGGGGGCGGGCGGGGGGAGCCGCGCATGCTCGCCGTTCTGGGAAGCACAGTTGGTGCACCTGAGCGAGCTGGAAAACCCTCACCCCTGGGGAGGAAAAAGAAGATGGGATTTCTCCTGGGGTCAGAACAGGACCCCGCCGGCCAGAGACAATGGCTCCAGGAGCCTCAACAACCCCACCGCTGTGGACGAGGGAACTCAACACCCCGGAGATCGGAGATCGGCGTGTGAAATCTGCGCTGGGGAAGACAGTCCTCATTTAGCAGAGAAAGCGCGGCGCTATCTATGTGTGAAAGCTTTTTTAACACTGTTCCCTGCTCTCCATATGGCGAACTTCACCCAAATTAGGAGGAACTGGTGAACAAAACTCCAGCAACTGGAAAATGAGAGCGAGCTCCAAGAGCCCATCCCAGAGGCAGCCCGCGCTGCTCCCCGCCCCCAACCCACCCTCAGCAGGGCCCCACAGGGCAGGGTGTCTGGCCTCCTTATCCTCACAGCAATACAACCTCCCCTGGGTCCCCAGACGCTCCCCGCGGGGCAGGGCGAAGCGTGTTCCCTCTCCGTGGATGAAAGCGCCGTCTCCAATAGTTAAAAAAACAATAGCCACCATTTCTTGTGCATTCACTGCGTCCTAGACAGCATGCCGGGTGCCTGGCTCATATTATTTCAGGTGTCCTCACCAGAACCCCGGACAAGGTGTCTTTATGCCTATTCAAGGTTGGCAAAATTGAGAATCGGGTTGCCTTTTGCCCAAGGTGGCACAGGAAGATTCAGAGGCAGACTGATTCAAGCAAAGTCTAGGTGCTCAGGTCCACCCCCCGCTTCTCCAGAGCTAGCCCAGGAGTGGGGTGGAGGCTTTGCTCCGACGCAAACGGAGAGGAGGATCCCACTGCGGCTGGCAGGGAGCTGCACCCCTGCCCCTCAGTCAGATGGCAAGGGCGAGACACTTCTGGGCTCACAAGAGGGGTGAGGGCAGGGGGGTGGATTTGTGGGGGCCACAGAATCAATGACTCAGAGGCCGTCAGGCCTGGAGGGAAATTTAATGACCTATAGCATTCCCTCTTGGAAAAGCCAAGGGTCAGGGAGACAAAATTGAATCACATGGCAAAGGGATGTAGTAAAACAGCTGGGTCCCAACTACCCGGTGTTTGTCCTAGAGACTTCCATGAAAGGAACTAACCTCCCTTGTCAGTCTCCTACCTGCCTCTCCCTAGTCCTGTCCACCGCGGAGGGGCGCCTCGGGAGAGGGGGCCGACTTTGTCTGGACTCCAGCTGCTTCCCTGGGACCACCCTCCGCCCAGCTGTCCCACCTTCGTGCTCCCTTTCCTGACCTCGTGTGACTGCAGCAATTCCTGACCGCCCTCGCACTGGCACCCTTCTGCCACGGCCCTCCAGCCACATCCCTGTTGGTTTTTCCCCGGGGCCTGGGGGCCATGCCCGCCCCCCATCTCTCCTTCCAGCCTCCCTGGCGCAGTATGGCCGGTTGAAACGAGGCTCGATGCAAAGATGTTTAGAATGTTTATCTCGGCGATTGTATTATTTACAGCAACTCCGCGCTGTGCCCGGGGCATTGCGTGGTTTGAAAGACGCTATACAAACTAAATTTGTGTGGCATTGTTTGTTCTTCCACATTCGGCGAGACAGAACCAATCTAGTAATCACTGTTTTTGCTCCTCAAATCAGGGACGCTCCATTTTGTGTGCATGGTGGCTAATCTGGAAATAAAGATTCGTAACAAATGTATAAGGAGCTCTGGAAGCAGTCGGGGCCTGATGAATGAAAGAGGAAAAGACAGTCGAGGGGAGGTCGGTGGGAGCCCCATGGTCCCTCCAGCAGGGACAGCTGCCCATCCCCGGGGTGATGGGAAGTGCCACATCTCATCTCCGTCCCCGGCAGACAGAACGGGCCCCAGGGAGCACTGTGCCCCAGACCTGCGCCGGGTCAGCTGCAGTCCGCCCGCAAGCCTCCCTGCCGCCAGGTCTTCGCCCCAAGGTCAGGTTCTCGGGAGCTGGGGCTGACCCTTTCGGAACATAAGCTCTCGAAGGGCCGTGGGGGAGGAGAGGAGAGGATCACACCAGGGGTAGGAATGACCACGTACACACCCGAGTCTGTTCAAGGACATGACAGGAGCCGAGCGGAGGGACAGTGCCTGGGAGTTCTGGAGCCATCCAGCTGGTCTGCAGCACCACCGAGTTTGCACTGAGCTAACCCTGGCCCCTCGCCCAACATGCAGGACCAGGGCTTAAGCAGCCTGTGTGCCACCCCAGCTGAGGCGCGACCCCAGGGATTGGCCGAACTGGAAGCCATGAGGTCTGCACCAGCACGTTCCCCCGGGAAAGGGAATGCATCTGGCTTCATAGCCCAGCCCCAGCTTACTGGAAACAGGGCCACCCTCTCATTTTCTCCCTCCCCTTTTACCTGCGCACTCACCTCATGACCTGCCACGCTGCTCACTGCCTCCTTTCCCCAGGTAACCTACACCTGTGGCATGCCCTAACTTTTCCCATTAGCCTGCCCAAACCGTGGGCATGCTTCAGTGTCCAAATCAGACACCGTCACTTTTCCTATAACGCCTTCCATAACCCCTCCCACTCCAAGCAAGATTACACAGTCACCATTAAGCCCCAGCTCCTCAGTTTGTATCTCTACAGAACGGATCCCACCGTAGCCCATGAAGCAGATGTGTGTGGGTCTGTCCCCACCAAACATAAATTCCTGGGGGACAGAGATCTGGCGTCATGGTCTTGTCTGCAGCACTCCTTTACCGCCAGCATCCAGCAGAGTGCCTGGTGCGGTGAGTGTGATCCCACTGGAGGACCCAGGTCATCCCTGCAATTGGTATTCCCCGCGATGTGGGGCCAGGTGGGCAGTAAAGGGGAGATGGCCATGGAAAACCCGCTCATGGTCCAAGACTTCACTGACTTCTCTTCTCCCTTCCAGAGACTTCCCTGGCACTTTCCAGGTTGTTCTAAAAGTTAACAATTCCCAAATAGTTCACGTTCTCTTCATTGCCAAGTTGGAGCATGTTGTCTGCCAAGTTAAATTGTGGCCGAGTCGCTCAGCAATTTAACTGGTCTGATGCACGAGGCCTCATCATCCATTACCAGGAGCATTTAGAAGCGAGGTAATTACAGGCTGCATTCCTGAAGCCTGAGGCTCCGCGGCTACAATCCTGGAGTTTATTATAATAATAGTGATGGGGAGGGGTCCCAGAGATTCCATTTCCAGACTGTTCAGATTGGCACTAAAGAGCCCCAGAGGAAGGGATGGTAGATGCCACTGCTCCTCTCAAGGTCAACTCCACCCCAAGGAGGAGGCCCTGGGCTAAGCTACCCCCACCCCCACTCTCCTTCACCACTGGGAATGAAGCTGTCCAAAAGCAGAAGGGGTTCCCTCGATTTCTCCTGTCTCTAGCACCAGTCTTATCCCATGAGAGATGGCACAGAGGAACCCACTCTCTTAGCTTGTCACCAACAGATTCAGGCTGAATCATTGCTCTGGAATGAGCTGTAGGACAGGGGAAGCCTTACTGTGATTACAAAGCAAGCACCAGAGAGCAATTACTGAGTTTTCCAGATCTCACTTTTTAAAATGCATATACCCAGTTGAGGAAAAAATCCATTAGGTCCCTAATTATAGTATGATTAAGTTGGTATAAATTAATATAACAGATTCTTTCCACCTCACTGGAGGGGCTTCAGTTTTTTAAAAACCATTTGATTCCGGGTGCAGGATAGGAATAAACTCCAGAGAAGAGGCAAGAAATAACCACACAGTGTTTGCTCATGGTCAACCTTGAATTAATAACGTAGTTAATTAATCAATAAATCAACGAGTTGTTGATTAAGTCAATGAATGGGCTGTTGGATAGAACAGGTCTTATTTGATCATTCTACCTTTTCAGATGGAGCAAGCCAGTCTGAATTTCTGGTCCCAGGCCAGCCCAACATGTCGGCAATCCCAGGGACCTCAATGGGCAGAGCACCATTGGGTGTGGGAAAGTTGCAGAAGGGCTGCTCAATAAAGCTGGAGAGGAAGCTGTCCTGAGGTTTTCCGGGTTATGAAGAAAGACCCCTCCTTCCCCCCAGAGCACTGCCCAAACCCCACTCCTGCTTCCAGTTATGCATTCTGAGCCAGGGTGAGTCTTCAAAAGTCTTTCAAAGATTTGTACATGGTTACCAAGGAGATATTGCAGGTTCAGGTCCAGACCATCACAATAAAGTGAATATCACACTAAAGTGAGTCAAATGACTTTTTTTGGTTTCCCAGTGCATATAAAAGTTATGTGTACTATACTGTAGTCTAGTAAGTGTGCAGTAGCATTATGTCTGAAAAAACCATGTGCACATCTTAATTTAAAAATACTTTATTGCTAAAAAATCCTAACCATCATCTGAGCTTTTAGAGTCATAATCTTTTTGCTGGTAGAGGGTCTTGTCTCGATATTGATGACTGCTGACGGATCAGGGTGGGGCTTGCTGACGGATCAGGGTGGTTGCTGCTGACGATCAGGGTGGGGGTTGCTGCTGACGGATCAGGGTGGGGGTTGCTGAAGGCTGGGGTGGCTGCGGCCATTTCTTAAAATAATACAATAATGAAATTCGCTATATTGATTGAATGATTTCTGTAATATGCTATGCTGATTAACAGCATTTTACCCATTTTTGAAAGAATTTCTTTCAAAATTGGAGTCAATCCTCTCCAGCCCTGCCTCTGTTTTATCAAATAAGTTTATGTAATATTTTCAAGCCTTTGTGGTCACTTCAACAATCTTCACAGCATCTTCACCAGGGGCAGATTCCATCTTAAGAAATTACTTTCTTTGCTTATCCATAAGAAGCAGCTCCTCATCTGTTCAAGTTTGATCATGAGATTGTAACAGTTCAGTCCCATCTTCAGGCTCCACTTCTCATCTGGTTCTCTTGCTATTTCCACCACATCTGCAGTTACTTCTTCCCCTGAGGTCCTAAGCCCCTCCAAGTCATCCACAAATCAACTTCTTCCAGACTGTTGTTCATGTTGACAGTTGGGGACCTCTTCCCACAAATCACAGGTTCTTAATGGCATCTAGAATGATAAATCCTTTCCAGAAGTTTTCAATTTACCTTGCCCAGGTTCTTCAGAGGGATCACTGTCTATGGCAGCTATAGCCTTAGGAAATGTAATTATTAAATAAGATGGCTCGAAAGACAGAATGACTCCTTGATCCATGGGCTGCAGAATGAATGTTGTGTTAGCAGGCATGACAACAACATTAATCTCATTGTACATCTCCAGCAGAGCTCTTGGGTGACCGGGTGCATGGCCAATCATCAATAATCTTTTGAAGGGAATCTTTTTTTCTGAACAATAGGTGTCAATAGTGGACTTCAAGAATTCAGTAAACATACGTGCTGTCATCCAGGCTTTGTTGCTCCATTTCTAGAGCACAGGCAGAGCATATTTAGCATAATTTCTAAAGGCCCTAGGATTTTTGGAATGCTAAATGAGCATTGGCTTCAACTTAAAGTCACCAACTGGGTTAGCCCTTAACAAGAGAGTCAGCTTGTCCTTTGAAGCTTTGAAGCCTGGCATGGACTTCTCTTTGTAGCTACAAAAGTCCTAGATGTCATCTTCTTCCAAAAGGAGGTTGTTTCATGTACATTGAAAATCTGTTATTTACTGTGCCCACCTTCAGGAATTCTCTCAGCTAGATCTTCTGGATCACTTGCTGCAGCTTCTACGTTAGCACTTGCCAATTCACCTTGCACTGTTATGTTACAGAGATGGCTTCTTTCCCTAAACCTCAAGAACCAAACTCTGCTCCTGCAGCTTCCTCACCTCTCTCAGTCTGCATAGAATCGAAGAGAGTTAAGGCCTTGCTCTGAATGGGGCTTCGGCTTCAGGGAATGCCATGGCTGCTTGGATCTCCCAATCCAGACCACTCACCCAGACCACTCAGACTTTCTCCACATCAGCAGTAAGGCCGTTTCACTTTTTATCATTTGTGTGTTCACTGGAGCAGCACTTTTAATTTCCTTCAAGAACTTGTCCTTTGTGGCCTAGTTTTTGGCCCATCTCAGCTTTTGACATGCCTTCCTCATTGAGTTTCATCATTTTCAGCTGACGTGAAAGACGTGCAGCTCTTCCTTTCTCTTGAACACTTAGAGGCCACTGTAGGGACTACTGTAACAAATCACCACAAACGTGGGTGGCTGAAAACATCAGAAATTTGTTCTCACACAGTGCAGGAGGCCAGGAGTCTTAAAGGAAGGTGTCAGTGGGATGGTTTCCTTCTGGAGGCTCTGAAGGAGAGGTGTTGATGCTTCTCTCCCAACGAGCATCTATGGTGTTCCTTGACAGGTAGATACATCACTCTGATCTCTGCCTCCTTCTTCATGTCACCTCCTTCTCTGTGTCTCCTTATGTCTTTCTCTATCTCTTTGAAGAACACTTTCACAGGAATTGGGGCCTAATCCAGCATGTTCTCACCTCAATCCTTACTTTAATGACATGTGCACAGATCCTATTTCCAAGTAAGGTCATCTTCTGAAGTTCCAGGTTGACATGAATTTTAAAGGGCTACTCAACAACTCCATCTTCCTAGAGCAGGATAGCAAGAGAAGAACTTCATGCAATCACCACAAAAGGAGTAAATGATGGGGAACGAGAGGCCTCGGGTGTGGTCCCTCTAAGTGAAGCCTCCCAATGGCCTCACCCACCTCCAGGACCCTGAGGATCAGAGCATGGATCCCAGGGCATCATTAGATCGGCCTCACTCACCACATCAGGAAACTGAAAGTGAAGACCTCTGGGCAAGACTAACCGGAGAGGACAGGAAGGCCAACATCGTTTTTAGCTTCCTCTGTGATCTCCAAAGTATCTGCCTACGGTAGGACCTGAGCCTGAAAATCCATTCCCAGCTGTCTTTGTGAGCCATGTGGCAGTAGAGAGCCCTCAAGATGGCATTACTGATTCTCACCTCCTGGTAGCCACAGCCTTGTATATTTCCTTCCCACACTGACTAGATCTGACATGTGTAGCCAGCAGGATATTGTGGAAATAAAGGAGTGTGACCTCCGAAGGTAGATCATAAAAGATATTCCCACTTCTGCTTTGTTCTGTCTTGGTTCATTTGCTTTGAGGGGAGCCTGTTGCCATGTTGTAAAGATACTCCGGTAGCCCAGTGAAGAGGTCCACATGGATAGAAACTAAGGGCTCCTGCCAACGACCAGCACTGACTTGTTAGCCACCTGAGTGAACTATCCTGGTACTAGACTCCCTGGATGTAGTCCAGTTTTTGGAAGACCGCAGTCCCAGCCAACATCTTAACTGAAACCACAGGAGACAAACACCCAGCTACGCCACTCCAAATTCCTAACTCCCAGAAACTGTGTGAGATAATAAATGTTTATTGCTGGTTTAAGCCACCAAGTTCTGGGGTATTCATTGTGCATCAGTAGATAGCTAATACACATACTTAGCTACATAGTCATCCATTTGTACATTATTCAATAAATATTTACAGAGCAAACAAAATGAGACAGGTACTCTTGGGAAAGGAAAAATTAACATGATCCATTCTCCCAAGGAGAGTTATACCATAGGAAGACAAGATTCATAAACCCATTTAAAAGAGCAGCATGCACCAAGGGCTTCTGAATTTAAGAAAAGGCAGAAAGTGCACTGTGGGGTCCTGGGGACTGCTTCTCAGTCAAGATTCTCAGTTGCCAACAACAGAAAGCAACTCCAACTTCAGTAGAAAAGAGATTTATTAGAAGGATAATTGAGAACTCATAGAGGTGATAGAAAAAACAGAAAAGCAGCCAACAGGCAGAACAAGGAGGCCAGGGAGCAGAGGGGCAGCCAGCCCACCCCCAGTCACAGTCTGGTCTATGGCCCCAGGTACCGCGCCTGTCACTGGACGTGCATTGCCCCTGCTGGACCCTCATTGCTCCCAGTATCAGGTAGATGGAAGCATCCAGTTGTCCAAGACCACATCACCTGCACCTTGCCCAGATACCAGGGAGCAGGACAGAGCATGCCTGCCCCACCTCAGCTTCTGAAGGGAGAAGCAGGGACCTCTGCATAGTGTGGGAATTGGCCACAAATAAGAAACATATTAGGATGTTGAGACACCACTGTAGAGAGGGAAGGGGTCACTTGGGGGCAGAGGAATAACAAGATGGAAGGGGGCCAGGAGCTCACCCCTCTGCTTCCCTAGGTCAGGCTTTAACAGACTCAGTGTCCTCATCAAAGAAAGGACATGGAGGGATCTTCTCCCTCCTTCCTTTTTACCATAATTGTGCAGCCTTCCCTCTCCCCGATCTCACCCCATCTGCCATTTGCTCTGCAGATCTAAGGATGGATAGCCTAGAACAGAATTCGTTTCTGCAGACAGAACTTCATGAGGACTTCCCCGATAGATAGGAATGCCCCAACATGGCCTGCCAGGCACAAATGGAGGGGCCTCAACTAGTCTCAGTGGGAAGCGATGAGGCAAACAAAATCATGGGGA
This sequence comes from Mirounga leonina, assembly GCF_011800145.1. Classification (NCBI taxonomy): domain Eukaryota; kingdom Metazoa; phylum Chordata; class Mammalia; order Carnivora; family Phocidae; genus Mirounga; species Mirounga leonina. Next base: position 38,106,299 of record NW_023270389.1, on the reverse strand, counting down.
GCCATCCAGGCCCATCATTCTGCCTACCCAGTCTTCTAGGGGTGGTTGATCTTAGCAGCCATCCTGTGCCTGCTATGAAAACATGTGGGAACACTGGGGCTGACCAATAAGACTCCTAAACACCCCAAACATGCAAGGAGGCCAACATGATAGACTGGGCCAATCTGCCGAGTCACCAACTCACCAAGCCTATTGCTATATTGCTATCCCCTAAAGATGCTTGCCATACCCTCTCAGCCCAGGCCCATCGGTTCAGCTGCCTGGAGCCAAACAGGGGACTGAGTGGCCCCAAGACTTGATGGGTCTTGGATCTCTCAAAAACACCACCCCTTGCTGAGCTCAGCCCACGTCAACCTCCCCCAGTAGAAACACAGAAATGCACCCATTCTTAATGGCCCAGCAACTCATCTTTGACCATTTCAGCCTGAGCGCCACTGTACTTTTCACCTGTGCCACCCGCTTGGGCAGGTGATGAAAGACCCCTTTGAAGGTTGGCTGTATTATGAACCAATTCACTCAGTCACTTGGGGCCAACCTCTCCCAGCCTGGACCCCCCGGGAGTGTCTACCACTTCCATCGAGGCACGAGCCAATTTCATCCTCCCTCATGGCTCAGGAATGACCTTGGCCAAGGTCAGCGGGAACTGAGAGCCCCAGCGTCTTCCCGCCTGATTCCATCAGACCACAACAACCCCTCCTCGCAGGCAAGTCCGAGCCCCATGAAGGTGCCCAGCAGCATTTATAATATTCTCTCCAACATCCCACAAAAACCCGGCAGCCCACTGTACCACAAGAGAAAAGGGACACCATCCTCTCAGGGTCCCGCAGCAATTCAGACACACCTTCCCACCGCAGCACCTCCCTCTGGGCCAAATGAGCCTTCGCCTCTGCCAGGCACGTGCCTGGACCTTCCTCCTCAGTTGACTCCCCTCTGCCACTTGTCTGGGCCCGCTGAAATCTGGCCTCACCATCATGTGCTTTCCACAGACACGGGACTGAGCTAAGCGGCAGGTAAATGAGGGGGGCGGGAGAGGAGGTCAGGGGATGACAGTGCTCAGCAGGAGGAAAGGGAGGGAGGTCATGTGCTCTGACCTCGTTGTCACTCCCCCTCATCTATCTAGCTGTCTTACTCTCCATGCTGGTCCTGCCATCCTCCAGGAAGCCTTCACAGTTAGAAGGACACCCTTCCGCGCTGCATCCTCATATTTCTTATCTTTCTCTCCTTCAGTGTATGTGGGTTTTTTTTTTTTTTTTCCATCTCATGGACACTTCCATCAATGACAAGCTAAATTTCTTTCCATGTACCAGAACTCATCTAGCTTCACATCCTTCCCTTTCTAATCAACACCTCGTGATCTAGCTCTTCTTTAACTTCCTCGCTGTTACCTTTGAGGTCTCACCTGGAATCCTAATTCTGGATCCATCAGAGTCCTCTGCTCCACCACCAGGCTGCTGAGAGTCTTCGTGAATATGGGGTCTCCAACCTCAACCCTGCCACCAAGTCCTTTCTCTCTCTTCTCTTCATCCACATTTCTGGATCTTCTCTCACCTCAAAATCCCCCCTCTGCCATCCTCCTCCTTACTCCACCTCAGCCTTGCCTCCTTCACTAAAAATACGAAGACCCTAGGGCACGTGCTTCCTCAGCTTCCTCCTCACCACCCACCTGTCTACCCCGTAACCTGTCCTCTCCTCTTTCCTTCTGCTTCCCTGATAGAAGCATCCCTCCTTCTGCCCAGGGCAGATCCTTCCACCTGCCTCCTCAGGGACCACATTCCATCTACCTGTCTTTAGTATCGGCTTTAGTCTCTCCCTCTCTGCTGCCATTTAAAAACAAACACACTCCTCTAGAGACCCTTTCTTTCCTACTCCCTCAAGTCAGTCCTCTGGACTCCAGAATCACCAGTGTGATTCCTCCATCACAGCACTTAAACACTGTCATATAAGGAATGATTTAGCCTTCTATTTCTCCCACCAGATTGTAAATTCCTCAAAGGCAGGACCATGCCTAAATTCAATTTTACATACTTTAACAGTTTCTGAAGCGTGGCAGAGACTGAATGAAAGTTTCTTGAATGAATGTTGCATGCACAAATCTACCATCGCAGTATGACCATAGACCCCTTAAGCCCCTGGCTGTACCCTCTGTGTTTCTCAGATGTCCTACCCCATCCCTACAATAAAAGCACACACTAACCATGCTGGAACCATGTAACACATTGAACTGAGGTGGGAAATAGCACCCGTCTCAAAGTTTTATCATGCTGCTCTGTATATGATCCCAAATCTGAACTTAAAAATTCAATTCTTTTCCTGTTCAGGTTCACATCCTATTTGGTGTTCCTTCTTTTCCTTCAACCCATACATCAGCTAAGTTGAATATTAAGCCTACTTTCAAAGCTGTCTGAACATACCTCTTGATTGTTTTTACACTGTGCTTTTCCCTGTTTCCTCTCTCAGGCATGGTCCCCCCCGCTCCTTTGCCCCTCTGGCCAAAGGGGAGTCGCCATTCAAAGTCCATTAAAACAGTACCTCTGAGAAGGCTTGCCTGCCCTCCCCTCTCAGAACAATCCCCTCTCCTTGTGTCCCTTCACGCTCTGCATGCTCTGCATGGCATCGGCAGAACATACTTCGCCTTTTAGTCAGCTGTGGGAACTTCTAGAGGACAAGAGTGAGACTCATCCAGTGAGATGCTAATAAGCGTGTGCAATTGAGTTGAACTGAAAACAGAAGGCAAATATGAAAACAGTCCATTCACGTGTGCCCTGACATCATCACTCCCTTGGACTTCCACCTCCTCAACTCATGCTAGGAGGTTTCTGTCCCATAGAGGACGAGTTCTTCACCTCTTGGGCAGACAGAGACCCACTAGGTGACGGTATGAAGGCTATGGAAGGGAGATACCAAAGAATAGGAGTCTCAATTGTAATTCAAGTCCCTTGAGAAAAAGCCATGCTCTTTCCTCTTTTGCCTCTATAGTGTAGATAGCTCAGTGCAGAACACCCCTCTATCCCAGAGCTTATCACACTGCCTTACCCAATAAATGTAATTATTGAGCAATGATAATACAACGCCTCCCTATAGGATTAGGAATTTATGATTTAATAGAACCTACATAAAAGACCCATGTGTACCAGTCCTCCAGAGAAACAGAAACAGTACAATGTGCACGTGTGTGTGTGTGTGTGTGTGTGTGTGTGTGTGTGTGTGAGAAGAGATTATTTTAAGGAATTGATTCATGCAATTTGGGGAACTGGCAAATCCAAACTCCCCAGGGCCCACAAGTCTGAAAATGTGCAGGTCAGGCTGACAACAAAAAGCTCAAGCAGTAGTAGATGCTGCAGTCTGGGGGAAGAATTTCTTTTTCTTGGAGAAAGCTCAGTTTTGGCTCTTAAGATCTTCAACTGATCAGATGAGGCCCAGCCTCATTTTCAAGAGTCATTCCCTTTCCTTAGAGTCAACTGCTTACAGATATCAGCCACATCTACAGAACACTTTCATAGCAACACCTAGATTCATGTTTGATGCCATCACTGGGCACTTAGCCCTGCCATGTGGACAGGTACTGGAAGCTGAGGCAGTCAGTGGAAACATCCATGAGGATATAGGCATGTGCCACCAACCCTGCCCATCAGCAGGAAAAGGGTGTGAGGTCCTGCATCATGACAGTCTACCCTGAGCCACCAGTCTTTCCTGGCATCCAGACTAGAGAGGGCGACTTTAATCTTCAGCTTCCCACCAACCATTTTCACCCAGCATTCTTGTAGTTAAATTTAGGAAAGATTCTCGAGTTTTAAAAAAAAAAAGCCCAGCAGGCTCTCATGTTGTCCGGACAGAGAATAGATGCTCCAGGTGTCTCCCAGTGCCACTGGTAGTAAGGGAAAGTCCTTGAGGCTACGTGGATGCAGGTCACCGGTGGAGCTAGTAGGTCTGTGGTTGTAGGATTCATTCAGTAGGTTTCTATTAAGCACTTACTATGTGCCAGGCACCACCCTAAGGGCCAGATATAAGCCATGAACAAAACCGACCTATCCCTTACTTCCTAGAGCTTATATTCCAGTGGGCCAAGTTTCACTCCTCTCAATTCAATTAGCACTCATCAGGTATCTCCTGTGCACTTGGAGGATGCCAGAAAGCAGAAATCCCACACTTTGCCTGGCAACCCGGAGCATACCAAGTCATTGGAGAGGGGTGAGAGCAATGCTAGACAAATGGAAGGTACGTTCAGGTGCCACAAATATGCTCCTTTCCGTTGTCCCATCTTAACACTGCTTTCCATCTCCTTGTAGATCTTCTCCAAGGAATCTGGAGTCTTGCCTTCCTGAGAAGCCTCCTCCTTCTCCCTCCCTTTCTCCCCCTTCCTCTCTCTTTCCCTCATGCATATGAATAAACACAACACACACACACACACACACACGAAATCTATATCCCAGAAGCCCCCAGACAGGGTGAGGAATCCAGAAGCAATCTTCAACTTCAAGCAGTAACGTGACACTCAGTAGGTTGAAGTCACCTGTAGGATGACAGGCCTGCAGGCAGGACCACAGGAACCGAGATGTCCACTCCTTTCTCCCTCACCTGGGTGGCCAACAGAGCCTCAGTGTCACGACTTTCCCTACGGCTCCAGCCAGACCTTGGTAAGCAAACCTGTATTAAAGTCCCAGCTTCATTTGGGTGAGTTAAGGGCTTCAAGTCTGGTTTCTCTGAAGATGATCATGCCTTCTCAGAACTGACAGAGGACTAAATGCGGCCAAGGCGAGGCAGGACCGCAAGGACTCAGTAAGCCAAGCTGCTCTCTCCCCATCACTAAGTCCGCACCATCAGAAGGACCCAGTGCTCTATAAGAGGACTGCGAGGTATTTATGGGGAGATGGAGGGTGGGGGTGTCGCTGTCGCTGTTTGTTTTTTCTTTTTTTTTTTTAATTTTTTTATTGTTACGTTAATCCCCATACATTATATCATTAGTTTTAGATGTAGTGTTCCATGATTCATTGTTTGTGCATAACACCCAGTGCTCCATGCTGAATGTGCCCTCCTCAATACCCATCACCAGGCTAACCCATCCTCCCACCCCCCTCCCCTCTAGAACCCTCAGTTTGTTTTTCAGAGTCCATCGTCTCTCATGGTTCGTCTACCCCTCCGATTTCCCCCGCTTCATTCTTCCCCTCCCGCTATCTTCTTCTTTTTTTTTTCTTAACATATATTGCATTATTTGTTTCAGAGGTACAGATCTGAGAATCAACAGTCTTGCACAATTCACAGTGCTTACCAGAGCACATAACCTCCCCAGTGTCTATCACCCAGCCACCCCATCCCTCCCACCCCCCACCACTCCAGCAACCCTCAGTTTGTTTCCTGAGATTAAGAATTCCTCATATCACTGAGGTCATATGATACATGTCTTTCTCTGTTTGACTTATTTCGCTCAGCATAATACCGTCCAGTTCCATCCACGTCGTTGCAGATGGCAAGATCTCATTCCTTTTGATGGCTGCATAATATTCCATTGTATCTATATACCACATCTTCTTTATCTAGTCATCTGTCGATGGACATCTTGGCTCTTTCCACAGTTTGGCTATTGTGGACATTGCTGCTATAAACATCGGGGTGCACGTGCCCTTTCAGATCCCTACTTTTATATCTTTGGGGTAAATACCCAGTAGTGCAATTGCTGGATCATATGGTAGCTCTATTTTCAACTTTTTGAGGAACCTCCATACAGTTTTCCAGAGTGGCTGCACCAGCTTGCATTCCCACCAACAGTGTAGGAGGGTTCCCCTTTCTCCGCATCCCCGCCATGTCGCTGTTTGTTTTTAAGTAGCTCCTTGGACACTTGCAGTCCATATAGAAGAACTATGCTTAACCAGATAATTCAGGAACGTGATCTAATCCAAGGGTGCCCCTTCTCCTGGGGGGATAAGGAGCTCTTCACATGTGAGCGGTACCTGCCCTCCTGGGGCCACCATCCATCCTTCCTCTGACCTCCTGGGGAAGGCAGGTGACCATCTAGTGAGTGCACTCTGCTAGTCACATGTTCAGTATCCTCCCAGTCCCATCAAGTTTCTTCCCAGATTATAAAATCTCACAAAAGGAGAAGAAAAATACACAACTGAAAAATAACTGAGCCAAGAGCCCTCTGTCCCTCTTATCATCCGACTGCAGGACGAGCTTTTAGGACCGTCCCCCTGAGGGGGGCGTCTGCAGTCCGCTTACAGGACTCCTAAAAAATTCCAGGCAGGTCACACACACAAGCCAAGCTCCTCGTGGAAGCAGTGGAAATTCCCCAGCCCACCCCTGCTCACTGTGGGTCCCAGCCCCCTCTGTCAGCATCACCCTTTGTAATGGGGTAGCTCCTGTTTTGCAGGCCTTGTGCTGCGACCCCTGAGAGCAGACACCTCGGGACTTATCCTTTGGTCTCACATTCCAGCATCAGGCCCTTGGATGCCCTCCAGTTCCAGCAGGTGAGGAATGACCCTTGACCCCTCCCCTGGCTGGGCCAGAGCAGACCCCGCACTGTCCCTTCCTTCTACATCCTTGCTCCCTCTCAGGCGCCCCATCCTCCCCCCCTGCGTGGGGTACCTGGCCAGCTCATTTGCCCGGCATCCTGTCTGGCCACATGTCCTATGGAAGAGAAAATATGGGCAGGGAGAGCCTACACTTTCCCTGAAAAGGACCCCACAAGACCCCCAAGCCCCACTGCTGGCCACTCTCGTCAAACATTCGTCCGAGAGAACCAGATTGCTGCTATTGCTGCTGCTGAAATTAATGGAATCTGGCAGGAAAACCTTTTGTTTTTCCAATCCTGGATTTTGCCAAGCAAACACAAGGATCATGTTGAAAATGGCTGCAGTCGGGGAGCGGGTTCGGTGCGGTGTGGAGGCCCCAGCACGCTGGCCTCCGCGCGGAAGCCCCGCATGCTGGGTCTTCTCCAGTTCCCAGATGCTGGCGATTTTCTTTGTTTTTAATGCAAATAAAGCGTTAAGCAGGAAACCTTTCAGGATCCCTGCCACGGCCGAGAGAGAACCAAGTGCCAATTTCCCTTCTTTCCAAGGACAACGGCTCCAATCAGACATTTTGTGACTTGGAGATGTTGATGCCGGGTTCCGCGGCCCCGAGCCAGGGAACCCTGAGAAAGTCCTGTGGCCTCGCAGAAGGATGTTCTCCCCCAGATTCCCATTCTTAGCAACCTGGCCTGAGGCCTGGTGCCCACGCGGGGGGCCCTGCCAGGGTGGGGATGCACGGAGCCAATCACAGGCAGCAGCACAAGGGCACATTTTTGTCCCCAGGTGAAGAAAGAACCCTTTTCCACACACTCCGAAGAGGTCAAAACTGCCACGACCTCCTCCCCCCTCACTTTCCCACCGGGTTCCATCCCACAGAGAGCCGGGGAGGGAGGATCCGGTTACTGCCGGGGACTTGAAAGGCACTGTTTGTGCTTTTGGGGTAGGGCAGCCCGCAGCCTCCACCACACTCCCTCACGGTCTGTCCCCATCCCATTGTTTTAGGGCAGAACAAGAGGGAATCTGCACAGTCGCCCCTCTGGAGGCTTTGTTGAAACAGAAACTTTGTGTGGCCTGAAAGGAACTGAATAAAGTAGGGATGTAAACTGAACACCCCATTTGTTTTCCACTGGTATCACTGGAGAGGGGAGAGCCCAGGGAGGGGAAATGGGAGGCCTTGAGTGCCATTTTTTGACACCAGTCATTTCACATGTGGCTTCGGGCATGTGGTTCCACCTTTAAATCCTCTCTGATGATCCTTCTCCTTACTGACCGCTGCTTTCTCTAAACTCAGCCGCACGCGTTAATATTCAATCAAACGTTGCTTCACACATGGCCGACTATGGCAGGTCATGTCATCCCAAGGGGACGGTAAGCTTATGATTTTCCTCCTTTCGTCCAACCTGGGAACCTCAGTCCCTGAGAAAATAAGATTCCCAGTTCTCATTCCTATCATTTTAGAACCTCCGGTATCCTTAGTATTCCAAATGGAATATGGAAATCTTTATGCAGTAAGTGAAGGGTGAGAGGCACAGCCTCATGTGGAAGCCCACTTCATCTCAAGAGGTCAAGGGGAGGCAGTGAGCTAGCTCCTGGAGACCTGAAGACACCAGTGGACGTTGCACGGCTGGGTCCCACTGAGCTCCCTTGGCTCAAAAAGCTGGAGGCGTCTGGAACATTCCGGTTACCTTGTGTACTTATATTCCTCCCTACTAGACTGTTTGCAACTTGAGGCTGCCTGGCACTGTGTTTGCTAAGAGAATAAATGAGTGGCTCAGGGCCCAGTCCTGTCATGAGATCCGAAGTACAGAGCCACCTCTGTGACCCAGCTCCTAGCTCCTTGGGAGGCATTCAATAAACACTTACTCAATTATACTAAACTGTATTATTTTAAATCCACTGAAGAAAAACAAAACATGCACACACAAAGAGCTCCGGAACAAAGGTAAGGACCCAGGGATGCTGGTAGCAGCTGTAAAGCAAAGCTGAGGGTCCCAGGAAGGAATGGTCTCCACAGTCTGGGCTCCCTTTGGAAAGATTTCTTGGGGGGGCAGGGCGTGGGGGAGGAGACATTTCATTTATTAGTGATGTTGGAGTGAGAAGGGACAGGCTACATCTCCTCCAACATTTTCATGGAGTCCACATTGCAAGTGAATGTAGATAGCACATTCCACTGAGCAGAGGGCTCACCGTCGTGCCCAAAACACAGGAAAAAACAAAAAACAAAAAACCACTAGCTTGCAGGTATTGTGAAAACAGCTGGGGTCAGCAAAAGAGCACTGGTCTTTGTAGCAGATAGACCTGGCTTTTAATTCTGTCTCTGTCACTTGTCGGTTACTTGGTCTTGAGCAAACCACTTAACCCCTCTGTATCTCAGTATTCAGATTTGAAAAGATGGGTCTGATGTTTCCTTCGAAGGCTGTTGAGTTCACAAAATAATCCACGTGGCTATACCCAGCACAGGGCCTCTGGTGTTGTAGGTGCTCAGGAAATAAGAGCTACACTGAACAGAGGAAACCAAACAAAAGTAGCCAAAAAACAAGCTAAAAAAGTCTCATAGTTCCAAGACCCCTGCCTACCTCTCTACCCATCAGTCTTTAAGTTCTTATTTAATTTTTTTCATTAAAATAAGAACAGAGGGTAGACAACAGAGAGATTTCCAACAATATAATAAACATAGACCACATAGAAACAATATAGAAAACAAGACGATTTGGTGTCAGGACACCTGGGTCCCAGTCCCAACGCTGCTGCTAACTAGTATGACCTTGAGCAAGTCCCTTAACCACTCTGAGCTTCAGATTCCCCATCTCTAAAGAGACAGAGGCAGGGGCATCAGGCAGGGGAGAGAAGGAAGGGAATGGGTTCAGCTAGCTGATTGGTAGCCCTGTACAAATTGCGTGCTGCTCTGGTGTGAATGCATACATGGATGGGCCAACATTTGTCCGCTTGTTCGTTCTTGTCAATTAATCACAACATAAATAACTACAAATTGATTTCAAGCTCAAGATAAAAGTTTCAATGAGTGTTCGTTTCACTACCACCTGTTCTCTTTTGATCAGGCCCAATAAACGTGGTTTCCATGGCTTAGGAGGTCCTGGTAGTTCTCCCCCACTCTTTCGTCCTAGCTGGAGTCTACCTCTGATTCACCTGGGCAGCATTCTGAAGAGGAATGTAGAGGAAGGATTTTTTTTTTTTAAATCCCCTGGGACCAGAGGGTCCCGATTATACACCCACCCCTGCCCCCTTCCTTTTTCTATGAATTCCTCAGCTAAGCCAATTGATCCCCCGAGTTTTTAGTGACCAGCTCTCCTCTACCGTGCCTGTAATTGGAAGAACACAACACACATGCCTGAAGCAGAATCTCTTCGCTAAAAATACCCTGCATTCCTGAGTGACTACAAAAGCTCCCTCCTCAAGCCCATGGATAGCCAAGCTAAAAACAGTAACCAGCAGCTTCGAATGGCACCAGTAACAAAGGTAGAGGAGCCTGAAAACAGCATGCCCCTCTAAGCCATCTGCCATCTTGGCCCACCCTGGCTCCCCTCTTCCCAATAGCAATGGGTATCTTAGTGCTGTTCATAGCTGGGCTTCTATGGCAAGAGGTAAGTGAGGGTTGGCTGCCTCATGCACCTACTGGCCCACAGGCTGTCTGGTTCAAGATCTGGACATCGTGTACAAAGAGGTGACAGTGGTAGGGGAAGTTTATCAGAGCAGCTTGGGAAAGCCATACTGCCTACAAGCAGAAAAATCTGAGAGTTTAAGCCCTCTCTGGAGGAAACATTCACCTCCTTAGCAAAAACAAAAAACCATCTAATGACAGATGAGGAAGAAAATGCTGGATTCACTGAAAGCACAACAGCTAAAGCTCACATCTTCCATCTTCCAAGAAGGTGCCAAAGATCTACTCAACTCTATTCTTGTCCGGCTAGCACACTCTCACAAGTCACCTTCTCCAGAGAGCTGGCCCAGCCAACACCCTCACCATGACCAAGGTACATAGTGTCTGTGTGGCCCAACAGCTTTACCACAGGAAATAACCCAGTGCCTCAGGCATGGTAGGTATTCAGTAATGTTTCTTGAATGGATTTAGGACCAAGTGAAACCTTTCCGTTCATATTGCCTCCATAATCCTATAGCTAAACAATTCTGTTCACTTGAATCTATCTGTTTTGCCCATGATTTGGGACTAGAATCACCTCGAGGGCAGGCACTTATCTTTTCATTACTCTCTAGCCCTACAGGCTCAATATTATTTGTTGAGATGTCAAGGATTCACAAACCATCCTATGCACTTTCCAATACACATTTATTCAACGTAAAGACAAAACATTATAGGGATCACTCTTCTTTAACTCTAAGTGTGATATCTAAAAGAACTGAGGTGGATTATATACAAAGAGAGATTAAGAAAAATACATGAGAGGGCGCCTGGGTGGCTCAGTTGGTTAAGCGACTGCCTTCGGCTCAGGTCATGATCCTGGAGTCCTGGGATCGAGTCCCGCATCGGGCTCCCTGCTCGGCAGGGAGTCTGCTTCTCCCTTTGACCCTCCCCCCTCTCATGTGCTCTCTCTCATTCTCTCTCTCTCAAATAAATAAATAAAATCTTAAAAAAAAAAATTTAAAAAAAATAGAAAAATACATGAGAAAAATATAAGGGAAGAAAATAGGATGAACCCAAGGGTGAATTATAAATAAAATGGTGCTCTAATAGGTACACTTGAAGAAATGGACTGCAATTTGGTTCTGAATGGCCAAGGAAAGAAGAAAACATGAACAATTACACAAATTTCAAAGTCAGTTTTTAAATCTATACATGAAGGAAGTCCTGTGAATCCAGCGTCACAAGCATGTGTCTCGGGCCACAACCCCCCGGGAGAAGGAAGTGTGAGCGGCTCAGCAAAACCCACCCCGAGAGTGAAAACACAGCTCGGAGTGCATGCCCTCACCCATGGGACATACAGGCTGTTGCATTCTGTCTAAAGCCCAGCAAGTCACTACAAAAAATGCTCAGTCCCTCACCAACCTCAAGAGTCAGTCAGACCTAAGAGTCGGAAGTTGGTGATAATGTCTCTGCACTCTTGCCATTGATTCATCTATATGTCCCCTCTCTCTTAGCACTGCCCACAGCCCTCTTTCCCTGGAAAGAGGAAACACAAAGGACTTTCTGCCATGATGGGATCTGGACTGATATGAAAGTCTCCCCAAAGCATGGATCCACGTCATGTCCTCTCCTCCCCCTGGCCCTACCGCTTTGGCTCCTAACTACTCGTTAGCAGTTACCCTAACTCTTTGATGCTTGAGTCCATGTGTCTGTCTGTCTGTGTGTGGTGTGTGTGTGTGCATTCCTGACCCTGTGCGAGCTTCAGCACCCCTCAAACCTCAGATTCCCTACCTTTCCAGAACTCTCCTTGTTGCTGACAGACCATCCTCAGTGAAATGCTAGTAAACTGGAACCAATAATTTGTTCTAAGGACTGAAAAGCAGTACAAAAAAATTTAACAGACATAAGCAATTCCTTTAACCCTAAAACCCCTGGGAACTGAGCAGTGCCTATAAGAAGAGCCCTTTGAAGGTTTGAAGGAAGAAGAATTTTTTTTTTTTTTTTTAAAGAAAAGAGGACTAATACAACACATGAGAAAAGCAGGAGAGAAGAAGAGCAATGGTACAGTCTTCTGCAAAACACTAACTGATGTCAGGCCTGGGCCATGTGAGCAAAGCACTGCACAGGGGCTCACCGGCAGCAGAATCATCCATCCAACCAGGGCAGGGGTTGGGGTTGGGGAGGGACCCTGCTGTACCAAAGTCGTTCCCAACTATTTACTAGCCACAACATCTTAACTGCTGTGGTGGACACTCTTAGTACTCCTTGCTCAAAAGATGAAGATAGATTTTTACACTGATTTGCTCTAAAGGATTTGTGTTTTGAGAATTGGGATAGGGCATTGTGGAAGCCTCTAGGGTTTCCAGAGATGCTGGTAAGTCCCATAAACAGGCCTGGTGTCCAGGTTGAAGTGGAGCCTTTGCCCAAGTCCGCCAGGGTATGAATGCACTCCTCTATCCCAGCACGTAGACACTAACTTATAACTGAGTACCCTCACTGCCACCCTCATGTGGGACCTTGAGGGCAGAGCTAGGCCCTATTTATTCATATTGCTTTTCAGTGACCAGCACAGTGCCAGGCCCAGGTGTTTGATAAACATGTATGGAGCAAGCCAAAGGATCCCCATATACCAGCACCTTCCCTGATGCTCCTGTCTAGAGGAGAGGATGAGCAGACCTCTCAAGGTAACAGGCTCCGCCACACAAGAGAAACTAGTGACCCCAAAGCTTCTCAAAGCTGCCCCATGATGCCGGAGCCAGGAAGGGCAGGGAGGGAGCACAATCCACAACATGCCTTGTTGTCCAGCCTTCGCCCAAAGACATTCATCAGTCAGACAGAGTACTCGAGGTGGGCACCCAGAATGTGCCATGGTCTGTGCTCAGTATGGAGGACACTCGGGGACCCTGGGGCATGAAGAAAGAGACAAGGCAAACAGCACTTCTAATGGCTGCCACTCATCGAGCCCTCACTAACTCCAGGCACTGAGCCAACATTTTACCTATGTTATCTCTAGTCCCTACAGCATCACTAAAAGGTAGAATGCATCTCCATTTTATGGATTAGGGCCATAAATCTCCCATATTAGTGGTGGAATGGAACCAAGATTCAAAACCGCCTTTCTCAGACTGCGGAGCCCAAGATCCAGGCCACCAGCTCAGCATACGCTCTTTCTCTGTGCTCTCGCCATCCCACCCCTGAGCCGGATTCTCCAGATTCCCCCTTGAGCCTTCACGAATGCCATTCGCCTACTCTGCAAGATCTACCTTCCCTCCATCAAGAGCGAAGGTCCTTCTCCTCTGGAATGCCAGCCTGACTCGGCTCTGATCCCCCCTGGAATACCCTCAAATGTGAATGGTTTCTCCGCGCTCCCTTGTGGGGCTGTTGGCGGTGGTGGATGTTACTTACCGCGTACGTGTCTGAAGCCCACCTACGACAGGGTTTGCGGGCTCCCTGTGCACAAGTGTCTTTTCAGTGGTCTGCTGGATCCAGCTCATGCTGGTGCTGGCTGTTAAATCTTGAGGAGGTTTGCGAGCCAGGTGTTAAACCACCGGCAGCTTGCGATCAGCCACGGAGAGAGGGTGTGCACGCTATAGAAACCGCCACAGCCACAAATCGGGTTCCCCCCCACCCCCGCCCCAGAAACTGGTTGCGAACATTCAGCCACCATAGCTCACTACCTCATTTCCTGCTCAGTTTCATGAAATGTATCTATCCTCATACTGAGTGCCCGCACGCGATGGAAACATCCAGACGTGGGGCATCATCAGAAGTGGCAGTGACTAGCGACCGCAGGACAGCAACGGCCCAGGGGATTTCCCGGAGGAAGGGAATACCGAATCCCTAATTAATTTTCCTCCGTCCCACCCTGTCGCCTTCAACCAACACTGCTGGAGATCCCACCACATGCCAGACTCTTTGCAGACATGATCACACTAAATCCTTTGCCGGGGAGAACTGTGACACTGGGCGATTTAATACCCTGCCCAAAGGCACACACACAACAGTATCTGTTGGAGCCCAAACTCAACCCTAGGCCTGTAAGACTCCAAAGCTGGGGCCCTCTCCCCTTCCTCAAACTCCCTGGTCAGCAGACCCAGGACGTTTCAGGTCCTGAGTTCCAGATTCCCCAACATTCGCTCTCAGCCAAAGGCAGCGAGGCAGGAGCAGCTGCGGGAAGCCGTGGCAGGTGGATGGGGGCAGCGGGAAGTTGGGCCCCACCGCTGTGCTAGAGAACCGGAGGACAAGAGCCACCCCGAGAAGCCTGCGCCAGCCCCTCTGCGGGGGAGTCACCAGCCACCCGTGCACTGCCAGTGGCCCCGTGCTCCGCGACAGGGCCCCTGCTCGGCTCGCGTCTGTGCCGGGGGTTTGTGGAGCTGGGAGGGATGGGGACATCCCTCTTCCGCCAGCACGCCGGCGCAGAAATAAATCACTAAAGCCGAAGTTTGCCAGACTTGCCAGTGGGTGGGGAGAGCAGCCCCCCTGCCACGAGGACCATCTCTTGCTGAACACTCTGAACACCCCGGCACAGCCATTCCCTAGTGACATGCACCCACAGTGCGCCCTCCCAGAAACCATGTCCCACCCCACACATGTTCTAGTTCGACCTGGTCTCCTGGGCTGCAAAGACCCGGGGATGCTGGGGAAACTGAGGCACAGCAGAGCAAAGCCATCATGTACACTCTAGGAGGTGGAGGGGAGGGCACTCAAAGGGGTGGACAAGGGCAAACAGCACACCAAACAGAGCAAGGTGGGGTGGAAGAGCTAAATGGTGTACGGCTGAATGTTCACAACCAGCTTCCCAGGGAGAGAAAGAAAATCAGATCAGCTTCTGATTTGTGGCTGTTGCTGGTTCCTATAGCGCGCACACACTCTCTCCGTGGCTGATCGCAAGCTGCCGGTGGTTTAACAACTGGCTCGCAAACCTCCTCAAGATTTAACAGTCAGCACCAACATGAGCTGGATCCAGCAGAGCCCCTACCTGGGAAGAGTTTCAGACTGCACTCAGAGAGTCTACCATGAGGTCACCAACCACCGAGCCTTACCTCTACCCCCTTCACCCTCAGCCCCACTGCCAACCTGTCCACAGCCCTGTACTCCATGCCCTTCCTCCTCCCAATACATCTGTCTTTTTCCACGGCTAGTCCCTCCCCCGCCGCTCTGCACCCTATGCCCTCCCACCTTCTCAGTCACATTGCTCTGTGATTATGCCCTCTTTTTTCTAATCCCCAACCCCTCCCTCTCTACTTCCTCCTTCCTATCACCACTTGGACACACACTAGCATCTCCCTCTCATGGAACAACTTTCTCTTGACCCTTCATCCCACCCCATGTCTCTCCTCTCCTTCACACGCAATCTTCCCAAAAGTACTGACTGTTCTCACTGTCTCTGCTTCCTCATCGCCCATTCACTCCCCACCTCCCGACCTTCTCGCTCCTACCCTGCCACTCCCCTGAAAGCTCAGGGAAAGGCCAGCAACAACTTTCTGCAGATATGGCCATCTCAGAATCCTTACTGGGATTCCAAGGACCACATAGCAAAAAGCATAGATCAACGCTTGCACGATCAGTGTGGAAAATGGCAATCATCCAGGTCCTTCCAGAAGGAATGTCAGTCAAGTAGCAAAGGCCGGTGGGGCTTTTGCTCTGAAAGGCTTTAAATAGGCTGTGAACAGCAGCAGGAAGGATGGCATTCCATGGAAAATGAAATAAAAGACTGAAGAGTAGCAAGAAGAGGAATTTGAGGTTGGGAGTGGAGGGAGAGAGGGTGCAGGATTGAAGCCGACTGCTCTGGGCAGGTGAGCAGAGAAAGAAAAAGGGATTCTTGGTAGAGCGGTCATAAAAATGCCTTTAGAAAACTGTTCTTGGACCTCAGGAGATACTGAAGTGGGTGACGGTGACGTCTGCAACGTTGGCCCTGTCTCTCCGTCTCCCCCACGGAACCCCGAGTAAATGCCACAAGGCTCACTGAAGCATTAGTATGAACGGATTGAGGGAGGGGAAGCTCCAAGCGAAAAATAAGGGGACAGCTGACATCTGGGTTACACCAGCTACAGCAGGGAGGAATGACAAGTGAATTCAGCAAAAATGTTTTATTTCCACATCTATTGTCAAGTCTAATTATTGGTTGAAATTAGAGGTTCTGCCCTGATCATGGCCATGAATAAATAAAAATATGTTTGAATTTCAGCAGATGTCATTGAATTTCACATATCCTTCCCTTCCCAGAAAAGAAAAGAAAGATCCGGCTAGCCTTTTCATACGCTGACATCCACACGTAAGGCCCAGAAACTTGCTCTCGAAATGATTCACTTGACCAAAGAAATGAACACCAAATCAGAATTCCTGAACCTTCTTCCTAGCTATGGAAGCTACACACGTGGGTCTCGCGTCCACACTTGGAAAGAAAATGGCAGTTTGCAGAAGCAGTTTTCCTTCACACAAGTACACGTGTGCAGTCCTCACATAGTCGGTCACCTAATAGCGGATAGCAAGAGCCTTCTCTGGCCAGCAACGGCAGGCGGCATTAAAATAAATACAGAGAGGCATAAACTGCGGCTTTTCCCTTGAGGAGCTCATTAGTTAATACCTCTCAACATCTGGGAGGCTGCAATTTGGATGTAGCAGCTAATGCTCACGTCCAAGTTAGTGACAGATGAGGATGTTACTCAGGTCCTTTCTCTAGGAACCACCCTCGGGCTGAGCTTGACCAGAGCAGTCTTCCCAGCCCTGACCGTCCTCCTCCCACCCTCTGATCCATCTCTGCCCACACCGCGCCACTTTGGTCCTTCAGCTGCGCCTTTTGCCAGGCGGCACACCCTGACACTGGGCTTCAGGCACTATGTTGCTGTTTCTCCTGCCGTCCCTGCCCACCCCCCATCACAACCCCCCAGCAGTCGTGCTCGGACCCTGCTGCCTGTCTAGCGGTGTTGAGTTTCGGCAGCTCCGTGAGCAGCATCACCAGCTCTGCTGATAAAACTGTCTCAACGGTGTTTCAACGAAACCAGACTCCCAACTGCATCGTCAGTGGGACTCTCTCTGTACTGGGGGATGTGCCAAATTAACCTCTGCCTGCCTACGCACTCACCAAAAGGCATACTTCCCTGGGGCCAAACCCTGCTAAGGCTTTTGAAGCAGAAGAATTCAAAAGAAGCGAGAACCGGATTCCTAGAAATGACTGTGAGAGGTCGTTCAGCCCCGCTTGTGCCTTCAGCTACGTAATTTGGAGAGGGCTTCCCTTTTAGGGAAAAGATAAGAATCTTCCTTGTCAACTGATGATCCTAAGTAACACAATTAATACACACTTGGCCCTGCATCTTAGACAAGAATGGAAAGGAAAGCAAAAGAAATATATATATATATATCTTTATATATATATATAAGAAATATATATATATATCATATATGTATGTATGTGTGTGTATATATATATGTGTGTGTGTATATATATATATATATATATGGTATGAGAGTAACTCTTTCCTTTTGCTAACATTTATTGGGCACGCACTTGGTGCTAGGCCCTGTGCTATAGTCTACAATTTAATCCTCATATCATTACCATAAAGTAAGCGCTATGATTCTACCCATTTCACAGATTTGAGAACCGAGGCACTGAAAGACTAAGGCCCAGGATGTTTGGCTAGTTAAGTGTCAGAGCCAGGACTTGCTCCAGCTGCAGAACCTCTTTACCACTAGTCTTCCTCTACCAGACCTACTAGAAAGGTCTGGAATGCATCTGTCCTGACCCAAAACTAACTCCATTGTGTTGCTCAAGCCAGGAGCTAGTCACCGGAATCTGAAACATTCGGACAAACGCTTGACATGCATGGGCTCCTGTCTCCTCCACTTGTTTAGGTCATGGGTTAGTGTTGGATCAGTCCATCGGCAAATGGTACTGCCTCGTGCCCCCCGCACTGCATGCAGGGACCTGCCACAAATAAACCTCCTGCCTCGAGTCATGTTCTCCTCTCACATCCCACTCATCAACTCCCGTGTGCATGGCTCCGGTTGGCTGTTAGTCTTTACGTGTATTTAATTGTGCCAGTTCAGTCTCCGCCAAGAGGTTTATAAGCTGTGCGGGGACAAACGCCATGTCTCTGCCTTTCTCTGTCTCTCTGTATTACTGCCAGACTGCAAACAGGTGATGCTCAATAAATACTCACAAAAAAGGCTGAGTCTACTTATGACCCCAAATCCCTGTGAATTCAGGAGGTGAATATAAGCACGAGGTAACATCAGACAATTACATGGGGGGGAAAAAACCTAGAATGATATATAAATTGGTATCACATATTCCCAAAAAGGTGCATTTGAACCTTCTTTTTCCTTTTCACCCAAGTTGTTTGAGCAATGCAGAATCATGATACCTCACCTCTACCCATGCTATAAACCCTCCCACCTCCCCAGTATCCAATGCATTTGGTTGCAGACATAAAGATCGAGGTCAGTGCAGCTTTGCTCTGAGTCTCTGATTCCCAAGAGGGCAGGAAGCAATATTTCCAAGCAAACTATGGAGCCCTCAAAATATGAGGTCTATAGATTCTTTGCAAAGTGCTTGTTTGTGTCGGGAAAATTCCAGCCCAATGAGAAACCAGATGGGTAGATGCACCAAATATTGAAGACAGGCCTCAAGGCAAAGCAGACAAACACTCTCTCTGGTGTACACTAAGCTCAGGAGTGATCCTCCAGCCGTTACAAGCAGAAAAATGTCCCAACAGAGTTTTCCAAATAGCAAACTCTTAGTCCGATGATTGTTTCTATCATTTGCCATATTTTCTGTCCAAAAGCCTCTCTAGTTCCTACATGGTTAGCAGCTTTTATAGCCCAAGATAAGTGTCCATCCCTTTTAATTTTCATTGTTGCATCTGTTTTGCCATTTCTCTGCAGCAGGTTATATTACAACGGAAGGACTAATGAGGAAATGGATGCAAACATTTTTATTTCAAATAGCAGCTCTCAGACAAGATCTGGAAAACGGAATCAAGCCATATGATTGTAAAAGAAAAAAATCCTCGCCATCCAACTATTGGGCATTTTGCCATTATTTGTGAATAGCATGTAAATACAAACAACTTAACTGGGGTGGGGGAGAGATGTACATTTTTCATTTGTGTCTGGCTAATCATTTTTTTTTATTATTAATTTGGTCCCTTTTATTTCACATAAATGTCATCTCAAGCACCAAACATCAACAAATAAGATCGTTTATCTTGCTGGGGAAAGCAAAACATTGCATTGCCATTCAGAGAAGGCAGCTGACGTCCCTACCGCACCACTAATAAAGAAGGCCTTCAGAACGAAAAATAATCATTTTCTATTACTTTCCACCATGCCTCATCCATAAACACAGGGCCGCTGGTAATTACATTTAGCGAAGAAGCATGCTCTGTGTATTATAATTTCCTGAGATGAACAAAACCCTGAAGAACGCCCCAGACCGGGGAGTGGAGACGAAGAACGGGAGCAAAGAGGTGGGCTGCCCTTCCCTCAGGTGCCTCCCTGTGCCATCCAGGGACAGAGGAGGAAGGAGGGAAGCGAGGCCGGGGTTTTCAGGTTTTTCTCCTCCCTCTTTTGGTCCCAGCAAAAAGGAAAGGCGCGCTGGATTTAGAGGACAGGGCCGAGCCACGGAGCAGGAGGGGCCCGGGCCGCAGGAGACCCAGGCGGAGCGGGGCCGCCGCTGCCGTGCACGCGCCGCCGGTCGGAGGCCACGCGGAGTGGGCCACGCGGACAGCCGTGTCCCCACGCACGTGCACACGCGTCGCGTCGCATCGCGGGCAGGGAGGCGGCGTGGCCGCGCTGATAAATCCGCCGCAAGACCCCTGACTCCGCGCTTCCCTGTCGCCGAAGCATTTGGCTCGCCTGCCCGCACGGCCTCCTCTGCCAAGCAAGGCACTGACTCCACGGGAGAACCGTCCTGTCGATCTCTGCAGGAATATAAGACCTTTTTTTCCAAGGAAAATGTTCCCCAACTCTGCAAGGGAGGTTGGCAGTACATCTCCAACTCTGGCCTGTCTTTTTAATACCCCTACAATAGCTCGGTTGGACTGAGACCAGCTGTTGGTACATTACCATTTGTAAATGCTTAAAACAGCTACTCCTTGTTTTCTTGGCAACACTGACTGTGGAAGGGGAAAAAAAAAAAAAAAAAGCCAGCTCCAGCCACTTCCATTCAAACATTAAGAACCACTGACTGCCGGCTTTGGCATTCACCAGCCATTGTTTGCTCAGCTCTCTTCAACAAGTTTCTCGTCCCCCCACTATTCCTCCACACACCCCTCCACATAAGAAGAAAAGGAAAGAAAATCAGCAGAGAATGTTCCGGTCCCCGTGGTCCTGACTCTAGTTCACAACAATCATGTAGTTAGTCTTCTCTGAAAAGAAGACAGAGAAGCTGAAATGAACGCTCTTTGTTTGGGTCTTTTCTTTTATCTGGTTTTGTCCCCTCTCCTCCTGGCCAGGCTGGTTATCATTTTACAGGCGCTGGGCCGAAGATCAGCATCTTCCAGATGACCATGAGATTGTCCCAGTGGCCCCCTTCCCCTTTCTCTCCTCTGAATGCGTGCGGTAAGGGCATCACCTTTCCCAGGGCTAGCATAGGACCCCAGCCAGGGAGACAAGTCGGGGGTGAAAGGGACACGGCCAAAATCTAAGCCATCCCCTTCAGGTGGGGCCCACTCTGGAGAAAGTCTCTTGATTTGGGGCTACCTCTCATCTCACCAGAGCCCTCGGCTTTTCATTTGCAAGAAGAGTCAAACTCCCAAAGTCAATACTTTGGCCGTGAAAATAAGCGAGGAATTGCACGAAGAAGGCGCAAGGCCCTTGTCTGTTCCCGGCGCCCGCCGGGGCCTCTGTTGGCAGGGACGGCCTCCAGGGCCACGTGCCCATCCTGCGGCCTCGCTCCACCTGCCTCAAGCGCTAGCAGCCCAGGAGAACAGGCGCTGACGTGCCCAGGGCTGCTGTGGCCGGGACAATAGGCTCCGTGTGCCATGTCCCTGCTCTCGTGCCCTTCTGTTCGATGGCCTCCCCCACCAAGGGCAGTGGTGGCTGCCTCTGTCCTTGCTCCTTTAATGGGGTTTCTGGGCACAAGAGGACTGTCAGCATCACACACGCTCTTGGAGCGGAGTGATTTCAAGTAGCCAAATGTTGCGGCAGGGTTGAAATTCCACACGGAAGCTCCAAGTGGAAGGAGAGTGCCGGAACCTGGGCCCACAAGGACCAGAGCTTCTGGGGGGCAATGTGGCCTGAGATTCAACAGTCCTGTCCGGTTTTATGGAAATGTTAGACGGCCAGTTCTTTACCCTGAGGGAGGGAACCCAGAAAGCCTAGACTGCTGGTCTAGCAGCATAAGAAAGCATCGGGACACACAGGCAGGAGGACTGGACGTGAACCCCTGCTCTGCCACTGGCCAGGTCTGCCACAAAGACATGCGTGTCGTGTCTCAGGGTCTGGATTGTCTCATCTGTAAATATCCAGAAGTTGGATTCGACGGTTGCCTGGATCTCTTCAGTTCTAGAAAACTATGCCATTGTCTTCCTAATTTTCCGGAGCTTCAGCTACTATGAGTTCAGGATTGCCCCACTGTCAAGACACCCAGTGTACAGAAAGTCAAACACTGAACTTGAAGTTTCCTTTAAAAAATAAACTCTCTTAATACATTTGATATCAGGGCGCCTGGGCGGTTCAGTCGTTAAGTGTCTGCCTTCGGCTCAGGTCATGATCCCAGGGTCCTGGGATCGAGCCCCGCGTTGCGCTCCCCGCTCGGCGGGAAGCCTGCTTCTCCCTCTCCCACTCCCCCTGCTTGTGTTCCTGCTCTTGCTATGTCTCTCTATGTCAAAAAAATAAACAAAATCTTTAAAAAAAAATACATTTGATATCAGATTTACAAAAATCGGTTTATGCTCAACTTTTCAGGAAAAGAGTGTAAATTCTTTGAACTGAATCAGACTCGATTCAGCCTACAGTTCCCAGGCCCAGCATATGGCTGGCACACGGTAGGCTCATGATGAATCATGTTTGTTGAATGGGATAGATTTGATACGCAAAGTGGGGTCCATGAGAAGCGCACAGGTTACTTATGAAAACCAAAGTGGTGGGAATTGGTCAGTCTGAGACTAAAAACTCGGCAATTTACAAAGCAGATAATTCACCTGCAGTTAATTGGAAGCCAGGCAATTGCAGTAAAAGTTAAAACACTTAAATCTACGGGTTTTACTAAACCTTGCAATGTACTTACTAATACCAAAACACTGGTCAGTCTGGCCTCTTGAGTGCAAATCCCCCCAGCAAACCAGCTGCAGATAAGCCCCCTCCGCAGAACTTTGGGATATCCAAATTAACGGTCTCCCAGAGCCTCGTCACAGTTGTTTAATGGGTCCTTTCCTGGGCTGAATGCTCTCTATAGGCTGAGAATTGTCCACTTTGTCCATGTTGGATTCCTGGAGCCTTGCACAAAAGGTGTTTCGGTAATAGTTAACACTGAAGCCATTTGCAGGGAGAAGGATACAAGAACTGACTCTCTGGCTTCAGATCCCTTCCTCTGATTTTGTCTGAACGCCCTGATGACTTAACTTGTAACATCGACAGAGATGGTTAAGAAAAAGACAGAGACACCTTCTGTCACGTGAGAAAACAAAGCAATTCCACAGTCGTGAAGAACCAGAGATGGGACCAAAGGGCCAAGCCAGGCTGGTCTCTGATCTCAGCCCTGCTTCCCGCAGTCAGCCACCAGCCACTCAGCCCAACAGATCTCAGCTCTGCCAGACCAGGGAGGAGACCCAGGGAGCAACCCCAGCACCTTCAGAATCCCGACCGAGCCCCTGAAGGCCAGTGAAGGAGAGGCCAGGTGAGGAGAGCACCCACGAAGCCCACGCACCAAGGTGGTGAGTCGGCTGTCAGCACGGAGACAGACAGAGCCGCTGGGACGGGAACAGCAGGTAACGTGTGCGAGGCGTGGCTCTGAGCACTTCATTCGTTCCATCCTCATCACAGCCCTGTGAGGGGGTACGGTGACTGTCCACACTGCCCAGCTGAGGAAACCGAGGTACAGAGGGAGGAATCTCTTGCCCAGGGCTCCACAGCTAGCAAATAGCCCGCTGGATTCCAGGCCCAGCAGCCTCTGAAGCATGGTTTCTGGAAGGCCGTCGTCTGAGGTCCGTGCCTAGGGAGGACAGTACCAAGCTTGCTCCCATACCACACAGAGCCCCGCGGTGTCTAAGGGAGTGAAATCGGGGCCTCAAGACACCCCAAGATGTCACCAGAGTGCACAAGTCCTGTGAGGTCTACTGTCGTCAATACAAAAGTGTTTGCTCAGCACTAAGTCAAGGAGACTATTCGAGCAGCAGTGCCCAGGCCCACACTGTCCCCAGCCTCCTTGGTAAAGGGGACGCACGCATTCTGCACATCCCCACTTCCCCAGGTCCTCAGCCAGTGAGGAGAGGTGTGAGACTTCCCCTTGGTCTTCTTTATCTTGCCTATAAATTCCTCAACCAGGTCGGTGTGATCGAATAACATCATCCGATCTCCGCTGAAGGCAGCATGGCGTGAGAGCTTCAAGGCTGGGTACAGCAACCGGACTGCCTGAGTTCAGATCCTGGCTTTTGCCGTGTAGTGTGGTCCTGGGCACGTTTCTTAGCTTTTCTGTGCCTCGGTTTCCTCCCCTTTAAAGTGGGATAACGGTAGGACCACCCCCGTGGGGTTGGGATGAAGAAGAACCCACCACTTCGCGCTGCACGCCCCACGGGTTTTTCCGTGTGCCCCACCGCGTGGGGCGCGGACACTGTCTCCCTGTGCGAAGTCAGTCGCCAGCATCTCTCTGGCCCGCGTTCACCACCACTGCCCCTGCGGCTGTGGCAGACCCCACTGTTTAGGGGTCACATTCCTGCCTCTGGGGCAGTGTGATATGGTAGAAAGGTTTGGATTCCAGTTAGAACCCAGTTCAAGCTCCGTCGTGCCCGTGTGGGATCTGGACCCATGTAGTTAGCCCCCATGAAACGGAAAGCACAACCCAGGCAGCAATGCATGTGACTTAGAGCCCAGACTCAGAGGTTGGCCCCCCTGGTTTAAATCTCTGCCCCAGCACCACTAACTCTGTGACCCTGAGCCAGTTACTTCACAGCGCCCTGCTGCAAGGGCCTCATCTATAAAAGGGGATGATACCACGATGCACCTCGTGGGATTGCTGTGAGGACCAAGGGAGAATACCCATGTACCCAGACACCTGCAAGTGTGCAGTAAACACTGGCTCTTCTCATGGTGGTACCTACTGGAGGGGGCGGGGCAGAGAGTTGAGTGAAGGGACACATGTGGCATGTAGAGCACAGCTGAGCGAAGGGACACATGTGGCATGTCTGGCACATAGTCAGCTCTCAATAAATGGCAGTCCCCTCCCCTTCCCATACCTCCCTCTGTCTGTACCTCAGATCAGAAAGGCCTCACTTTGCCCCTACCTTCCAAAAACCCCAACCATCATCACACCCACTAAACTCCTACCTCTCCACAAGCCTTCCCAGATTCATCTAAAAACATCCCCAGCCCTTTCCCAATGTAGCCAGGGAGGTTCCTCAGCTCTCTCTGCCCTTTCCCCCACCCCAGCCTTGTGTCCTCGACCTCATAGACCACAAGCTGCCCTTTCCCCCACCCCAGCCTTGTGTCCTCGACCTCATAGACCACAAATACTTGAGAAGGACTTGGATACTGTTTTCCTTACCATGTACCAAACACTGTGGTAAGATGTCTATTTTTACCTAGTTTAATCCCCCTGTGTTATTAGTCAACTTGAGCTGCCATCACAAAATGCCACAGACTGGGGGGCTTAAACAACAGACCTTGATTTTCTAATGGTTCTGGAGGCTGGACATCCAAGATCAGAATTCCACCCAATTTGGTTTCTAGTGGGAGCTCTCGTCTCGGCTTGTAGATGGCCACCTTCTCCCAGTATCCTCACATGGCCTTTCCTCTGAGCATGCAGAGAAAGAGAGAGAGGGAGCCTTCTGGTGCCTCTTCCCCTTAGCATAAGGGCCTCACCCTTATAACCTCACTTAACCTTAATTACTTCCTTGGGGACCACATCCCCAAATATAGCCACACTGGGAATTAGGGCTTCAATATACGAATTTGGGGAAGAAACAAACATTCAATTTATAACACACCCCAATAATTCTTTGAGGTGGGTCTGGAGTTCATTGATGAGGATATGGAACCTCTGCTCCAGGTCACACAGCCAATAAGTGGGTGGTCATCTGCTTCCAGAGCATGAGTCTTCACAGCCTTCCCAAAGACCCTCACTTGAGAGAAGAGCCTCATGCAAGCCACTGCACGTGGACATGAGCTCCTCAAGAGCACCTCAGGGGCACAGGAGATCCAGAATAAAGGGGGCTTCCAGTGGGATGGGAGGACTCTGGAAACCTCCCTCCCACCTCAAACTTTCAGGAGGGTTATACACGACATCAAAGAAACCTGTTTTGCAGGGCACCTGGGTGGCTTAATTGGTTAAGCATCTGACTCTTGATTTCGGCTCCGGTCATGATCTCAGGATCATGAGATCGAGCCCTCCATCAGGCCCCATGCTGGGTGTGGAGTCTGCCTGGGATTCTCTCTCTCCCTCTCCCTCTGCTCCTCCCCCTGCCTGCCTCTCTCTCCCTCTCACCCTCTCTCTCTCCGTTAAAACAAAACAAAACAAAAACTGTTTTGCTTGCAGAAAATGTCTTTTCACATATTCATTCAACAAACACTTACACAACACCTGCTATATGTCCAACATTGCTTTTGGTGCTGGGCATCCAGCCATGAACAAAGAAGACCAGCTCTTTGCTCTTAGGGAACTTTCAGTGCAGTTGAGGGCTATAGACAAATATTCAGCCACAATCCAGTGCCAAAAGTGGGGCCAGCATTCTGTAGGACATATAACCCAGCTTTGGGGCTCCGCTGGGCTAGAATGAAAAGCTTGTGCTCATTCTAGAACAAGACACTTTGCTTTTGCATTGACAATGCCTAACCACCAACCTGACACATGAAAATAAACAAAATGGCCAATGTGATTATTTGATTGACTTCACCATAACAGAGGTTAGGAATGCTGAGTCCTGCCTTCCTCCAGAATGGCCTCAATTCAATCCATTTTGCTAGACATTCATTGCCTATATACCAGGGGGGAAAGCCCCATGCTAGGCACTGGGCAAGCATTTGGGAGAATATTGAAGAGAAGGGCCCTCGCAGCAAGAAAATGGCTCTGTCAGCAATAAAAAAAAAAAAAAAAAAAAAAAAGGCCTACACCTTTGGATCTCTTTGAAGGCTGACCTCTGAGAAGGAAACCAAACCCAGTCCTCAGCCTTCACCTTGACTTGGCCCACCGAAGGTCAGCAACCCCTCCTGCCCTCCCAGCTTGAGCTGGAGAGGTGAGAGGAAAAGACAGAAGGCTTTATTATACCACCCAGGCCACGCCTGCCAAGTTCTCCCCACAACTGCATCAAAAAAAAAAAAAAAAAGATGGAGTGAAAGGGAATTGGAAAAATGGAACCCCCTACATCCCAGAAATATTACTTTCATGAGCTGTATGAATTATTTAACAGACAGCTGAAAAGACCAAACTCAACAGAAGAATACAAAAAAACAGCTCGGTACAGACACCTTCCCCGAAGCCCATGACAATGAAATGTATTTTATGCCACAGATCAACGTGCCAGGGAAGGAGGCTTCAGAGACAGATGCCCACAGGGATCATTAGCCCCTTATCTCTCAACCCTTTGCCACCAGCATCCAGATCTCTGAGCCTGGGCAACCCAGGGGGAGAGGAGCTGAAAAGTGTGTATATTGTAAGTGTTGGTTAAACAACCCCACCGTATTCTTATTTGCTGGAGGTTTTAGGGAGCAGATGTAGGACTGGCAGGGCTTGGAGCTGGCGATATTGTTCTAGCCCACTCGGAGCCAACAGGGAAGGGAAAAAAAAAGCCACACACACAAACACAAAAAAGCTGCATTTGGTGTGTGCCCCTGGGTGTGCGTGCTCGCTCTGTGCATCCACTCATCCAAGGCTCCTTAAAGTGGAGCTGACCGATGCAAAACGAGGCTTGGGGCCGGGCCAAGGGAAACACAACTTCTCCCGGGAGCTGCGTGCACCAGGGTGTCTGTCTTGCACCAGGCGCAAGGGGGCTGGGGCAGCCGCTCGCCCACTGCAGGCTTGGTGCTCTCTGTTGCTAGAGAAAGGGCAAACAAATGGAGAACCAACTCTAAAGACGGCCAGCAGCAGCGAGGCGACGCTGCAGCTGCCAGGCAATAACTTAGATAGTTACAGCTGCCATCACCTAGTTCATGCAAGCTTTTTAATATCTTTTGGCAGCTCTCGGTGTCACAGCACAAAGGGAGGGTTGGCACTTCGCAGCACACTTTGTTTGACATAACTGTAGGCAGGACCCAGCTGATACCTTCAGTAATGTGGATGGGTTTGCTCTTAAGGTGCATTTGAGCAGATCAAACGGTCCCCCCACCCCCGCCGCCTCTCTCTCCCCTCCCACCACCTCCTGCTCACGTTCGGGGCGCGCACCACCGCTAAATCACACGTTGGGAACCGGACCAGATGAACGGGAGGACTCGGCGGGTGCAACATAAGGTCGGCCCCGAAAGCACCCAGCGAAGGAGGAGAGGAAAGCAATGTGCAGAAGACAGGGAGCAAAAGGGAAGGGGAAAGGAGGAGAGAAAAATAGACACTGTGTTCCAGAACTCTCCCCAAGCCCTACCAGGAGACTCAGTCCCTGCTTTCCCGCCGCCGGGCTCACAGCCCTTTTAAGAAATCAGAACACCACCATCTCGCTTCCTCCTCCTCACTCTTTAAATTTATTCATGGCTTGCCAACCCCGAGCCCCCAGTCCCACCTTCCCAGAAACCCAGTTTGCTCCAGGTATCTCCCTGCTCTGTGTGACTCTTCGAAGGGCCAACAGAGAAGAAAGCACTTCGCAGAAGCACTTCCCAAGCCTAGGGAGTTGTCATGACAATTCTCTGTGATCCCTCCGCCAAGCCAGGCATCCTTGTTTGGCAGATCCAGGAGCCTTGCTGGGACTTAGAGAAATAGTCTTCTCTAAGACCCCACAGCACAGATGGGCATGAAGCAGACATGCGGGCAGAGGAGGAGCAGAAGATGAGTGAGCACAGGGACACGAGCGGAAGGAGAGGCTGATAGACACTGCCCAGGCTGAGCGGCGCATGGGGGAGACATTTTAGACACAGAGAGAGAGTGCCTGCTCTGTCTCAGCACCACTCTTTCCACCCCACAGCATGTTCCCTTTGTGCATCCTTCCAAGTGGTGGCTCTGGTGGCCTGTTGGATGCCTTGGAGAAGGCCACCAGGAAGGCTGGCAGAGAAGAAGCCATGACAATTATCAAGGATGGCGATGGGCTCCTATTGGTTGGGATATTAGTTTTCTCAAGCTGCGGTAACAAAGTATCATAAGCTGGGCGGCTTATACAATAGAAATTTATTGTCTCACAGACCCGGAGGCTAGAAGTCCAGGATCCAAGTGTCTGCAAGGTCGGTTCCTCCTGAGGGCGCTGAGGGTGGCTCTGTTCCGTGCCTCCCTCCTAGCTTCTGGTGGTTTGCTGGCAGTCTTTGGAGTTCCTTGGCTTATAGATGAACACCCCTCACCTCTGCCTTCATCTTCACAGGACACTCTTTCCATGTTTGTGTTGTCTGTGTGCTCAAATTTCCCCTTTTTATAAGGATACCAGTCATACTGGATTAGGGGCCCACCCTATTCCAGTATGACCTCATCTTAACTAATTAAATCTGCAACAACCTTATTTCCAAGCAAGGTCACATTCTGAGGTACTGGGGGTTAGGACTTCACATATGAATTTGGGGGCGGGGGGAGACACAATTCAATCTAGAACAGTTGGGTACTATGATGTCCATGTTGTACACTTTTAGGTATTATTTCTAACCCTTATCTGTCCTGCAAGGTGTGTGTCATCATCCCCATTTTATAGAGAATGAAAGTAGGACTCAGAAAGGTCAAGGAACTTGCCTGAAGTTAGATAACAGTAGGACCGTCCGAACGCAACAACAGACCTGTGTAAGTGCCTGGGAATTGGCCATGGCCATGCTTCCCCCTTAGGCTGAAGATGGGTCCCAACCTTCTCGTGATGGGCCATCTTATCTGGAGGAGCCTGGACTAGGATCACTTGGTTCCATCAGATTCCAGCATACAGCATTCACAAAGCTATGTTTTCTCCAGAATGCACGTGGCGGACGGTCTGCAGGTGTAGAGCATGGAAGGGCATGGGAGGCAGGGTGTGTTGATCTCATACTACATGCTTCACTTGCTTGGCAAGATTCTTCACTTCTCCTGGGCTCTCAAGGAGATAAAATATTCTGGACTTTATTATCAGGCATTCACTGAGTGTTTAGTATTGACTTATTATTTGTCAAATAATAAAATAATGGTGTGGCAGTACACGCAACATAGTGTAAGTTCAATACATGTCAGTTGCCCTTTTCCTGTTTTAACATGGCTTCCAACTTCTCCCCACCCTCACTGCTATCTGCTCAGGGAACACAAGCTCATTGTTATGTAGACACGAGCGAAATACCAATGCAGTTCAGCGGGGCCACCACAATGTACCTGACCTCCACCTAAATAAATAAATAGCATTTATTGATCACTTCATGCCAGGCACAATTCAACCAATTTACATTAATTAGCTCAATTAATCCTCCCAGCAGTGTCATATGGAAGACCCATTATTATCCGAACTTTATCGATAAAGAAACTGAGAACAAAAATGCTAAGTGACTTGCTATAATTCCTTGAAAAGGCCAAATAGTATAGAAAACTGTGTGTTGGGAGGCCTGGGTGGCTCAGTCAGTTAAGCGTCTGCCTTCGGCTCAGGTCATGGTCTCGGGGTCCTGGGATCGAGCCTCACATCATGCTCCCTGCTCAGCAGGGAGTCTGCTTCTCCCTCTCCCTCTGGTGCTCCCCCTGCTTGTGCTCTCTCACTCTCTCTGTCAAATAAATAAATGAAATCTTAACAAAAAGAAAAGAAAGAAAGAAAACTGTGTGTTTAAATTTTCCTTGCTCAGAGGGCAATCTGAATTAGAAAGTCATAGTGTGATAGTCATGTAGGAAATGCAGCTTTATCAGTTAGAAACAGCATACCCTGGTGAACCTCAGGTAGCCACCCTCGGTTTACCAGTTAACCAGTTAGCTACCCTAACAGGAGCTGCGGATGGAGTTATTTTGCAGGAATTAAACTTTGCTGCTACTACCCTACCTGTTCTTTACTCACCAAATACCTCTTGCCTAGATAGTGTAAAAATATAGATCAACACCCCTGAATTCCAATTTTGATAAAAGTTCCAATAAGTGGGATTTTCCTCTACATTCAAGACCTTCCAAGATGCTCCCAAGCTTACAGGTATGATCTTACCATGAAGTGAGCATCATATGCAGGTAATCAGACTCCCTTCCTCTCGAACGAAGCAAGACTACTTTCATTGCCAGTTTCCCTACTCCCAGTCAGAAACATAGTGCCTCTTGGCCCTCTTGTGCTGAATAATCGCAGCAGTTTCCAAAACAAAATTAAATGCAGCCCTAGCTTGAGAAATGTTCCACCTCCTGGAGTCACGGCATTTAGTACTATTAGTCGCTTATTATTATTCAAAACAAATAAGAATGATAAAACATCAGCTGGAGCCACTCCAGCACAGAATATCTAATAAAAACCATAGTATTCCACAAATAGAAAGTGTTAGAAAATGCAGAAAAACAATGGCAGAGGACATTCTGAACCTTCCCCCCAAAACAGACATCACCTGAAATAATAGAGCAGCAGTGAACGTCCGGTCAACTCCACACAAAGAGTACCATCCAAGGGTAACCCCCCATTTAAAATGTCAGGTGCCCACACAGTGCCTGGCACAAGCGGGACATCATTTTTAGTGTCCACCCCTTTCTGGTGGCATTCGGTGGAGCTTTCTCCAAACAGTCTAATAACCTCTCTGGCTAAGGCTACCACAGTCAGGAATACTTTGCTCTTCACTAGAGAATATCCTGTGACCCCCACCCCCCAACACACACAAACAGGAAACTCATTCCACAAAGGGCCTTTAAAGCCACGTTTCAACCTGAGCAAATGTTTAACTCCAACTTGAGATAAATCATGGGACGTTGAAAACCACCAAAGGACCGCCCTTTCCAAAGAAGAGTGTGGCAGATGAGTGGCTGGGGGACTCTTGTTTGTTCCCCAAAGCAGTCTGGTGGTGAATTCCACACAGAATGAGGAACCGGCCTTCACTCAGGTCCCCCGATGGTCTCCATCCCTGGATACTCTTGCGTGAACACACCCGGACTCATCCGAATGGAGCCCCATTCCTGAGATGCCTGATTTTGGGGATGTGGACCTCGGTTTACTAGGTGGGCGGGTTTATTCAGATGATTCACTTGACCTAGACCTGTTTCCAGATGGAAGCCAGGCAGGAATGAGGTAGACTCAAAGCCCCAAGGGACCACCATACCTCTCCCCCACTCTCCCCCATACTGCCCAACCCCCCACTGCCACTCCCACTTTTGGCTTTGGGGAAGCTCTGTAGGGGCTGAGGTCCAGAACAGTCTGCATTCTGTGAAATGGGGAGGCAGTGGGATTAAATCCTATTTCTTTTCATTCCCAATAACGTACTTAATCCTTGCATGAAGTCATGAAAATTTCCTTCCATCATAGCATTACTAATATAGTCCCCAAAAAAAATTTTAACAAAAACTATCCAAATAGCTAACTGAAAATTTGCTAAGTAAACCCAAATAATTGAATACATTGCAATAATCTAAAATGCTATTCACTGGGATGCCTGGGTGGGTCAATTGGTTAAGCATCTGCCTTTGGCTCTGGTCATGATGGAGTCCTGGGATTGAGTCCCGCATCGGGCTCCCTGCTGAGCTTCTCCCTCTGCCGCTTCCCCTGCTTGTGCTCGCGCTCCCTCTCTCTGACAAGTAAATAAACAAAATCTTTTAAAAAATAAAATAAAATAAAATAAAATCAAAATGCTGTTCACAACGATTTTGAGGACTGGGGAAATACTGATGACATAAGGTTTGATTAAAAGCAGGATACAGAATACATTTATATCCAGTTTAATCCCAGCTATATAAATATAGAAAATATATACAGTACTTGATATTGTTTTGTCTGCTGGTATCTCCTTCCCCGCTCCCCAACTCCAGCTTCTCTGGGAACATTACACACACACACACACTCACACTCACAAATACAGTTGCCACAGAGGAGCCATGATGCACATTATGCACAGGATGGCTGGCCTCTGGCCACAGTAGACTGGTCCAAGGTAGACATCTGACCCCCGCCAGGACAATCCTCTCCTTCCCCAGTCATTCTGGAACTGGAACTGAGGGACTCTGTCTCTTTCCAGCAGTAGAAGCGACAGGACAGAGTGTCCAGGAGGTGCAGATGTGGGCCCACATGTCCTGCCCGGTGGGCCAGAGACCCCGGCAGCTGATCCACAGAGAGAAGAGGCAGGAGAAGGCAAATGCACAGAGGGAAAGACAGAGTGCCTCACAGCACGTGAGTCTCCGCCGTTCTCCTGGTTCCTCAGGCCCGGCCACGTTTTCTGCCCTTGGAGTCCACAAGACAGACAACCCCAGATCCTTGTAATAAAGTCCCTTTTTTACCCAAGCTATCTGAATTGGATTTCCTTCATTGTAACCAAAAGAACCCCTAACCAATATGTGGGCCCTCAAACACCCAGTTACTTAGGCATCCCCTATCTACTGCAAGATGTTGTTGGGGACGGGTGTGTGCTTGCAACGGATTTCTGTTTGCTTCTCTGCATTTCCTAAATTCTCAACTGTGAACATTTTTATCATCCGATAAAATCCGCCTCCCAATCCACCACTCTGATTCACTTACTTTGCCAAGGTGAAGGGAAAATTGGACCTCACAGAAAATCCATATTTAGGGAATAGATATTTTATGTCCAATGTGAAGATTTATTATTATTATTTTAGAATCTTCATATTAGACATAGAAACCAATGTCCTGGAGAGGGCTGGGCTTTTCGAGGCTCACCTCCCCCCCCATCCCAGAGGCCTCTCCCTCCCCACCCCTGCCCTGGCCTGGCCTCCAGGTCATGCCTCCCATTTCAGCCATTCTGAGGTCTCTGCTGATTCATTCTCCAAAGGTCAGCCATTTGCATGTCTTCGCATGTCCATCTTTCCACCTGGTGTGACTACACTTCTGTTCACTGTCATTGCTTCCCTAAACCACTGCCATTTTGGCCTCCTCCCCCCTCCCTCATGAATCCTTCAAAAGCTTCTATTCTTTGGAAGCGGAAAGGAAACCCTCTTTTCCGACTGAGAATCAGAAAACTTGGCTGGCACACCCCCTAGTGGTGGCCTAATGAATCCCCTTCAATTACTATAGGCGACACACCCCTGAGGTTTCTCAAAGTGGGTTCCACAGGATCCCCAGTTCCGCAGGAAAATCGCAGAGGAGAGAAGTGTTTCATGCCTAAGTTAGATCTGAACACACTGGGATACATAAAAGCAATCAAGTTTCCTTATTGGCGGACTCCTCCAAGTCTTTAATATCCTAATTGACATTATGGATCTCAAAGATTCAGATTTCAGCACGCAGTGGCTCCCAGATTTATTTGATCAGACTTTTGGAAAATAATAGGAAGAGCTACTATTTATGGAGATGTACTATCAGTTATAGTTTTCTCATTTATAGATGGAGAAATTGATGCTGAAAGAGGGCCAATAACCTGCTGATGTTGGGTTTACATGAGACCAAAGTCCATGTTCTTAAGCATTACAAGACTCTGCCTTTTTATTTGTTCCAGGACATTGCTCTGCAGATTCCACTTGCATTAATTATGCAACTTATGCATAACCGCTCTACTTGTTCCCCGTATTAACCATCACGCAATGCTACAAATCGTCTCCCCTTGGGACAAGAAGAGCTGCAGCCTGCAGGGGATAGTAAGAGCTCTCTGCTTGCCCTTGGGAAGCTTCAGTTTCCATACAATAGAGAGAGGGGGTCAGCATCTCAATGCCACAAACAAAATCCTCCTTGAAAATCTCAGCAAAAGGGTTATGACAGGGCACCGTGTCAGGGACCCTAACACATATTTTCCAATGATAGATACTATGGAAAATATAGTAGACTATTTTTCTATTTCTTCTAAAAGAAGCTTAATTTCTCTTCAGTCTTATATATCTGTTGACCTGGTTTTATAAGCAATAAGATATTTTATGTGCATATCTGAGTTTCTCAGTCTATTAAAAAAGTGGAGAGGATAATACCCACCTCACATCACATTTTTATGTCAAATTTAAGTACATAATATGTTAAACGTGTAACTCTGGCTTGTTTTTTGATTTGGAGATTTAAACTTTTTTTTTTCTTTAGTTTCTGGTAGAAGAAGCCCAAAGATAATTTTTGGCTCACATAACTTAAGACTCCAAGCTTCAGGCACAGTTAGATCCAGGGGCTCAAATGAGACCATCATTAAACCAGAATGCACACTACCTGTATTTTTAGAGAAAGGAAATAGAATATAGTGCTATAAATGTCTTGGTCCCTTGTGCTGATGGACACAGAGAGATACTGTAAATAATTCCATGGATGTAGGCATTTGGGGATGGACCCCCACTTCCACCACTGGCCCTCCAGCTACACTTGCTGAGACTTGATTTGTCCATTGGTAAAAATGGGCACGCTGCTTCTCTTTTTCCACTTCAGTGAAAGCTGGAAGAAGCTGTAAAGCTTTCAAGGGCTTTTTTCCTTAGAGGATTAGATATTGTGGGGGTTTTTTTGTTTTGTTTTGGGGTTTGGTTTTCTTTTTTTTTCTTTTTTTTTTTTTCTATTAATGTTCAGGGAGATAGCACTTTCCACTGGCAAAGGGTTTTACAAGTATTTATTTGTTTTATAAATTTATCATTTAAAATTCCATAATTAGCCTCGCAAAACACACACCTTCAACATTACAACCACAGTTTAAAACCAATCAAGCCATGGGGGAGAAAAGTATATATATAAATATATCCATATCCATATTTAAATTCGCATTGTGTGTGTGTGTGTGTTTGCAAGACACATATAAATGGCAAATAAGGAAACTTTAAAAAAAAAGACAGATAGATAGATAGTCCCAGATTTTAAAACCACCCCCAAGGTAGAACAGGTGGTGAAAATATAATAAAACATGTTGCAAGGAACTTGTCATGAATTTTAAAAACAAAAACGCCTACAGACCAAATAAACTGCTCTGAAACTCGGCTAAATCTGAAGTTCCCAAACTATTTTAAATGACAAAGCAGAAGTTCCCGAGAGAGGGAGTCCAACAGAAATGGTTTGAGGGCGATTGCTGCGGAACTCACACGGAACAGAGCTCGAATAGACGGGCAGACGCCCAGCCCGCTCCCCTGCCAGGCTGGGCCACGTGCAGCTGTACCCGGCCCTCGGGGCCAGACCATGTGCGCGGGGACCGAGGATTCTGTCGACAAAGGCCTCCGGGAGCCCCTCCTGCACCCACCTCCCCACCTGGCCGGTGGTTTCTCAATGGATCTAAAGGCAAACATTTGGACGATTGGACCAGAAGCAGGGCCTACACTTGTCGCCGTCCACTTCCCGGTGCCCTATTTGAAGGCAGGCTAAAAACCCCGGCCCCAGGGTCCGGGCAGACACCCCTCCTCTCTGCAGCACCCACCCTCACAGACCCCAACCATTCATTCATCACAACCACCTGCCTGTCCTTTATTCATGGTCAACAGTTTATGAAGGGCTTTTAGCGCTGTTGTCTCTCTCTGTTACACGGAAACCCTGGGAGCTACACAGAGACCATGGAAGGGCTTCATTTTGATTGTGGAAACAGGAAGAGGTAAAGTGATCTGCCCCAAATCACAAAGCTGGACCCACAGCCCCAACTGACTCCCGGTCCAGTGCTCTGTCTACTAGACTATGTTTATTAAGACCATCCAGGGATGGGCGCCTGGATGGCTCAGTCGGTTAAACGTCTGCTTTCGGCTCAGGTCATGATCCCAGGGTCCTGGGATCAAGTCCCGCATCGGGCTCCCTGCCCAGTGGGGAGTCTGTTTCTCCCTCTCCCTCTCTCTCTCTCTCCCTCTACCCCTCCCCCTTCTCGTTCTCTCTCCCGCCCCCCACCCTCCTGTGCGTGCAAAAATAAGTAAATAAAAAAACTTAAAAAAATAAAAAGACCATCCAGGGATAAGAGTTGGGGGAGGGGCCAGCATTCTGCCCCCCAAATCCAGGCTCTGCTGAAGAGGAAAGAAGTGAGCATGCACCCCGTGCACCCCAAATAATCAGAAAGCTCAGGCCCCATTTCAGGGCAGGCAGCCCTCGCTGGGCACCAGCTGACTATTGTTATGCAGGAATGGTAGGTCTTCTCATTTTTTTAAAGTGAAGCCAGAGATCTGAATCTTTATGTGAAATACCTTGATTTTTAAGTATCGGTTTGGTTTAAAATAACACCACCACCATCTGAACCTAACAAACCCATCTGCAGGCTGCTGTGTGCTATGGGGCACCAGCTGGAGATCTCGTCCCCATGCAGGTACCCAGTGCCCCTGCCCTTCTCTCTGAAGGTCGAGATGTAATCCATCAAAAGAGGGCCCGTCTGGAGATGCAAAGGGAGTCGGCAAACTTGAGTTCCAATCCCAGCCCTGATTTGCTAGTGGCATGACCTTGAGCAGGTCATTTACTCTCTCCGGACCTCAGTTTTCTCATCTGTTGAATGGGGCTAAGAATGCTTCCCTTGTTTCCTCAGTCCCCTCAAGGCTCTGGCTCAGGGAGAGCGTGTTGGCCTCCAACACCATTCTAATCTCCCAGAGCAGTTCCATTCCAAACTACCATCTCTCTTCCCGTGCTGCACTGTGATCCTTTTTCACCTCATGAAACTGGGGCTCCTCATGAATTAGGTTTGGCCACCTTTGTTGTCCCCAGAGCATAGGAGCACAGGTAAGTGCCTAATAAATCTTAGTGAATTGAGCAATGGCCCAACCAGCTCACTGAGTACTGAATATGTGCTGGACACTCTACAAGGTGCGAAGGAAACCAACCGCAAATCATGCTCTTAAAGAAGATGTGCTCTGGTTGAGGAGACAAGACGCACGCACAACGATCAGAGTTAACGGTCAAGTGTGCTAGTTCCCAGCTAGATCCCAACTACAGCCAGGGATCCCCACCACCCTGAGAAGAGGCAAGAGAAAAAAGACCTCTTTCCTTGTCTTTCTCACAGCCTCTTTTAAGCTCTTCTTGGCCCTCGAGTTGAAGGAACTCATCTCCCTGCACAAAAAACGTTTAGAGATAGACCCCATGATACCCCAAATGCACACACTTCGGCGAGTTGGAACAGAATGAGGGCAGCTCGCTAGTTCTAACTAGGCGATGTCTTACCTGCTGGTCTGGACGGTTACATGGGCAAATGCAGTCTGCATCACTGTTGTACGAGGCTGGGTGAACGCAGGAGAGCCAAGGCCCATCTTTCACCCACTTCCCCCTGCCCCGGCCCTCAGTTCTCACCCCCGATTAAATGGCCGGTTCCCTGAGTGTACCAGGTAGCAAGCATGTGATAATTCTCTAATCTGGCTTGTCCTTGGGGGCCCACCCCATCCTGCTGGCCGCACCAGCTGCCTAAGGGAGCACAACAGAGAAGAGATTTGGCAATTATCCAGTTAATTTGATCAGTGGAGACAGCCAAACAAATAATCCGGGCCAAAAATGTCCAGATCAGCTGTCTACATGGATCAAATTCCACTTCACTGATGCAGAGCAGGTTCGGCCTGAGAGAATGGCTTTGACTGAGGAACCTGTCCCAGTATCCCAGATCCCAGGCTGCAGTGGCCTTCAGCAGAATCATGAGCATGGCTACATTTCTCTGGGACACGCCCCCTCTCACCACTCCCTTTAGGCATCCTTGCCACTTCTAGGCCTCTCTACCTCGTTCCCCAGAGCTTGGCCCCCCAGTGCCATGGTCTTTGGCAGCCTCCAAGGACTGGAGCATTTTTGTGCCCATCCCCTCCTCTGAGCATTTGAAATTCATTAAGAAGAGACTTTCAAGGGGGCATGGCTCAGTCAGTTGAGTGTCCAACTCTTGGTTTGGGCTCAGGTCATGATCTCAGGGTTGTGAGATCGAGCCCGGCGTGGGGCTCTGTGCTCAGTGTGGAGTCTGCTTGAGATTCTCTGTCTCCCTCTCCCTTTGCCCCTCTCCCCACTCACGTGCACACATACTCTCTCTCTCTCTCTCTAAAATAAATAAATAAATCTTTAAAAAAGAAGAAGAAGAAGAAGATACTTTCAACATCTGAAATGCCTTTGGAAATTCAAGGAATTTACAAGTATAATGGTAGAATGTCAGGAGTCAGCAAGCTGGGCAGGAGGAAGGTAACCTTACAGCTGGTACATCTTAGAGGCTGCCTTTTCCTCACCTGCCTAAACCCACTCTTAACAGGTCGTATCAGGCCCCTCCCCCTTCCCGGAGGATAATGTACCAAGTCCTCAGGACTACAGAAGAAAACTTTCATCATCGGCCCCAGACCCCGAAGATCAATTAAGATGAAGTTCCACTACATTCATCCAAAATACCAGAAGCTTAAAGACAAGGGCCCACTTACTAACATAAATGAATTCAGAGGCAGGCAGTCCATACCGTGGAAGACAGTACCCTCAACCCCGTCTTTGCTGGGTAGGCACCAGCCTTATTTCCTGCTAAGGTGTTGGTTTTCGAGCCACTAGAATAGAACTCCCACTTCACTTAGCTGCATAAGAGCCAGCAAAGCTGCACCTTCTCAATAAACCTAGATTGCAGGCCCCAGGTAGAGAGTAGCTCCTCAGCAGAGCAGTATTTCTCTCCTTATCTGCCCTCAGACTGGCTAGCTCTCATTTGCAGGACTTCGCTAAAAGTGGCAAGAAGGAGACGGCAAACCAACACTGATTTCTTTTCCTGCCATTTCCTCTAAAGCTGGAGCTTGTGGTTTGCTCTCCCAGTTACAGCTGGCAACGGCTGAATCACATGCTCTACCAATGCATAACCAGGGCCATCCGCTTTCCAGTTAGTGAAATCTGAGTTCTAAATATTTGCCTTCCCACCTCCTCCACTCAGTCAATATCACACTTCAGACTCTTGGAGCAACCCCCTTCCAAGTATCAAATTCTCTGTCGCTTTGGATGAGGTTCAGCTGCATAAAACAGAAGCTAGAACACCCAAGGATTTACTCTTTCATGTGAAAGAAGTCCACAGTGAGGGAGGGCTGGAGGCTCCATGAAGTCATCAGAGATCTAGGTTCCTCCCACCAGTCTGCTCCAACATCCCTATAGCATGAAATTCCCTCGTGAAGCTGTCCTCGTGATACATGATGATTGCTGGAAATCACATGAGCAAGTCTAAAGGCAAGGGATGCTGGAATATGTGCTCTTTCCCCTGAGGACAGGCTGCCGGGAATAAATGCAGGGTTCTGTTATAAGGAGAAAAGCCAGGATGATATGGGAGGAGGCCACTAGCAGCCTAGGCCACGATTTGTTAACATATAAGGCTCCCCCACCACAGCTCAGCCCATATTTTATTTACATTTGTAACCTTCCAGTGCCGAGCACAATGGCTCTCACAGCATGAGAAATCAACAAAACATGGGGGTGCCTTGGTGGCTCAGTCGGTTGCATCCGACTCCTGATTTTAGCTCAGGTCATGATCTCAGGTCGTGGAATCGACCCCCGCATCAGGCTCTGTGCTCAGCACGGGGTCTGCATGCGATTCTCTCTCTCTCTGTCAAATAAATAAATAAAAATCTTTTTTATTAAAAAAAAAAAAGGAATCAATAAGTGTGTACTGAATACCCACTGAAATCCAGACTGAAGAAGTTTCATTAGGACCCTAACTTAAACTGAACCTCAAGGATAATTTCCATCTTATCACCATCCTTTTTTCAAAGATGTAGTTTCTTCTCCTCTACCCTCCTTAAACCAGCTTCAAGGATTTCCCTCAAGACCTTAGAGTCGCTTAGAGCCAAAGCATGCTCAAAGGCCTGCTGCTTATCTGCAGCCTGCAGTACATCTTGGTCACTAAGCAGCGTAGAGTTCAGCTTAGACAATGCAGTGCTTTTATTCTGGAGTAAGCTCCTTAACGTTTTGACAGACTGGTACAAGTCGAGCAGCATCTGTGACACCAACAGAGTGCATAGTAGGCTGGGAAGATATGTGGTTGACATCACAGCACAGCTGGGCACATGGAGTCAGGCTACCCAAACTGCAAAGACAGGTAATCACAATTCAAAAGGACTTTGACCTTGTGCTAAAAGGAGCCAAATCCAGTCAAAAATATAATATTTATTGGAAATCCAGGTAAACCTTCCTCTGCACTAGTCAGGATGCTGTAGCCACAACTGAGTAGTATATATCAAAATGACTTAGGTCTTAGTCAATTTCCAACTCAATAAATCCAACATTGTGATGCAGTCACATGTGCTTTTAGGCTGTATCAATGGAAGCATTAAATCTAGAACACAGGAGATGATACTCCTACTCTACTCTGTACCAGTCAGGGTATGCATGGAATATTGTATCCAATTGTGGGGTTTCTAATCAGGAGGAGTATGGAGGAACCAGAACTTGTGCAGAGGTCCGTAATCTGAACAGTAACAAGATTCACAACCATGTCATATAGAAACAGTTCAAGGAACTGCTGGTGTTTAGCCAGGTGAGGAGAAGACTTGGAGACCATGACTTCTATCTTCAAATATTCAAAGAGCTGTCAAGTGACAAAGAGATTGATCTTTCTCTGGAAAATGCTAAGCCATAGAACCAGGACCAATGGATAGAATATCTAGGATAGATTTGGGCTCGTATCAGCAAGAAATTTCTGACAACCAGAACTGTATCTGGATGGAGCACTATCTTGGAAGGTCATGAACTTGGCCACTGGGGGAATTAAAACCCAGGCTGGACAGCTTCCCAGAGGGGAGCGAAGGGTGGGCTCAAGGCCCAGATGATAGCTAGACTAAAATCTCAAGGGTCATTCCCTTCCTGAAACTCTGTGGCATCTGCTCTTTAGCAACTCCTTAACAGCCACATGGTAGGTAGTTATATGAATTAGTGGTTT
This sequence comes from Mirounga leonina, assembly GCF_011800145.1. Taxonomy (NCBI): domain Eukaryota; kingdom Metazoa; phylum Chordata; class Mammalia; order Carnivora; family Phocidae; genus Mirounga; species Mirounga leonina. The sequence continues at coordinate 38,065,085 of NW_023270389.1, read as the reverse complement.
ATTGTTCACTTACCCATTCATTGTCTCCGTTGACTCTTGCAGCTCTTTGGAGTAGGCAGAGTAGATTACAGAGGATAAAATGTCATCCAGTTAAGCGTCCCAGTCAGAACTGACCCCAAGTCACTTGATACCTAGTTCACCCCTCCATGGGCAAGGTCACCATGAGAAACCTCCCTCTCGGTCACAGATTAACAAGCAGGGAGACACCCGCACAGAGGACAGCTGAGTAGGAGCATACTGGACCCTGATGGCTCATCCAGGCTCCTCCAAGTGTTGCTTTCACTCTAAGATGTTCATTCTACAAAAACACTCACTCAAAAGGATACATGCACCCCTATGTTTATTGCAACATTATTTACAATAGCCAAACTATGGAAACAGCCCAAATGTCCATCAACTGATGAATGAATAGAGAAAAATAGTGTGTATATATATATATATATATATATAAAATGAAATACTATTCAGACATAAAAAAGAATGAAATCTTGTTATTTGTAACGACATGAATGGAGCTAGAGGGTATAATACTAAGTGAAGTCAGTCAGAGGAAGACAAATACCCTATGATTTCATTCATATGTGGCATTTAAGAAACAAAACAAATGAGCAAAGGGAAAAAATAGAGAGGGTGGGCAGAGAGAAACCAAGAAACAGACTCTTAACTTTAGAGAAATAATAATGGTTACCAAAGGGGAGGTGGGTGGGGGGATGGGTGAAATAGGTGAAGGGGATTAAGAATACATTTATCATGGGGCACTTGGGTGGCTCAGTCGGTTGAGTGGCTGCCTTGGGCTCAGGTCACGATCCCAGGACCCTGCTCAGAGGGGAGTCTGCTTCTCCCTCTCCCTCTGCCCCTCCTCCCGCTCGTGCATGTATGCACTTCCTCTCTGTCAAATAAATAAATAAATATTTTTTAAAAAGAATATACTTATCTTAACGAGCACTGAGTAATGTATAGAATTATTGAGTCACAGTATTGTATATCTGAAATAATACTACACCGTATGTGAACTACACTGGAATTAAAATAAATTTTAAAAAAATAAGTTCATTCCCTCCATTAGGGATCAAGGCTCTAGACAGATGTCAGCAAACTACAACCCGTGGGCCAAATCTGGCCTGCCACTTGTTTAGTAAATAAAGTTTTATTGCAACACAGCTTTGCCTACTCATTACATATGATCTATGTCTGCTTTAAAGGCAGAGTTCCATAGTTGCAACAGAGGGCATATGCCTTACAAAACCTAAAACTTTTGTTATCTGGTCCTTTACAAAAAAAAAAAAAAAAAAGGTTGCTGACCCCTGCTCTAGGATATTAGTGTGGAATATGGATACTAGCTAATGTTCTCTATTGTAATGGGCAAGAAACATCAGAAAAATCCTGCAGGACTGGAAAACCCCATCCAGAAAGAAATTCCATTCACAACCATTTGCGAATGCAAGAGAAAGGGCCATAAGTCTTTTATAGACCAAAAGTTTTTATTTTCTGTCTGTTGGGTTTTGATATACCACCGCCCTAGGGAACAGCTATTTTGACTATTTAAAACACATATAATAAACCAATTGTTCCATCACTATGTCTATTTGTAATAAGCACAGACAACGCACTACAGCGTGGTTATGGAAAAAAAGCAACGTAATTCTATGAATCAGTATTAGGCCCTAATTAGCCACTGAGCCCTGGCTGATAACAGCTTACCGTACCTTTCAGCCCAAAGAAAGCTCAGGTGGAAAAGAGAGAGAGAAAAAGAAGACAGAATAAATAGCTAATTATGATAAACTGGTTTCCTTGGTAACTGTTTATAACCGCAATGATGTTGCCATATTTTTAATGATAAACACAAAGGTTTGATGTGATATTATATAACGCATACTGTCTCAATGCTGGTTCTACTCTAGCAAAGGTGAAGCCGGATACAAATGTGAAATTTTGTGAGGCTAGGAAAATTAGAGAAGCTTTCTCTAACCCCCACCCCAAACATCTGTTGTTAGTCTATTCTCTGGGTACCAAAGAGCTCAAGAATATAGAAACAGATATTTACGGTGCTCAATGACTCCTCATGCCCATTCAACCCCCAGATTTTTAGTTACAGCATTTACTAGAATTCTCTCTTCCCCAGCTGGGGTGCCCCTTGGTCACCTCTTTGACAAGACCTATGGTTTGGGGAGGGAAATACAGTGAGTGATGCCAAAGGGATGGGCCGCTCCACAAAGCAGTCAGCCATCAGACTCAACCCTGAGACCAAATCGTCTTATGAGATTCATTCCCTACTTTCAGCTTTCAGGGATATCTGCCCCCAATTTGTGAGAATAACATTTTGCTGAAATATTTTAGTCCAGTGGCAAATCTTATAGATTCAATCACTAAGCCAGGGGTTGGCAATTATGGCCCATGGGCCAAATCCAGCCCATTGCCTGTTTTGGTAAACATAGTTGTATTGAAACACAGCCATAAATAAATATGCATTTAAGTATTGCCTATGGTTGCTTTCTTGCTACAATAGTAGAGGTGAGCAGGTGTGGAAGAGACCATATGGCCCACAAAATCTAAAATATTTACTATCTGACCCTTTACTAAGTAAGTTTGTTGAGCCCCACACTAAACATCCATATTCTGAGCCACCTATGCTTTGTTTTCCTCTACTATAGAGAACAGAAAGCAAAATACTGAACTTCAGCCTCCTCTATGGCTATGGGAGGCAGTGTGAAATTGTTCCGGCCAATGAAATGTAGGTAGAACTCCCCGGAGAGGCTTTCCCCACCCTCACCCCCACATCCCTCCTCCCTCCCGTAGAACGGGCAAGCCCATAAAAGGAAGAATTTTGCCCTTTGCCATTTTCACTTCTCCCCTCTGCCAAGGGCCTTCTGGCTAGAACACAGACACAACGCCTGGAGATGCAGCAGCTATCTTGCAACCATGAAGACAAAAGTCATCTCTAATGATGGTAAAGCTGGAAGACAGAAGGAGCCGGTCCTGGTTAACAGTCTTGAGTAGGTGCCCAGCACTGGATTATGTTCCAAGTACCTCCAGGCTCCTTGTTATGTGAGCAAAATTAACCTCGTCCTCATTTAGCCATGTTAGTACCATTTTCACCTACTCACAATTGGACTGAATCCTCACTGATCAAAGGGATATAAAGAAAGTTTTTAGGGGCGCCTGGCAGCTCAGTCAGAAGAGTATGTGACTCTTGATCTTGAGGGCATGAGTTCAAGCCCCACACTGGGTGTAGAGATTACTTGAATAAATAAGTAAGTTTAAAAAAAAAAAAGAAAGAAAAGAAAAGAAGTTTTTAGGTGTTAGAACCTAATAAGCTGGCAGAGTGGGGGGCAAGAGAAAGGTGAGAGACAGATTAATTGTGCAGAGCCATGCCTCCGAGAGACTGGAAGTTCAGGGAATGAGTTGTCAGTCCCACAGGTGGGGCTGCTGGTATGTGTGGCCCAGTACTGTGAGAACCTGGCTTGGAAGATGTGATGGGGCCAGTTACACCCATCAGGACTTAACTACTTATGTGATCTCCTCATTAGTCTTCAGACCACGTGTTCACCTATGGCGTGGCAATTGAGTGTAGCAGGAAAATGAGATTTTGGAACCAGAATGCTTAGGACCTATCACATCTAGATGTGTGACTTTGGGTAAATTACTTAACTTCTCTGTGCCTCAGTTTCTTCATCTGCAAAAGGTAGATAACAGCAGCACTTCACCTAAGAGAGTTTCTGTGAAGAGTCTGTGAGTTAAAGCATTTACAACAGTGCCCAATACACTGTTAGGACAATACAAGCCATGGCTATTTTTCCAGTTACTGTTGTTGTGTAACTGATTACCCCCAAGCTAAGCATCTTGAAATAAGCATTTCATTATGCCCCTGATGTTGGTGGGGCAAGACTTTGGACAAGGCCCAGGAAGGATGGCTTATTTCTGCTCCATGATGTCTGGGGTCTCTTCTAGGAAGACTCGAAGGCTGGGGGTAACTTGACAGCTGGAGGCCAGACTGGTCAGAAGCCTCATTCACTCCAACATCTGGTACCTGGGCTAGGATGACTCCACCTCCTAACTGAGGAGAGGCAAGCCTGTACCGTCGAAGGGCATGTGGGGTGGGAGACTCCTCGTGGCCATCTTTACTCAACATGGTCTGCCATGGCTGTTAATACTCTTTCCGCTCCATAATGTTAGGAACTGGTTGATCTCCACTCCCGAACCCTGTTGTCGTTCCCATCCACATAGTGAAGAGCTTGGCTTGTAGAAACCGCTCTCCAGTGTTAGCTAAAAGCTCCTTGAGGACAGGATTGTGCTCTCCACCTCTACTGTATCTATGACAACATGTACAGAGCTCCTGCTGCATAAACAGAAAGTGCTCACTAAATGTTCTTAAATAGATAAGTGGCTGAATCGTATACCAATAAATACTGGCATAAAACCCCAATATCCTGTAACACTTGTGGGCTTGGTGGACATCGCCACTCGGCCACAAATCTTCAATCTCCCCTTCTTTCTTGGTAACAAAAGAAAGACAGATTTTATTCAGGGTGACTGAAAGATTGCATTTTCCATCCTCCCTTCTAGTTAAATATAGGCACATAACTAAGTTCCTGGTCAAGAAGATGAAAACCAAAGTGTTATATGAGACAAGCACAAACACCGCTTAAAAAGAGCTGACTGAACTGAGAGAGTCTTCTTTTGCCCTCTCCCCTCTCCCTCCCACTTCCTGGAATGCAGATGAAATGGCTGGAATTCTAGCAGCCATCAAGTGATCTTGAGGATGGAAATGAATGCAAAAAGCAGAAAGCCTGACTACAAGATGACTTTGTTGGTGCTGGCATGCTGCCTACTTAAGATAAGCCTCTAAAGTTGTTTAAGCCACTGGTCAAGTCTCCTATTGCTAACCAAATGAAATTCCTCCTATACCACACGCTGAGCTTCTACGAGGAATTATATAATCACTTCTTCCTCTGAAGTTCCTGCAGATGTGGTACCTTTCCTCTCATGTTTACCACATAGTCCCTGGCACTACTGTACACATGTTTAATCCCCCTAGTATATCATGATTGCCAAAGGATGTGACCTATCCTACCTATATTGGGGTCTAGACACAGTACTAGCACAGTGCCACGTACTTACTTATGACTTGAATGAAATTAATATTGAATGAAATTAATATTGATCTTTTTATTAAGTATAAAACTGTAAAGGTATTTTACTGGATTTGTTGATGGTATCCTTTGTGCCATTGTCTGGTCCCCTTTGGGTCCTAAACATGGAGATAATAACACATCATCTCAGTCACTAAAGGGAGGAGAATCTGAAGACTCCATTTATGCTAAACTCCTAATTGCAAAATTAACTATAGTATACTGTGGTAGCTTTGAGTTATGCTGATTAGCACTTTTTCATCACATTCTTCTTTGTGTGATGTCGGGAGACTTCCTCCCCCTCCTATACAACCTGGTGGGGCTGTGAATCACAGGGAGCCCCCAGCCCTTAACCGTATCTGCCATATCCCATGAAGAAGGGGGGACACACAGCCCTGGCCTGGCCCAATCTGACTACCACATCCCCCTGCATACAGTGACCAACCAGAATCCTTCCAAGAATTTTCCAAACTGGAGGTGAGGGCTGCTCTCTCCCTTGATTGAAAGCTATATGACTGTGAACTCAGGACTGTTGGTTACCACCTTCTGAAATGCATGGAGGAAGCCAGGCTGCAGTAAGAAAGGGACAGAGCCCCAGAGCAGCTGAGGCAGCGACGTCATAGATGTCCCGAGGGGTGGGGGGCAATGTTGAGTCATGGTCCTTGAGGCCAGGCCCCAGCCGTGTGGCCTTTAATTCTACAGGCTACCCTAATGTCCTTCTGCGCATGGGAAACACACTGCATTCCCTTTGCGGTTAAGCTGGTTTGAATTGGGTTTCTGTCACCTGAAAGTGATAAAGCTCTAACTAATCGAAATTAAACCACTTCCATGTCTGGAGGTCTGTAAAAAGAGGGCTAAGGCTACTTATCCTGGCTGTTTTGTGTCTTCGTTGCTTGAAGACAGGGTGCTGAACTGACTGGCATGTTCACGTCTCATTCTGACAGGTGCAATGCTAGAAAAGGATTTTAAAGTCTCGATGGGAGTCGGTATGCCTGGGCCCATCCTACAGCTGGAGATATGAAGACATCAGGAAGCTCTAGGGTGACATAGTAAAGAAAGAATGCAAAATTTCTTTTAACTCTCCATGATCTTCTTCCAAGTGTGGCATAAACTCCCGGCTGCCATATTCCAGTGAGTGTTAGAAACCTTTGCATCTCCATCCTCCCCTTTGCTGTACCACTTCCTCTCCCTCTGGACAAATGAACACATTCCCGTTCTCAAACTTGAGATCTCTCTGACTCAGGCCCGGTACCTTGGCATACAACAAGCCGGAGGTGAAGGTTTTACACAAAAGGGGTTTTAAAAAAAAAGCTTTGAAAATAATTTACCATCTGTCAGTCACTTTGGTACAAGTCGCATACACACAGCCCTGAGTGTGTATGCACACACATATACACACATATGCACACACAAACAGAAGCACTCATGTACACAGACACGCTGTAGAGGGCAATCCACCACCATCCACAACCAAAGCCTGCCCTGTAACAGACACATTCATGAAAGCTTTTTTTTAAGCGAGAGTAACAGCGGTGGCAGAGAAAATGCCCTCTTTCTCCTGGAGCTGTGTCTTCGTAGAAGTTGGGGGTATATCTCTGTGTGTGGCTGAACAGTAATAAGAACAACCACGAATATGAATCACAACCACAGAGTAGCTCACTAGTATGTCAAGTGCTGTACTCCATCTCACCAGCACCCCTGAAAGTCCCAGCCAGGTGGGAGGCGGGGGTAGGGGGTGGACCGCGGCACACCAGAACAAGCCAAGTTGTTTCTGGACTCCAGCCTGAATCCTGACCTAGCTCACTCTTCTCCCTTACTTGCTCTTACCCACAAACGGAGCCAACCTTGGTGTGGCCCACCTGAACGTTGGCAAAGTAATGCAAAGTGCAAGCTCGACAGGTGTAAGTGAACGGCCCTTTCTTTGGTCCCCACCACATCAGTAGGCTGGACCAGAGGTGGGCCTCATGGGAGGACCACTGTGGTCAGCCTGGAAGCCAGAGGCCCACCTTCTAGCTGCAGCCCAGCCCCCTGCTGGCTGTCAGACCTTGGGTGCATGCCCTGGCTGCTGCAGGGGTGATGTTTCACCCGCAAGATAAAAACTGGACCAGTCCAGCTCTAAGATGTTTTCTACTTCCAGTATTTTGTGATTCCATGAGCCACAGACCCCATCACAAATTTACTAGTCATTCCAGCATTTTCCTCTTTCCTTACCCCTTCCCAGCATATATGGAGGGCCCAGAAGCCAGTGGGACTGGACCCTGGGATAAGGGTTCTGAAGAAACCTGTCAGGAGGGAGACCTATATGCAGAAAGCATTCAGGAACCAGCAAGAAAAGGCATCTATCTCCAACAAGGGCTCCAAGCAGGCTCAGGGGCTCTGCTTTGGGACAGTGGTTTCCTAAGAATCACCTGGGAAGCTTATTTAAATATGTGTACTCTGGAGCCCGCTGGGTCTGAGACTAAGAAATCTTCATTTATTCATTTAGAAAAGGCTAAGTTACAAAATTATTATTATTTATACATTTATTTTTTAAGACACAGCCCTGGTATCTTTTTTTTTTTTAAGATTTTATTTATTTATTTGAGAGAGAGAGAGAATGAGAGAGAGAGAGCACATGAGAGGGGGGAGGGTCAGAGGGAGAAGCAGACTCCCTGCTGAGCAGGGAGCCCAATGCGGGACTTGATCCCAGGACTCCAGGGTCATGACCTGAGCCGAAGGCAGTCGCTTAACCAACTGAGCCACCCAGGCACCCTATTTATACATTTTTATTAACCGGATGCAGGTCTTGTGGTTGTTTTCTTCCCTTCTTTTCCCCCTAGCCCTCTGCCCACACCCTGTGCCATTTTAAACAGTTATACCAGAAACACTTGAAGTAGATGCTCCACAGGCTGAGAAGCTCTGGAGGGAGCCCCTGGTCCTGGCCTCTGCTTTCTGCCCATCCTTGTCCTGTTGCCCACAGCAGCCCTGGTGGCCACAGGCAGAGTGACCAACAACCACAGGCAAAGGAAATGGTTAAGGCCCCATACCCAGGTCCAAGAATCAAGATGGCATGGGTCACAGATGGATGCAGAGAACAGCTCCATTCCTACAGACAAGTGCTGAGAACCTCTACCCTGAACAGGCTCAGAGTCAACATACAGGGAGTTCCTGAATGCAGGCCAGCCCAGGTTGAGTCGATGAACATGGGCGAAGCAGCTCCTGGTGCAGTAAGGAAGCAGGAGAACAAAGCAGATGTGATCATGGTGGCATCTGAAGGAAGGTCTTACCTGAGTCACTGAAGGAAACTAGTGACCTTTGAAAGTTCCTTCCAACCCTGAAGACCTATGATGCTGAACAAACCAGCCTATGTTAATAAAATAGAACATGAAAACATCCAGAGTATCCACAGAGGCCTATAATAACTCCCAGAATACCTTGCCTGCCCCTTGTGTACCTTGCATCACTCTTACTGCTGATGAATTGCCAGTGGTCTGGCTTCTCCACTGGACTGCAAGCTCTAAGAGGTCAGGAACCGTGTCAGTGGCAAGTCTATCCCCAGCGCCTGGCCTGGTGTCCAGTACATAATAAGGGCTGATGTGTATTGAGTACTGTGTCCTGGCCCTATTCTAAATGTTTTACTCACATCATCTCATTTAATTCTCCTAACAACCTTCTGAGAGAGGTACCGCTACAATACCTATTTTACCAATTGGGAAACTGAGGCAGAAGACAGTTAGAGGGTCACAGAGAAGAGAGCCCAGGGTCACACAAGTAGCAAGTGGCAGAGCCAGGAATGGCCCGGGAAGCTCGGCTCTCAAGGCCTCTGCTCCTAAATACTAAGCCATGTAGGTGCTAACATATTTGTTGGACTGAAAACATTTCTGAAGTACTTTTGCTGAGTTTAACTGAGAGTTATATAGGATATCACCCACTATTTAAAAACAGAAAAGTTGAGCCAAGTACAAAATAAGCTAATACCCTGTGTTTTCTGCAAGAGACAAGTTTAATTAGAGTTTAGGGAATTAAAGCTTTCATGGTCTCTAAAAAAATACAATGCATTCATTTATGCAAATCTACTCCAGAGCATGATTTTTGTAAAATGCTACGTAACTTGCTTCTCACAAAAAGTGAGTTAATGAGTCTCCCTGAGGAGGGAGTATCTCAGATTTACGGGTATTCCCATCAGCTGCCCCGTGCCTGTGGTAGTTGGTAGACCCTGATTTAGAGCCAATGGTTCTAAGCAGTCACCCCAGCTCCCAGCACTGTGCCTCGAGAGGGGCTGGTGTGGTGAAAAGGGGCCCTGCCTGCTGGTTCTGAAAATGAGGCCCCCCCCCATATATCCTACCCAGCCCCCTCCACCAACCCCCTCTGTCACAACTTTCTGACTTCCTTTTCTCTACAATTTTGCCCACACTGTTCATTTCAGCCCAAAGTAACTCATCAGAATTAAAAGATCTGCTAGGGGAAGAAGAGACACGGTGATTTTCCCAGGCCAGGTCAAGTGAAGAGCTGTGAAGTTTCAGTGAGTTCATGCACACAAAAGGATGGTAATTCCTAAGCCCCGCATGAGTGCAGGGGGTTGTTGCTCTCCTCTCCCACCAGCACTCAAACTAGAGTGGACAACAGCAGCAAGCCTGCCGAGCAGCCCTGGCACCGGGTAAAGCTAAGCTTCCTACCCACGACCACCTTTGATCCTTCTAACAAGCAATTACAGTAGGTCCTATTAGCTTCTATTCTAAGGTGAAGAACTGAGGTTCAGAGGAGTTCATCAATGGGCCCAAGTCAGGAACGGGAAAAGCTCTTCACCAACGTGCTAGACTGCGTCCCCAGATTGTTGAAAAGGTAGACACGCCAGGACATGGTGGGAGATCCGTTGGCCCAAGAGAGGCAGGATCCTGGCTCTGAGGGACCCTGAGTAGCAACTGAAAAGAGGCGTTCTTAAATGGCCTTCTAAACTTTATATACATATTATATATAACAATGTTATATATATGTATGCTTGTGTACATAGGAAAAAAAAAACAGAAGGAGGAAGTACACCAATGTGTTAAAAACCATTACCTCTGAGTGGTAGGATAATACATAATTTTATTTTCCTTTTGCCTTGACTATCTTCCAAGTTTTCTATATTGAATACATATTACTCTTACAATCTGAAAATAAAGGTGTTTTTAAAACCCATTCCAACTCTTCAATTAATTCAGTTGTCCTTTCCTGGATCTTCTCCAGCTCCATTATGTCATTCTTAAGAAGCAATAGCCAATATGGCACAGGGTTTTCCAGGTGTCTACTTTTAGGAAATCTGATTTCTAACTCTCAGAGGCTGTGTGCTCGCACTCTCTCTCTCTCTCTCTCTATGTCACACACACACACATACACACACACACACAGCCACATCTGCGCCAGAAGTATCTGCCCTATTTACCAGGACCCTTACCTGCTCTTTCGCTGATAAAAGAGAATGCTCTATTTGTACCCAGACCCAAATCTCACAAGCCCACCTAGCTGTCCATGTATATGATGAAAAGAAACAACAAGGTCAGTTCTGATTGCAAAGCTGTAAGACTGCTCTCTGATTTACTTTCTACCCACATGTGATCTTAGAGATGTAGGGCTTTAATTAGGGAATGGGAGAAAGGGGGATGGGGATGGGGAGAGGGAGTGGAAATGGGGGGGGAGAGGGGAACAAAGGAAAAGACCTTTCTGAGTCATAATGCCATATCCGAGGTTACTACAGGGGAACAGACTTCAGGATCGAGGTATTAGCCAGGCAGAATGAAGTAATACGCCATCCCATAATTTTTCTAGAGGTCTAAATCCACACCTCCTAAGTTGCCCAGTTCCCAAATCCCTGGGACTTATGAGAGCACTCAGACCACTCTGGTCAGCCAGGAGTTGGGTGAGGATTTGGGGAAGGGCGGGGTAGAGAGTCATAACCTTCAATATGAAAACAGTCCAACAATCAACATAAATGTTTATATTTCCCATGGTGAGATTCTCTGTCTCTGGGAACAGAAATGTGAATAATAGTATTTCATCACATGCTCATGGCGCTGTCCAGTCTGACCATTACTGCCAGGTCCAATAGCACCTTCAACTCTCATCAACTTTGCTATAAAGGACCGGAGGCCTGTTTTCCAATTTTATTTTTGAGATACTGAAGTACCAGATTGTTTGGTTTCCCATGTGGTCTATGCTTTTGTGATTGGAAGGTTTTCAGTTCTACAAATTTGGGTTCAAACAAGAAATGACTGTGAATTACCTGGAGGACCCCCGTCCTGTGTTTGGGAACTATATGCCAATCTACAATCCTCCTGAGGATCTGATGAACCTCAGCATTAGACTTCATTGTTTCTTCTACTTGCTGCAATGATTGCAACCCAGCAAAGTGTTTTCCAGAAACCTGGAGAACCTGGGGTGGGGGGAAGCAGGCTTGTCATAGAAGTATCTTGACAAGGCCAAGTATCATAGAGCCTAAATCCACGCCACCACTCCTTGCCTCCCGAGATCACCCCAGCAGTCATGGGGGACCCTCCTACAGGTCAGCCAGGTGGTGGCCAATGGCATGGGCAGAGGGCTAGGGGGAAAAGAAGGGAAGAAAACAACCACAAGACCTGCATCTGGTTAATAAAAGTGTATAAATAATAATTTTGAAACCTAGCCTTTTCTAAACGAGTAGAAGATTTGTTAGAAGAGAGTAATGAATACAACGGATAGTTGCCAAAGAAAGCCAAGGTACACTTCAATCCTGAAGTGGAAGAGAGAATCCCAGAACGGAACACCAGTGTGCGGTGGTGTGAAGGCTAGCTTTCCTTGCAGCCCATTCCCTCATGCATTCCATTCAAGGAGCACTTACTAAACACTTATGCTGTGCCAGAAATTGTGCTGAGTGGTTCAAAGACATTATCTCCCTTCGTCCCTTGACAAGCCTGCCTGATGGGACTTACTGTCACATAGAGGAGAGAGAGAAGCAAGGAGCGATAGCTTTTCCACCTGCTCAGAATGATGGTGCAGCTTGGCCAAGAGAGAGCCGGTTCTCGCTGCACCAGTTTGGAATCCTTCAGCTGCAAGTTGCGGGAATACCGACTCCTCTTGCCTTAAACAATACAGGCATTTATTACTTCTCACAGCAGAACATCCCAGCCCTGTGTTCTTTACATTTCTCTTCTGCCACCCATGGTGTTGGCATCACCCTCAAGGTGACAGAAAAACAGCTGCCCTTCCAGACAGGTCTTCTTCTAAGAGCAAGTACAACGTCTGTGGAAGCACCTTTGGAAGACGTCTCCCTGTTGTGTCTCAGGCCAGAATTAGGTCACGTGTGCTCTCCAAGACTAGTCCCTGGCAAGGGGAACCACAGCAACCATGCAGAGGAAGAAGGAGAGGAAGAGTCAGACAGAGGGTGTTGCTCATCACACCGTCTGACCTGTTTTCACCTGGAACCAGTTGTTCCAGGCTGTAGGTTGATCCCCAGAACCACCTCTGAAATCAACTGGGATGCTTTAGAAAATGGAGGGCTCTGGGGCTTTTCCTCAGAACTACTGAATCAGAATCTCTTGGGCCCAGAAATGGATATTTTAACAAGCTCCCCAGTTTATTCTCCTGTTCAGTGACTCTGAGAGTACTAAAATCCCCCCATTCACCCTCAGACCCTATCAGGAGATGACTCAGCTCTTCAGTGTGGTCTGGGTCCTTCATGAGCTGCTCCCACCTTCCCTTCTCATTCGCCCAACCTCGCTCAGCCACGCTGACCCCCTAGAACATGCCAACCACACGCGTACCTCGGGGCCTTTGCATGTAGGTTCCTGAGGTAGGCCAAGTAACAGCTCCCAAAAGATGTGCATGTTCTCTCTCCATAACCTGTGAATATGTGAAGGGGCTTAGCCGCTGTGATTAAGTCATGTTTGCCTTCATTCCTCTCTCATTTCTTACCCACTACAGGACCCATAAAGTTTCCTCTACTCCTTTATATTTCTTCTGCTGCTTTTTGAAAGCTAAACGTGTATCTATTACCCTAATTACCCATACAGTTGAATATACATACCTAACTATACAGTTTCCTACTTCTCAAGTTGTTTAATGTCTCAAATCTCCTCCAACATCAAGCAAGAACTGTTTATCTGCTGAGAACTGATAACCTTAATTGTTCTTGTTGCACTTTTAGTTAAATGGAAAAAAACAGTTTTTACAATAATTAATCTTATTACCAATGGATACTAATTTCATTTTTCACCCCTTTTTTTTGCATGTAACTTTTTCTCTCTGGGATCACTTTTCTTCTTTTGAAGTACATCTTTTATTAATTTACCTGGAAACGTCTTGGGGATTAGTTCTCTTGGTTTTTGTACATGTGAAATGGTCTATGTATCACCTTGAATCTTAAATATTAGGGGTTTTTTTTCAGCTATGGAATCTGGGTTAATGCCTCTTGTCACTCAACATTTGAAGACATTATTTCTTTCTTCATATTTATTGTTAGTTATGAGACATTTATAAAAAGTGTATTTGTCACCCTTGACTTCCACTACTGGAAATAGGGGACGGAGTAATTCAGATCAAGACAAAATTTCCTGTAAGAAGTTTGTAGGTCAGCTCTGCTGTTTGTAAAATCATACTATATGTAGGTGTATGCATGGAGACTTTTAACATAAAAGGTATGATTCATACCTACTGTATTGTCAATTGTTTTTTTTTCCCACTTGGAAACTGTGTAACAGGCATTATGCTATGTCAGTACAAGTAAATTCAACTTCCTATGGCAAAAAAAAAAACTTTAAGTAAATCTGCTTGAATAAAAGAAAAATCTTATACCTTCACAACCTTCTGTTCCATTACTCAGAGATAACAAATTCTATTTTCTGTCTTTTGAATCATTTTCTTATACTTCTGTATTATGACTTAGGAACTTGAAGATATCAATTGACTCTCCTCTATTAACAATGACAAAATCTAACTCTCTAATACTACCCCTGCCTTAAAATTCTTCCCAGAGTTTTACAGGTTACATTTTTTCATTGCTCAATCGGTTACCTTTTATAATGCTGGATACCCAATATTAAACCTTCTTTGTCTTATATACAGGTTAATTATAAAAACTGAGAAACCAATAAGTATGAGTTCTGTGTCTAGCTATGGCACATTAGCTTATAACAGATCAGCCCTCCTGCCAAGAATAACTAAAAAGCTGGATTTTAAAAATGCATTTGCTAAATGTAATGTAATAGTCTAGATTGGATCCAGTAATTTTTTTTAAAAGACCATTAATAGAAAAATTGGTAAAATTAGAATAAAGCCTGAAATTTGTTAACAGTAATGTACCAATGTTTGTTCCTTAGTTTTGGCAAGTATACCACGGTAATGTAAGATGTTACATATAGGGGAAGCTGGGTGAAAGATATATGGAAACTTTCTATGCTATTTTTGCAACTTTACTGTAAACCTAAAATTATTCCACAATAAAAAATTTATTAAAGAAAAAAAATTTGAAGGCACTGGAAAGCTGCCAAGACAGGAGGATTTCAGAAAGCCAAAATAACAAAGAGAAGTACAGAAGTCAGCTTCCATGTACTTTTTAGCCTCAAGGCATTTGCCAACTCTTAAAGCTTCAGATAAGACACCATGAAGCAGAGTATCAGAGAAGCAGAACAGAAGGTGGGAGCCCCAAGTCTGAGAGCTAAGCAGACTTCTACGCAATCTCACATAACCAGAAGAATGAAAATTGGAGTTTAGGACCCATCAATACAGAGTAAGCCTGGAAAATCCCAGTCATTCCATAAAAGGACAATTCCCTAGAAGTAAAGGCAAACCAAAATAGACCAGTCTTTACCAAGACTTAAGCCCAGATTCAAATAAGTTTAATTCTTGTCTGGATTCAGGTGCAATGCCTGCCATCTCAAAAAAAAAAAAAAAAATCATCCAGAGCTTCAGATCACCTATACAATTTTTATTTCACAACACCCATAATTCAATAAAAAAAAAATACTTAGTATAATAACAGGCAAGCCCAAATGACCAAAACAGGAAAAAACAATAAAAACAAACCCATCAAAACAATGAGAAGACAAGCAATGGACTAGGAGAATTATTTGCAAAAGACATGTCTGAAAAAGGATTGTTACCCAAAATATATAAAGAACTCTTAAAACTCAACAGTAAGAAAACAAACAATACAATTTAAAAATGGGCCAAAGATCTTAACAGGCACTTTGCCAAGGAAGATACACAGATGGCAAATAAGCATATGAAAGATCAATCATGTTATCAGGGAATTGCAAATTAAAACAACAAAGGAGATACAATTATATACCTATTAGAATGGCTAAAATCCAAAACACTGACAACACCAAATGCTGGAAAGGATGTGGAGCAACAGGAATGCCTTCATTGCTGATGGGAATGCAAATGGTACAGCCTCTTTGGAAGACAGTTTGACAATTTCTCACATAATTCAATATACTCTTACCATATGCTCCAGCAATCATGTTCTTTGGTATTTACTCAAAAAAGCTGAAAACTGGGCACCTGGGTGGCTCAGTCAGTTAAGCATCTGCCTTTGGCTCAGGTCATGATCTTGGAGTCCCAGGATGGAGTCCTGCATATGGCTCCCTGATCAGCGGGGAGTCTGCTTCTCCCTCTGCCCTTCACCCCACTCTCTCTCATTCTCTCTCTCAAATAAATGGATAAAATCTCTTTTTTTTAATGGCGAAAACTGGGGTACCTGGCTGGCTCAGTTGGTAGAGCATATGACTCTTGATCTCAGGGTCCTGAGTTTAAGCCCCATGTTGGGTGTGGAGCTTACTTTAAAAAGAAGAAGGAGAAGAAGAAGCAGCAGCAGCTTAAAACTTATGTCAACACAAAAACCTGCAGATGGATGTTTACAGCAGCTTTATTCACAATTGCCAAAACTTGGAAGCAGCCAAGATGTCCTTCGGTAGGTGAATGGATAAATAAACTGTGGTACATTCATACAATGGAATATTATTCAGCACTAAAAAGAAATGAGCTATCAAGCCATGCAAGGACAGGGAAGAAACTTTAAGTGAAAGAAGCCAACCTGAAAAAGCTACATAATGTTTGATTTCGATTATATGATATTCTGAAAAAGGCAAAACTGTGGAAACAGGAAAAAGATCAGTGGTTTGCAGGGAGGGAGGGGTGAATAGGTGAGCAGTGAAACTCTTCTGTATACTACAATGGTGGATACATATCATAAACATTTGTCAAAACACATAGATTGAACAACACCAAGAATAAACCCTAATGTAAACTATGGACTTTGGGTGATAAATACATGTCAATGTTGGTTCATTGGATGTAACAAATTTACCACTGTGGTGTCAGATGTTGATGATAGGAGAGTCTGTGGGTATTGGTGATGGAAAAGGGTATTATGAGAAAGCTCAGGGCTCTTCAACCAATTTTGCTGTGCATCTTTAAAAAATGAAGTCTACAAACAAGAAAACAAACACAAAAACAGACCCAAAGGAATACTGGAGGTTCAATAAGAACTTTGAAATAACTATTATTACTATGCTCAATAAAGTAGAAGAAAAGATTGATAATTTCAGCTTTAGGATGCTGGTGGTAAGAGTTGCATTTTCTTAATTCATTCCTTTTTTTTTTAAGATTTTATTTATTTATTTATTTGACAGAGAGAGACACAGGGAGAGAGGGAACACAAGCAGGGGGAGTGGGAGAGGGTAAAGCAGGCTTCCCACTGAGCAGGGAGCCCGATGCAGGGCTCAATCCCAGGACCCTGGGATCATGACCTGAGCCAAAGGCAGACGCTTAACAACTGAGCCACCCAGATGCCCCAATTCATTCAATTACTTAACGAATGTTGAATGTCTACTATGTGCTAAACATTTTGATTGGTACAGGGAATAAAACAGCGAATGTAATAAATCTCCCTTCCCTTGTGGAGTTCACATTCTAATGGGAGTAAAAAAACAAACAAAAAGCAAATAAGGAGATAAATGATAAGGAATGTTAAAAGATGCTATGTGCTATGAGAAACAACTATTAATAGAAATATTCAAAATCATGCCAGATTTGGGGCCATGATTCCTGGTATAGTTTTTGTTTTTCCTGAAATTCCTAAATTTGTCTTTTTCTTATAATTAAAAGAACTACATATTTTAAAAATAATTTCTATACGATGTTGAGAGCTCACAATCATACTACTTACTGAAATCCACTTTTTCCTATAGTCTTCTTGGAGTTATCAGACATCCTGTTCTAATTTGGCCCAGTTGGTTTTTGGCCTGCTGTATAGCTGTTAGACTGGGATTTCTTTTTAATGCTCTGAGTGTTAGAGCCTGTTTTTTCCCCCTTCTTCAATTATTTTCTTATTTTATTGGTCTACATGCTCAGATTTTATATGTTTTGTTTTGCTTTGTTTTGTATGGAAAGCGGTAAGGGAGATAAAATTTCTGAGTCCTTCCATCTCTAAAGTGTCCTTAGACCTCATTTGAATGATAGTTTGGCTGGGTATATAAATCTAGGTTCAAAATCATTTTCCCTTAGAAGTTGAAAGGTATTGTTCCATTCTCTTCCAGCAACCACTGCAGCTGATGAGAATCAAATAGAAATCTGATTCTCTTTCTTTAATTGATAAGCTTCCCTCCAGAAGCTTTTAGAATTTTCTCTTTATCCTTATGTTCTGAAATTTGATGAACAAATACCTAGGCATGGGTATTTTCTATTCATTTGCTGACAGCTAACTGTAATAATAATTTTAAAAAATGTTACCTTTCCTGCACTTTGGGAAATCTGATTATTTCCTTTTCTTCATTTGTCTGTTGTCTCTTTCTAGAACTTTTAATGGATGGGACTATATCTCTTTGATCTTTCCTATCTCTAAACTTTTCCTTTGTATCTTATAACTTTTTGTCTTTTGCTCCACAAGCAGGGAGATTATTTTCAGTGTTGTCCTCCAGGACTTTTATTGAAATGCTTATTTCAGTATCCACATGTTTTAATTCCAAAAAATTCTTTCTTGTTTTTTGGTTTCTCTCTCTTTTTTAGAGCAGCAGTTATTTTATAAATGCAATATTGTCTTGGATCCTTCTAAGGATACTAACTAAAATAATTTAAGTCCCCATCTGTACTCTAAAGTATCTCTGTTTTCTCTGGGATTAACTCTATTAGTTGGCTTTACTGTTTCGTGCTTTACATTTTCTGCCTGGAATGTCTAGAGATAATCTAGTGTCTATTATGAATAAAGGATTTATTTATATTTGTGAATAAAGGTTGATTAATATAAGTAGATGGTAAAACTTTTCTCTGCCATTGTGTACGTGGTTTTCCCAATATGCCTCTCCTCTGGATAAAAAGACTGACTTTAAGCTGTGAATATATGGGAAGGCTGACAATTGACTGGCTTTACATTAGGGTGCATGTGTGGGATTAGAGAGACAGGCTGATGCCCAACATATGCCAAGCTAAGAAAGCCTTCACTCTGAGGTACCAAAAGCCTCACTAAATAGTCTTCACCCATTCCAGACATACCATTCATGTTTCTTTAAAGAATAAGTCTCTATGTACCAAATACTACTGCTGCTTATCACTCCCCAAAAGGAAGATCTGATTTGCTTAAAAGAGTTAAAAGCAATTCATATCTAAATCTGGTCAATACGTGAGATTATAGAACTTCTCCAGTAAAAAATGATGTGTGATTTCCAAGTAATCAGCAGAACCCAACAGGTAGGGATGGTACCAGTCAGACTTTGGGCAGTGGAAGCAATGTCAAGTCAAGTGTCTGTCTTCCCTTTGAACTTTGAACAGGCAACATTCTTCTGGTGGGTCAGGTGGAATCAGACTCATCCCTCACATCCACACCCTACACAGAAGGAAAGACCACCTGGTGGGAAATTGAGTTACAAATAATGAAAGATAGTGGGAAATGGGGAGCATTGGAGAGACTCTGACTTGCCAAGAGAAGGGTCAAACAGAGAAATAAATATTTGCTGACATTTGGGCTAAGAGGTAAACTTTAATAGGATAGAATATTTATAGTGTGCTGGCACTGACCTAACCATGCTACCTGCACTATCTCATGTAATACTTACAATAGCTCCATGCAGTAAATATGATGATTGGCATCATCTTGCATTTAAAGAGAAACAATATATCATAGAGACAAAGAATTTAGGCTGTAGAGCCAAGTGTTGGGATTGAAATCCAAGTTCCTCCACTTCCTAGCTATGTCACCTGGAACAAGTTACTTAGTATCTCTGTGCCTCGCTTTTCTCACATATAAAGTGAGGACAATAATGGGATGTACTTTGTGAGATTGTTATGAAGATTAAATTAATTAATACATGTAAAACATTACCTTCAAAATACTAACTCACCAATAAATGCTAGTATTTGTATTATTATTAGAGAAGCTAAGTAGTTTGCTAGTGGTGGAGCCAAGATATTAATGCTCAGACTTCTCAATCTGCTCTTACCAACCACTCTATGCAGCCCCTCCTTTGTAGTATAGCAAATGCCCACATGGTGAAATACCAGAAGTGTCCAGAAGCGCTCCTACTCAAACATTTCATTAATTACCTGTTGACTGGGCATTCTACAGGGCAGTAGCTAGAGACTTTGCTTCCTGTTAAAATATACATACATTACCAGGCCCTCTCAACACTTTAACATTTTGGCTTTAAGTCATCAGTCAGTCACAATTGAGTGTGAATGAGCTCCAGACCCTTTCACGATAGCAGTTCTTAATTTGGAGGGTAGTACAGGCAGTTTGATGGATATCTGAGAGCCCTGAAGATGAAGGGGACATGCTGAGGGAACAAAAGGCACAGAGAGCAATGATCAGGAGCTTCAAAGGCAAACTTCAACCAGTTACACAAGATGGCATTTAATAGTTTTAAATTTGCTCTCCATTATGGCCCTGGGAGACAGGGATTACTATCATCCCCATTTGACATAATGAGGAAATTGAGGCTGAGAGGCACAGAGTGACTTCTCTGAAGTGGTACAACTGATGACTGGCCGGGCTGGGACTGAAGGCCAGGTCTTCTTGGCCCGCATCTTGACTCTGTCCATGGTTCTGACCTGCCCCTCTCCAGCCACTGCATGATTTGGCCCTGGTTTATTCCTACCTGCAACCACTCAGGTGAAGTCAGGCAGGGCTGACCAGCCCTCACATCCCACACTTCTGTCCAGTTACTGGAAGCTCCCCCAGCGGGCCCAGATTTGTCAAAATAGAGGAAAGAAACAGAAAGGTCATTGTTTCCAACCATTTGCAAGAATATATGAGTTAAAAATGGAAGATTTGTCATTTGCATGGTGAAGGGAGGCGGGGAAGAGGAAGCATTGTTAGGTGTTGGTAATGTAAAAACATAAGTATGCTGTTATTTATGTAATTAGTTATTGCTTTCATTATGGGTGCAGTCTTAATGGTTATAGTATTTATGTATAATTACCTTAATATTCACTGAAATTTCCAAGTAGCTCCCTAATTAACTGTCTCAAATATATAATTACATTGCATCTTTACGCAAGACTTGCCTAATTAATGTAGTTACACCACTTCTTTTGTGAATGTGCATTATTAAATGCTCTTTGCATCATTCTTCTGACTTCTTGTAATTCACGCTTTACAAAAATTAAGACCCTGAATTAGAAACCTTCACAGGCAGCCTAATCCCGCAGCAAAGCAGAAGCTCATAGCAACTCTGGAAAAAACAAGGACTTGCTAAGCCTCATTATGAGTTTCTCATTATACAACCTGCCTACTTGGAGGTCAGAGGAGCCCGGGGTAGCCAGGCTCATTAGAACAGGCAGCCTCAGAGTGAGGCCCTCAGGTCCCAGCTTTCTTTGTCTAACTCAGGCTGTTGCCCTTGGGGTTAACCTTCCCTCAACAGGAAAGGCCACCATGTGTCCTGAGACTTCTGCATGACAGAGGGCTGAGCATTAGCCCTCCATGCTCTTTCAGCTAGCATGTCTGAGGCAACCTCTCTTAAGTCTTGCTTTCCTAATCTGTAAAATAGGTACACTGACAAACGCCTGTCTCCTTGGAAAAGGTTCTATAAGAATTAAAAGAAGTTATAAACAGGAAAGAGATTTAAAGTACATAATGAATGTGTTATATGACTGCAAGGGATTATTTCTAGAACCACTTTGCCTTGCTACCAGAGTGGTCTCAGAATATATTGGTTATTCAGTGCTGCAGAGCAAACCACCCCAAACTCAGTGGCTTAAAACAACCACCGTGTTATTTAGTTCCTAATTGTGTGGATGGACAATTTGGGCCAGGCTCAGCTGGGTGATCTTTCTGGTCTGAACCAGGCTCAGCTGTTCTTGGCTAGGCTCACTCCCATATCTGGGGCCACAGCTGGGATGGCCAAGACCCCTCTCCATGTGGCCTCTTGCCCTCTGCCAGGCTAGCCTTGGCATGTTCAGTGCTGGAAGCATTTCCAGCCCAAGATCAAAAGCCACAAGGCTTCTAGACCTGGGACTTGCACAACTTCACTTCCACCACACTCTATTAGTCAGAGGACCTCACAAGACCAGCCTAAATTCAAGGGCTGGGGAAATGGACACCACACCCTGATGGGAGGAATTTGTGCCATTGTTTGCAACTTATCACACCAGGCTTACCTCCAATCTCTTCTTTCCAGGGAGAAAATAATTCTTCAATGAATCAGTAATCATGGGTAATTGAGCACCTGCCATGGACATCACATTGTGGGAGGTCCCACAGGGGATCCAGAAGAAGTTTAAGGCAGCCACAGTTGAAGACACAAAGCCAACAAACATGAATGAAACAGAAACAAAGTATGGGCAAACTATGAGGTGCGGGCTCTAAGTATAATAAAAATGCCCAGAAAGGAGAGATTTGTGAATCATGAGAGAAGACTTCATGGAGCAGTCATGGCAAGGAGGCCATCAGAGGCCAGGCCAAAGCAGGGTGAAGAGAATGGACTCTATGTGTAGGAGGCAGTGAGACAGTCAGATGAAGGAGAGTGGGGTTCATGCTGGAAAGGCCCTTGGAGCCATTTGGACTTGGGGGTTCCATGGGAAGGGAAGTGGGATGTGACAGAGTAGGCCCAAGATCCACAAATAATTATTTATTTAACATCAACCAAACATTTCCCAAGAACCTAGGAACTCAGCTCTTCCTTCAGATAACCAGAGTTCAATCTCCTAATTTGGGTCACCTTCTCAGGGAGGTTGTCCCACTGTCCCACACATACTCACACATGCATGCATACCCATGTGCATGTACACAAACACACACACACCACTCAAACATATGCACACAGCCTCACCCCTCACTAACCTTTGACCCGTCTTCACTGTCTTCAGAGAGTCACTACTTTATATTGTATTACAGACTCTTGTGTTTCTTTACTTTTGGTCTGTCTCCTTCTCCCCACAGGATTATAAGCTGTATGAGGGCAAGGACTCAGTCCATTTTGTGTACAGCTGTATCATCCCCAGCCCCTTGAATACACCCGGCACATAGCGGACCCTCAATAAATAAATGAATGATTAAAGGAATGTATTCTACATGTCAGGAGCCAATCAGCTAGGTCCAGTCTTCACCAAGAACAGCATCAAAATCAATGACCACAGTGATCATGAGATACTGGGAGAAACAGCATGGTATTTCGTGATCATTCCCTGAATGCATTATTATGGAGGGCAAATCAGCTAACCTCACCAACCTGCATCCCTCCCTTCTCACTGCTCCCAGCACTATACCCTTTGGAAGTTGGTGGGGTGGCGTGCACACAGCATATGAATAATGCTGTCTAGAGACACAGAGCTGGATACATACAATCACTAACATAACTGTGAATGGTGGTAGAACATCTCCATATTTTACTGAGGAGACAGCTCAGAGAGACAAAGAGACTTACCCAACACCACATAGCTTGTTAATGATGAAGGTGACTCAAACCCAGGTCTTTTAGCTTCAGATCTGAGCTCAGCCCACTGCTGCACTTGCCACTGCAATAAATGGGCCGGCTAGTGAGGACTCTGAGCCCTACCTGTACCAAGCCAGGGAGAATGAGGAGGGCAGGACTTAAATGGTGGCGATAGGAGGCAAGGTTTATCCCTTGCCCATTGTAAAGATGTCATTCACATTGTAGGACATGTAAATAGACTGGAGCATAACTCCATAGACTGCAGTGGGAATGGCAACCCCTACAGAGGTGCAACACAGGAAAATGCACAAAGTGCATCAAAAATTCAACATGCAGGGTGAGAACTGGGAATAAAGATTTGGATTTGGACTCAGAAAATGTGGCTCCAGAAATGTCACTCCTGGTTCCATCACTCACCTGCCCTACGTGCTTGGGCAAGTCACTCAACAGCTTGAGCCTGTTTCCTCACCTATAAAACTGGGATAATATCTGCCCTGATTGTTGAAAAGCTTTTGAGAGGATTAAATGAGATAAGGTATATATAAAAGCACATTGTAAACATGGAAAGAGACAAATAACTCTTCGGTATTGTCATTCCCTCCATATTAAATAATGACCCTCTGACCCCAAGGGCCCCTACACTCCTTAATTGGACATACCCCATCATTAAGAAAAGGGCTTTCGCTGACAAGTATGTATTGCGTGGCTGCTCTGTACCCAACAGTCTCCTAGGCAATATAGAGGGATTTAATAAGAAGTACTTGGCACCTGGCACCATGCTGGAAAGTTAGTCCACACTCCTTGACTCACAAACTTGATTTTAGCCTACTTCTGCCACAGCCTAGCTCTGGCATGCTACCAAAACGCGTCACCACTTTGAGCCTCAAAATACTTGCTGTATGAGAAGTTCAGGTTTGACTGGTCATTTTCAAGCTCAAGTTTGAAGGTGTTCTGAAAATACTGTATTGAATTCCATCATTAAAACTGGATTTAAAAACTATTTCTATGCCAGTGGAAAATACACCCTCAGATGTATCATGTATCAAATATTGGCACATTACATACCTCCAATTCTTTAACTTGAGTTTTGGCTAATTTTAAAATAAGAAAATGCTATAACTCAGAACTTAAGGCATTTCTTTTAACAACATTGCTTTTAAAGACCATATTGGGGCCCCATTAAGAATTTCTTGTGAAAAAGGAAATATACTGATAAAAAGTTTGAAAATGAGGATGATCCCTATGGTACTTCCTCACTCTGCAGTATCTCTGATTCTGTGATGAATATAGAACAGAATTCCTGCCTTCAAAGAGAATGAAGTCTTCTTGAGAAGATAAAAAGCATAACGTGATGCTATACGGCACAGGACAATTGCGCAAGTTGTCCCCTGATATCACTTCTACCCTCTTCCCACAGTGTTATCTGCAGGCATGCTTGCCCAGAACAAACCTACGCTTCCCAGTCCCCTTTGTGTCTTGGTGTGGCCATATGACAACACCCTGGCCAATGGGATGAGAGATAGGGGCAGAAGTTGTAGGCACGTACACAAAATTCTCAGTAAGTGTACTTAGAAAGAAGTCTGTCTTCCTTCTGCCCTTTACTCCTTCCTGCTGGCTAGAATATGGACCTCGTGATTGGAGTTATATAGCAGCCACTCTGGGTCATGACTTAGAAGTTATATGTTGAGGATGGCAGAGCAATACAACAGAAGGGACCTAGCCCTTGATGACGGTGGACCACCTATCTGGACCTTCACATGAGTGAGAAATAAATATCCATCTGATTTCAACCACTGCTATTTAGGAGTTGCTACCACTCAGAGCCAAAACGAATCCTAACCAATACAACAACCTATCATTATGTGCTTAATTTCCCCTAAGGAGCAATAAGCTCTTTGCCATCCCATCCTCTTGAGGCCATGAAATCTGATCTTTATTTGTGCTTTTTATAGAGGCCATCACTAGTTCATATGGTAAAAAGCGGCTATCAGACAGAGCTGGTTCTTTACCCTGTGCCCATCTGAGCCTCAGCCCCCACATGTGCAAAGTGGGGATAATACTTCCTGTCTAACAGGGTTGTTATAGGGAAAGTTGGGGTGGGGTGCGGTGGGAAATCATTGAATCCAAGCCTCAGCTTCACGACCTATTTCAAATGTAGCCCATTCATATTCTCTCCAAGTGAGGTATTATCCCCGTCACAGTAATACCCAATAGAACTGGTGGCAGAAAACAGTCATCCAACACCTTTGTGTGCGTGTGTGTGTGTGTGTGCGTGCGTGCACATACACATGGACATAAATTCTGTTAAATACCTTATGACCAGGAGAAAATTTATTGTAAAGCTAATGAGTATAACTTTTAGGGCTCCTCCCTCACACCAACCACTTCAAAGACCCAGGAGAGGACAGTGCAGTGTGTTCACATGACCGTATGTTTTCATAAAATTTGCAGAAGTAAGATATTTTAGTGTCAGTGAAGACGTCTCCCACTTTCCATTCTGACTGCCATTCCGACCTTCACTCAGCTGGTGGAGGAATGGCTACGGGCATTTTGGCAACTCAGCTAACCCTAACCCTAACCCTAAGTGAAAGCTGAGTTGGTGATACATTTAGTTTGGGTTTTGTGGGGTATATTTGTGTGGTCTGCAATCCCTTATGTACTTACTGCTGATGGTCCTAGGGGAGGAATGGCTCCCAGGAATACTCTTAATATCACTTCATTATGTATTTAAAAATGGTATATGAGAAAAACTTAATACAGGTATTCCCAAATTTGACAAAATGTGGGCCCACCTGTGTGACCTTGGGCAAGCTAATCAACCTCTCTGTGTCTCAGTTTCCTCACCCATAAAATGAAGATTATAGAGTCTACCTCATGGAGTGGTTGTAAAGATTAAAGGCATAATTTGTAATTCACCTGAAGCACTTTGAACAGGGACCTGACCCCCGTAAATGCTATTGCTATCATTATCATCCTGAAATGCAAGGAATTTTCTTTCTGCTTCCCCTTTGGAGCCCTGGAGCTCTCTCCATCCTGCTCTTGAGGTTCTCCTGCAAATCTCTTCTGATCATGATGAAAAAGCCAGTCCTCCTTGTTGCCAAAACATCCCTGATATGCAACACAAAGCATCACAGGAACATAGGAAAAAAGTTCAGGAACATTCCTACAGCGACACCTTTCACGAAGCTGAAGAAAATCAAGCAACCAAAACAAATACGCACCCCAAAACCTCACCCTGAGCCCCTAACAAGGCAATTCAACACATCGGGATAAATCACTGAGGTGATTATTCTGTGGATCAATTGGAGTCTCCTGCGTATATGGAGCTGATGGGCATGGATGTTTTCACTAAACAGGAGACAATCACCACGTGGGTGAGTTAAGTCTGAGGCCCTGATGGCACAGGTGACGCATCAGGCTTTTCCCTTAATTCGTGACATTCACTCCACCAGTTTCAGCTTCTTACTTTTAGAAAATACAGATCTCCGTGTAATGAAAGAAATACCAGGAACTTATGTCACAACTATGACAGGAAATGTGCTGGATCTGTTGACAGGCTCCTCTTCCCTGCCTTTTTGTAGCGACTTGAAGATCCACACCCATCCACAACAGAAATGCTGGAACAGCTTTTTTCTCTTTAAATAAGTGTAACTACCAGCCTAAGAGTCACCTATGATTATGGAATGGGGGAAACAAAATGAATTGGACAAATGGTTTGGGAGGTAGAATCCATAAGACTTTTCCACAGATCGAATGTGGGGTGAAGTGTTCACAAACAGGAAGAGACCCTGATTTCTAGCTCCTTCTAGTTCTTGCTCTTCCAGCTGTGCCACGTGGCCCCTGGGAGCCCTGAGAGTCTTTCCAACCAAGCAGGATGGGAATGCCTCCTCTACCTAATCCATGGAGCGCTGGGAAAATCCACTGGAAGACTTGTGTCCTTTTTGTCAATTGTTATATGCCACTTGTTATGCCAGATCTGTCCCATGATGGGTATGAAAGAGCAAGTTGTAGTGTCCCCCCCTTCTGAGGTTGGCCTTCTGGGTAGGAGTTCGGTCTGTGGTCAGGGCAGAGAGAAAACACCCCTCCCCGCAGGGAGGGATTCATGGCCCCTCGGTGCCACCGCCACACCCACCCGCAGAGTCGCTAACTAAATGGTGTCTAAGGAAACCGTTTCCCTACCTGCAGGATCTGGCCCGTGCCGAATTAACTAATGAGACTCTTCCTATAGGCCTTTCTCAGGCCGAATTCCCAGGCATTGCCGGCCGTCCTGGTGCCAGAGATCTATTAGAGTTCCCCATTGGAGCAACATATGTCTTCTGTGGGATTTCTTTTATTTTGCATCTACAGACAAGCACGGCCTCCACCGCCATTTGACTGGATTGTTGCATCCATTAATTTTCTGCTACATGACAGCTAGGAGAGGAATGGTAAAAAGGACTCTGAGCTGTTACACCTGAAAATCTCTCTCCAGGGAGAGGGTCCAGCGCTTAATAAGTTTAATTCAGCCAACGTGTCGCGAGCGCCAACTACGTGTGCGGTGCTGCGACGTGCTCCAAGGAAGTGACATAATGTGAAAGAATGGTGGATGTTTTAACTGAATTCACGGCATTTTTAGGTGATTGGCTCCATCAGTACAACACCCAAGCTATGCATTTGACACATTGGGGTAGCCCCTTATGCAACCGAGGACTCACGTACGGAATTTTTTTTTTTCCAATATAGGATTTTTCCATTGTCTTTTTTTTTTCTTTCTTTCTTTTTTTTTTCTTTCTTTCTTTTTTTTTTTTCAGATCTTGTGATGCCCAGATAGCTACCAAAATAACCAGTGGCTACAACATCTGGGAGACCAAACAGACACAGGAAAAATACAGCACAAGGGGAAGATCCATGAAAACAGGAAACATGGAGAGGAGAGTTTAAAAAGATGTCAAAACAAAGGCAGCCTGGGCGGGCAGCAAGGGAGGAGGCCAGGAGAGAGGCCATGCGCTCACGCACGGGCATGAGTTCCTTAGGAGTCCTCAGAGAATTGCAGGCTGACGTAGTGCCATGCCCACACACAAAAGGACCGCAACCTTTCACACCTCTGTTTTACACAAAAGTCACGGCCTCCTTCAAAACCGAATAATAGCAACACCACCAACTTCCCTATGTAGGTGGCTTACCCTGCCTGTCCGGGCCCACCAGCCCCGGACATGAACACACATGGAACAAGAGGGGCGCCATGGGGACTCCCGAGCAGAGGCCTCGTCCCAGCTTTGTCCAGCCTCATCACATAGGCCCTCTGCAAGCCCACGCTCATCTCTTTCATCCCCATATGCCCACACTAGCACTGAGCCAGGCCCATAACACAGAGTTATTCAATGAATAATTGCCCAAACTGAACTTCAAATGGCTTTGACCTCACCACCCAAGACTCTTACCACCTGGCTCTCATCTCCTGGTCCAAATTTTCAGACGCCAATTAAAGCAAAGTAGCCATCCACAGCGGAGAGGGGCACCACTCCCTCCATGGATGATGTTGATTACCTTATGGACAAGTAGGACTTTAAGAGTTGAACGGGGGCCTAGAGTTCATCAAGTCCGACCTTCTTCTTAGACATGAACTCTCCACATGTCATTAAAACAGAGAAACTTAAGTTCATGAGTCTCCTGTGCCAGGACATTAGCACCCAGAGAGGGATACTTATTTACCTCCTGCCCTGAACAAAGCAGTGGCTAAGTGCTCATTTCTCTTTATTTTTCCTTCAAATGACAAAAAAGACAACAGTGACCACCGCCTCTTCTCTGTTACTTCCTCCATGTGCCAAGATAAAATGTCACCTTCTGATTCTACTCTTCTGGCAGTTTCCCTGGCTTGTGAACTGCTCAACAGAGATTTGATCTCCTCTTGTTTTAGCAATTAATTCTGAAAGTAGCTGCTGATGCCATGAAAAGTTCTCCCAGGAGAAAAAGAAAACATTCAAACCTGAGAGCTAGACCCTTTGACCATGTTCACCTTCTCAAGAAAATGAGGCGTGGTGGAAAGTCGCACCCTGTTCCCACGACATTATGGAAATTTCCTTCTCCGCCCTCCAAACTGGTCACTGCCCTGCACGAGTGAAATGAGAAGAGGTTCAGGGTGGGTCTCTGTTCTCCCAGTAGTCACACCAACTGGGTTCTAAATGCCAATTTCCCTCCCCCCGAGCCTGAGAAGGGTGGAGCCATCAGCCACCAGGATCAAGGGCTTTAACAACCCCAATAGCGCATGGACCAGGTGCTTTGCAGGAAGAGCTTCTCCCTGGGAACTTCGAGGCTGAGCCACAGACATCCAGCTTCCCATCACACTGCACTGAAAGTTAATTGTTTACATTTCTCTCCTGCCTCCTGGACTCCAACAGGATGGTGATTTAATTATCTGATTCCTCCATGTCTGACAATAAGTGTGTATTTGTGCTAAAGAAACATTCACCTGAGACATGAACAGAGAAGCCAGTTGGTGATGGCATTTCCAGGGACAGGGTCAGTGAACTAACTTGGTGGTTAGGAGAAATGAGGCATTTTGAGACTGAAATCTCCAATCTGGAGCAGACACGGATGGGAGGGGAATGGGGTTAGGTTTCTCCTCTATCCCATGGGAATCTTTTTCTTCAGTCTCTTTAAAGTTAAAGGCTTTAAAGCAATGGCTACAGGAGCCAGGGTGGACACAATCCCCACCAAGTTCCCATCTCTCCGGTGCCCCCACAGGAGGCCCTCAGACAAGCTGGTGGGGAGTCTGTGGCGGGAGCTTTTCCGCACAAAGCGACCTCCCTCTTGAACCCTTCTCACTTCAGGTTTCTTTGAGAGGGTGCCAAGGTTTCCCTTGCTGGCACAGAGATCAGCTCCTTCCCTCAGACACGGTATGTGAAAGGCAAGGCAGGAGGAGCTTTTGTTGCCTGTTTGACTGGGAGGGGCTGTGGGGAGGGGGTGTCCAACGGTGAGACCCCAGTAGAGGAAGGACCTCAGACAGCTGTCTGCCAAGGCACAGAAGAATGTCTTTCTTACTTTATGAGAAAGAAAACAAACAAACAAACAAAAAGATCTAAGGAAAAGGGAAAGAAAGGTAACCATGGAGCTTTTTCCAAGGAGCCTAAGACAGCTATCTCCGCCAGCCGGAGAGTGGGAAAGTCCAGCTTTGTTCTGATGAAGGGATATGAGGCTTATTTGGACCAGAAAAAAAAAAAAATCATCCACTGAATAATCAGATGCCTCTGGACTGGCTACAGAAGGCTCTATCTGGTAGTGTCCATTCTGCCTGCTGGCTTCCTGCAGAGATGAGAGCCTCCCCCAAGGAGACTGCCATTCTCCAAAAGTCGAGTTCTTGGCATGGAGCTGGGGTCCTCGCGATAAGGGATTAGATGGTCTGGGGCCTGCTCTGGCCTTCTCTCTGCCAACTCCATGTGGAATTAAAATGCCCGGAGCTGAGCTACTCACTCAGGACCTGCCCCCAGCTCCACTCCCCATAAATCTGTAACCCCCATGGGTCCCCTGAAGTTGGAAATGAGATCAAGGCTGTTGGGAAATGACTCGCTGAGCTTCCTGGGAGAAAGGAATCATTCTAACTGTAAGACAGAGAAAGAAAAACAAGCCCCAAGATGAATTTAATTTCCATTTATATCAGTCGTGGCAAGTTCTAGAAAAAGAACTTGTTTTATTTTGTTTTTAATGGCCCACATGATACTCTAAACCAGCAGAAAAGGACTTCTCCATTTGCCTGCTGCAACTCACACCCAGCCCTGAAAAGGGGCTCAGGTTTGGGAGATGCAACTCTTAGCAACTGGAACCTTGGTCTATGTAATAGGAATTTTTAAAGGGCATGATCCAACCAGAGGAGGAAATTCCCTTCCCCGTGACTCTTTTGGCTTATTCAGATCCTGGAAAAAAAGCAGTTAGCCCATGTAATTAATAGAGATGAACCTGGCACTTCACTCAGCATTTCAGCTATTGTGGGGGCCATTTGCCATGTCTCTAACTTCCAGGGTCTAAGGTCTGCAATATCAAGCTGAGAAGGAGCCTTCTGACCCTCCCTTGTCTAAAATGTCCTTCTTTTCTAATCTCCCCTTCTCTGCTCTCCTCTTCCTCCTCCCCACTTTACTCACATCACCCAGACCTCCAGCCGTTCTCGCTCCCACCCAGAGGTCAGCACAGCACCACAAAGATGGCGGACTCCCAGCTTGCACTAAGAGAACACAGCACAAACCATGAACTCAAGAGAAGAAATGTCCTTCCTTTCCAAGAAGCCACTACCTGGCCTATCCATCAGATGAGCACTGGACTTAAACAAGGAGAACCAGACAAAATATCTTTGTAACCAAAAGGAGACCAATGGCCCACATTTTAGCCTCCAGCAAAATTTGCCACAGTATCACGATTCAGGAAATAACCCAGGGGACTCTTGGAGTTGATGGTTAATGTGACTTGACCTCAGGACAACATCTGTTTTTAGAAATAATTTGTTTAAGCAACACATAGTATTGCATGCCTGCTGAAGGCCAGACCTGGAAGAGAGGCGCCTAAAACACACAGATAATACTGCCCTCACAAAACCTACCCTCTAATAGGGACAGCGGATAGTGTACGTGTAAATAAAATTAAACAGATAAGTAAATAGTGCTTATACAACTAAACTTCAGATGGTGCTAAAAGCTATAAAGGAAAATAAAAACACGGTAACAAGGTAGAGAAAGGGGTGGATGGGTGACCACAAATTGACCTCTGGAGGGCAAAACTGGCCCACATGATGGGGAGACCCAGGCTTGGAAAGATCTTGAGGGAAGCACTGGTAGGTGAGGGAACACTGGCTAGAGCAAAGGGAGGCTGAGGAAGAAGTGACAGAACAAACCGGGGTAGACCAGCTGACCCAATTACTTTTTCAACAGTACCAGAAGTCCTTTCTCTCCTTGATGGGTTTTTTTTCCCCCAAATAAAAATTTCTTTCCCAATTTCCTCCCTGTCAGAGCCTCTTGTCTTTTATCAACCTGTTCCTCTAACACCACCCGCCCCACCCCCCACATACACACTGGTATACACACAGAGACAAACAACTGCTAGCAACGCAGGGACCTCAGAGAGAAAATGCAGTAGCTTCTTCAAGACCTTACGACCACCCACAAGTCGGGCACAGGACCAAAAACCTGAGTGGAATGCCTGAGGCAGACGCCCTGGTTGGAGACACATGGCAGAATGTCCAAGGAAAGGGAGGAAGCGTTTGCAAGACGGGTCGGCATGGTTTTGTTTCTTCTTCCTTAGTTCTATAGGAAGAGCACTGGTTAATAGTGCACTTTCCTTTTTTCTTTAAACAGATTAAGAGTTAGTCCGAGGCAAGAAAGTCATCCCAGTGGTTGGAAAACAGAGTGTCTTCTTTTTTTCTTTCTTTGCCCCACTGAAGCGATTCTTCTCTCCTCCTCTGCTCAGGCTGGGCTCACATCCCCTCACTGCAGGCTCATGCAACCTTTCCATCCATGCCCTGCATTTCATGGGAAGGAGCATTCAGGAGGTGGATGGCAAGGGTTTTATTCAACTTGACCATCTCTTAAAAAAAAAAGAAAAGAAAAAGAAAAAGAAAAAAGAAAGAGAAAGATGAAGAACAGAAGTTGAGAGAGGCCAGACTAAATGGATATGATCTGAATGCATATTTGTGTTACAACTAATACAACCAGCATCAGAGAGGGGCCAAGATCAAATAAATGGTAAAACCTGACAAAGAGAAGAATAGATGGTATGTGGAGCCATCTGTTTTGGAGGACACCCAAATCTGTCTGAATCTGTGAGGCCAAACTACCAGCTATTCTAAGACGCCCCATTCCAAGAGTGGCCTAATGCGCATCTACACAATCAGTTTCTCTCGCCATCACTTTGGCTGCAACTTTTTTGTGCAATTAAGTAATTTATTCCTTTCTTCAGCCTCCTGATTCTAATGAATCTGAGCCACAAACAAGCCTCAGTTGCTCCTATTCAAGGAGTCTGATTGCATCTGGCAGTGATTGCTGAAAATCCTGAAGAGGAAACAGGGAAGGGAAGCATATTGTTTGGGGGGGTAATAGGTGAAGACCTGCCTCTCTTGACCTATAATACATTAGTGTCAGTGAACATTTGGCAGCCTTCAGATGATTAGCAATGAAGATGAATCAAGCAAAAAAGAGGTAGAAATCTGCCTCATCTGAATCACCAGAACTGCATACATTTGCATGCTGATTAGCTGTTCTTTTGTCTGTGTTCCTAATTATTATGACACATTATGTCTTCATCATGCAAGATTCTGATCTGTCTTGTTCAAAATGCATGTAGAAAAAAGTGCAGTTTATTGATTCAACATGTAACTTTTATTTTTATGTTTGCTTTAATTAAATACATATTTGATTGCCTTTGACTGCTGTCTTTTTTTTTTTTTGCTCTTATTTATTTCATCTTGTTGACAAACACACAGGTAACCTTCCTTTATCATTCTCAGATCATCTGGTGCTCACAGTCTTCCCTCTCTGCCTTCCTCTCTCTCTCTTTCTCTCTCCTCTCTCTCTCTCTCTCTCAGGTGCTCACTTCCATTTTCTTGAAGAGGCAAAACAAAGGAGGAAAAGAAAACAAAACGGCATCCCTAGTAACACAGCAGAGCAGGGGGGCTGGCGGCGGGGGCGCACCCGCAATGCCCACAGCAGGGAGTGAAAAGGCTCCAACCTTAAGAAGAGCAAACAAATGGTTGTGACTCTGGAGAGGGGCTTTTCCAGAGGACCATGGGCAGCAGAGGGGGGTTAAAAATAACATGATCTTGCAAAAGAGAGAGACCCGGTGGCATTCCCAGTTGTCTTCACACTTTATTGATCACGAGGATTTGTGAACAGGACTTGAAAACGCCTGTCTTCCAGGTCAAGCCTCCATTTTTCCCATATGGCCCGACGACTCCGCTGGAATATCTGGGAAAGGAGGGGAGACTGCTTTCCCAATGGGCGCTGCTTAGACCTAGTTCTCTTCCTCAGAAGTGGAAGTGATTCGGGGAACTTGGCATCTCTCTGTGCCAGACCCCAGAGACTCTCCAACCCCCAAAGCAGCCAGGAAACCAACATTCCCAGGAGCAAGGGGGGAAAACAGAGAACTAGACAGACAACTCTGGGATGAAGGGCCTCTCGCCCTCCCCTAAAAAGATGCAAAATGTACCAGCATGTACCTCAAGGCCTGCTGGGGCTACTCCCTCCAAACAACTGGGGACTCTTTCAGTAACGGGGTGGGGAGAGGTGTGGGCAGAAAGAGAAAGGAAAAGATATTTGTTTCCTGCTGGTTACAGCCACCCCAAGCCCTGATGTCCTTATCACCCTCCACCCAGGGATATGCTAAACAGCTGTAGTTAGCACCAAGCTATTTGGCGAATCCAATCAAGACACTTAGAAAGCAAAAGAGCATCACAGAGGAAGAGCCGGATGCAGGAGTAATTGAGTGCGCTGAGGGTCCATAGATGCTCAGAAAGAAAGCAGGGCCCAACCAAATGCAAATGGCTCCTCAATGAAGAGGCATAATGCCCATCGCTCTTTCCTGCTAATGGGCATGATTGGCTGGAAATGTAATCAACAGCTCTGCCCCCAACATCTATCCCTACAGTGAGGGATGATGGAAATCCATATTCATGAGAAAGCAAACCGGCAATGTTTACTGGGTGCAGAAAGGGGGCAGGGCTGGCCTGGGTCAGACAGGGTTCCTTGGGAGCCATAATGAGGCTGGGAGCAGGGAAACCAGTGTTGTTAGAACCCCCGCCCCAGCCCCTCCCCTCACAAACCTGCCCCCCAGTATGTACGCACGGCTGCTGAACCCGGGACTAAAGAGAACACCCGAATCTATAATTCACCTCTGCAGAATCTGCCCAGTGACACTGGCCTCTGGACGTCTATCTGGGTGCTGCCATCTCACAGCATCTTGTGTAAAAGCGCTCAGTCCCTTCCCTCCCTTGCCAACCCACCTTCTAAGCACAGCACATCTATTCCATATGTAGCAACAGATATGGAGGGAATGGTAACAAAAGGTACAGACATCTTGAAATCCACTTTGGAATCCCTCCATCATATACACTGGGTTGCCTAAGCTAAAAAGAAAGGATATCTGGCATTGGACTGGGTTGCACGATGTCTGTATTAGGTCAGGCTGCCATAACAAAATGTCATAGACTGGGTAGGCTCAAAACCAGAAACTTATTTGCTCACTGTTCTGGAGGCTGGAAGTCCAAGATCAAGGTGTTGACAGGGTTGGTTTCTCCTGAGGCCTCTCTTCTCGGCTTGCAGAGGTCTGCCTTCTCCCTGTGTCCTCACATGGTCTTTCCTCATGTGTGAGCATCCCTGGTGTCTCTGCATGTCCTAATCTCTTCTAATAAGGACACTAGTTAGATTGGATTAGGGCCCACTCCAGTGTTTCATTTTTACCTAATTCACTCTTTAAGACCCTATCTCCAAGGACAGTCATATTCTGAGGTACTAGGGGTTTGGTCTCCCACATATGAATTTTGAAGGAACACAACTGAGCCCAAAACAGTGTCTCCCCAAAATTCAAATCTGCCAAAACCTCAGAATGTACCTCATTTGAAAATACAGCCTTGCAGATATAATTAGTTAAGATGGGTGTTGCTGAATTAGAGGGGCCCTAAATTCAGTGACTGATGTTCTTATAAGAAGAGATAAACATACGTACGGACACAGAGAGAGAGCGCCATGGGATGACGGAGGCAAAGACTGGAGTGATGTAGGTGCGGGCCATGGGACAGCAAGGATGACTGGCCAACCACCCGAGGCTAGGAAGGGGTGAGGAAGCCTTTCTTCCTAGAGCCATCATGGGGAGCACAGCCCTGCTGACACCTTGATTTCAGACTCCTGCCTCCAGAACTGTGAGAATTCCGTGACCTAGTTTGTGGTCATTTGTTGTAACAGCCACAAGAAACTAACATAACTGTGAAGACTGAAAACCAAAGAATATCCCAAAATCTCCATGTAGAATAGTCTAATTCTACATGGAGATTTTGTTTTCCACTCACTCACCAAAAGATGACCACAGATACCCCAGTGCAAACTGGTCTGCATTTCTCTTCCCTCCTCTGCCTCCCAAACTTCCCTCTGGTAAAGGAGCCAGGAGCAGGGAAAAGGTTCAAGAATATCGACAAGCAAGACATTAGATCCTGGTCATCTGGTCACCAGCCACCTGAATTCAGGGTCCAAAGAAATAGAGGGAGGTGGCGCCTGGGTGGCTCAGTCGTTAAGTGTCTGCCTTCAGCTCAGGTTATGATCCCAGGGTCCTGGAATCAAGCCCCGCATCGGACTCCCTGCTCCATGGGAAGCCTGCTTCTCCCTCTCCCACTGCCCCTGCTTGTGTTCTCTCTCTAGCTGTGTCTCTCTTTGTCAAATAAATAAACAAAATCTTAAAAAGAAAAAGAAAGAAAGAAAGAAATACAGGGAGAGGCTCATGTTCAATAAAGCCAGAAATCCAAACTATAAACAACCCAAACAGCCTTTTGTCTCTAGGCTGAGGTTTAGAGACCTGCACCAATCCACAACAACTCTCAGTGAAATAAGAAAAATAAAGCATTGAGGTTTTATAAAGCTAAACATGTTTTATGCAAGAGACTCCCCCTTTATTCTGAGACCATGTCCTTTTTTTTAAAAAAGATTTATTTATTTATTTGAGAGAGAGAGAGCATGTACACGTGTGCATGAGCAGGGGAGAGGGAGAGAGAGGGAGAGAATCTCAAACAGACTCCCTACTGAGCATAGAGCCCAATGCGGGGCTTAATCTCACAATTCTGAAATCATGACCTGAGCAGAAATCAAGAGTGGGACACTTAACCGAATGAGCCACCCAGGTGCCCCAATCATGTCCTTTTTACATCTTAGATGCTTAGATGTCCTACCTATTATAAAATGATGGCAATTAGGGATGGTAAAAATTTTTCTAATGTTCATTCTTAACAAATTAAAAGCTGGCAATCCTCTGACTGGCCCTCAGTTGAAAACTAAAAATCTATGACCTGTTACTTCTACGAAGAAGCCTCTCCACATTCTTCACTCCCTTGGTACTGATGCATAAATCTTGCATTTCATTTTTCACTCACATTTGGCTCTAAAATTATTCTCTGATTTCTTTCCAAAGAGATTGGAAATAGATCCCTATCTCCCAGGGATAAGGATCATGACTCTTACATTTTCTATTTCTACTTTTACATAGCACAGAGCACTCAACAGATGCCCAGGAAATGCTGAATGAATGAAAGAATAAGCAGATATAAAGTTGGTTAAAAAAAGAAAAACCCAAGGAGTTTTCAATGGCCCAGGACAAAGCAGGAATTTATAAAGGCATAATTGGGAACTTGCTAATTTCTGAAGCCCCTTCCCACTACAACTATCCATGGTTCTTTAGTTAGGGGGGATGAGAAATAGGCCCCAAGTCAGCTGAAATTATAATGAAAAAGGGGATGCCGATGCCACAGGCCCAAAGAATTCTGGAAGCTTCCATACTGAAAATGGCCCAAGATATGAGGCAGCTTGATATATAACCAGGATCCAAATGCTTCTCACTACCTTTGCCCAAACCACCTTCATCCTTCACCAATGGAGGATGCCCTACACAATGCCCTAACCTCTACAGTAGTCAGAATAATGGCCTTCCAAAGATGAACACATCTTAATCCCCCCAAATTGTGAATACCTTACATGGTGAAAGGGATTTTGCAGATGTGATGAATTTAAGGATCCTGAGACAGGGAGATTATCCTGGCTTATGCCAGTGAGGCCATCTTATCACAAGGGTCCTTATATGGGAAAGAGGAGGGTCAGAGTCAAAGAAGGAAATGGACCAAAGGAAGCAAATGTCAGAGAAAGAGAGATGAAGACAGTTTGCTATTGGCTTTGAGACCAGGGAAGAAGTTGAGAGTCTAGAGATGTAGGCAGTCTTTAGAAGCTGGAAAAGTCACGGAAGTCCCCTTTAGAACCTCTGGAAGGAACACAACCCTGCTCATGCCTTGATTTTAGGACTCTGGCCTCCTGAACTGTAAAATAATAAATTTGTGTTGTTTCAAGCCACTAAATTTGTGGTAATTTGTTATAGCAGCAATAAGAAACTAATACATTTCCTTACTGGTCTCCCTGCTTCTGCCCTTGTCCTTCTATGATCTATTTCTGAACACGAAAGCCAAAGAGAGCCTTTTAAAATCTAAGTCAGATCCCATATTCCTCTGCTCAATATCTTCACACCATACCCTATGCCAGAGTAAAATGTTACAAAGTTCTCAGAACCTCCCACTAAGGCCCTACCTGACCTAATAGTCATAATTTCTGAGACTTCCTCTCCTCCAGTTCCTCCCACTCACTGTACTCTGGATTTACTGGCCTCCTTGGGGTTCTTGGCATCCTCCTGTCTCTGGGTCTTTATATTTGCTATACCCCCTGTCTAGAAGGCTCCTTCCCTAGACATCTAAGAGCTGATTCTGACCTCCTTGTGTCTCTCTCTGCTCAAAGAGCACCTTTACAGCAAGGCCTTCTTAAAGCTGAAACCTCCAAGCTGAAACCCCCTTCCACTTCCAATCTTCTCTCCCTACCTGGGATTCTCTGTAGCACTCAAACTGTCTGGCATACCATATATCTTACTGATCTGCTTGTTTATTTCCTGTCTCCAAGAGAACATCTCCTGTCTTCATTAGGACCAGGATTTTTGTGTTTCGTATGCAGTGCCAAAACAGTGCCTGGCACATAGTAGGTGCTCAATAAATATCTGCTGAACAGATGATCACTCCCCGTAGAAGCCTATGAGATGATGCACCCAGTGTTGATGGCAACAACCATACTAATTACAGCCAACTTACTGCGTGGGTACCAGGCACTGCGCCAAGTGCTTCACATGGATGAACTCAGTCAAATCACAGTGGCTTTTCAAATAGGGTCCTCAAGGGAACTTGAGGCCACCAAATTCTCCCACCTTCTTATGATAGAGTCCCCAATGTCACAGGTTAGTTAGCTCTGATATTGTGACTTCTAATAAGAAATATATATTTGGACTTTGGCTCCATTTCTGGCACTAAGCTCTTAAAATCCTGGGAATTTCCTGAGTGAGGAGAGGATAAAGGTATCTCTTGGTATGTTAATGAGGTGACGTTTGGAAAGCTCCTAAGGATGGGGCTGGTTTCCTGGAGACCCAACCATGTGACTAGAGGGTTGGATATTTTAGTCCCACCCCCAACCTCCTGGGAGGGGAAGGGCTGCCCACTCCCCTCCCCAGAGGTTGAATCAATCACTAATGGCCAGTGATTTAACCAATCATGCCTATGTAATGAAGCTTCCATACAAATTCCAAAGGACAGGGTTTGGAGAGCTTCCCGGTTGGGGAACACATGATTCGGGGAGAGCAGCATGCCGGGAGAAGGCATGGAAGCTCAGCACCCTTTCCATTATGTTGTCCCATGCATCTCTTCCATCTGGATGTTACTCTATGTCCCTTATCATATCTTTTTATAATAAATTGGTAAATGTAAGTGAATATTTCCCTGAGTTTGGTGAGTTGTTCTGGCAAATTAACCGAATTCTGAGGGGGAGGAACTCATGGAAACCTCTGATTTAGAGTGGGTTGGTCAGAAGCACAGATGCCAAACTGGACGTGTGATTGGCATCTAAAGTGGGGCAGTCTTGTGGGACCGAGCCCTTAACCTGTGGAATCTGATGCTATCTCCTTGTAGATTGTGCCAAAATGGAGTTGAATTGTAGGACCCCAACCTGGTGTCCAAGGATTGCTTGGTGGTGTGGGGAAACAGGAATTGGAATGGGTGACCAGAACCCTTTTTAAAAACTAAGAGTATAAATGAGAAGTAGAGTAGGGAAAGGGGGCCAGGATGAGACAAGATGGGGGCACCAGTAAGGGGGTCTGTAAGATCTCCTGCTCCTCAAAGATTTGCAGGTGGGGAGGTCTGGTTGGGTGGGACAGGTGTGCCTGGAGAAGTCTCTCTGTCTGACTCTCCCCGGGGGTCTCATTTGGGAAAATGCTTTCTGAAGCAACACAAACTGGCCTGTGACTAACTCCACTCACCGGCCTGACCGTACCCAAGGGGGAAGAAAAGGGAATTCCGCCCCCCACTTTGAGGCCACATTAGGGGTGGGGATCTTCTTTTGTTTGCAGTTGTAATCTCAGGAGTCACTCAAGTCAATAAACAAGCAAGTAAAAAGATTCAGCGAGGTGTAAAAATAGATTTGCACAGGGCAGACAACTGCACATTCCATTTATTTACCTCTTCTAACAAACCGATACCTGGGGTGACATTTATTAATAAACGGCATTACCAGGTGCCTGATATGTGGCTCACTGAAATTAATTACCCAGCCCATGGTAAAACCATAACAAGCCTGCAGTGCTGTAACATTTGTGCTAATTGAAAATGAGATAAGTGCTGTGGGTGCAATTTGCATTCAATGCAGTGTATTAATTATCTTCGGTTCTCTTCATGATAAATATACCTGACTGAATCACTCTCCTAATTTACCGGGTAATAGAGTCGTAAGTGGGTTCCCTTAGGTAACCGAGGGAAGGCACGGAGTTGTGGGCAAGATGGAGACCCTCGCTTTTCTGAGTAGTTCGGCAAGCTTAGCTCGTGCGCTGAGATCTGCCTTACATCATTCCTAGGAACACGGTGAAGTCAACCTGTTAGACTCGCCCAAACTCCCCGCCTTGGGCCCTAATCCTTCCACGAGAAGGCTTGTCATCAGGAAACTGTTGCTGGCCCACCGGTACTTCCGTGTGGGTTAAAAAATGGCGCCTGTCAGACCAGCACAGCCCAGATGGGCTCAGGCTTGGCAAGAAGAGCCAGGCTGGGTTTCAGCCCTCATTGACCCCTCTTCAGCAGGAGCCCCTGTACAGAGCACGACCTGCACAATGCCCGTGGTGGCCCTGCTGAGGGGATGCCGGCGACTGTCTCCTCCTAAAGCTTCTCAGCTTAAAGTGCAACCTGGTATGTTAATTAGACTTGAAATAAATAAAAAAATATGGGGGGAAAGTGTCATCTAGTAAAACCATCCCCATGGAGGCCTTCGGGATATGGTCCTGGTCTCCCCAGCTCTCAATCCCCTGGTAGATGTTATCATATCTAGAGCAACTCTGCTAGGTTACGCCTCAGGATGACAAATGACAGTGACTGCTAGGTCTCTCTTAAGAGAGGGGTGGCAGGTTATTATAGTAGCTAAATGAGCATACTCTCCATTCTGGTAAAAAGAACTGAACTCTTACAATGCCACTTTCTTCCTGTATAGACTGAATGTTTCTGTTGCCCCAAAATTCATATTTTGAAACCCCAACCCCTGATGTGAGTGTATGTTGGAGGGAGAGTGATCACGGAGGCAATTAAGGTTAAATGAGGCCAGAAGGGTGAGGTCATGATCTGATAGGATCCGTGTCCTTTTAGGAAGACACAACATCTCTCTCCACCAATGGAGCACACAATGAAGAGAGAGGTCAGTCTACAAACCAGAAGAAGAGGCGTCAGAATAAAACCTACCTTGCCAGCACCTTGATCTTGGACTGCCAGTCTCTAGAAATGTGAGAAATAAATTTCTGTTATGTAAGCCACTCCGTCTAAGGTATTTTGTTATGGCAGCCTGAGCTAAGACACTGCCCTTAACATCAGTGATACTCAGCTGCCCTGGGAAATGGGCAACTACAAAAGGAGAGTGCGCCATAGGGTGTGGGAGATTAGGGCTAGAGAGAAAAGACAAGCAATGAGTCAGAGAACACTTTCTTCAGAGAGTTATGCCCATTATATAATTGATATATACTGTGAGTTACACTCCTATTGCAATATCGTATATTGTCAACACCATAGCCAGACTGGTCCTCTTGAAACAATCCGATCTTATCACTCCTCTGCTCAAAACTTGCCGATGGCTCCATCTCCCAAAGGATAAAATCCCAAGTGTGTACCGGGTCCTACAAGGCCCACTGACTTGGTCTAGGGGTCCTCTCTGACCTCACACCCCACTATCCTCCTGTTGGTTCATTCTGCCCCAGCCATGCTAACTTCCTGAACTTCTTTTTTTTTTTTTTTAAAGATTTTTATTTATTTATTTGAGAGAGAGAGTACATGAGAGGGGGGAGGGTCAGAGGGAGAAGCAGGCTCCTCGCTGAGCAGGGAGCCTGATGCGGGACTCGATCCCGGGACTCCAGGATCACGACCTGAGCTGAAGGCAGTCGCTTAACCAACTGAGCCACCCAGGCGCCCACTTCCTGAACTTCTGACACTGCTATGCACAAATATACCGCAGGACCTTTGCATTTGCTGCTTCTTATTCCTAAACGCTCTTTCCTCACTTTCTTTCTGTCTACTCAAATGTCACATGACTGGTGAGGGCTTCCCTAATCATGATAGATAAAATAACAACCCCAATCCCACCCCCGTGCCACAACACACACACACTGCATGCCTTCCCTACCTTATCCTGCTTAATTTTCTCCACAGTGATTCTCAGAATCTGATATACTATCTGCTTATTAATTTGTTAATTGTCACCCTCTCCCTAAAACAAAAGCTTCACACAGGCAGGAAATTGTTTGTTCTCTCTTCTATCCTGAGCAGCTTCAATAGTGCCTGGCATGTAATAGATAGTCAAAAAGTACTTGTTAAGTGAATGAAAGGTGTAAATCATTATAAAGTAGTAGATAGTAGTAACTACATTTATTGAGTGATTAGCTAAGCTTTATACACGTTATATGTGTATATGCTGGGAATTAAGCTAAGCTCTTTACATACTGGGAACAGAGGTTTAAATACACCATTTCAGGGATGCTTGGGTGGCTCAGTCAGTTAAGCGCCTGCCTTCGGCTCAGGTCATGATCCCAGGGTCCTGGGATCGAATCCCGCATTGGGCTCCTTACTCATCGGGGAGCCTGCTTCTCCCTCTCACACTCGTTTTATGAAATAGGCTTCTAATGTATCTATTTTTAATAAATACACCAGCTTTATCTTAAACCAGGACAAACCCCTGATTCAAAAAAAACACTTTTATTTGGCTTTACAATGTAACATGTGGCATTCTTGCCAAAAGACTGACCTTCCTACTCAGGTGTTGCCCACACAGGTCCTGAAATGGATATGTAACCCTCAACTTGCACCAATGGACAGAGAGGGGAAGGAGGCACCACCACAAGTTTGCCGAAAAGCCCAACTGAGACTAAACTTTTTACAAAAAGATGCAAAAAGAACTCACATGGTATTGAAAGGATCAAAAAGAGGATTTTTTTGTTATTTTTGTTAGAAAAGTATCATCATATGTTCCTTTAAATATAAGCAGAAAATCAAGTTTTCCCCAGGCAACCCACCATTCTATCACTTCATTTAAAATCATTGTGATTGGGCGCCTGGGTGGCTCAGATGGTTAAGCTTCTGCCTTCGGCTCAGGTCATGATCCCAGGGTCCTGGGATCGAGTCCTGCATCAGGCTCTCTGCTCAGCGGGGAGCCTGCTTCTCCCTCTGCCTCTCTCTCTATCTATCTCTTATGAATGAATAAATAAAATCTTTAAAAAAAATCATTGTGATTGAAAGCACAGAATAGCATAAAGACGCACTGACTTCAGTGATTTTCCTGGTTGAATTACTGGGCTCAAATAGTAATTATGTATGGTACATTTATAAGATATATGCTTGTCCCTATTTTCAAATGAGGGAACACACCATACAGGGGTCAGATGAGTAGACTGAGCAAGGAGTGGCGGGGGGGTGGGGGGGTGGGGGGTGGTATCAAGCATTCTGTCCAACTCTAGGCTGAATTCAGGTAGCACTCAGCACTGAGTCTTTTAAAAATTGTTCCTATTCTACAGGGCACGTTTCATACTATCCCCCCCTCAAAAAAAAATTGCTCAACTGAATACTATTAATCGGCTTACCTCATTTGGGACAATTTATATGGCAGAAACCTCGTTCAATGGGCCTATATTCCCCCAAAGTATATTCCACTGCTGTTAATGGAGGAAACCTGGAGCAAAAAAAGTCCCTGTGGTCAAAAAAGCTAGTGGAAATAAGTATGGTTTAAGCAAGTGTCTTTATAGCAAGATTTCTCAGAGCCTTTACTATGTTAATCAGCATCTTCAGTCAGGGACATAGATACAGTGTTTCTCTAATATGTTTGGCAAGAAGATCCCGGTTTTAACAAGACCTAAGGATCCCTGCTTCCTAGTCAAGGTTTTAGGAAATGCTGCTTAAGGGGGTACATCAAACACTCTAGGCTTCAAGAAGGTTACAATTTCCTTGAGGGGTATTATGAGTTAAATTGTGTCCCCCTAGAAAGATATGTTGAAGTTTTAACCCCTGTTATCTGTGGATGTGACGCTATTTGGAAATAGGGCCTTTACAGATGAAATCAAGTTCAGTTGCTGTCAGGAGGGTGGCCCCTCACCCAATATGACTAGGGTCTTTATAAGAAGAATGCAGGGGAGGGTATGTGTCATAATGAGCACTGGGTATTATATTAAGACTGATGAATCACAGACCTGTACCCCTGAAACAAACAATACATTATATGTTAATTAACTGAATTTAAATAAATTTTTAAAAATAAATTAAAAAAAAAAGAAGAATGCAATGTGAAGAGGCAGAGCTGGGAATTACGTTGCCATAAACCAAGGAAGCTGGGACCCACCAGAAGCTGGCAGAGGCAAGGAAGAATCTTCTAGAAGCTTCAGAGGGAGCACGGCCCTGCCAACTCCTTGATTTCAGACTGTCAGGCTCCAGAGTCAACGTCTGTTGTTGAAGGCCACCAAGTTTGTATTACTTGGTTAAGGCAGCCCTAGGAAACTAATGCAGGAAGGTGAGGAACGTAAGTAACAG
Organism: Mirounga leonina; assembly: GCF_011800145.1. Classification (NCBI taxonomy): domain Eukaryota; kingdom Metazoa; phylum Chordata; class Mammalia; order Carnivora; family Phocidae; genus Mirounga; species Mirounga leonina. The sequence goes on along the minus strand of NW_023270389.1, from coordinate 38,020,269 downwards.
TACAAGAGGCAAGGACAGCAGGAGTCGGTCAGGGGTGTCCAATAGTAAGTACAGACAAGGAAGCAAGGCCTGTGAGGAGAACTTTCTGGTGGCTGGGGTGGTCAGAGATGCCTTCCAGGAGGAGTGGGGGCAGGTGGGGTGGAGTAAACACACAGATCTTCTGGATTACTGGGAGAGTTCACACACACACACACACACACAGCCTTAAAGACATCATGTAAAACCCTATGATCTCTCCTAGACATCCCAACAAGTTTTAGAAAATATATACATTTTCTATTTTTGTGACCTTTGGATTTCTAGGTCAGCTTGCCAGTCACGAAAAGAACAGTTAAATAAGAACACCTAAATAATTAATAATTCTAGATCAAGCCAGTCATACAACCATCCCATTTCAACAGAAAGACCCAGAATAGGAAAAATCACTCTGAAACTTTAAAGCAAAAATCTCCATTGAATAAAACAGCAGTGAAGCTTTGCACGGGGGAAGGGACAGGAATCATAAGAACCTTAACTTTTAGCATGAAATGCATCTGTTAAATAGACCTACTAATGGTGTTATTGTAGCTAAAAACAGCGACTTGAAAATGTTGTGCACATTATTACTGTCATTATCCACCAACTGTAAGAATGCTATGTTAAAACTAACTCAAAACACCTCGAGAAAGGTAATTGCTACTAATGGATCTGAAGTGTGCAAAATTGGACATCATTACCCTGTCCTCACATTGTGGGGCCGGGGAAGCTACTCCAGATAGCGGTTAGTAGGCTCACTCATCTTTCAATCAGGACGGAGGTTTGCGGAAAGGGCCTGGCTCGCCTTCCCTGTGCAGCCTGAGGGAAATTCCACACCTCGGAATAGTCTAGGCAAATGTTTCCGGGGCAGAGCCGAGGGCAGGAGACCCTCCAAACTTCCCCCACATTGCTGCCGTTGTGGCGGAGGGGACTGGAGCTACAATAGAATCTTCCTGCCCTGAAACTCTTCCAGGGGCCAATTTGTCAGATCAATTGCCACCAACATGAGTTAAGTATTGCCAACCCTGAAATGCAGGGGAATAACCCAGAATCGAGGGTGATAAAAACCAAGCAGGTCACCTTGAGTCATCTTCGGCTCCCAGACACTGACACCCCCTGAAAAGAGAGCCACCCAGCTGTCCCATGTGACGGAGCTGCTCACCTGCCCTGGGTGGCACCTCCCTCTGGGCCTCTCTGGGTAGGGAGAGTGAGTCACAGTCATCTTCCTGAGCTTGGCCCACCTTCCCCCAATTGCAATGACTACTTTTACTCTATGCTGAGTTCCCCACTTCCTCACCTCATATGTCCCCCAAATATCTCTTCTCCGGTGCTAACTGATAATAATAATTAAAATAAAAAACCTGTCCTTGGGGCGCCTGGGTGGCTCAGTCATTAAGCGTCTGCCTTCGGCTCAGGTCATGATCCCAGGCTCCTGGGATCTAGCCCCTCATCAGGCTCCCTGCTCAGCGGGAAGTCTGCTTCTCCCTCTGCCTCTCCCCCTGCTTGTGCTCTCTCTCTGTCAGATAAATAAAACCTTAAAAAAAAAAACCTGTACTTAAATGTTTCCCAAACTTTCAAGACTAATGTTCCCAAACAGCGCATGTGCCTTTGCATGGAAGCTTCCTTCTTCTGCCCAACTCCCCAGCATACCTCCAACCCCACGCCCGTCAGAAAAAAAAATCCAAGACAGTGGATTTTGCCCAGGAATTGCAACCTCTTTTCTCACTCCTGACGGCTTAAGTGGAATTTCCCTCCTTCCTTCTGGCCAAAACACAGGAGTACAAACGAGGGGCCAAATGCCCAGAAACTGCATAAGTAATCTCTGAGCAAGAGAGAGCTGCCTAAATTCTAAATTTAGGGGGCGGGGGGGAAAGTCCTTCATTCACGTAAGAAATTTCTTCCCCTCCCCGCCCCCCAATGGCTCTAGATGAGCGAGACTCCCCCCGCCTTTGCAAGCCTGTGATCTTGAAGCTCTGAATGAGTGCCTTTGCCCCCAATCAAATCACCAAGACTGAGTGAGAAGCAGGGGTCTGAATGGGCTTGGGTTCCCCAGCTGAGGCTCCACAAAGCACACAGGGGTGATGTACCAGACAGGTAAACCACAGCGGGAGGAAACACTGCTGGGGAAAGCACCTTGGCAAAACATTCTGACTTTTAAAACAATTTTCTTATATGATGCCCCAATATAGATCATTTCAATTATTCATTTGATCATTCATGTTATGTATTTCTTTGTTTATTCAAGAATTAGTTATTTAGCATTTATTAACAGCATTAGCATTCTAATAGGACCTGCCACCAAAAGTGATACAGATGAATCACAGACCTGTACCCCTGAAACAAATAATACATTGTTAATTTTAAAAAGTGATACAGATGCCTATTGAATACACTGAAACCATACAATGAATATAGAACTTATATTCTGATGTGGGAAGGCAAATAATAAACATATAAATATACAGGCCAGGCCTTGATCATTTTTCTTACGAGGAAAAATTCAGTAGGAAGGGATGATAAGGTGAAGTGCTCTTTTATAGTCGCTCAGGACATGTGCAAAGAATGGAAAGGAAGTGAGATATCTCAAGGACAGCCTTCCAGGCAGTAGGAGAAGTGTGAAGACCTTGAGCAGGGAGTTTCCAGAGGGAGTTGAACAACAACAAAGAAGCCAGGTGACGGGAGCACAGAGCAGGAGGAGAGGTAAACAGCAGCTGATAATCTCAGGGAGGCTTTGGGATTTTTAACTGGAGGGAGGGAAGAAAGCCACTGGAAGGTTTGAGAGAGGAGGGGCAAGACCTGCTTTAAAAGGATCCCGGTGACTGCTGCTTGGAGCGCAGGGACAAGGGTGGGAAGGGCAGCCCAGCTCGGCCCAGCTAGGGGGCTACTGCAGCAATCTGGGGGAGAGACGTGGGAGATGGGGCAAGGGAGATGCAAAGAAGCAGTCAGATTATTCTGGGAATGTTTTGGAAGAGAGGCCAGTAGGATTTGCTCATGGGTGGGGATGTGGGGAGTCAAACTCCAATTGGAATGACTAGAAGAATTGACAAGGTGGGCGGATCCCAGGTTGGCCCCGGTCCACCACCAGCAGTGGGACTCTGTACTTCTTCAGCTCTCTGGGTCTTCATCTCTAAGGCGATGGACTAAAGAATTCTAAAGTTCCTACGGACTTGACATTTTTACACTTCGTTCTTGTCAAGAAGTAAGAGCATAAAGAGGATCATTTTCTAAACACTCAGGTTTTACATCAGTGTTCTTAGGGTTCAGTTAATCCTCTTTTCAAACACCTATATTGTCATCATCCAATTTCTTCTTCAATTTTCAATTAATTCAGCTCTGCCCGAGCTCCACTGCCCAAGGCTTTGCCTGTGACTAGATCCGTGCTCCACACCACTACCAACAACTTCAGGAAAACTCGGATCTTCTGCAAGATTTCCGATTTCATTTTGTAATCTGTTTATGTTTTATTTGCATTAGTGTTGTCAAATGTTCCCCATACTCTGAAATTAGAGATGGACTGAAAGCCAAAACTGTTAAAGATATTGACCCGATGGGCAGGGCTAAAACTCCGGTGTTAAACAGGGAGGAATGTATGAGTGGAGACTGACTTTAGAAGTGGTCCCATTATTACCGAGAATTTTCTTGTTAGAATGATTTTTCCTTCCATATGCAACTGGACTCAGATAATGCATACTCAGAGGACAAAAGGATCCCTACACCAATGAAACGGCTTCAAAAAGTTTCTCATAATGGGTCTGAAATGTCTGCTAGCAGATAGGCTTCTAGTTCCAAGTCTGTTTTATATATTATTATAATTATGAGTACTAAATATTCAGTGGGTCCTAATAGAGAAAACATTTTAGAAAACGTGTCCCCAGATTTATCATTTATTTACTATATAGATACACAGAAAATGAAGGAGAAGAAAAATGGGTAACAATGTATTTCCTATTTTTCTTTAGAAATAAATTCATTTTTCTTCTTTCTTTTTAATTTTAGCAATAGCCCAATATCATCACACAACCCTTGACTACTCCAGGCTGACACGGGCTTGACTTGCTGCCCACAGCAAACCGCAAGGAGGTCCCCGGCCAGTACGGCACTCTCTGGAATGAGAGAGGTTGGAGGAGCCAAGAGAAGCATGCTGATGAGAACAAAGGGTGACAAGAGACCAGTGAAGTGATGGCGGGTGGTCCTGCTGAGGTTCTCTTTGTGTCCTTCACCCTTTCACTTGAGTTTCATGGTACAGATTCTATGGAGGAGCCATCCCAGGGCCCTGGCCAAGAATGAGCCCTGTTGGGGCACCTGGGTGGCTCAGTCATTGGGCATCTGCCTTCAGCTCAGTTCATGATCCCAGGGTCCTGGGATCGAGCCCCACATTGGGCTCTCTGCTCGGCAGGAGGCCTGCTTCTCTCTCTCCCATTCCCCCTACTTGTGTTCCCTCTCTCGCTGTGTCTCTCTCTGTCAAATAATAAATAAAATCTTAAATAATAATAATAATAATAATAATGAGCCCTGTTAGGGATCCTGCTTGTCTTTAGATCACTTCTGCTGAAGCCATTGAGGAGGAAAGGTAGCATTCCTCCTGCTCTGTCCTGGGTGGATTAAAACAAAACAAAACAAAACAACTTAGAGGAACAGAGGAAGGGAAGTAATATCATTCCCATTTGCTAGTTCAAGCTTTTTAAGAAAATAGAGAATTTGGTGTATGGGGGGAAAAAATCTGGGACCTAAGTTTTATAGCAGCCAGAGGGATGAGCTAGGGAAAGAGAAACAAAGGAGAAGATGGTACCCCATTAACACCTGTAGTTACTTTGAAAGCACACGTCATGGGGATGAAGCATATGGTAAGTACTGCAGGACTTATCAATACAAGGGGGAAAACACTTCGAAAACCTACATCCTTCTTATGCGAGTGCATGTAAGAGAGAGCCAATTAGCAATTACTTCTATTGCTTGAATTAATCTGGCACTAACTAAGCATTCACTTTAGCTCAGAGATGGAAATAGGAAAAAAATCGTGTGCCCACGCCTCCCTCACACACCACACATATGCACACACATTCAGGCACACAGGCTAGCATCCCGTGATAGACATCGCTATATGATTCTGATCATGGAAGTTCCATGTGAGCTGCCTGAACCAGCACTTGAGACAGTGCCTGCTACATAGCAAGTGCTTTGTAAATATCTGTCCAATGAATGAATCACTGCACTCTTCCCTACTGAGCCTAGACAATTCCTTAGAGTCTTGCTCAACACAGCGTTGAGTTCCAGTTTGCTATCAATCAAGTAGCTGTGGCACACAAATGGAAACCTGCTTGCCATCCCTTCGTGATTAGCTATATTGTAACACTCTCCCTTCAAGGATCGGGAAATATAAGTAGATTCCTGGGCTACCTTGAGCTCCCTCATGACATCCAGGCTAATTTGATGGAATTGTGTTCCCATGAGGCATACAGCCTCACCTATTTGTAAAACAAATTCTGTTTGAAACATAGAGATATTTATCAGTGCTGCTTGCACATGCTTAATAATGATGTTTTTCTTTAATTACTGGGTTTGAAGTATATTTTAAGATTTCTTTTTTTGGTAATTCAGGTAGATATCATAATCCTCACCAATATTTCCAGTTCTCTTTCCTTCCTGGACATGCAGATGATCGCATTTTCCTGACCCCAGGCAATTAGGTGAAGTCATGTGCTTAGTTTTGACCCAAAGGCCATAACCCTATGTCACTTCCAGGTTGAAGCATTTAAGAGACCACGCTCAGTTTTCTGTACATTCATCATCTGCCATGGCAATCCCAAAATCATGTCTCAGGATCAGGGTGCTGCAAAATTCAAGCAGACTGGATCATTGAGTCTCACTCCACTAGATGAGTGAGCAACAAATTTGATTACGTAAAGGCACTAAGATTTTGCTCATATTTGTTACCACAGCATTTCCTAGCTTGTCCTGACACAGCAAGGAATGAGGTCCGCCAGCTCTGATGCAAGATCTGATCCCCAAGTTCAGCCCAGTGCCATTTAGGAGTGGCAACCAGATCCTCAGAAGTTACAGAGGCCAAACAGGTGATGGGTGAGCAAAGCAGCTGGTAGAGAAAAGAGGTAGGGATGGAGAGGATAGTGGACTCAGGAGAGAGGGTCTGGTAGGGACAAAGAAGGTGGACAGAAGAATCCATTACCAGGAAATGTGTGGTCATACATCTGTCCTTACCTAAGACATCAGACACACACCCGATACCATCTAAGTGAACCCCTGGACATCACTTCTAACTCTTCTTCACTCCCCTCCTCTGTTCTGAAACCTCCTTCACACTCAGCCATGTGTGCCCTCTCCCTTCCGCCAAGTGAAGCTAAGTAGAACACTCAACTGATTGGAGCTGGGGTTTCTGACACTGTGTTTTTAAAAAACCTAGTTCCATAAAGCCAGAGCAAAGTGGAACCTTACTCCAGATCCTAGTTTGGCAAGTATATAACAAGAGACTTAAGCTTAACCTGACTTAATCCAGTAATAAAGATTTTGCATGAATTTCTGTTTCCCAAGACAGGTTCCAGGAAAGGTAGCATCACCCCTAACAGCAAAAAACTGAAAATAGTCAAAATGATCAGCAAAAGAAGAATAGCTAAAAACAAACAACATAGTGGGATGTAGAAATACAATATAATGTTAGGTGGCCAAAAAAATACAAAGTTTTCTATACAAAATAATCTCAATTTTACATAACAATATATAATGCATAAAGACTCGAAGGAAAGAAATTAAAAATGTTACCAGTGATTATCTCTGAGGGATGGGTTATAGTGATTTTTATTTCTTCTTTGAAAGTGTCTACATGTATCAAGTTCTGTTTAATGAATATATATTATTTTAAATTAGGAGAAAGTTTTTATTTTAAACAAAATAAATCTGTATCAGGGCTTCAGTGATTTTAATTATTTCAGGGTATGTTCTGGGGTGAGGAAAACTTTAGCCCAACCATTTATACCTTCTAAATGCAATCCTAGGCAATAGTCACTAATGTTCAATATGGTGGCTCTGTTGAAGGGATGTTTTATTTTTATATTTTTCAGTTGATAGATTACTAATTAAACTAAATACTATTATAACACTATTCAGAGCCTTGTTGTTAAATTAGTTATAAAATTTTGGTAATATAAGGCTATCTCCAAGTCAGCTAATCTGAAATCCAGGGATTCTTAAAATAATTCAACATGGCTGGCAGGAAGATGCTGGATTCTCCATTCTTTTGGCACACCCTATACTCACCCTCACCAGGAGAAACACAGCCAGAGTGTGGGTCATGTGTGGGGAAGAGCCATGCCCCACGTTCCAGTTCTAGAGCTGCCCCTTGCACCACAGTCTCCAGGGCCCAGGCATCGAAGCAAGCATGAAATCTGCTCTAATGTCCAAGTAACCTCAAAGCTGGAAGGAGTCTAGGTGGTGTCAGCTTTCCAGGATTGCTTTAGGAATGGGGTATCTTGAGGTAAGTTTTAGTCTGGAAAATTCTAAGGTGAATCTTGAAGAGAACACACTAGATATGGCTACTGGGGCTTCCAAATAGGTTAAAGCTCCCAGGCACAAAGCAAGGACTTCTTTATCTTCTCCACCTCCCATCCTCGAATTGATGTGGAGCTCATTACATGGAGACCCTTTATTCATGCTGTAGGCTGGCTTGCTGAAGATCAGCCAGCCAATCAGCTAGTACTTCTGAACAGTGGCACGTGCTGAGCACTGGCATGGCACCACCAAAGTTTTAAGGCAGATGATCTAGTGCTTCCCAAACTTAAGTGTGCATGCACATCACCTGGGTATCTTACTAAAACTTTGAATTCTGTTCCAGTAGATCTGAGCTGGGCCTGAGATTCTAACAAGCTTCCAGGCAATGTTGATGCTTCCAGTACTTGGACAATGGGTTAAGGATCAAAGGTCCAGTGGGCAAAATACATACAAAAACATAAGCTACTATGATTGGATACTTACAATGTGCTGAGTACTATGAAAAGCATATTACATGAGTTCTGTCCCTGGGTTTCTCCCAGCCTTGATCTTAGTAATAGGTGTTTGGAGGGACACTGAAGCTACTGAGACAGATAGGTGGTACCTATGGTCAAACCTCTGCCTACATGTGGATGAGCCACAGTTAGTTGGCAGGTCAATCTCCCACCACACTTAAACCCTGCCTTTGGGCACTTAATATGAAGATAAGATCCAGTAACCTCAGGAGCTGATGCTTAACCTACAGGACACCACAATAGGAATATAAGTGCTACACATGGGACTTTAGAATGCATCATGTCTTAGATCCTTTCTAACCCTGAGATTCTAGGAACCTATGAACACACCAGATGTAGAAACCTATAAATGGCCACTAGCCAACTTCTGGCCAAGCAAAAACACCATAAGAGCACAGACAGGCAAAGCATATTATTCCTAAGCAAGGTTTTTAGCGAAATTAAACATCTTTCATGTTAGAGACTTTCTTCTACTGTCTGTTCACATAAAAAGTGAAGTGCTTAGAAGCTGATTGGAAGCTCTGTATGTGGGGATGTGGCTTATCTACTGGTAAAATCTAAGGCCCTCCCCAGATCTACTGAAACAGAATTTGCATTTTTCACAAACTTCCAGGTGATGTTCATACACAAAAGCTTGAGAAGCACTAGACCACATACCTTTTCTGCCCTGTTTACCACTGCATCCCCATGACAACGTGTGGCATCTACTAGCTGCTCAGTAAATAGTTATTGACTGGTTATTATAATGACTGTAATTTATGATGAAATTACATGATAAATATTAATTTTAAAAGCAGCCCAATAGCTCATAGTTCTAAGGCACCAAACAGTCCTGACATTGATTCTGGTGGCATTGTCATACTAGCAGGACGTGGGCGCTTTCCTTCCTTAAAGCAATCTCTGCTTCCTGCTAAAACACTGCTAAAATAATAGGCCAAGGCATGTATGAAGGACAAAGAAAACAGGAGAGGAGAAGACTGCACACAACACATGTCTCCAAATATTGTGGGGATGGAAAGTGTGTGCATGAGTGAAAACTGGCTTAGCAGAGTGGAAAAATATGAAACCTAACAGCCTGTAGAGGCAATTCCCCTGACATGGGATTGCTTCACAGTAGAAGACCCACAGAAGCTCAAGTATCTTCTTCAGAAGGCAGGAGGATGGAGCTGGAAGATGAGAATTGCCTGCTCCCAACCCTACCTGTGGCAGCCAGACATGATTCCTTCCCAACCCAGCAAGCCCTGGGATGTTTAGTCTTTGTACAATTAGATTGGAGTAGCTCTGGTAGAGAAACCAGGAAAAACAAAGAGTAGAGGTGAGATGTTTTACTGACAGAATGTATTAGGTGAACATTAACACTACCCCTGCTTCCTGCACTACCTCCAGAGCACTGACAACTAGGCTTATGTACCCTAAGGAAATTGATTCTTCTCTGAAGAATCTAACCTAAGAGAGACAATCAACAGATGCTGATCTGTGATGCATCCCCAATAAGATGACCTCATCCCATCAATCATCCTTCAGTGAAGTCTACCAATAGATAAGCCTTGCCGCACACACAGAGCTTGCAATCTCTCTGAAAGCTTCAATTTCAGTGAGCCAGTGTCACAGGAAAGACTTTACCATGAAATACAGAAACCAAAGCAAATAAACCAAGGGAAATTTAGAAGGTACAACAGATTATGTTTTCCAGAAACAGCCACAATATTTCTGTTCCCACATTTTCTTTAAAACTTTGCCCCTTCTTTCATTGAAAGGTGGAGTTGATGTTGAATCTGGGTGGGATTTCAACTAACAGAGTTGCACTGTCCAATATGGGAGCCCATGGCCATTAGGTACATGTGGCTATTGAGTACTTGAAATGTGGCTATAGCAACTGAAGAACTGAAATGATAATTGTATTCAATTCTAAATAATTTAAAAACTGAACCAGTTTAAAATATTTTCCACTAACTTTTTTGACTGGACTCTATTTCACACCAACTATTAAAATTCCAGCATCTGGTAAAAAAAATTTGGCATCTGAACTGTGATGTGTATAAATATAAAACATAAACTGAATTCCAAAGACAAGATAAAAACAAAATGTAAAATACCTTACTGATTACATATTACAATGATATTTTGAAGATAGCATGTTAAATATACATATTTACACACGATATTTTGAATACAGTATGTTAAATAAAATATATTATTAAAATTAATTTCACCCCTTTCTACTTTTTAAATGTGGTACCTAAAGAAAACTTAAAATTACACATGTAGCTCACATTATATTTCAATTGGACAGCACTGCAACAGAGGAAAGGGGAAATGACACTATGTGACTTTTGAGGCTGGGTACTAAAACGGATGAAGCTTCCAGTCAGCTCTCACTCTCTTAGGACAATGCACCTTTAGGAGCCCTGAATCATCACACAGAACTCTGATGTCCCTTGACCTGCCATGCTGGAAGGAATGCATGTTGCTAAGAGAAAAATGCCCCAACTATTTGGATCTTCCCAACCCAGACACCTGACATATGAGTGAGCCTTCAGACAATTCCAGCCCTAGCTGACATGGAATGGGCCAAAAATGAGCTATACCCACTAAGTTCTGCTCAAATTGAAGACTCATGAGCAAAAATAAATATTATAATAAGCCACTACGATTGGGGGGGGGAGGGAGTTTGCTACACAGCACTAGACAGCACCAGACACATAGAACAGAGGGAATCATGCTAGAAGTAGGCAAAACAAACACATAAAACCAAAACTATAATTCCTCTCTCGTTCAAAAGTCATATATATATGTGTATATATATGTATATATATAATTCATAAAATAAGAATGGGGTGCTATAAAATAGGTATATCCAAAGAAAAGAAAGAGTCTTGAAAATTAAAAAGATGACTGCTGAAAGAAAACTCAATAGAAATACTGGGAGATTAAGTTGAAATTTCTGAGAAAGAATAAAAAGAAAATAGAAAACAAAAAAAGTTTTTTTCATCACTCAAAAAGGCCCAAACTTAGCTAATAATAGGAATTCCAGCAAGAACAGCAAACAGAAGAAATAACACAATAAATGATCTCTAGGCTGAAGGACATGAGTTTCCAAATCAAAAGTTCCTACCAAAGGCTCATCGTTAGGAAAACTGAGAAAAAAAGGCACTTGACTGGGAAATTCAGAATAAAAGGAATTGAGAAAAGATCTTAAAAGTTGGGGTGCCTGGGTGGCTCAGTCAGTTAAACATCTGCCTTCAGCTCAAGTCATGATCCCAGGGTTCTGGGATAGAGTCCCACACCCGGCTCCCCACTCAGTGGGGAGTCTGCTTCTCCCTCTACCCTTCCCCCCTGCTCGTGATCTCTCTCACTCTCTCAAATAAATAAAATCTTAAAAAAAAAAGACCTTAAAAGCTTTCAAAGAAGAAAAAAGCGTTGCCCAAAGGGTCAGAAACAGGAATACAATGCAGGAGAACCACCTTTTAAAATTCTGAATGAATGCCTCCAGCTTAAACTCTATACCTAGCCAAACGATCCAATAGGAAGGAATTATGTATTCTCAGGCAAAACACTAAAAAAAAAAAAAAAGGATCTCCTCTGCACCCTTACTCTGAAAGTTACTAGAACAAGAAAGATGAAGATGTAGGATTCAGGAACTTGGAAATCTAACACAGGAGAGACTTGAGAAGGATTCCCAGGATGATGGTGAAGGTGTTTCAGGACAGCTGAGCTCTTGCTCCCAGGCTGAGAATCTTCCTGGGTTGGAGCTCACCCTGAGGCAGCCTGTCAGGGAGGCTCAGCTAGGGACAGGGACTGGAATGCTCAGAGAAGATCAGTAGAAAATGAAAACCCAGAGAAAGAAGCAGTAAAACCAGATGAAGGATGGGAAATTAACATCAAAGCCAAATCACATGTAGTTATTTCTAGGTATGCACATTTATGCTTACATCACCTATTCATTAAATGTATGCACTTCATTCCATAATGTGGGCTCAGGTCTTCTCAGTTAATATTTCTCTTTGATGTCATAAAGTCCTCAGCTAAAGAGGCTGTTTTAGATATTGTAAGCAGAGGTATCTGGACTGGACAGGCACAAGGGATACCGTGTGTCAAGATTCTTGTATTCCAAGTGCAGAGGCCATGGGAGCCATAAACTGTCCTTTCACATGCTGGTTCCTGAACAAGGCCGACTCCTGTCTGGATGTTACACTACACGAGTAAATTCCACAAGGCTCCCAGGGTAGGGTCAAACAGTGGAGACTCGTGTTTTGGGGGATCATTTAAAATGAAGCTGCATTATCAGTCTGTGTGAGTTCAGTCAGGTGACTGCAAGAGCTCAGGCTCGCTCTGTTCCTGATCAGTACTAGGAATTCTGGAAACCTGAAGTCCTGTCCAATGTCAGTGTCTTAGCCACCTCAGACTGCTATAACAAATTATCATAGACTGGGTGACTGAAACAACATACCTTTATTTCTCATAGTTCTGGAAGCTGGAAGTTCCAAGATCAAGTTACTGCCAGATCTGATGAGGGCCTACTTTCTAGTCAGCAGATGCCTCCTCTTTGTATCTTCACCTGGCAAAGAGCCAAGAGAGGCACCTCTCTGAGCCTCTTCTAACAATAGCACTAATCCCATCATGAAGGCTCCACCCTCATAACCTAATAACCTCCCAAAGGCCATACCCCTAATACCATCACAGTGGCTGTTAGGATTTCAACATAGGAATTTTGGAGGGACACCAACATTCAGTCCCATAACATCTTCGTTGGAACTTTGCATGTTACTGCTATCTACTGCTGCTTAACTAGAACTCCTTTTCTCCTGCTGCTTTGGTAGATTGTGGGACAAGTAGGGTGGAGATGCGGGTGACGTGTCTATGAGGAAGAAGCAACAATTTCCCCTGCTTTGGTAAAGAAAACAACTGCTGAGCAGAAGGCCCTGGGAAGATTCTTCCCCTTTTACTCACTTCTCCCATCACACTAGAATGACTTGTCAATATAGCACTCTTGTATAAAAGATCCTAAAAAACTAAAACATTTTCAGTATTTTCTCCATCCCTTTTGATAAACTTGAATTGCCCAACCAGTGGCTGCTAAACCACAAGTCTAATCCTGCCCCTTAAGAACCATCTCTGACCAACTATTCTCCAAACTAGCTGAGTTTTAGCAGATTCTTACTAAAGCTCTATAGAAATACTACTCTTCTCCAAGGCAGGACACTCCTTCAAAATCTCCTCATACTGTAGCACTCAAACAAAGGCTTATGCTAATGGCACTCTGGTTGATTATCACCTGTTGTTTTTGACGCCAAGGCTCTAATCATTGCCTGTACGCAATGCTGCTCAGCCCAAGTCACTCCCGGTAAGGATAGACAATGCAAGGAGACCTGCCTCTTCCCCCCACCCCTCTCCTGGGAGGCCCAGGGCCTAGACAGCTAAGTCCTGCCCCTGCCTAGTATCTAGTACTTGGCTCTCTTTATGTTGAAGCACAACCTAAGCCTTTGCTCTTCCCTCTTCATTGTCCTCGGTGAAACCTTATGTTGGATTTACTTGACAACTCGGGGCTCTCAACAACAAGATGGATATGGAGCACTAAGATTTTGAAGAAATCCCCAGCCATTCAATGAACTTTCAGGTCTTTGTCCAGCTTCTTACGTGTACAGATAAGAATACCAGCAACACCAACTATTTGAAGCTCTGAAGCAATCTTATCAAGAACAGTTTAGAATTTCAGGGACCACTCTAGTAAATTTGGATTATGAGTAAAATAATCCACTTTAGAATCAAAGGGTTCAAAAAGTTCAAATATTTCATGGTCAGTATTTTTTCTTGGTATAAAGAGGCCTATGTAAGAAAGGAAAATTCTAAAATTACTTCTTTAAGGACTCCTTAGAAAAGGTTAGTAAGTCCCTGGATGATCTGAACTCCAAACTTAAACTCCCTTCTTGCTCTCCTAACACAATTGATTGCATACTGACCTCCCTGTGCTTCCCTGAACCTTAACTTCCTCCTCACTCTTGCTCTGCTCCTCCTTCTGCACCTTCCCCAGACCCCCTTTCTTCAGCTCCACTGCCCCTTTCTTCAACACATCCTTCCTCATTGGACAATATTGCTTCACAATGGTTTTTAAGCACTGGTGGGGATGAAAAACATCCCCACATTCAATGGACTTATAACTCTACTCCTTGGTCAATATTAAATTTGCATAATTTAGTTAAGGACTTCCCAACTCCTAGAAGAAAAACGTTCACTGAAGAATTAAGGATTGTCCTAGGAACATGTATCCTGGGACTCCTTAGACTCTATCAATTTATTTGATTATCAAAATGATGTCATATATAGATCAAAGTTTGACAATGGACAGATAGAAAAAGAGCATAAATATAAGACAAGATCTCTTAGCAGCTTTCCCTGAGATCTTTCATATCAAAATTGAGTGGTCAAACACCTAGTCCAAGAAGCCATTTTCAGACCTCACCTTCCAGGATTACTCTGATCTCCATGTAAGGATATCACAATTGCCTTATCCACCTTTCTGTGTTGGTGGTTTTAAAGACAGTGTACTTCTTGGAAGGAATCTTACCAGGTACCATTAAATATAAACACTGCAATGAAACTCCAAGGAATCACCCCCATTTGATTCATGATTCCCAAGATATATATACCTACATCCTAGACTACCATATTGATAGGAGATCTAAAACTGAGATGACCTCAGGATTCTTCTGAAGCAAATGGCATCACAAGGAGACAGCTTTCCTGAGAATCTTGATCAAACAGCACACAGTTAGACATGGGCAGCTTTGACCCATGATCTACTATCAAGACCCCAGACCACAGGAAGCCACTGACTATCATCCCCTTATCTGTCCCTTTTTTCTCCTTCTTTTCATAACTATCTTTTCTCTTCTGTTTGTTTAAAACGTTGTCGAGATGAGATTCTTAAAATTCCTTCCACTAATAATGTTATTTCAGATGCCAGAGATTAAACCTTGGTAAATCAAGAGGATGAACAAAATGCTGGGCGAATTTACTGATATCAAACCTCCCTTTTCCTTGGGTTGAGGATGGAACTGTTCTCCTGGCTGATCCTAGGTGGGGCAGGATCTGGACTAATAAGCATTACCAAGGTACCAAGGCCTTCTGATACTTCTTTTAATACATGTTGTCTCTACAGTCATTCACTGATTCTCTCCAGAGTCTTAAATGCTTCTAGTCAGCCAATTGTTCAAAAAATGATTGAAATTCAACTACAAAGGGAAAACTCACAAGAAACTCTCATAGTAGTCCTCACCAGTGAGTCTGAGACTGCAATCGACGCAAGTTATATAATTTGAAGGAGGGAACAATCAGAATCTGGCCAGATGATGGGACTTGGTCTCCCTGATGACCAAGAGGAGGGACTGTACTCTTAAATGACTGAAAATTCCCCACTGTGGCCCTTGTATGACTTGGCCCCTGCAGCTATAGCTCCCACTGCTCTTGATTAAACCCAATCTCCTACCCAATGGCTGTTAAACCACAAGGTCAATTCCTCCTCATTCCTCCAATTCCTCCTCCTAACAGTGCTCTTGCTGATTTCCTTCCACACCTGCTGACTATGGTTTTACTGTTTAACAATTTTGTACCCACTGTGGGCAAAGAATGCAAGGAAATTATGAAAAATTAAAAACTGTTGTGTAAGGGTAGTGAATCTATTAAGAATTGTTCTATTTTCCAAATTTTCTCTAAGGTAGTTATATTATCTTAATATTAACTCTATCTCCTAATGGAAGAGGGGAGAGATGCATTACTTGGTGTCTACACAATTACAACCACTCCAAGAAAACATTTCCAAGAACATCTTAAGAATTTTACATTTTCCACAAAGATAGTCAAGTCTTGGGTCATCTGGGGTATTAGTTTCTTTAAACTTTTCACTTAAAAAAATTAGACTATTTCTCCCTCAGAAATATGAATATTTGGTTTAGAAATGACCAGTGTCTCAAAAAGCTTTGATTTCCTGCCATCTACTCTTCTCCAAAATGCCAAATTAATGGCATCTGATCCTAACAAACTGAGACATCCATAGCTAAAAATGTCTTTATAATGGGGGTAGGGAGAGAGGGGGAAAAAGCAGGGGTAATTTTTTCCCAATATGTTTGTCATTATTATAGGTTATATATACAGAAGGAAAGTTAATTAAGCCTTAAAAAAAATCCATCACACATCAATGGCTGCATTTTAATGAGTACAAAAAGTTGAGGTGTTTACTACCAATTAAAGTGGTTTTTAAATAAGCATTAATTAACACAGAAATTCAGAAGAAAGTTATACCTTGTCAAAGAAAGGCCAGTGCAGGCTATGCCCACTTCTGCTCCCATTCATATTCAGATAGTAATTAACACCAACCCTATATTTTCCATAATAATGAGGAGATGCTGTCATGTCTATCAAACAACAACACACACACAAAAGTGGTGGAATTAGAAATTCTCAACCTGAAGTAAACTTTTCAAATTTTTTCCTTCTGGGTTTTTCCCTCATCCGGGTCAGAGTTATTCAAAGAGGAGGTTAGCCTGACTTTAATGGTGGGTTTCTCTCTTTCTTTCTCCCCCTTTTGCGGGGAGCATCATGGAGGAGTGCTCATTGGTCAGAGAGGCAAGTCCCCACCAGCGAATCAGAGCAAATACCCAATAATGATTTAGGAGGGTCTGCAGTGCTCCTTTTGTTTCTCAATGATTCTGTTAAATTGCATAATCCAGCTCCCTCTACCCCAATTCCTTTTAATAAATTATTATCTATCATAAGGTGGTAAGGAGGAGAAAGACATAAAATCTTTAAAACCCATAACTTAACTAGCACCCAGTCTGATGGATGGTCTCATCCTTGGGTGAAAAGTGATGGGGACTGTGCCTGAATCTGGGGAGGCACTGGGAAAGATGTTATAGGGGGAGGTCACAGGAAAGATGTTCTCAAGTACCTCAAGGCAACAAGCTCCAGAGGCTGATCCGGTGACTTACAAGTCAGAATCTTCTTAGCAATGACCTTACTCCAACCAAATTAACATACAATTGGCCAATAAGTGAGTACATTAATTTACTAATTTATAATGGAGGAATTCAGAAATTCCCATTCTAGAGCTTGGAATTCACATGCTCCCTATCCAGTGGATCCCCTTTCCAATGTCAGCGTGCTTAGGAAAGGTAGCTGAGTTATTGATCAGAATCCTCCTTGGTGAGCTCAAAATCAGAAGAGAGAAGCAGAATGGCTTTGGAATGGCCCAATGGAATTGCCCCTCTGTACCACAGGGAGACTCTCTCGTATTCAAAGCACTATGATCCCTGCACAGTGCCTCTCCTTTATATAGTGCTGCAAACACACCCACTTCGGTCTCTCTGGACTCCAATTTTCAGGGCAGATTCCTCCCTCGTTCACCGACACGTTTTCCTTTATCTAATGGTACATTTCCTCATGTAGTGTTAATTTACTTAGTCAAATTCTCAACACGTGAAAAGCTCTTCACAGTCACAGTCTTTAATGATCCAAGGATAGAACACCAAACAAGAAAGATCGACTCCAGGAGTCCATATTGGACAGGTTTTAAATCAATTTGGCTAAGTTGCTGTAGAGTCAATTCTTGAAGCTAAAGGGTGGGAATAGGCCCAGGAGGAGGCTGCATCAGCTTCCAGAGAAGGATGGTTTCTCCTCAATGGACAAAAAGGTGGCAGGATACTTCCAGAAATTCACACAAAGAAGTAGGACGAAATCTACCCTTCTTCTTGGCTCAGTGTAAGTTCGGCATCATTTATGAATAAAGAGATGGTTTGATTATATGACCCTTTAGCGCTGGAGTGCATTTTCAGTGTATACTCGTTGCGAAGCTGGGGTAACTCCAGAATTTCTATTTCAGACAGGTTTAAGGAGCAATCCAGTTGGAAAGGGCTGAAGAACTTGTCTGGAAGCCACATCTGCAAAGCAAGCATGCCATTTTTTTCTAGATTGAATATACCTGGGGGTGCTGATGAAATTGAGGAAGTAAAAACTGCCATTGGTTGTGGGATCACTGGGGGTGGGGGGAAGGCCTAATTTATCTTTAAATCGTGTACAGGGCCCAGCAGGATAAGTAGTGCAAGACAAGGGTTCAAAATGTTTATTAAAGGAATGACAAGTGAGCCTTTAGTTCCACGTCAAAGACAACAAAGTCATGCCTGTGTTTTTTCCCTCACAAGCCTGCTGGCTTCTGTCTAGTTTTGTGACTAGTGACAGCATGTGTCATTTATACTAACTTGTGTACTTGCCTGGGAAGAGACCGATAATGGCCCAGCAAAAAAACAAAAACAAAACAAAAATCCAAAAATCTAAAGAACCCAGGCATTTAGTTAGAAAGAGAACAGGCTGAATTGACACGTCAGAGAAGGTGGGGCTGGCAATCAACATGGAGTGGGAGGCAGACAGTGGCCCGAACCTCACTGAGGAGCCACAGAGCACCGATATCCTGCCACTCAACTTGCAGCCACTCTACCTCCACCTTTTTATAAAAACATAGCGGTTCATCGTCCGCACTCACTGCAGTCTTATCTGATCCATTTGTGCAGGAACAAACAGGCTTCGAAGAACAGTTTAGTACCGGTGTGCTTCTTAGGAGAGAAGAGGAAGAGGGTGGCGATCCCCCAAATTCCAGAAGTATGAAAATCTCCTGCCTAACGTGGCTGCCACCTTGGCCTTTGCGTCTCATTCCTTTCACTGCTGTTTGCCTTTAGAGAAAAAAAATGCTCATTTGGGCAGTGTTTAAAAAGGCAGCGGATTGTACTTCTTTCTGGGGAAGTGTGGATATGGGTAACATGCCTCTTTGGTCAAAATCTGGCAAAATGAAACGTCCTTTTCTCTGTAATTCCTCAGTTATGTTACACCCATTATCTTGCTTTATTAAAATGGAAAGAACTTTCCTCTATGTGTGTCTCATTCTTCCATTTATCAGAATTGGGATAGATTGTGCCTTTCTACTCAATTTGGACAATGAAATGAGTTTCATTTTTATTTATGGGCTTCATAAATCCGTCTCACTCGCTGCTTTTCATGCCCCAGTTCCACACTGTTGTGTTGGGATTTCCCACCCTGCCAGGCAATTAAACCAAAAACTCGTGGAAAAAATTTTTCTTTACAAAACTCTTTTAAACCCAAAATATCCATAATCATCTCCATTCCAGGTCCAATATATGTAAGGGATGGGATCTCTAAGTCTTCTTTTGGAGCATCCGATTTCCCAGGTTAATTCTTCCCAGATTAATTCTGTCGTCGCCAAGCCCTCATCTGAGTTCTAAAGGTTAGTTCAAAGTTCCAGGACGGAAAGAATTCTTTAATTTTAGATCCTGTGTTTCCAAACCAGGCACCAGGCTTGTGACAGTACAAAACAGTGACTCCCGTGGAGGGACAGCAGCGGGCTCACACTCCGTGATCACCGGAGCTCAGGGCAGGATGAGCCCAGAAACAGTTCTACGTTCTAGGACAGACTCAAAGAACAGACAAACCAAAACCCCAGCCAAACCCAATCACATAGCCCTACGGCTTTAAAGGAAGGGTGGAGAGACAGAGTCCTGTTTCTCAGTACTTTGCCACTCTCAAAGGAAGTTACTGCTGTTTTTCTAAATATACAACCCAACAGCAGGCTTCTACCTGATAAGGCTGCATCCAAGAGGATCTGATAGATCTGATCCAATCTAATAGAATTTACGGATTGGGCTCAGGTGCAGTTCAGTTCTGTAACACAGAAGTCCAGGAAAAGAAACCCAATAAAACTGTTTAGACAGAAGCCCAGCAATCTGCATTTTGGATAGTTTAGACACATGCCAGGCTGAAGTTTACTTTGATCTTTTCTCTGTTTCAATCACACACACACACTATATCTATATATATCTCAACTAGGGGAACTGGGCAAGTAATGTTTAAATCTGGCCTTACCAGGCTATCTACTTTATTTTTTTTTTTAAGATTTTATTTATTTATTTGAGAGAGAGAGAGCAGGAGTGGGAGGAGGGGCAGAGGCAGAAACAGACTCCCCACCAAGCAGGGAGCCTGACACAGGGCTCGGTCCCAGGACCCTGGGATCATGACCTGAGCCAAAGGCAGACACTTAACCGACTCAGGCACCCAGGCGCCCCGAGGCTGTCTACTTTAGATCAGGAACCATGGCTGGTTCCTCTTTGTGTCTAGTCCATGGAAGGTGCTCCATGTTTGTTAGACTCATTTATCTGAAATTCTTTGTAATGTGAGGTAAGCTGCCTGCTTCAATTGTCATGCCACTAATCACAAGGGTTGACCCAGATGCTCTGGCTGACTGGAAAGGTGTTCCCTTCCTCCATGTGGAGCCTGGGAAAATATGAGCTAGAAAGCAGGAGTTTGTGAGTGTGTCTATTGCATGATGTTGACACGGTTGACACAAGTGTTTTGGTCCAGCTGGCAGGTATCTCCCTGGAGTGGAGATGGGTGGATCAGAATGTGATGAGAATGTCACCAGCCATTAGGATCACCCACCTCCCTTTGCAAACCACACAACCTTCTGGCTTCAAAGGTACTTGCCTCATAGGGAGAACAGAGCTAACATGAGTATTCTCGCTCATTTAGCAGTTACTCTTATTATGGAAAATGAGTAAACTGACATTCTGACTTACATCATAATCTTTTGAACTTCTGCTAATGTGGGTCTATCCCCCTGAACCTGGTAACTGATGGTGAATCAAGTTCTGGACCAGGCCAAGATGGGGTCTAGAGTCCAAATTGTGCTAGCCACAGCGGAGGTATGATACCTCAGAATTTCCTGGCTCCACAGCCAAGCTAGCCCTCTTAAACATTTCTAATACTACACATCTCAGGAAGTACTTAATTCTACCTCAGGGATACTGCATGCTAAAATAAGCAAGAGAAATACTAGTGAGAATAAGCACTTTCTCTGTCTCATTGGATTGCTAAAGTGCATTGAAGTAAAATTTCTCAAAGAACAAAATGGTGCTTGCAAAAAATAAATTCCTTTCCTTAATAAACACCAAATGGAGATGAGCTTGAACCAACATAGAGACTCAAGGTCATGTCATAAAGTTGTGCAAGTTGTACACTGTACAAGGGCACCATCAAAGAGGCACCTTTCATATCATAGGCATTGTAGATTTTTTAATTTACTGACCAATAGCAGTAAATGCCTGGAAGAAAGTCTGCCTTTTTCTAAATCGCACAAAGATAAATAAAGGCTGGCAGTAGCTCTGTAGGAACCCGTATCTAGTAAAAGGACAAGGTAGCTAGCATCTTCTTTTATCTTTTTTCACTACATATATAATATATAAAAACATATTATATATTATATATATATATATAGCCACCCCAGAAGTCCCTCCATGGGTCCCAACTCAACCATAACCTCTCCCTTCCCCCAAAGTAACAATTAGCTATTATAGCTGTCACTTCTTTGCATTGTTAAAATCATTTTATCACCCAAATGTATATCACTAGACAATATCGTTAAGTCTTGCCCTTCTTAAAAAAATTTATTTTTTTAAGATTTTATTTATTTATTTGACACAGAGAGAGAGTACAAGCGGGGGGGCGGCAGGCAGAGGAAGAGGGAGAAACAGACTCCCCGCTGAGCAAGCGCCGATGCAGGGCTCCATCCGAGCATCCTGGGATCATGACCTGAGCTGAAGGCAGACGCTGAATGACTGAGCCACCCAGGCGCCCTATTTCCCAGTTTTCAAGATATGAATTGGTTTATCTTCTCTGAAGGTGATCAATTCTTTTTAATATCATTATCAAATAATGAACTTAAACATATATGATAAGTTTCAATTCTTACCATTATTGAAGGTCAAACTGTCCCAATTTTGACCAGTAGGAGGCTCTGAGTCTTTTTGACATGACCCTAGAAGTCTTTAATAGTTTCCTTGTTATCTAAAATGTTCCAAGTTCATTTTATAAACTTCCTGCCCTAGACTTATTTCTCCAAGAAGCCCTAATTTCTTTTATAGACAAATGGTATTTCAAAACCACAATCTGGGTACTAGAGATGCTCTTTGCTAAATTAGACATAGCTTCTAGGACTTTTCAGTGAAAAGAACTAGGAAATAATATTGATTCAAAGATAAAAACATCTCATAAATTTACATTGTACTTTCTTTGCAAATTCAACACTATACAGCTTTTACTTCACCAATCTGTAACACTGGAATCTCTGATCTCTCATTCTGAGAATCCTGGGTTCTTAAAAGCAGAGGGAATGACAGAATTAGAACATCCCAGTGTTACTGTTTTATCCCACATTACACAGCAACAATCTCAGAATGACAATACTAATATCACCACCAATATGATTCTCAAAAACATTTAAATTTTTTTGCATACATTCTCCCTACTTTTCCCATTTAAAAAAAAAAGTTCTACTACATTTACACTGAGAGACCATGTAGCCATTGACACTATACTCTCTCCTCTTTCCTTAGTCCTCTGTTAGTCCTATTTCTACAGGACAACTATTTAATGTATAAGTTCTTATGTTGGTGTCTTTCTCATTTCTTCAGTCATTTACAACACATTCTCTACTAGATTCCTCAGGAATAGCTCATGAGAATAATACTCCCTGAATACTTGCATGTTGATAACTATTTGTGCCCTGTGTTCTCAAAGTCAGTTTTGCTGGGTATAAAATCCTTGGCTCACTTTCCTTACTTTAAATATGTTGTTTCATTTTTCCCCCTCAATAAAGTACTGCTGTTGAAAAGTGTAATTATAAGCTAACTTTTCTGCCTTATAAGTCATGTGCACTTTTTATTCTAGAAGGTCAAGCATTTCCCCTTTTTTTGGTGTTAATCATATTGTCAATGTTCTCAGGTATGCAGCATGCTCTTTCCATGTAGCTTCAATTTTTTTTTTAATTTTTTAATTTCAAAACGTTCAAAAACGTTTCTTGAATTCGTTTTTACAGTTCAGTTTGCCTTGCTTTGGTTTTCTTTGTAATCTCCAACAACTATATGTTTGATCTTCTTTGCCTACTTCAATATTTAGCACTTTCTCTTGAATCCTTTTTATCTCTTAATTTTTTTTGTTTTTAAAAATGTTCTGACTTCTAGTTTCCAGTTCCACATGTAAGGAGCTTGGAAGCTACTGATCCATCCCCACAACAAGTATAATTCTGAACAGACTGGAAAACTAACAACTCTTTGGGAATTGTAAGAGAGGGAAGGGTACACAAGGCAACCTGTTGTCCCCAGGCTGGAGAGAAAGACAGGTAAAGTCACAGCTTACCAGAGCAGAGACTTACAAGTGTAAAACACTGGGAACCAAGGCCAGGGTAGGAAAACCTAAACTGTAATTAACAAGTTGAAGGAGGCTCAGGGCAGACAGGTCTGCAAGTTAAAAACTCCAGGGGACTCAGTCACAATATCCCACAATATTGTGAAATATACTTCCAGCAGTTTGACCAAGTTCCCACAGTAAATACTGGAGAAAAATACCCTTGTGCTTCTGTGCTTCCAGCAAGGCAGGGGAAAAGAAATCATTTTGAAATATGCAAGGGCAATCTGTTCTTCTTAACAAGACCTGCCCTCCAGGGAAACTAGTTAACCAGAGCCTAACCTTCTGGGGTTTTATCAGAGCCAACTGACCTGGGGAAGGGAAACATCCAACTCCGGTCCACTCTAGCCATCCTGTCCTACCTAAGGGGGTTGAAAAAAACTCTTGTGAAGCTCACAGTCCAGAGGCATAGCCTCACTAAAAGAGTGAGACTTCATCATAGGACGACAGAATGCTTCCTCTTACCTCACATCTCACAGTAATGCTACTAAAGGCCTATTTACAGCAAGTCATTTTACCCAGTACATCATGTCCAGCTATCAAGAAAAAATTACAGGGCATATCCAAAGGCAAAAAACACAACTTGAGGAAACAGAGAAAGCATCAGAACTAGACAGAGCAGGGATGTTCAAATTTTCATATTGGGAATTTAAAACAATTATGATTAATACAGTAAGGGCTCTAATGGATAAAGTAGACAGTGCATAAGAACAGATGGACAATGTAAACAGAGAGATGGAAATCCTAAGAAAGAACCAAAAAGAAATGCTGAAGATTTAAAACACACACACACACACACACACACACAATCACTACAACAGAAATGAAGAATAGCTTTGAAGGGCTTTTTAGTAGACTAGACATGGCTGAGGAAAGAATTTCTGACCTAGAGGATATATCAATAAAATCCTTGAAAACCGAAAAGCAAAGAGAACAAATATTGAAAAAAAACAGACTATCCAAGGACTGTGGGGCAAATGCAAAACGTGTGATACACATATAATGAGAACACCAGAAGGAGAAGAAAGGAAAAGAAAAAGATACTGAAACAATAATGACAGAGAATTTCCCCAAATTAATGTTAAGACATCAAACCACAGATCCAGGAAGCTCAGACAACACCAAGCAGAATAAATTCCAAAAAACCCACAAATCAAACCAAACCAAACAAAAACAAACCACTACACCTACACATACCATTTTTTTTTTAAAGATTTTATTTATTTATTTGACAGAGACGGAGATAGCGAGAGCAGGAACAAAAGCAGCAGGAGTGGGAGAAGGAGAAGCAGGCTTCCCCCCGAGGAGGGAGCCCAATGTGGAACTCGATCCCAGGACCCCGGGATCATGACCTGAGCCAAAGGCAGACGCTTAACGACTGAGCCACACAGGCACCCTACACATACCATTTTATACCACAGTAAAGATAAAGGAAAAATTCTGAAAGAAGCCTAAGTAAAAAGAATACCTTAACTACAGAATAACAAAGGTAAGAATCATATCCAACTTCTCAGAAACCATGTAAACAAGAGAAGAGAGTGAAATATTTAAAACATTGAGAGAAAAAAACACCAACCTAGAATTTTGTACCTTGAGAAATTAACATTCAAAAGTGAAGAAGAAAAAAAGACTTTCTCACAAAAATTGAGGAAGTTTGTTGCCAGATTTCTACCTTGCAAGAAATGTTAAAAGAAGTTCTTTAGAGAAAAGGGAAATAATATAGGTCAGAAACTCAGATCCACATAAAGTAACAGAAAACATTAGAGAAGGAATAACTGGAAAACCTTTATTTTCTTATTCTTGACTGATCTGACAATAATTTGTCCAAAATAATGCCAATAACATAATCAATTATGTATGTATATATATACACACACATATATGTAAATGCATATATATATAACTATATATACAGCAAACCATGTGAGGCAAAAACTAATAGAATTGCAAAGAGAAATAGATGAATCCACTAACATAGTTGGGGGATTCAACATTCCTCTATCAGAAATGAACAGAACCAACAGGCAGAAAATTAGTAAAGACGAAGTTGAACTCAACAACACCATCAATCAACTAGATGTAATTGACATCTATAAACTACTTCATCCAAGAACAGCAGAATATATATTCTCCTGAAGCTCACATGGAACATTTACAAAGATACGCCACATTCTGGGCAATGACACACTTCTTTTTTTTTTTTTTTTAAAGATTTTGTTTATTTATTTGACACAGAGAGAGAGAGCACAAGCAAGGGGAGCAGCAGAGGGAGAGGGAGAAGCAGGCTCTGCTAAGCAGCCCAATGCGGGGCTTGATCCCAGGACTCTGGGATCATGACCTGAGCCAAAGGCAGCCACTTAACCGACTGAGCCACCCAGGCGCCCCAATGACACACTTCTTAACAAATTGAAGAGAACAGAAATCATTTGTCTGCTTTCAACCACAATGAAATTAAATAAATAAATATAAATATATAAAATATGTCATATAAATATTAATTAAATCAGTAACAAAGGATGACTGGACAATCCTAAAATACAGGGAAATTAAACAAACCAAAAACCATTTGAAATTACACATCAGTCAAAGAAGACATTCAAGATAAATTTTAGAATATTCTGAACTAAATGAAAATACAACTTACCAAAATTTGTGGGATGCAGTGAAAGTACTTAGAAAGAAATTTACAGCATTGGATGCATATATTGGGAAAGAAGAAAGATCTAAAATCAGTCTTCTAACTTTTTACTTAGGAAACTATAAAAAGAAGAGCAAATTAAATCCAAAGTAAGCTGAAGTAAACAATAAAATTTAGAGCAGAAATCAATGAAATTGAAAACAGGAAACCAAAAGAAAAAAACAAAAACAAAAACAAAGGCTGATTCTTTGAAAAGATCGATAAAATCTATAAGCCTCTCACCAGACAAAAAGAAAGAGGACAAAAATTACTAATATCAGAAATGAAAAGGGGGAGACCATATGACCTCACTGATATGAGAAATTCTTAATTTCAGGAAACAAACTGAGGGTTGCTGGAGTGGGGGGTGGGGTGGGAGGGATGGGGTGGCTGGGTGATAGACACTGGGGAGGGTATGTGCTCTCACAGTGAGAGCTGTGAATTGTGCAAGACTATTGAATCACATATCTGTACCTCTGAAACAAATAATGCAATATATGTTGAAAAAAAAAAAGAAGAAGAAGATAGCAGGAGGGGAAGAATGAAGGGGGGGAAATTGGAGGGGGAAACGAACCATGAGAGACGATGGACTCTGAAAAACAAACTGAGGGTTCTAGGGGGGAAGGGGTGGGAGGATGGGTTAGCCTGGTGATGGGTATTAAAGAGGGCATGTTCTGCATGGAGCACTGGGTATCATGCACAAACAATGAATCATGGAACACTACATCAAAAACTAATGATGTAATGTATGGTGATTAACATAACAATAAAAGTCAAAAAAGAAAAAAAAAGCGGGGGATACCACTACAGACCTTAAAACATTAAAAGGATAATAAAGGAATACTATAAACAACCCTATGCTCACAAATTTGAAAACCTAGATGAAAATGGACTAATTCCTTGAAAGACACAATTTGCCAAAAGTCATACAAGAGCTAGGTAATCTAAATAGGCCTATATCTATTAAATAAATTGAATCAACAATAATAGTTAACAGACTTTCAAAACAGAAAGCACCAGGTCCAAATGAGTTCACTGGTGAATTCTATCACACAATTAGGAAGAAATTATACCAAGTATCTACAAGCTATTCCAGAATGCAGAAGCAGAGGGAATACTTCCCAATGCATTCTATGAGGCCAGCATTATTCCAATAACAAAACCAGACAAAGATATTCCAAGATATCTCTCTCATGAACATAGATGCAAAATTTCTCAACAAAATATTAGAAAATCTAAACAAAAATAATTATACACCATGCCCAAATGAGATTCATTCCAGGTATGCAAGGCTGGTTCAACATTCAAAAATAAACTAATGAATTCTCACATCAACAGGCTAAAAAAGAAAAATCACATGATCATATCAGTAAACGCAGAAAAAGCATTTGACAAAATCAAACCCCCCATTCATGGTAAAAACTCTTAGTGAAGTAGGAATTGAGGGGAAATTCCTCAGCTTGATTTCACATTTACAAAAAAAAAACCCTATAGCTAACATTATACTTAATGGCAAGAAACTTGAAGCTTTCCAGCTAAGATAAGATACAAGGCAAGGATATCCCCTCTCACTACTCCTTTCAACATCATACTGGAAGTTCTAGTTAATGTAGTAATACAAGAAAAAAGAAACAAAAGTTCAGTTTAGACAGAAAGAAATAAAACTATTTGTTCACAAATGACATGGCCATCT
This sequence comes from Mirounga leonina, assembly GCF_011800145.1. NCBI lineage: Eukaryota > Metazoa > Chordata > Mammalia > Carnivora > Phocidae > Mirounga > Mirounga leonina. The sequence continues at coordinate 37,992,572 of NW_023270389.1, read as the reverse complement.
TTTGGAAAATATGAAAAAAAAAATCGCCAAATATCTCTTGGAACTAATAACTATACCCATATATATATTGCAGTATACAATTTCCTATACACCCGCATGAATAGTGGAATTTAAAATTAAAAACACAATACATATTAGCACCCCCACCAAAATGAAATACTTAAGTATAAATTGAACAAAAAAAGGACAAGATCTATGTAAGGAAAACTACAAATAAATGGAGAGATACTCCATATTCATGGATAGGAAGGCTCAATATTGTCAAGATGTCCATTCTCCCTACTTTGATCTATAGATTCAGTGCAATCCCAATCAAAATCTCAGCAAGTTATTTTGTGGATAGCAACAAACTGATTGTAAAGTTTATAGGGATAGCCAAAATACCCAGGATAGCCAACACAATATTGAAGAACAACAAAGTTAGACCACTGACACTACCCAACTTGAAGATTTAGTGTAAAGTCACCAAGACAGTATGGTAGTGGCAAAAGAATAGAATGGAACAGAACAAACAGCCCAGAAAGAGAACCACATAAATACAGTCAACCAATCTTTGACAAAAGAGCCAGGGGAATACAATGGAGGAAAGATAGTCTTTTCAACAAGTAGTGTCAGAACAACTGGACATCTGCATGAAAAAGAGAAAAAGAAAGAAAGAAAAGAAAAGAAAGGAAGAGAGAGGGAGAGGGAGGGAGGGAAGGAAGGAAGGAACGAACGAACGAACAAATGAACAAACGAACGAACAAACAGGGAGGGTGAGGGAGAAAGAAAGAAAAAGAAAAATGTCTATGTCTAATAGAGTTTACATTCTTTACAAAAATTAACTAAAAATGGATCACAGACCTAAATGTAAAATACAAACTATAAAACTCCGAAGCTACAATATATGGAAAAAAAACCCTAGATGACCTTGGGTATGGCAATGACTTTTATATACAACACCAAAAGCACAATCCGTGAAAGAAATAATTGATAAGCTAGACTTCATTAAAATTTAAAACTTCTGCTCACAAAAGACAATGTCAGGAGAATGAGAAGATAAGCCACAGACTGTGAAAAATTATTTGCAAAAGACACATCTGATAAAGGACTGTTCACCAAAATACACAAAGAACACTTGAAACTCGACGATAAGAAAATGAACAACCCAGTTAAAAAACGGGCCAAAGATCTTAACAAGTATCTCAAGAAAAAAAAGATATACAGATGGCAAATAATCACATGAAAAGATGCTCAACATCATATGTGATCAGCAAAGGGAAAATTAAAACAATGACATACCACTATACACCTATTAAAATGGCCAAAGTCTAGAACACTAACAACACTAAATACTGGCAAGAATGTGGAGCAAGAGGAACTCATGTTCACTGCTGGTGGGAATGCTGAATGGTACAGCCACTTGGGAAGACAGCTTGACAGCTTCTTACAGAGCTAAACATACTCTTACCACACAATCCAGCAATAGTATTCCCTAGTATTTACCCAAATGAGTTGAAAACTTATGTCCACAAAAAAACTTGCACAGAGATGTTTATAGCTTTATTCATAGTTGCCAAAACTTGGAAGTAACCAGGATGACCTTCAGTAGGTGAATAGATAAAACTGTGGTACATCCAGACAATGGAATATTATTCAGTACTAAAAAGAAATGAGCTACCAGGCCCTGAAGACGTGCAGGAAGCTTAAATGCATATTACTAGGTCAAAGGTGCCAATCTGAAAAGGCCACATAACATATAATTCCAACTACATGAAATTCTGGAAGAAGCAAAACTATGGAGACCATAAATTCAGTGGTTGCCAGATGTTGGGTGGGTGGGGTGGAGAGGTGAGGAGTGGGTAGGGAGGAATGAACAGGCAGAGCACAGAGGATTTTTTAAGCAATGAAAATACTCTTTATACCATAATGATGGAAACATGTCATTACACATTTGTTCAAACCGGTAGAATGTGCAACACCCAAGAGTGAATCATAATGCAAACCATGGACTTGGGTTGATTACAATGATGTGTCAAAGTAGATTCACCAATTGTAACAAATACACCACACTGGTGGGCTATGTTGATAATGGGGGAGGCTGTGCATACGTGGGGCAAAAGGCATACGAGAAAGCTCTGTAACCTTCCCTTCTTCTGTGAACCTGAAACTGTTTTAAAAGCTTAAAATTTTTTTTCTTTTCATGTTACATTTCTCTTAAGGCATTATCTGTTTTGTTCATTCACTCTTGTGGTCCTTCTAGTTTAGTTTTCATTTCTAAAATAGAAATTTTTATTTCTAATTCCTTCCCAAGGTTTTTTTTTTTTTAATTTTTTCTTTTATTTCTAACTCCTGGAGTTATCACCTCATTTCTGAGTTTTCTAATTAGGATTTAGGTTGTTCTTTCACATCTTATATAATTTTCTTAGTGTCCTCCAGTTCATTTGGAAATAAATTAATTTTGATCTATTTTGTGAGCACATCTTTGTGAATATTTTCATTGTAAGACTATAACTCTATTCCTAAATCTCTTTTTCTCTTGTAACTTTGCATGGGACTTGATGCTGATTCTTTTCTGTTGTGCATTTTTAATGTGAAATTAGTTTTCCTAAACTATGAGAATGAAACAAGTTAAATTTTTAAAAAGGCTCTAACTTCACAGAGCTCCCTCTTCTGTAGTGTTAAAAAAAAAAAAAAATGACACATTGCTTTGAAATTTCCTGGCTGCTCTTCCTTTCCTTTGAATTGGGACCTTTCTCTTGTCCCTACCCTGTTCAATTTTGATTGCATTCCCAGCAATTTCTCCTCAGTGTAGGGCCCTGTACTAGAACGCGGTTCTGGTGGGTCAATTTTGAGAGTTCAAAAGGGCCAGTGCCTTTAATCCCTCTTATTACGAGCTCTTTGCACTTACCAGGTGTTAGAGCGGGCAAAATGCCTTCACCTTCAGGTGTTGTTCTCAGATTGGTCCACTGAGTTTCCTAGTGAACACCCGTGGGCTCCTTGGGGCTCTCCTCTTCTCGGACTCGGTCAAGGGCTGGCTTCTTTTTGTCTCCCACATGGATGCCCACCTCACACAAGTCTATGGTTATTGCTATTCTGTCCCCAAAGGCTTGCGTTTTGAGATTTGTGGTATCTCGTCACCTAGTTTTGTTGTAAATGTTGTCTATGAATTTTGACTTTGCTACGATCTCTGTACATTTTTATGTGGGATTATGTAGGTAGTATGTTACTGCCATTAACCACCACCATCTTCCCAGGATCATTACCATCTTTTAATTCAAGCTTATTTTTGCTATGTTCCTCCTCTTGGTTCCTTCTTTCAGCCTGTCACAGGAAAAACTTGGCCTCAGTTTGTAGAGAGCCCCTGTATTTTTATATAGATATATTTGTGTGGGGTGTGTGTGTGTGTGTGTGAGAGACAGAGAGAGATGTGTAGAAAGGGGGTCATGCATGAGAGGAAGTTACTAATTGGGGCCAGGTTGCAAAAAGTTAAAGACAGTTCCTGCCCTTAGGAGTTCGTAACAGAAGAATCCAACACACATCCATCCACTCAGTGAAGCAGAATTACAACTACTTAGTTTCCGATCACAGCTCTTAGCTTCTGATGCCAACTGGGGCAAATCAATTCTTGGGATTTTAGTTTCTCCATTTGTAAAACACAGAACCTATCACTTGCCCTGTCCAACTGTATAGATTGTAGGGAAGAAAGAAAATAATGGAAGGATATGCAACCTGGTCACCAATGACCCACATCCTGGGGACGGGAGCCATGCATTCCTCATCTGTCTCTGCCCCCTCCATGTCTCTGAGGGTGCTAGCCACATTCTGAGCACTCACTGTTTGCACCTTGAAAAAAGTACTAGCAGCCCTATTATGTGATAATTAACTTTAAAAGTTCCTCAGGCTCCTGAATGATGACAAGAGTTAATAGGCCCTTGTTTGGGGGATGGAGAGGCTAGCCTCAAAAATGACCCTTCACATCGAAGAAATGGCCTTCACTTCAAAAGTCAACCATCAGAAGACTCAGAAGAGCTGAGTTTTCTAAATGCATTTTTTTATTATTCAGCCTTCAGCAGAAATGTCACCTTTCTAAAGCAAGCTGTTATCATGCGCTCCCCGTGCCAAACAGGCGCCTCTGAGGAGCAGGATTTTATCTCAACATTTTTAGTGATTTGTGTTTCTCTTTCAAGGAGCTCCATGCCTTAAGGCACCTGAAACACTAACAGGAAGAAGGTAAGGTGACGCGAGGAGCAGGCTCCAACATGAAAACAGGGATTTCTGCCGAACAGGTCCAGGATCAGCATCAAAGCTGCAGGAGGCGGTCACCCTGTCCAATAATTCATGGCCTCCCAGTGCAGCCCACTGTTTTCTGGTGGGCTCCTTGGTTGAAACCATATTCTCAAAGAAACTCCGTTTTGTGACAGGGCCCCATTAGCAGGCTCCGCCACATGACAGGCCTAGACGCAGCCAGCACAACTTCCGCGACGCTTGCCAATAAGCCAGATGCTGCCACATATTGGCATCTGGGTCCTGGAATAGCAACCATGTTCCCAGTCTGGCTAGGGATTCTGACCCTAGCTACGGAAGGAGACAAAGGAAGGAAAGAAAGAGACGGAGCAAGGGGAGGGAGGGCAGACGGTGGAAGAGTCTCTTGGTAATTTCCCTACCATGGATTTAGAGCTTCCGCAACAAAAGGCTCGTTGGAAAGCTGCTACCAACGCTGCAATGGGCGGGAGAGGTAGAGATGGGGAGCATTCTGAACCCAGCGAGCTGTTCTGGCACCTGGGAGTGGGGGTAGTGATTCCAAAGGAGACAGCTGCAGCAGGCAGCAACACTCGGCCCCCCACTGCCACACACCATGATAGCCCACAGTGGAGATAAGCTACTGGAAAGAGCTTCGATCTGCAGCAGAGGGACGGAGAGCGGCAACACCGGGATGGCTGTCGCTTTCTGCTTTCTGGGTGTCAAGGTTTACCAGCACCAAGAAGGCCAGCTAAATGGGGAGGGCGAGATCCAGACCAGCAGTCTGGAGGAGATCCTTTCAATCAAGAGAGGATGACTGGGGTGTTTTGATCGCAGGAGCAGGGGACGGGCAAAAGGACACCCTGCACCCCCACCGTGGCTTTTGATGCCGAGATGAGACCAGCTTGAGGGAAGCTTCGGGTCCTGCTGGCATCATATGACGCAGAGGTGTGGCCCAGGAGGGGGTGGGTTGAACTGAGTTAAGTTTAGGGTTTCAGGTAAGAGGTGAGAGAATAAGAAACAGGTGGCACTTCCTCTTTCTCAAAACACCAAGTTCTGTGCAGCAACCCCTTTCCCCACATCCTGTTGGCCGAGATGCTCGGGGCCTTACACTCGAAAGACAGGTTTTAGGAGTGAGAGAATGAGAGACAGACCTTAAGGTGGAAAGAGTCCTGGCCCCTGCAGTCAGAAGGTTTGGGAAAGAGCCCCAAAGGTCCTTTACCAACAGGAGAGCTGATTCTCTCAGGGGCAAGGTGGCCTCTCTGTTCACCAGATACCATCCTCCCCAACCAGAACCACCTCAGTGTGCCTCTCGTCGTAATCAGTGGGAGTGTGTGGGGAGGAGTGGGCGTTAGTGGGAACCTCTGCCTACCACTGGGTGGTCCCTGAAGCAATTGGAGCCTGAGCGGGGGCACCGCAAGAGACAGAGGCAGCAATGGCTGTCACTGAGGTCCCACCTACCAAAAATGCACAATTACCTAAACATTCTGCAGATGCTCGGGGGAGGTCAAGTCTCTCTTTGGGCAAGAGAAACTTTACTAATAATCTCATCTAACAATCTTGGTACCTTATAAACAACAGAGCCTTAATTTAAAGTGAAGAATAAGAAGACAGTGGATCACCCACATCCCCCTCTTCCCCACACATACACATGCTTAACCTTCAAGGAACATCTAGGACCTTTCACTTCATCCCTGTGAAGCGTGATGCCCATTTTCAAAAGGCAAAACCGAGTCTACCGAGAAAACACCCCAGCTGAGTCCCTCAGTTCTGAAGAGAATACTCTTTATTCTCTTTACTGAGAATGTTCTGCCACACTTCACAATCCAATGAGAACATTCTGGTGTCTTTCTCAGACTTGGTTTAGCATTTTTACACTCAGATTTTGGACAATGCAGGGACTAAGTACTAAATTTTCACCATGGCTCTGTTTTAGGAAAGAACAAATAATCCAGTGGTATACAACAAATAATGAAAAGAACTGCAATTATAATTTGGCGTTTATTCTATTTCAAAAAGGGATTTGAGATAACAGAGCTATCTATAAAGGGGTGGGTTATTTGAATCTAGATAACCAAGACAGAACTGGCTGAGTCTCTTTGCAGGAATCGAATCACTCCCCACGTGCTCCTCCTCTTACCCCCTTTTTCCTCATGCAGTTGGCTATTCCCCTTGCCATTTCCCTTCCTCCTTGTCCTCACTTCTGGTGATTCCCGTTAACACAAGGCCTCCCTTGCTCAGCCTCCTGGGAAATATTCTAAGTGTTGGGAAATATCTTCAAACTCAAAACACATATCACAAGGAGGGTGGAGGGTTGCATATGATCATAAAAGGCAGAGGCAATCAGCTTTTGTTAAACTAAGCCAGTGGTTCTCAAATTTAATCATGCATCAGAATCACCTGGAAGAGCTTGTTAATAAAACAAATTGCTGTGCGGGCCCCCAGAGTTCTGATTTAGTAGATTTGGGAAGGGCCTAAGAATTCACATTTCTACCAAGTTCCCAGGTGATGCTAACGTTCATGGTCTGAGGATCAGTTTATCTTTCATTTTGCTGAAACTTTTTTATTTGGAAATAATTTCAAACTTAAAGAAAAGTTGCAAGAATAAAAATCACCCTATTCCCCTGACCCATTTTGAGAACCACTGAGCTAAGCTAAATATGTGTCAGAGGTCTGGGACAGAGAGCAATCACCTGGCAGGATGTAATGCCTTCTAAGAGCAAGAGTGGAACACTATCCAAATAGAAAGCAAACCAATCATTTAAAGGCCAAGGGTGGGAAGGAGTGCCACAAAATGATAAAAGTGAGTTGGGACCTGGGGGGTTTTAAGCTCTGAATAGTAAATATCATTATCAACCAATGGGGAGAGGGTGTAAGCTCCCCTGGTTTGTCTCTCTGGTGATTCCTTGGGGGTGATTTTAAAAACAACAAATCCATAATCTCCTGGTATAAACTGGCTTCAAGGAAAAAGGAAAGCAATTATTTGATAGGGAAACTCTACTCTATACACAAGAGACGTGGACAAGAAGACGATTATGTACCCCCTCCTTTGTTTTCTACCACCTTAATTCAGGACTTCAGCTCTTGCCTGAATTTCTGCAATAACTCCTGAGCTCTCTGCCTCTAACCATTCTTCAATTTATTCTCCATTCTCACCCTAAAATTATCTTTTCAACGGCAGGCTGCAATAATGTCAGTTAAGAACCTTCCCCAGCTCCCCACAACCTAGAGAATGAAATCCAAATGTCTCAGCACGGCATTTAACCTGGCCCCAACCTACCGTTCAAATTCCTATACCTATAAACCAGTCCAAACAATATGCACAGCTTTACATTTCCCCATCTCCATGTTCTTTGTACACAATTGTGTGTGTGTGATTTTTGTTTTGTTTTGTTTCGTTTTTTGCTCCCCTGGAATTCTTCCTTCTCCCCAAACAAAATCTTTTTTTTTTTTTAAATCTTCACATTTAAAAATACTATTCAAACTTCAGGCTACTGTTCCAATACAAGAAGCTTCCCTGCAGTTCCTCAGATCTCTCCTCTGTGTGTTCACCATACTCTATTTGTTCCCTAGAACACTTACAACAATCTGCCCTACTTATTATTTATGCTTTCTTTTCCCTGGGTTTTACAAGGTCCTTGAAGATAGGCACCATGTCTTTTGTTCAGTGACCAGAGAAGTCCAGAACAGGGAAGAAGGGTAGATGAAGAGGAGATGAAGAGAGAAAAAGGAAGAAATGAGCAAACGGTAGGAGGGCATGGTGAGGGGGGAAACTCAGTTTTAAAATTTTCTTATTCAGAATCTTTTTTACTGAAGACAGATTCTTCAAATATTTAACCCATTTTCTCTCCAGGACAATCCCAAGAGACTGAATAGTTATATGAGTTTTCTTTTGTTTTGCCAACACCACAACTTTTCTTCTTGTTTTCTGTCACTCTCGAGTCAATTTCATGTATATCTCCCACATGAAAAAGGCAACCTCACACTGCAATCATTATCACTGAAATAGACTCGAATCTCTTGACGTTTGTCTTTTCCGGTGGGGTTGGTCAAACTCCTGCCTTGTGGTTACCTTTTTGATGAAATTTCTTTGGGGTTTACAAAACAGGATAGCACAACTCTTAAATGTGACCAAAAGCTGGTTTGTTTGTCACTCTTTCTCACAACATTCAGTAGGAGGTATTCCTGCCCAAAAGAAATCACAGTAGCTCTTTGCAGACACTCAGGGTCTCTTCCTTTACTACCAGCCATAGCAGCTTCAGCAAGGAGATGGAGATAGAAGAGACTCTGATAAGCTTGTCATTTAATCCTTTTCCAAAAAGGCAGTTTGGATCTCTCTTCCTGGAATAGGAGGAGTTTCAGTTTCTGCCTACCTCTTCCTGGGAGAACAACAAAGAATTGCCCTTTAAATCTAGCTCAACAAAGCCGGCTCTCTATTGCTCCGGACAACTGGGCCAGCACGCCTGACAAGTGCCCTGCTTCACTTCCGTAGACCACCCCCTTCAAGTTACTCTCTCTCTTACACCACCACCAATTTTCTCCGCCTCTCTTTCTGAGGTGAGATACCTGGATCCAGGGAAGAAGTCATGTGATTGGGACAAAAAGTGCCAAGCCACACCATCTGACTCTGTGTCACCACTGCCGTAAATCTTGCCAAAGAGGAAGCTTGTTCTCCAGCTTCCTAGTTACTGTCCTTGAGAAAGTAAGTGATGGCCAGTCACAAAAACCTGTAGTACTTTGCTTCCCATTTCCCCACTGCTATTATGTTTACAACTTTATTTAGAAAGAGCTGACTTCACAGCTTTTGCCATTTAGGAACCCTTCAGCATAAGGACTTAATATGAAATCCTTAAAATGAGCTGAGGAGACATCAAATACTCAGAAGTCCAAATTACCTAGACTGGTAGAGGTTAATGTCTGCATTAAATAGGCACAGAAAGTATCAATTTTGTGCTCTGATTACGCCTGCCAAAGAACTGAGTCAAATAAACACATAACATATGATAGATGAGGGCAAGAGGGGTAGAAATACCACCACAGTGGTTGAGAAAGGTCTAAGAAGTGAGCAAATGTAGGTGTGTCTAACCTCCTTTCACCTCTCTGTGCTTCTCTCTGGACCTTCAACTCTCCTTTTCCAGTGTAGAGCTGACTGAGAAATAACCTTTTAATATTTCATTCTATTTATAATTTTTATAGCCACATAACCACTAAGGGCTATGTGCTGAGCCAGTACATGGCAGCAACCCAAGTAGCTGGTATTACTAGAAAAAAAAAAAAATTATAAGAAAACAGTTAAGTACCAATTTAAGATTTTCACTAACCTTGTCTTTCTACCATGTTAGTTTATCAAATTTCAGTTCACTCTGAAAAATAGAAAGTCCATCATATGCTGTGGAGCTTAGAACTCACCTACTACTTCATTCAATAGGTAAGGGAATAGGTCTAGAATATTGTGATTTGATTAAGGAAAAATGCTAGTTTACTCACAGAGCTAGGACCAGGACACCACTCAAAAGACTTGCTATTCTTTTCCACAATCCTCAAAGAAAGAGCTTGAAACATTAGGCTGCATTTTCCAGAGCTTTAGCTGTACCAGAGGTTACATCAACTACTCTTAAGAAGAAAAATGATCCAGCTTATGAAGCATGCCCTATGTGAGTCCAATAAAGATCCTATAAGGGGTCACTTGGCTAAAGTGAAGAGCCTTTCAGTACTACAGTCAGATTTCTTTCTGCTTGGACTCATAAATATGGGCAACTGAATTCAACAAAGCCGTATTAGGAATGGGGTCCTAACACAGTGTTTTTGGCTTAGCGTAAGTATTGTTTATAAATTTTATACTCTTCAGTACATGCATTATATGAAAGCAAAACTCGATCATGGCTCACAATGACTGAAATAAGACAGGATAGAAAAAACTTGAGGGTCAAAATACAACAGAATTTGTAGCTGTTTTAAAATGTTTAAAAGGCAGGTTTAAATATGTTTTCAAGAGTTCAGTTATTATAACAAGTAAGTTGAAAAGTTCTGTGTCTCAAAAAGTCTTAACCCATGTAATGGTTAAATTGCAAAAATAATGGCCTTCTTGGGCACCTGGGTGGCTCAGTTGTTTAAGCGACAGCCTTCAGCTCGGGTCATGATCCCGGGGTCCTGGGATCAAGTCCCACATTGGGATCCCTGCTCAGCCGGGAGCCTGCTTCTCCCTCTGCCTGCCACTCCCCCTGCTTGTGTTCTCTCTCTGTCAAATAATTAAATAAAATCTGAAAGAAAGAAGAAAGAAAGAAAAGAAAGAAAGAAAGAAAAAAAGAAAGAAAGAAAGAAAGAAAGAAAGAAAGAAAGAAAGAAAGAAAGAAAGAAAAAGAAAGAAAGAAAGAAAGAAAAAATAATGGCATTCTTTTTTACTCGTAGAGAACTCATCTCTGTTTCTATGAAACAGAAATGATTGACTTTCATATCCTTTCTTACGATAGGTGACATTATACTACCATGTTACTGACCACCTGGTGGAAAAGCTCTCTTACAAAGAGCACCATAAAATAACAGTCAGTGACACTGGTAATTTCATATAAAAATATAAAATCAAATCAGAGTAGGGACTTGAACAGATGTTTATACATCCATGTTCATAACAACCAAAAGGTAGGAAACACCCAAATGTCCAATGACAGATGAATGGCTAAACAAAATGTGGTCTCTACATACAGTGGAATATTATTCAGTCTTTAAAAAGGAATTAAATTCAGGGGTGCCTGGGTGGCTCAGTTGGTTAAGCCACTGCCTTCGGCTCAGGTCACGATCCTGGAGTCCCGGGATCGAGTCCCGCATCGGGCTCCCTGCTCAGCAGGGAGTCTGCTTCTCCTTCTGACCCTCCCCCTTCTCATGCTCTCTCTCTCTATCTCATTCTCTCTCTCAAATAAATAAACAAAATCTTAAAAATAATAATAATAAAATAAATAAATAAATAAAAAGGAATTAAATTCTGATATATGCTACAGTATGGATGAACCTTGAAAACATTACATTAAGTTAAATAAGCCAGACACAAAAGGACAAATACTATAGGATTCCACTTATATGAGAGACCTAGAAGAGTCAAATTCATAGAGACAGAAAGTAGAACAGTGGTTACTAGAGGCTGGGAAGAAGGGGAATATGGGAAGTTATTGTTTAATGGGTGCAGAGTTTTCAGTTTGGGATAATGGAAAGGTAATGGTTGGATAAAAATGGGAATGTACTTAATGCCAATAAACTGTATACTGAAAAGTGGTTATATGGTCAATTTTATGTTAGGTATGTTTTACTTCAATAAGAAAATCACATGAAAAATACAGAGTGGCAAGTTATGTTTGGACCTACAGGCCATATGCTCAAAAAAATAAAAGTTAAAAACAACAACAAAAAAGCAGGATCATCCAGAGCATTAGAAATACTAATATTTTAATATACATCATCAAATAAAAACAGACTTGGGTCTGTCACCCCAAAGCCATATCCTATGTGTTCCTTACTATAATAATTCATGTCCACCATGATTACGGATGACGTATTTACATTAAGTTCCAACCAGACATACAGAGAGAAAGAGGGAACTAAAGCAACAGACCGGTCAACACACTGACACAGCAGCCATCTGTCGACAGGACTGTCCTGAATCCAAGGAACCAAAATCACGTGGCAGGGCTGGGAGCTTCACCTTAGCTGGGAAGGCCTACTTTCATGTCATAGGGCACTTCTGGAAGGAAGCTCTGCCACGGGTAGCTCTAAGTACTTGCAGATTTCCTACTGGTCCTACACAGGAAGTCATTCTTTAGTCTCACCTGCACGAGTTCCTGTTATGAGGCCAGGGAGGGCTGGTGAATTGAAACCCAGTTCCAGGGAGTGATGTCATCTTGATTGTGCTTTGATCCTGGTGACCTGCTCCCCATCCTGGTGTTGTTGCAGTCCTTCATCTGAGGTTCAGGTTATAAGGGAACCAGAAGGAAAAGGGGGAAGTAGGAAAATAGAAAAAGAAAAAAATGCTTGCACATTTCCTTTGTTTCACTAAAGCATTTTCTGCTTCCATTTACTTTGATGGCAGGACCTAGCTGACGGCAGATGGAAGCTGTAGAGATGCTCGTGGAGAAGGAATGGGCTCCCATATAGATCTCAAAACTCAAAGGATTAAAATATATGGAAAACCTTCATTATTTCTGATGGCTCCTAACTCCGAAAAAGTGACTTATTCTTTCTTCGTTGGATAAAGTTTTAAAAACAGACATTAATGCTTTAGAAACATTTGTAAATTATTATAAACAAGGCACAAATGCAGGAGCTATCTTAGCAACACACAGAAATAACAAGTAACAAATGTCTGGAGAGGTATGAATACTCATATTCTTTCTGTATCATGTCAAGTAAATTAGGTCAGATCTGGAAATCCTGTCACTAAGTAATAAAATAGGATTGCCATTCAATTCCATTTAGATGAGATCCTTTGGTTCTTACTACACTAAACCAAAACCCTAAAATGAAGTTAAGCATAAGAAGCAGCAGAAATTGCTAAAATTCCAAGATGAAAGAAAGAGAGGCCTTTCTAAAATAAAACAAAACAAAAAACTTAAGCAATTAAATGAAGGAGAGATTTCCATTTTTATCATATTTATTTTATAATCATGATTTCTTAGTCCTTATTAAGTTGATACAATTTGGGGAAATAAATACTCCCTTCCCTTTTTGTTGCATATGTACGAGTGGAGGAAGAGGGAACAGAATATGAGAGAACAAGCAACAGGTATAGGGAGCAGAAAGATAAAGTTGAAGAGAGACGGTGTTTCTATGAACCCTTCCTAAGCAGTACCAACCAACAAAGTATACGAAGTTGGCAACGTGAGCGTTTTCTTCTCAGTGGACTTCTGAAAGTATGAAATAATATGGAACCACATTCAGCATACATTAATTATATAGCATCGTGGTAGATGTTTTCTATCAGACATGATGTATATATTCTTCTTCCTCAATTTTTAAGCTCCATAGATGACACTACTCATGAAGCACTTTTAGTGTATTATTCAGCAAATATTAATTATGATCATATAAACCAATCTTGCTTAGCAGAAAGCACTATTAGCTGCCATGTAAAGGTCCTCCTTTCAAGTAACACTTAAATGTACACTTGGAGCTTTCAGAGGAAGTTCTTGAAGGGCATTCCTCTTTCAGTTGGATTTACAACTCATCTGCAACACTAAATGCAGATAAAATAAAGATCACACCTTGTTTAAAGGTTTGCACATTAAATGCCCCTTGCAAATGTAGCCAATATCTTGTCCAGAGAGTAATGGTAAAGAAACTGTTCTCTTCCAGCCTTTTTCTTCCATTTCCTCTAAAGGTCTTTATCCCAATGTTTCGGTGCTCCATCGGTGAGTGTGAGGCAGGGCTGCCTCTGTGCTGGAGATGCCTGTCACAGAGAAGGTCGGAATGTGTGCAGATAACCCTGCCTTATGCTCATCTCATCAGTTCTGCCCAATCCACAGGGGTAAAAAATGGATGAGATTTGATATCTTCAACACCAGCAACTCCAGCACCAAGACGCTCCACAGGGTTGAACTGCAAGAGCTACAAAGGAAGGATTTAGTGAGTAATAGGAATCCAAGTGGTGAATCAAAGGAAAACAAAAATATAGGAAAGGAAAGAACTGCTTGATTCAACCCTAGTGACAATGGACTTGATTAATAGTCAACCGACGAGATTTCCTTGAAAGGGAGCTATGTCTAACACCACTGTAGCTGTGGGGTGGTGGGGGATATCTGAGTTTATGGCTTTTCAACTGATTTTAAACATGACCTTGAGTAACTCACTTTGGTTCTCTCAAACTCATAATAGGGCAGTTACACCTATCAATTTCCTATTCCAAAGCACACTGTGACATTAATCAGATATTGTGCCAAAATCTGAGACGTCCAGTTACTTCTTTCATGGGCATGCTGAAATAATGTGTCTTGAGACTTTCGTGCATCCTCATGTTTTGTTTTAACAGCTTTACTAAGGGATAATTTATATAGCATAAAATTCATCTGGTGTAAGTGTACAATTCAGTGATTCTTTTTTTCTTTTAAGATTTTATTTATTTGACAGCAAGAGACACAGTGAGAGAGGGAACACAAGCAGGGGGAGTGGGAGAGGGAGAAGCAGGCTTCCTGCGGAGCAGGGAGCCCAATATGACACTCAATCGCAGGACCCTGGGATCGTGACCTGAGCCAAAGGCAGACGCTTAACAACTGAGACACCCAGGCGCCCCCAATTCAGTGATTCTTAATAAATGTAAAAAGTTGTGGAACCATCACACAATCCAGTTTCAGAACACTATGATCACCCTAAAAAGTTTCCTCATGCTGTTCCCCAGCCCTAGGCATCCCCAGCCCTAGGCAAACAGTGATCTGCTTTTAGTCTCTATAAATGTGACCTTCCTAGATATTTCATGTAAATGGACTCATAAAATATGTTGCCTTTTGTAGTTGCCTTCTTTTACTTAGCATAATGTTTTTCAGATTCATCTATGTTGTAGCAGGTATCAACAGCCTGTTACCTTTTATTTCTGAATAGCATTCCAATTTTTGGATAGAACACATTTTGTTAATCTACTCACCAGTTAATAGGCCTGTAGTCTTTCCAGGTTGAGGCCATAATGAGTAATATTGCTATTAACATTCACATATGTCTTTGTGTAAACATATGTCTTCATTTCTCTCAAGGATGTTTCTAGGAGTGAACTGCTGGGTCATGTGGCAAATTTATGTTTAGCTTTTTAAGAAACTGCCAAACCTTTCTAAAGTAGCTGCACCATTTTACATTCCCACCAGCAATGTATGAGAGTTCCAGTTTTTCTACATCCTCACCAATACCTGATACTATCTTTTGATTACAGCCCTTTTAGTGGGTATTAGTGGCATCTTATTATGATTTTAATTTGTATTCCCTAGTGAGTAATGGTGGTGAGCATCTTTTCATGGCCTTCTAAGTCATTCATAGGGCTTCCTTGGTGGATCTTTGCCCATTTTTATACTGAATTGTCTATTTATTTAGTTATAAGAATTTTTTTTTTAAGACTTGATTTTAGGTAATCCCTACACCCAATGTGGGGCTCGAATTTATAACCCCGAGATCAAGAATTGTACGCTCTACCAACGTAGCCAGCCAGGTGCCCCTATAAGAGTTCTCTATACATTCTGAATACGAGTCCCTATTAGTTACATGATTTGAAATATTTTCTCCCACTCTGTGGCTTGTCTTTTCATTTTCTTACTGATATCTTTTGAAGTATAAAAGTTTTTAATTTCAATGAAGCCCACATTATCAACTGTTTTCTTTTATGGATGTTTCTGGTGTCATATCTAATAACTCTTTGCCTAACCTGTCAAGAAGATTTTCTCCTATGGTTTCTACAATTTTTAGTTTTAGCTCCCATCTATGTAAGTCTAAGAGCTATTTTGAGTTAATTTTTGAATATGGTATGAAGAGTCTTAGTTAATTTTGGTTTTAGCATGTGACTTATTTGATTTTCCCAGCACCATTTGTTGAAAAAACTATTTTTTCACCATCAAATTCTCTCGGCACCTTTATTGAAAATCAACTGACCATAAATATAAGGGTTTATTTCTGGAGACTCAATTCCAACCCATTGATCTATATGCCTATCTTTGCTCTAATAACACAAAATTTTTTAGGAATTTTCTAGTTTCCCAAGGTGCAAGGTGAGATTTTCTTTCTTTTTTTTTTTTTTTTTTTTTTAAGATTTTATTTATTTATTTGACAGAGAGAGACAGGGAGAGAGGGAACACAAGCAGAGGGAGTGGGAGAGGGAGAAGCCTCCCACAGAGCAGGGAGCCCGATGCGGGGCTCGATCCCAGGACCCTGGGACCATGACCTGAGCCGAAGGCAGACGCTTAACGACTGAGCCACCCAGGCGCCCCGCAAGGTGAGATTTTCATTTGAGACCTTTCTTCTTTTCTGATATAGGTGTTTATAAGCCATAAATTTCCTCAATAACTGATTTAGCTGCAGCTGATAAATTTTGATATATTGTGCTTTCATTCCATTAAAAATACTTTGAGACCTCTTCTTTGATTCATAGGCTATGTAGAAGTGTGCTTTTTAATTTCCAAATATTTGTGGACTCACCAGATCTCTTTCTGATTTCTAATTAAATTGTTATGATCAGAGTATGTTGTATGATTTTAATCCCCCTTTAATATTGAAGCTTGTTTTGTGGTATAGCATATGATCTATCTCGGAGAATGTTCCATGTACATGTGATAAGAATGTATTCTGCAATCATTGTTCCATATATGTCAGAAATGGTGAATAATGTTGTTGAAGTCTTCTCAGTATCCTTGCTGATTTTCTATCATTTATCAAGAATGAGGTATTGAAGCCTCCATTTATTATTATTGGATTATCTATTTTCCCTTCAATTCAGTCAGATTTTGCTTCATACGTATAGAGGCTGTTATTAGAGCATATCCATTTATTGTTGTATCTTTCTATGTACTGACCCTTTATCACTATGAAATATCTTAGTTTCTAGTAAGTCTCCTGTCTTCACATCTGTTTTGTCAGGAATTTAATATAGCCACTTCAGCTCTCTTATGGTTATGTCGGTTGAGCTTCTGACTCTTGATTTCGACTCAGGTCATGATCTTGGGGTTATAGGATCAAGCCCCACGTCAGGCTCTGCACACTGGGCATGGAGCCTGTTGGGATTCTCTCTCTCTCCCTCTCCCTCCCTTCTCTAAAAAAAAATAAAATTTATCACAATCTTCAGATTCACTTCAGATTAAGACTAACTTAATTCCAGTGAAATGTAGAAACTCTGCTCTAACTATAGCTCCATTCCTTCTGCCTTTTGTCTATTACTGTCATATATGTAATATATTACATTTGTATGTTATAAACTCAACAGCATGTTATAATTAGTTTCAAACAATCTTACGTCTTCTAAAAGAAGTTGAGAAGAAAAATGAGAAAAAAATAGTCTTTTTCGTTGTCTTTTTCATGGACTCATATTTTACCATTCCAGTGCTCTTCATTTCCTCCTACAGATTCAAGTTACTATGTGGTATCGTCATTTCCTTTCAGCCTGAAAGACTTCCTGTATTATTTCTTGTAAGGCAAGTCTAGCAATGAATCCTCTCAGTCTTTACTCAGGAATTTATTTCATCTTCATTTTTGAAGGATGATTTTGCTGGATATAGAATTCTTGGTTGATAGTTAACTTCCTTTCAGCACTTTGAATATGTTATTTCACTGTCTTCTGTCTTCTCTTGGTATTACTATTATTTATCAATATTATTGAAGTATAAATGACATACAATGTTATATTAGTTTCAGGTGTAGAAGTATTGATGCAACAATTTGTGCTATACTCAGTGCTTACCACAGTATGTATAATCACCATTTGTCACCACACAGTGTTGTTACAATATTACTGACTACATTCCCTATGGGTACTTTTCATCTCCGTGACTTACTTATTTTATAGCTAAGTGTGTACTGTCTTCCAACATTTTTGATGAGAAGTCAGACATTAAGGTCTCCTTGTATAAAGTGAGTGATTTTTCTTTTGCTGCTTTCAAGATTTTCCTCTTTGTTTTTGTTTTTCAACAATATGACTAGGTGTATTTTCCTAATTAAAGTCCAGTGAGCTTCTTGGATGCCTATCAATGTTCTTCATCACATTTAGGGTGTTTTTTTAGCCATTACTTTTTCAAATACTTTTGCTCCCCCTTTCTCTCTTTCCTTTTCTGGGACTCGTTGGTACATTTGATATTATCTTACAGGTTTGTGTAGCCCTGTTCATTTTTCTTTTTTCTGGTCTTTCCCCCCACCCCCAGATTTGTTCATTTCTGTCATTCTATCTTCAAGTTTATTGATTCTTCCCTCATCTATCTCAAATTTGCTGTTGAGATGCTCTAATCAACTTTCCCCCTAGTGAATTTCAATTACTGAAACAATAATTATTGTTATTATTGTCTTTTTCAACTTGAGAATTTCTATTTGGTTTTTTTTTTTAAATATAATTTATATCTCAATGAGAATTTCTATTTGCTGATTCACTGTTGTCATACTTTCCTTTAATTCTTTAAACATGGTTTCCTTTTAGTTCTTTGAACATATTTATAATAACCACTTTGAAGTCTGTTTAATTCAACCTGGGGACATTCAGAGTCAATTTCTACTGACTGCTTTTTTCCCTGCATATGAGTCACATTTTTTTGTTTCTGTGCATATCATATAATATTTGCTGAAAATGGGATATTTTGGATGACATTTTACCAACTCTAGAGTCCAACTTTTTTCCCCAAGAAGACTATTATCATTGCTGTTGGCTGGTTTGTTCTTTGTTTGGTAACTTATTTCAGCTAGATCTGTAAATCTGCTCCTCCCATCACTTTGTAACAAGCAACTGTTGCTATCTCTGCTCACTCTTTTTTCCTTGTTTTTATTTTTGAGCTTCACTTCCTAGGGATCACCCTGTGTGTGCATAGCATAGTGGTCAATCTGTGACTGAAAAGAGGTTACATTAAACCTCAGCCCCTAAAGCTTCTGTCCTCTGCCAATGCATAGGAGAACACACTAAAAATTTAGGCCACTTACAAATCCCCCCTGGTTTTTACTTTCCTATACACAGGCATGCAACCTCAGGGTTGGTCCTCGTGGCCTGCTTCAATCTGGAAGAAACTTCACACCTGACCAAGCAGAGAAAAGAGAATGGGAGCAGCCCAGGCAAAACTGCCACAGAGTCCCACTCTTCTTTCCCAAAGTTTGGCTGTTTTTCAAGTATAAACACTTTTCAGATTGTTGTATCCCTTTGATCAATTTCCAAAGCACTGAGATGGTTGTTTTTGCCAGTTCTGTCCAATGTTATAACTTCCTTTCTCAAGAGAGAATTTGCCAACTTCCTTATATGACTATACAACAGCCATTCGAATTTGAGAATATTCTTATAGTAAATATTTAAATTATTTCTTTACATTAATGTTTCTATGTATTCAACCAAAACTTGTTTCTTCTCTTTTTACCTTTATTTCTATTTTTTCATTTATGATTCATTAATTCAATTATTTGTATGAAAAATATCAATTGACTTCGTATTATGTGCCAGTCCACTACTTTTTTCGACCTTTTCACCTATATCACCAGCAGTTGCCTCACCCTTACAATAGCAACCCTATAATTCAACACATGCTTCATCAAATACAAATTACTATGTATTATGAACCTTCAGTATTACTCTATCAATAATAATGATATAAAACATTTATGTGACACTCACTGTGTGCCAGGCATTATTCTAAGTGCATAGCATAGTTTAATTAATTTAATTCACAACAACTCTATGAGTAGCTACTATTCTATTCGCTCTATAGATGAGAAAACAGAGACTCAGAGAAATTAAGTAACTTATTTAAGATCATACAAGTAGAAAGTAGCAAAGATAAGATGTGAATTTAGGCACTGTGGTTCCAGAATCCATGCTCTTAAACATAACACTATACTGCCTCATGAGTATGTAATCTTTTGCAAATGCCAAGAATCTACCACTTCACTTTAATATTACCAAATACACAAGAGGTGTGAAGCATATACTTCAAAAGACTGTACTCAATCTTTTCACTTGAAATTATTGTATCTAGCATTCAAAATGACTATTGTTTATTAAAGTTAACTGCTCAAAGAATTTTAATATTAGATACTGCTAAAAGGTGTTAAGTGAAAAGCTGCTATTATAAAACAAACATTGTAAGAGTATCCTAAATGTATCAAATCCATTTTCGAAATCTGACAACTTATGTCTAACCGATTGAAATGTGGAAGGCATCAAACAATTTAATATAAATTTAAAATATCAAACACTGGTAAGAATTAAATATAACTACAGCATATTTTTAAATATTTCAGTAAACATATGAACAGAAAGAAAATTCTTTCTTCTTGGTTACAATTGGCTTTTCCACCCCTATTCTTTCCAAAACATGACCTCATTATGAAATTCCAATAAAGGTTCCTATTTTGACTTTTACTAAAGTCAATTTAATTAGTTCATGGACTTTGCTACAAATCTGTAATTATAAATCTACAGACAAAAGTATAATTGTCTTACCCATGACTATCGTGTTTACCCTGCCATTTTAAATACTATACCAGGCCTCAAGAGAGACCACACAAGGATTCTATTGCTTAAGCAAATGTGTCAGCAGCCAGTGACAAAACCAAATTAGTCACTGCCAACGTCCCTTCTCCTGAAGAATATTCAGGCAATAAAGCTGGGAGCAATGAAGACATAAAGATTTGTTTTGAAGGTCTTTTTCTCATATAGTATTTTTCAACTAACAAAACAATTGTGTCACAATTTGTGAAGTACAAATATACATGCTCTGAGGATTTGTAAAATGTAAGCATCTTTCTTTTAATTGCATTTAA
This sequence comes from Mirounga leonina, assembly GCF_011800145.1. Taxonomy (NCBI): domain Eukaryota; kingdom Metazoa; phylum Chordata; class Mammalia; order Carnivora; family Phocidae; genus Mirounga; species Mirounga leonina. The sequence goes on along the minus strand of NW_023270389.1, from coordinate 37,971,896 downwards.
AATGTAACTATGTCTACTTTAGCACCATTCACATGACTGAGATGACTGAACCATGGGTACAGGGGATTATGAAATCTAGGAAGAAAGCAAGGAGCTGAAAGACAGAAGAGGGGGAAATCTCCCCAAAGCAGAATAATTATTTCCATATAAATCATTTTGTGATTTTTAAAAAAAAGACCCCTATGACCTGTGAGGTAGTGGAAGAGGAAAGTCAAAATGACAAATTGCTAATCATGCCAAGAGACCCCTTTTCCCTTTCCTGATGATGTTTCCTCAACATGAGTGGTAGTTTCCTTAGGCAGGCCAATGACAGAAAGCTGATTTACTATATAATATATAAGTATCTGTATCGGAGAATTTGACAAACTTTAAGCCAAGATTCCTTCATAACATAATTTCTAATAAAGATAGGAGCAGCGGGCCTTTATAAATTGTGTAGGTAATTCTATTCTCAGTTTTACATAATAAGGACTTTAAGGAGGGAAACAAACAAACAAAAAGCATTTGCTAGCCTTCCTCAAATTATTTACCAAAAAAATACTTGGAATTTATCTTGTTGTGCCACAACAAGTAAGATGAAATCAAATGAGTAGCTGTCCTTTTTTTCCCATTAGAATGAAACGTGTTCTATATCTTTGCATTACCTCTTAATCCTTTTGCAAAGTGCTCAAGGGTATTCTCATCTCATTATTTCCAACCTGGTTATGTTTCTTTACGTTTTACATTCTCTGGGAAATTTTAATCTTCCTAAAGCTCTGATCCTTTCATTCTTCTACACAAAAACTCCAAATATCCTTTTTTTTTTTTAACTGAATTAAGTATGATCACTCTTCCCTGGTGATCATGATAACAGAACCTCATAAGAGAATTCCAACTTACCTTTCCACACCCATCTACTACTATTACTCATTCCTATATTCACTCCTCCACTCCAGATAAACCAAACTTTTGATTTCCTAATTTGGGTCTTTTGGACTCCTTACCTCTTTCAAGCTGTTCATTCCACCTAGCTATTTCTGCCACATCCTACCTTGTCACACCAAAATTCTAGAGCTGCACAAAAATAACATCCACTACACAAAACCTTTCCTAATACTATCACTGCATCAACTATAGCCCCTCCTTATCTTGACTTGCCAGAGTAGTTTTTAAGCTTCTGACAGCTTTGATCCAATCCATCCGTGATATAGTTATTTGTGAGTCTTACCCTCATAGCTTACAGCACTATGTCTTGCATATATTTGTGCATGTATTTGTTGAATGGAACCCAAATCACTCTTCAAGAGAATACTAGGTAATTCTCTTCTTAGTATATTCCTCCCTCCCCCTTTCTTAAAAAAAATAAATAATTTGGGTTTCATGAAACAAAAATGTTAGTTATTGATCTTTTTCAAATCACCTTTTCCCTTTATGTTTCTCATAAAACTATAAGGATCCTAGGCCTGACAATTCTTGCTGATTGCTCTGAGTCTATCATTCCCCAATGCTGAGAACCCTCTCCAAAACTCACTATTCAAAATTAGAGGAGCATTTTAAATGTGAGGAATCAATTTAAGAAGCTCACTGGAGTTCTAAGCCTACCTCTGGGATACTGAACTTTAATTATCAATAGTCTCTTTCTTTAAAGCCACCGAAAATGCACTAACTGACATCAATGTTCAACTTGCATCAATGGATGAAGCTAGGAGTAATCTAACTTGGCAAGATTTTCTAACACCACTTTTCTCCAAAGCAACCTGAGTAGCCTATTCCTAAGTTTCTAAATATGAATTAAAGATTGAAAATATCCAGTCAAAAAAAAGAAAGAAAGAAAGAAAACAGCCATCGTACATGGTTACAAAATGTAATAGCAGAAACAGAGCAGCTCCAGACAAGCTAAAAACGATACTTAAATCTCATACCTACACAAACATGTGAAATTGACTAAACATTAGCCTGGATTTTGGAAAAAAAAAAAAAAAAGACTTAAACACCAATAAGCTTTACCTGTTCTCTCTGACCTCACTAATACTTAAATAATAGCAGAAGCCTAACCATACACAGTATGAGTTCTGAATCTGTAATTAGTAACGAGTCTTTCTTGTCCCAAACTAGTATCTTTAAGGTTTTATAACTATGGACTCTGCTAATTTGCATGGCTGATATACTTGGCCAGTAGAGGTCAATTAAATTACCTGTTGTATGAGTGAGCGAGCCTCTTCAGAGACACATTCTGGCATGTTCAAAGTAGTGTGAGTATTTATTCCTGCTGGATGGCACTCAACCAGAGTCTGAAATAATCAATCAGGTACACTTCTTATCCCAAATAACATCATATTCTGTTCTATCACAGGATTTATGGACAGCAAGTATAGAAAGCTCAACAACCATCTTAACTGGAGGTGTAGTAATCAACACAGTATCTCCTAAGCGGTTCAGGCCAAGGGCCACGAGCCTACAGAACTTCTAACTGAAATGAAGGCAATCATCAAAATCACACGATAAGCTTTATGCTGCTAGCCCTCTTCCCTTAGTTATACAGGGAATGGCTCATAACAGAAAAGTTTACCTTACACACAAAAACTAAAAAGGGACTTGGTATCTCTGAATTTTTAATGTTCTGAAAAACCTTCTCAGTTTAGAATTGGTTAATAATAACACTTTATATATTTGTAGCACTTTATGATTTAATTGTACATGTAGGTGAACTATAATAATCCACAACAATCTTAAGAGTTCAGTATTACCTACATATTCAAGGTAGATGACTACTTACAAAAGTAGGACTGCTCATTTCCTCTGTTTTCTTCCCAGGAGGCAATGTGCACAATACTCTATTAAAGTCTATTAACCTCAAACATCTTACTTAAGTTATTGATCAGAGAGAGTATAAATTCTGTCCTTAAGCTAGAACAGATAGGAAAAATTTACAGTTTTGAGAAAAAAGGTAATGTTACCTTTTATATCTACATTAATTTTCTAAAATGAGAATTCCCTCCTGCTTTCCAACAAGATGTTTAAAACATCCAGAGAATCCTAGTACATCCTCTTACATGAACATTACAGATTTAATGCTGTTAAAACTGAATCATAGAAAATGAAGAAAAAGAATGTTTTGTCATATATCTACGTGCTAACATTATGACATAACGGAATTTTATTATTTGTCCAATATAATACTTAAAAAAAAAATCTGGAATCTAGATAAACTTGCATTTTTCTGCTTTTTAAAAAAAAAAAAATCAAAGGTTTTCTTATTTAGTTTCTGATCTAACAACTAAAGGCAAAGGTTAAATGTTCTCAATTTGAAATCAAGGTAGCATCTGGGTAAACTTATTAAACGTCCAGGTCACTGCTTACCTTGCCAGTGAGAAGTTCAAAGAGGACAGCACCCAAACTCCACCAATCACAGGCTTCTGTTTCTTCTGTGATTGCTCCAACCTCTAAACACACCAAAAAAGGTTGATATTAAAATTCCAAAGGTCAATTCAACTTTCAAAATTAACATGTATTAGCAAGGTGACCTTTTTAATGCTGAGAGAGCATATACTAAATACTACTGGGCTTTCAAAATTCCTGAAAGTTACTTATCCCCTTTGGTCACCTACTGTGGTTGCATTTTTTTTTTTTTGATGCAGTCATATATTAAACTGAGACATTTGTTCTTTAGTTGATAGAGGGACACCTTCAAGAAGCTACACTTAAAAGTTATACGAATCTACCAGATCAGCATTTTGCTTAATTTTTCAAATTCAAGAAAGTATAGCCAACGCTACCTCAGGGGTCATTTTTTGTTTTAGAAATAAAGACTCTAGGTTCAGAAGGAACTTCAAAAATTACTTAAACCAGTAATTATCCTTTTAATTACAGATTAGAAGCCAGAGAGGTGAAATGCCTTGTCCAATGTCATATAGTAAATCAGCAGCAGAACTAAAACCTGATTTATAATACCATCCCTCTCCTATATAATCAATTGTTTTCAACCAAAGGAGGAGCATGTGAAATGCAAATTTACCCATTTTGATATTTAGAAGTACAAACAGATATGTTGTTTTAAGCCCTAACTGAAACTACTGGCTAAGATAAGGGTGTTTAGAATATCTACAAATCACAATTTTATCTGTGTTAGCCCTATCTTTCATCAGCACGAGTTCCCAAAATGCAATATGAGTTTTCAGGTGTCATCTTCCAGGTTTCTCCACAAATTAGCAACACTGATTTTACCAGTTCTGAGGCTTTTAGGCTCTTACATCTATTTGATGCCTTCTTGTCCTTTCCTAACGATATTTGATTAGTCACTAAGCCAGTCAATGTCTACCCTTTCACTTCCATTTGGCTGACACAACACACTTAATATTTGGGTGCAGGGTAACCCACGATTCATAAAAATAATGTTCAAAAATTTTTAAGTAGTTAGGTCAGAAATTGGAAATAACTGAAGTGGTGCTCTCACGTCCCCAACCTTTTAACCAATACTTCGTAAATCTACTGCATAGAAGAACCACGAAACTCAGAAAACAGCCTGAGCTTTAAGTCTTGGAGCAAAGGTCATGTGGACCAGAAAAAGAAAACAGAGCCATTCCTATGGAAATACTGAAATTCCTCCTACTCAGTACCATCTTCCATATCCCGGTACCTACCCTCTTCTGGAACTCAAGCAGCCCGTGAAGAACTACATCCCTCCACACTAGCCCCACCCAGTCTTTCCTCCCAGGATGTGCTCTAGGCCAAATCACAACCTCCATTCTCTCTGCTCTCAGCCAGGTGGTAAACAGAAAACATAGATTTTTAACCACTCAAACTACTGTGTGAATAACCAAAAGTCTCCTAAGCCTGCTGAAGTCATGTGTGTTTATAAAGTAGCAGCTTATTTGAAAAACTGAGACCTGGGGCGCCTGGGTGGCTCAGTCGTTAAGCGTCTGCCTTCGGCTCAGGTCATGATCCCGGAATCCTGGGATCGAGACCCACATCAGGTTCCCTGCTCTGCGGGGGGTCTGCTTCTCCCTCTCCCACTCCCCCTGCATCGGGCTCCCTGATCCATGGGAAGCCTGCTTCTCCCTCTCCCACTCCCCCTGCTTGTGTTCCCTCTCTCGCTGTGTCTCTCTCTGTCAAATAAATAAATAAATAAAATCTTAAAAAAAAAAAAAAAAAAGAAAAAACTGAGACCTGACGATAGAAATTTAATTATATATACATTGTATATATATTTGTATGTGTGTGTGTCTATGTACACACACACATCAATATGATGGAGTATTACTACGTAAGCATTTTAAATGATGTACTCATATAAAGTTTAAGTATATAAGTAAATGGGTATATTAAATTAAAAAAACGGTATAAAACAAGAGAATTCTAATTTTAGAAATATCTATTTAAAAAAAAGACTGGTGAGAAAAGATGACAAAATATTTTAGTGATTTGCCTCTGAGGGGATGAGATGTTTATTTTCATCCTTATACTTATGAACCTACATGAATAGCTAGGGGGCGCATTTTTTTAAACAGATAGCAAGAAGACAGGAAAACATTCGGGTGTGCTGGAGCAGGAAGATGAAGCTATGCTGGCCAATCTTCCCTAAGAGTCTGCCTCCACCCTCTCCCCACAAACATAAAGTATTATATATGAGAGCGCAACCAGGACTGGAAATCAGGAGGCTTGGGCGAAAGGCCCTGAGGAATCCACTGGATCTCATCTGTAACAGAGGGTTGTAAAAGGGTTATACCTGAGGGCCTCTCAGTTAAATTTAGCTCTAACTTCTACGACTTTATACTCAAGGATTTCCTAAAATAGTGATTCTCTTGAAGGACAACTCTTTGGGAGCGCTCATTCAAAGTACTTATGCTGCCCTTCCCAGATTCAAATTCACTGTCCCCACCGCCATCCTAACCTCCCCACAGCGAGGCACTGTCACCTTCGGAAGTGTGCTCTAAAAAACTTTAGGAAGGGTCTAAGTTCTTAGAAACTTCAGAAAAGTAAAAAAAAGTGATCACAGTCCAGTCATCAAATATAATTTCTTGCACATTTCCTTCCAGTCTAAACCAAGCAATGGATTACATCATTTCCCGGTTTCAAAATTCTGAAATGGCTTCTCACTGAGCATTAAATAACACTTAATGCCTTGCTTATTCAGGAATGTATATATTCAGGTCTCAACCTATCATATTCATTCAACCAACATACATAAGCAGCACAAACTAGGCACCATGCTAGGCCTTGTTCCTCCACGGAACGCCATTACCTGGCCACATTGCTAAACCATGTGAAACTAAGATCAAGCTTTCCCACTAGCATAGTTAATGGTTTTATTTTTTTAATATCTTTTTGCTCAAGAATTTGTTATTCTATTTTCTTTACTCATCATATAGTAGTAAGTACATATTTCTTAGTTTCACTAAGGAGAAATCAGTTCACAGCTCAAGACCCAAAATGACTGACCAGCCATGAAGTCTTTCCCTGTCCATGTAGGACTACTGCTTTGCTCACACTAGGCATGCATTGCAATCAGAGTTGCAACAATAAGCCAGCTGCTAACATTTTTGACAGCTTCCAATATGTAAGGAACTATTTAACATTTTACATGAATTATTTAAAATTCCCAAGCAACCTTATGGAGGAGAGAGAATATTGCGTTTGTGTGCCCAAGAAAGAGGAACATCTGACCCAGTCAGCTCAGAGAAAATTGTGAAAATTAACGAGATGTTTTATAGGGTCTAACAACAATGCCCTGAGGAGCTCTAGACTAGAGCCACCCCCCAAATTTCCTATTAGAATTGAGCAGAGGGCTCAATTCTATATTCTGTATAATCTGTACACTATTACAGTCTATGTAAGATAACCAATGGCTAACGTAATTTATAAAGGCACTGTTCTATTCAGTGAAAGATCCAAGGTGTCATCCCCAGTGTAGCCTCGCCCCTCAAAGGCTGCATGTTATGCCTATTCTCCCGTATCACTGCTGGGAATGTGCACCAGGTGAAATGTATCACTGCTGGGGGCAAGGGAGGGCTGGGTGGTCCTTGAAGCTACGGGGTTAGCACAGTCCATCTTCCTGAGCATCAAAGATTTTCATATTTGTGGGAGTGGCTGGGATATTGTTTTACTAGTAAAGGAAACACAGATCTATTATGGACCAGAATATAAAATTTGCATAGACTTCCAAGATAAAAAGACTTCGGAGAAACTTCAGGATCACATTTCACTTGTCCCCTAGGGCAGCCATCTCGTATCACCTCTACAGACAGAAGTACTTGGGTAGAAAAGTTTGAGAGGCCCTTCATGAGACAGACAAGGTGTATTCCTTTACTGGTTTCTGTGAACTCGCTCAACTAAGGAATCTAAGAATGAGGTTCTTTGGTTTTGTGCTGCTTTGAAAGCCCTCACAATTTTCTGCCAGAGTCTTTAACAGGTAGATAATGACCAACACAATGCTTCAAATGCGGATGGGCCCCAATGTGAGCAAGGCAACCCAGGCAGAGCAAGAGGACCAAGTAGGCCCTATCCGCCAGTGACCTCCCCTCCCCCTCCTCCCTAGGCTTGCTATCTGCTCCAGGAGGCACCGGCTGGCAGCCGACATCGCTGTGGGCTTTCCTCTAGCACTGCTGAGTCTACTCTTGTGCTCCCCTTTTCTCTTTCCATCTTTTCTTGACCTTCCTTTCCTCTTTCTTCCAGTGATAGCCAGCTTCTTTTCCTCTCCCCTTACTTGCTCTTTCTTCTCTCCTCTTGGGGTTACACTTTCTGATGGTACTCCGGCTGAAAGATACTGCTCATCCTAATCTAAGAAAAACTGCTTCTGAAAGTATGAAGGCGCCTAGCCTGAGTGCTGTCTTTATTCTGATTGGGCCAGTAAAGAAGGATAACAACTTGGAAAAGGTAATTTTTTTTCATGGACATCTGGAGAAAAGACACTAAACAAGTTTTAGATCCATCCTCATAGAATGCAGCTTGAAGCTTTCCAAAATGGCTTTATATTAAGCAGGGATTCATTAATTAATGTGAAACTGACACCATGACCAACTGACCTTGATTTTCAGAGACGACTCAGAAATATAACAAGGAGTTCTGTATTTAGGTAAGATACAAAGAGAACTTCTTAATGGCTAGGAAATTTAAATATTACAACAACTGAAGTAAGTACTTGTGGAATTTCTTCTTTAGGATTTCCAAACAGAATTTTCTTTTTTTTTTTTAATAACCAGAATGAAGGATTTTGGTTGTCTTTTTAACATTGTTTAAGGACCAATCATTTTTATATTAAAAAGTAATGATATGGGGCGCCTGGGTGGCTCAGTCGATTAAGCATCTGACTCTTTATCTCAGCTCAGGTCTTGATCTCAGGGTTGTGAGTTCGAGCCCCACACTGGGCTCTGCACACTAGGCGTGGAACCTACTTAAAAAAAATGACATACTCTGATACTGCGTTGCCAAAAAGAAGCCTGAGGCTGTGTAACTGTCAAAACAACTGCTCTAAAACTGCTGTACTTGCAAAATCTACACAAGAACTTTAATTAAGCGTAAACCAAGAGAACTGATTTATATATAAAGCTACATGACGGGGGCACCTGGGTGGCTCAATCTTTAAGTGTCTGCCTTCGGCAGGTCATGATCCCAGGGTCCTGGGATCGAGCCCCGCATTGGGCTCCCTGCTCCGCGGGAAGCCTGCTTCTCCCTCTCCCACTCCCCCTGCTTGTGTTCCCTCTCTCTCTGTGTCCCTCTCTGTCAGATAAATAAAATCTTAAAAAAAAAAAAATCTCTAAAAAAAAAATGGCTACACGATGACTACCACAAATACTAGGTGAATAGTCACGTATATGTATCTAACGTCAAAAGCAGAGAATATAAAGAAATACCAAATAAATCTGTGAGACTATTTTAAAAGTATAACAGTGAAGCTGAGAAATCTTGTTAAACTCCTACCTTGAATTTTTTAAATCTCTGAAAAAAAAAGCAGAAAAATACTTTAAAGGATAAATTTACCACTGTTTTGTCAACTTTCAAAATATTTTTCCTCTAAAAATCAATGTGTAAAGCTTCCATACATGCCCTTCCCCCACTGCTACACTCCGTATTTGCAATTTCCAGGGAGGCAAAATAGTATCTTTATTCTCCACAAATGCAGCAATCCTTACTATAGTATAGGCATTAAGCAAAGTGATGGAGGGGAAAAATAAATTAAAAAATAAAAAAATATTCCCTAAGAAAACAAATTCTCAAGGTTATTCCCAAAAAAATTCAAATAGAGATGGTGTTATTAAAGAATCCTGGATTTTTGTCTTTGAATCAAAGAAATGTACTGACGGGGCCCCCCTGGTCATGCTACCGTTTGACCCTGGCTGAGTACATCATACTAAGCTTACTCTGAAAATGAGGATAGCCAGATCTCTAACATTCTTTCTCCCTCTGGTTTTATGATCCTCAAAGTGTTTTCAAAAGCACTCGTGAGCCTTTCTCAAAACTTCTTCTCCTTCCATTAACCTAAGATGCCCAAAGAGTGGGATTATGCTAAAATGACTAGCATTCCTCAAACTTCCTTTTTCTCTTTTCTATCCACAGCCACTACTCCCTTTCCCTAAGAGACCTGGTGACAAACGAAATGAATCAGTGTCACTCAATCTAATCATTATCATCTTTTAATGTAATGGCAACATAGAATTGGCCCCAGATTAGATTTCAATCCAACTAAAAATGTTTTAAGGACATCAAATATGTGAGAACTGTTTAGTAAAATTCGAGAATTCTCATTTTAGCACTATCAATTCTCACATTCTAACACAATACAGACTCTTACTGATTCATACTAATAATTCAAACATCGTATTTCACAAGTGAATAAACACATTTAAATAAAACAATAAAGATATCACAACATAAAATGTGCTTTGCCTACCTTTGTTTTACTCATGCTTAACACCTCATAGAACACTCTTCAACAAGCCAAGATATTTTTCAGAAAAATAATGCTGCCTCGGTAACCCATATTGTCAAGGGCTCGCTAAAACATAGAATAAGAGAGTTTTACAGTCCTTATGATAATCAGTCAATTTACTAAGTCTCCCTCTTATAGCCAAAAATAATGTTAACCTGACCCCAAAACTGTAGCTATAATAATCCTTGCTCCTGAAAAATAAAGGAGCAAAAAAGCAGAAAGCTTGGACTTTAGAAATCATAAAATGTCTATACCTGCATGAGAAGTGAATGAACAGAAGTATACACTTCTTTCAGACCAGGGAGAGACCATGTGATCCCCAGGATTACTGAAATCATAACATATACTTAAGTACAGGCACATGTCCTACACCTCTTAGGACTAACTACATAGTTTAAACCACATGGATTTTGCCAAAGACATGACTCAAAAATAACCAAAGATAATGATAAAACTATGCTAGAAACTACAGAAATTTGAAAAAGCTAGAAAATGCATTAAATAAAGACCAACCTTTCTACAAAGCTTGACAAAGACGAATCACCTTGCATTTAAACAGTTTGGTACCCTCAACATCCCGAATTCAGAATTTACTTTTCTTTAAGGGTTTGTTACATTCATACTGCTTGATAAATAAGGGAATCTGATATTCTACATTTAGTTCTTTGATGGATTTGATAAGACACACTTTCAGACTGATGACACCACTTGATTCTGTTCCCTGGTTTTTCACCAAGGCAGACCCACACAGGTCATCTCATCCTTCCCCTTTACCCTTCCTAACAGCACAGCTGCCCAGGCCCATTGCAAAAATCTCCAGACAACTCTATAACCTCCCTCTGGCAGTATGTTCTGTTGTTGCTGTCTTCCTTATAGAATATGGTAGGAAATAATAGTAGATTCAGAATTTTCTTAGAAGAGAATTTCACATACAGAGAAATTCTATTTTCATTTAGAACAAGTTTTTAAATATTTCTCCCAAACTGTTTTCTTAACACTTTTTTAGTAAATAGAATCTTAGAAGCCTAATAGTTCTCAAAGTTCTAGTCACTGTGGAACTATTAAGAGAGCATATAAAATTCAATGAAAAGGCCAACAATTGTTTCAAATAAAGTATTTATGTAATAGTCAAATTAAACCAACATTTAGATGCTAGAAGAATTTGTCACATAAATGATATGGCACTTTATCCAAATATCAGAATGATGGAAAAATTTTAAAGGCACAGATCTATGCAATAAATTAAAATGATAATCTGTACTAAGTATACTTTGGGGGGGGCAAGGGGAGATATAGTTTTCTAATGCCACAGAATTTTTAAAAAATTGATTTTAAGTATCTAACTTTAAGGATTACAATTCTCACTTCTGGAAAAGAAACGTAAGTACACAAATACATTAGCTTTTAGAATAAAAGAGAGCGTTTTGGTGAATAAAACAATATAAAAATTAATCCACAATGGCCCTAGATAGGAGGAATAGGAAAAAGGAAAAAAAAAAATCTGGTCTATCATTAGTGACATACTTGGACCAAGGAAAAGAACATCTTTCTTCTGCAATGAGCATTCCATGTCAGCTAGAGCATGGAAACATTAGTACTGTGTTCCTACACAGACAATCTTTCCCTGCAGCATCTGTTGCTAATTGAAAGGGACTAGAATTACAAAATTCTAGTCAATTTCTCTCACCAGCTCTTGCTGTGTATAAAGATTTTCTATGCAGGGGCTGAGCATTAGTCTTCCACTACAGCTGATGACTAAAGAACAAAGAGAAAGAAACACAGAAGAAAGAATTTTTTTTTAAATCCAACAATATATGGAACTAAATGGTGAGAAGAGAAACAGCTAAGCACATCTTTTGTTAGTGTGGTAAATTACAATTCTATAAATACAACTATTCACCTATAAAGGTCTATTAACATTCTAGGTAACCTATTGTATATGTCTTCTGTTTGGGGGGTCCTTTTTTTTTAACATAAGTCTTCAAAATTAACTGTCAATACTATACCAATTATGTCTTTTATTTCTAGCTCCTAGGCACAGGAGGCACTTAATAAGTGTTTGTTGAATAAATATATCCATCTTGTATTCTGCAGCACTGTTCATTCAAGGCGTTCAAAGCATCTACAAAGGCCTCATCACATTCATTTTCCTTAAGTCCCATTGAGCATAGAGATCTACGTCAAGTCCTTTCACACTTTTATATGTGGTAGGCTAGAAAGTTTCAAACATTATCTAAAGCACACCCTGGCTGCTGGATGAAACACAGATTAAAGCCGGGTGAGAATGGAGGTCAGTCAGTTGATGACTGCAGTAGTCCCGGCAAGAGATGCTGGTGGCTTAAAGAGGGTGGTGCAGTGGACGCCTTCCAGTGCTCCCCTCTGCAGAGCGCAGTGACTGCCTCGGTTTGTTCTGAGGGGATGGCACGTGGCAAAGGAAAAAGCTGAAAAGCCCTGGGAGCAGGAAGAAGACAGGATTGGGAGGTAACTCAGGGTTTCCCGTGCCCCTGTTCAATGTGAGGAATCCAGGCACACAGTCCTGTGAAACGTGCTACCAGTGCGTAAGCTGGCTACAATATCTGGCTGCTAGTCTGGTGAGATAATTAGTATCAGTCAGTATTTTTTTAATGTCACCAAAAAAAATCCACTTAAGCACACTGGAGGACAACTACACCTCTTAGCTTCCCAAGGGTATTTAGATATAGAGACAATTTTTTAAAAGTTTCCACAAACAAGACAAAATGTTGCAACTGAAAGCAAAACTAAAAGCCGTATCAACTAGGAGAATAAAATTTCGTTTTAATTCCAGGGCTGAACTGTTTCTCTAATACCTATAAACTAAATTATCAAAGTTGAGACATTTAAAGCTTCAAAGTCTGAAGGTACACAAGTGTTCAAGAGAACATGTATTTTAAATGAAATAATGTGGACAGAAGAAATGTACTTGCCTAAGGTCTCACATCTCTTGAGCAGATCTTAATTCTCAGAGTGATAGACTAGCTAGAGCCCGGAATTTGCACTTTGCTCCCTTTTTTCCATATTTTATGCTACTTTAGAAAATGCTGGCTGCCCACTTCTCCATTCTCCATTCCATAAAATCTTCCAACTCTGCACTCAACTGATTATTCAAATGCCTTATTTGTTGAGTAGAGTGTATGAACTACTCAAAAATTGCCAGTATGACACTCCTCACATTCATTAGAGTATTATCCAGAGAAGGCCGATGAGAGTCTAGCACTTTCGAGAGAGAAGAGCGTGCAGCGGCTAGCACCCCGCTCTTCACAGTGCCACAAGGCGATGGGAGAAGCGTGCAGCTCTACCTCTCACACACTTGTTTTCTTGCTTCATCCCAGGCTCTAGCGTTGCTGCCTGCCACCACCTCATTATTAATCCAGTTGTTTTTCACGTATTTTAATTACCTGAAACCCTGGGCCGGTTGTATTGTGGGGTCTTGGACGTAAGGACACATCGCACTCGGGGAATTCAGGTGGGGCTGGACCAAAGACTTAATTCCGCTTTGTCCTCACTACCCAGCTCTGAATTTCTTGTTGTGCGGGTGACCTGCCAACCATGTTCTGAGCTTTCCTGCAATTATCTGCCTAAGTTGCATCAAAACTCCTTGATTTAACTTGATTCAGCATTCCAGAGCCAAGAATTACCTGTTCAAGGGAGTTTATAGGTATCATTACTATACCATCTTCTTGTGAGATAAGAAATGGGTAACTACCATATGACTTCTGGTTGACTGATTATAATTATAATTCTGAGCTCTATACAATCTTGCTTACTCTCTCACCCTGCATTTCTAGTAGGAAAAAAAAAGAAAAAAACCAACAGCATGCTCCATTTTCCATTGATCATATCACAACTGCTCCATTCTGAATAGCCATCGGGTGTCACAGTGTTACCCAACCAAAGCCATTAAAGTTGATTGATGAGAAAAAGGCTAACTAAAAATTGTGAAAATGACAGCCACAGTTCCCACCCCCCTCTCTCCACTGCTGTTGCCATGTTAGGCAGGCAGACCTTCATGCACTGCTATTAAAGGAGCTTAAGGAATCCCATTTGCTCTGTCATCAATTTTTTAAAACCTTAGCATTTTTAAACATTTATTTGAAGGAAGAATTTGTGAATAATTGCTTGGAAGGAGTAAGCCCTGGTTACTTCATGGAGATTCAAACTGACAAAATTTTACATGGTATAGAAACTGATCAAAGTAGCTAGCCAATAGCTCTGGTACATAATGTTTAAGCATTATCTCTTCTGCATTAAACATCAGAGGTAAAAGATAGTTCATTTTCCTTTTTACAATAATATGGTAGTGAGGCTAAGTAACTGAATAGTTGTCAACAATCAACTTAGACCTAAAAATCAAGAAGCATTACAATGCAGCTGTTACTTAAAACTACACATATCTAGTCTCATGTTCCTATTTCTAAAAAAAGAATCTGTCCAAGATCATAAAGAAAAAGGTTTGAAGTAAATAAGAGGTTAAAATTAACTTCCTCTTAATAATCTAAAGCTTGAGGTAACCCCCACTCCCTAGTAGATCAGGTAGTATTATGAAACATACAGAGATCTTGTATTTCACCTCTTCTGTATGAAAACATTATTAACTGACTCTTAAAAATTCTCTAGTTCTAACGGCCAAAGAATTTCTTCTCCTGAGAAGAGCTAATGTGTGATTCACTAAGGTGCCAAATCACAAGGATGGAACACTTTGCCATTACTCTGCCTCATTCCCATCAGTGGGAGACAAATCACATTTTGTCCTGATGAAAAGTATGATTTCAGAATGGGTCTATTTCAACATGGAGTGACCTTAACACAGAGGTGAAGGTGACTGGCCCATCACTGGGGGATTTGTGAGAGATCCAAGATACATCCTACCTAGGGATGGATCCCAAGGTTCCAGACCTTCAAACCAGTATAAAGCAACTCCTTAATCTTTCCATCAGGAGGGACTTGCCTGGACAAGATAAGATTTGAGTTGACTGGAAGCTCTTTTTGTTTATCTTTTTTTTTTTTTTTTAAAGATTTTATTTATTTATTTGAGAGAGAGAATGAGATAGAGAGCACAAGAGGGGGGAGGGTCAGAGAGAGAGGCAGACTCCCTGCTGAGCAGGGAGCCCGACGTGGGACTCGATCCCGGGACTCCAGGATCATGACCTGAGCCGAAGGCAGTCGCTTAACCAACTGAGCCACCCAGGCGCCCCTGTTTATCTTAATATGACTCTGTACTCATGGAACAAGTTTCATCAATATACAGGGGTGAAGTACATCAGAGAATTTTCAGCAGGGTAAAATTTTCACTATTCTATGGCAAACTTAAAAAGCTACTGGTTCTCCCAAGGAAGATATAGATCTGGTCTTTATGACAATAAGAACTAGAGGCAAAGGATTAAAAGTACTTGCTAATCGTTCAAGGAAAACATTATACATTATACATCTTCTATGTACAAGAGAGTTACTGGTAAAGTTTTGCTTAAGGATAAATCAAACAAAAGAGTTAGTGTTTGAAAGATAATGTTTAAATATTAACCACAAATATTTTACTCTTAAAAATTATTTCTATAGCTCCCTCTTGCCTTTTTCTTCTTTCCCCTTTGGGGAAAAAATTTTTAAAGCCTACACCAGAGATATAGCCATATTTCCTGGTTATATAATTATTATTTCAAAATACACATCTATATTCATTTGGTTTCTCTCTCAACTTTGCATTCCTTCATGTTTGGTGAAGTTACCCAGGACCCCAAAATTCTCATAAGCAAAATGATTCTTTCTTCCTTAAACAATTTTGTTTGTTGAGAATCTTGGCAATTAAATTTTGCCCTACTCAAAAGGTGTCTTGGCTTTTCTCCTCCAAATGAAAATACTATCCATAAATCCCTCATTTCTATATCATATATATTATGTAAATACTCTATAAATGAGTAAAAATATATACTTAGAGGGGCGCCTGGGTGGGTCAGTTAAGAGTCATCTGCCTTCGGCTCAGGTCATGATCCCAGAGTCCTGGGATCAGGCCCCACATTGGGCTCTCTGCTCAGTGGGGAGATTGTTTCTCCCTCTCCCTCTGCCTGCCACTCTGCCTACTCTTACCCTCCCTCTCTCTCTCTGTCAAATAAATAAATAAATAAATCTTTAACTCACACACACACACACACTTAGAAAGTCCTCAAGTGAAATAATTATTTTCACCCTACTAATATTAGACAAGAAATCAGTATTTATCCTTGGGGGAAAAAATTCTTGCCTTAATACAATGAACTTGAATTCTGACTACATTTTGTGTAAGAAGGATATTAGGTGATTTGATATCTGTGATCTTTTTTATACTCAACAAATCTGTTTTACTAGTGGTAAATTTAGGTCTAGAAAGTCTTTAAATAACAAGCCCAGGGCCATGCAATGAGTTAACGGCTGATGTGGGACAAATATTGAAGGTTGGTCATTCTTAATTCCACCTTATGATTCTAAATCTTAAACTTATGACGGCCTCATGATATTTTAAACCATCCATGGTCTGAGTCCTAGATCTAAGTATCAAATACATAACTATCACATGGAGCACCATGCTTAAAAAAGCAACAAATAATATGTAAGACACATTTAGGAAAAAGGGCAGAGGAGACTACCCTCAAAAACTATATTCATGGACTATTTGATAACATCAGGCTAGAAGAGCAAAGGGTGGTAGTAAATAAACGTCATGCTCTAAAACTGAATTTTGCAGATAGTTTTCAGCATGATTTTTCTATGTTTCACTTTTCACTGTCAGCTGTGAGCGTTTCCAAGTGTGAGATCGCCCAAGAGAGGAAGCAAAGCTGTCATTTGACATCTGGGAGCGTGGAGATTGGGCTGCAGTAAAAAGCAGTTTGGACTTCAATTTACACACATATTCACCTATAAATTCTCAAGTCTGAAAAGTATTCAACGAGAAATACCAATGTAAATTTCAAGCATTTATAAAGGCTCATAATGGAGTGGAAAATAAAGGTGAAGGACACACAGTGATAGGATACCATATCAACTTGTGAAGACCAGAATAAGCAACTGAAGTGATTATATTAGCATAATAACGAACATATAAACAATTTTACTCACTTGCCTTAGATTGCATTTTAAACTTTCAAATATAGTCTTTTGTATTTTATATGCTTACTATTATAGGTTCTGTTTTCTAGCTGCCTTTTTTATGATGAAGAGTCAAGACTGTTAAGAAAAAAAAAACTTTGACACTTTCTTCTTCCTTTATACTTAAAATGCTGTAACAAAAATTTAGTCTAGGGGCGCCTGGGTGGCTCAGTTGGTTAAGCAGCTGCCTTCAGCTCAGGTCATGATCCTGGAGTCCCAGGATCGAGTCCCGCATCGGGCTCCCTGCTCAGCAGGGAGTCTGCTTCTCCCTCTGACCCTCCCCCCTCTTGTGCTCTGTCTCTAAAATAAATAAATAAAATCTTTAAAAAAAAAAAAATTTAGTCTATGTTAGGATAGATTAACAGTTATGATGATATAGCACATAAAATCCTCTGTGTGTGTGTGTATGTGTACACAAATATAGAAATAAAATCAGAGTAACTACAAGGAAGTCCTCTAGAGAAGAATAATCAATTTACTCCAGTTTTTATTCTATAACCTCTCACAACGAAAAATAGGACAACCCGTCTAAAAGTCTCTTAATAGAAAGTATCTAAAGTTTCCTAATATGGAAACTAGACAGTGTTATGTTTATACTGTCACTTGCTATACAATCTATTCCCACTTTGGGATCTATTTCTTTGCTCTTTCTCTTCCTGAACTCTGTCCTGTGTTTCTCTGGTATGAAAGGAGCCCATTTACCATGAATGATGTTTATTTAAAATAAAACCTTTCTAGAGAATCATCTTAGATAATCTAAGGATACAAAGTAAACCTAAAAGGAATGGCTTCTACTTTGAAAACAGGGCTGGGTTTGATCAGGGAATTCGTATTCTCAAGACCCTCTTGATCGGCCTGCAGCTGCAGCCATTTATTTGCTGGCTTTTTCACAGATGTAGACAGAGAAAGCTCCATGGGTTTTGTCTTTTTGTTACTGGACTTGTTTTCTTTAATATAAAAAAGTGGCAACTTTTTAAGAAAGTTCTTCGCGTTGTTGTAGAAACTTGTGAACATCAAATATCCTTGGTAGTATACATTGTTGAAATGACTCTGACTTTTTAAAATCTGAGATCTCAAAGTTGGCAGAAACTATACTTCAATAACAGAAGGTGATCATTTGCATTTCAAAATTTATCTATCTTGCTTTTCCCCTCAATTAGACCAAAACATGTTGATTCACAGGTTTCTGTGTGTGTGTTGTTTCTTTTTTAAACTTATTTATAGAGCAGAATAATGGCCCCCCTGCTACTTTGGCATGTGCTCAAGTTTCTGTCCATGTAAATCGAATCTGTTACTGGAAATTTTTCTCAAAATATAAAGGCACATCACCCACAAGATGAAAAGATACACTGCTGATATTACAAAGTACAGGGCAGGTGGATTATGTTTTTAGGACAAATATGTGATAAGGATTCCCAGGAGGGAGGAGGGGTCGGGGTAGAGGTTGCATGCTGTTTAAACAGAAGTGGACCGTTCTCATCATAATCTTATGACAACTTTACTTTCTAACCAAACATCAGCTGCTTAACATGCTTTAGAGCTACTTGGACAATAATACTAAGGTTAGAGTTGGAAAACGGAAAGGCAGAGGGGATGTGGGAGAGAATGACGGCAACCCTGTAGTGTTTCTAAGGGCAGACCAAAAGAGAGTAAGTACTCTCTGTCCCCATGTCTGACTTTTAATCATTGAAATATTAGCATATTAGCATTGCTCCCACCATTTGAGAAGAGGAAAGCCTACTTACAGTTTTTATCAGTAGCACTGCTATTCACTTTTGAAAAAAACAGTAATTTACAATTTTTTGTCCCAATTCCCCTTGCATTATAAACGAGGGGCAGGAGAACACGGACTTAACTGAGTTCTGTAACTCTCTGGGTTTATGATCATCTACATTACACCACTAGCTTTACTTTGCAGTGAAGGCCATTCCTGGTTTTGTTTTTCCCCCATTGATAAAACATATTAATAGGCCCAAAGAATAGAAGAGACTTTCCACATTGTTCAATGCATGCCATAATGCTAGAACACTTTTGCAACTCACAAAGCTTGAAAGTACAATTCTGTCATGCAAATAATTAAAACAAAGCCCTTCTTCAGATGACAGCTTTTTTCAAATGTTAGAAGGGCAACCTGGAAGATGACAGCAAAAATCCATTAATGGTAGACTGCCACCTGCTGGTAAACTATGAGAACTGTGATTTCCAGGGAAAGGCTTAAAAAGGAAAATGTGGAAACTGATCTGGATTAAACTCAGTATTTCAGTACACAAAATTAAAAGTATATATTTGTTGATGAATGTAGTATAGCTTCCACATATATTTAAAATTCTCAGGATGTCAATCTGCTAGACTGCCAAAGTATGACGCTATAGTTTTCGATAAGAGAATGAAAATAAAAATAGGAAATAAGGAGTCAGTTACCAACATTAAACAATGTCTCATAAATATTTGGTTTTGATGTGAGGTTTACACTGCACTTCACTTCTGGATTTAAGAGGTTTCATTTCAAAGAACTCCCAGATTTAATTTTGATCCTAAAACCTCCAAATTCATTACAATTAATGTATGTTCTTATGTACATTGGTACCTCAAATGTTATTTATAAAATTAGAAAAGGGGGAGAGTATAAAAAAGAAGAACCAGATAACCATAATAAAGTGATTGCATTATGAAATTATTTTTGTTATCCCATTAACTAAATCATACTAATAAGGCTTCAAAAACAGCATTTCTTCTTGAGAGAAACAAAAAATGTAGGCATGCTCTATTGCCCCTAGGAAGAAACAAAATCAAACACCCCTAATTTGAGGGAAGGAAGTGGAAAGGAAAAGGTGTAACAGTAAGAAAAAAAAATCCACATCATTGTCTTCAGGAAACAGTTTTAGGACATTTGCTTCACAGGTTGAAAAACTTCGCTATTTCCCAATACAGAAATAATTCTTAACAATGAAGGTTGTAACTAAAAACAATATAGCTCTTTCAATCTTAATTATAATCATTTCCCATTATGCAGGGAAGCAATGTTAGCATCAATAATACACTGGTTAGCTAGGAGCATTAAATACTGTATTAATCAACAACTAAGCAGATCATGTCAACATAATCAGCTTGAACCTCCTTTGAAAGCCAGTGGGGTGACAAGTGAAGCAACTTTGACCATCCAAAGAGGCTGAAAGCTAGGCAAAAGGTGAACGAACTTTGGATTCAAATATAGCCCCATCTGCACTGACAGAGACACACTAACTCAAATCCAATTCAGATGCTTAAATGACCTGTAATTATCAGCAAAGGATCTAACACACCCCAGAAGTAAATCTCTAATTTTTAAAAAAACAAAGACAATACAGTAAGAGCAAGAGAAACCTGTTGTGTCAAATATTTGGCTAAACTGGCTACTTTAAGCCAAGATGAACATGCTTCCTAAAATGTCTCAGATATAGAAAGAACTCTGAAATCTGCTCTCCAATGCCAGCTTGGCTCATCACTGAAGTCACAATATAGCATTTTTTTTTTAATTCCTCATTTTATCCATTTTTATCCTTAGGAATTTTACCCCTTTTGTCGGCTCCCTCTCCTATCTTAATAAAACCATCCATTTAAAGAGGTTCGGGGTATTTAAAGGTCCTTCTAAACACTAAGAAGTTACGACATTTCTAAGACAGAATTCACTGTCAGTTCTAAAAGAAGTCCAAACCTGTTTAACAACACACACACACACACACACACACACACACACACACACACCCCTACCTCTATTGGGTAGATAAACCAATATACAATGATTTAATCCCCAAATTTTCTTTTTTGAAGGATTAAAGAGATACTCAAAGCCAACATATATGTGAACTGTGAGTGAAAAATACAACTTCTGTAAAGAAAAGAGAGCTGCTGAACTACTTTTTCAAGTGAACCATTTTAGGAGATTGCTCTAACCTGGGGCACAGTACATTCTCTCTATGGCATCGCTGTCACAGGAATCTTCAACCTCACTCCACCTGCTAAAATACGTTAGCTGAATGTGTCCTAAAAACAAAACGACAGGAGAAATCAAAACATTTTTCTCTTCCATTTTCTGCAGAAGTGAACTGTAATTACTCCTTTTGTAGCTAAAAACAGTATCATTAAGAATAATGGCATCATTAAGTACTAGAAGCTATTACTGGGGGTGAATTTGCCGCACTGATAATGAAGCTCTAGACAGGAAATGAAGATACTAATTACAAGATAAAACGCCTACTCAGTTAATTGGAAGCAACAGCGAATAAAAAGAAATGCATTTGCAAAAGTTCCTGACCTCTATCATTCAATAAGATGTTGTTTGGGTTCAAATCGCGGCACACAATTCCCTCTCTATGTAAAGCATCAAGGGCTACCACCATTTCAGCTGCCCATCTTTGAATGCAGCCCTCGGGGATGTAAAACCTGGAGTTTAGTGCTAATTTTTTATCAAGGTCCTCAAAAATCTGATGTATTTCCTTGTCTCCTTCTAGTGCTAATCCACTCTCTCCCTTAGTCTCTGGGTGTCTCTGAAATAAAGTCAGTTCCTCTTTAGGCAAATCCTCAGTTTGATCTGTAAACAGCAATACTTCTTCAGTTTTTAAAGTTTCTGTGTTTACATTATATTCATTAGCACCTGAGAGTGGGTCAGAAATATGGAATAAGCTTTCTTCTGTGCTGTTTGCAGTTACTGCCGACTCCCCCACTCCAAGTCCTTGGAACTTAGAATCTGAGCTGTGTAACAAAGACACGTCTCCTGAACTACTATGATCAGCAGCTGCTACAAATAACATCCCAAGATCCCCCTGTGCATTGTGTTTCTCTGCTATACTCTGGGATTTAGGTCTAGAGGGATCACTCAATTCCTCTGTGCCTTGTTCTTCACTTGATTGGCATTGTTCAGTACTAAGCCGAAGGCATAAAACATCGGGGGCTTCCAACAGTTTACTTTCAATTATGCCTATATTAGTCTGTGTAAACTTAGTAGGTCCCACTGCGGCACCATCTTTGGTTGGCTCCAGTTCACCAGGTAGATTTACAAGAAGATCAGGCCTTCCTTCATCAGTGCCAATGACATCATTGAAAGCAGCATCTTTAAAAGAAATGACTGGGACAGAGTCATCTGAGCCCCTGCTAATGGTGTCCTGAGCTATAAACTCTACCTTGCTTTCACTAGCATTGAAACTCCTGGAAGTGCCGTCTCCATCTGGAAGAGCGAAAAATGGTTTCAAAGGCTCTGACTTTAGACTATACAATTTTTCTCCAAAATCAAGGCCTAGCAGTTCACTAGTGCTATCCTTACTGTCTATCCTAAAGAATTCCATGGGGCTGTTTTTCGATCTACTAAGGGAATCTGACGTTCTTGGCGAACTAACTGCTTCTACATCATCGTCTCCAGCGAAGAACTGCAGCTCGTGAGCTATGTGCTGCTGGGTGCTGGGGCTGTGCCTGTCGGCGGCAAGGTGCGCTGGGAAGTTTCCAATGACTCTGGTATCAACACCACTCCCTCCAATCTTCAGGAAAGGCTCCTCATTCAATGACCCTGGTTCAATCTTTTCTTGCCCATATTCATTGCATAATGTCAAATAACTAGTAGTACATTCTTCTTCTGAACTTGAGCCAGAATCTGGCCATTTGGGAGAGCTATCTTGGCCTTCTTCGTCTTGGTTACTATCATCTTGAGAGGTTGGAGTAAGACTAGTCTTCAAAGGCAGGACTTTAAGCATGGCTCCACCATCACTTCCTCTGGATTCAAAGCTGCTGCTGTCCTGAGGACTAGAAGTTGGCTGTTGCAGGTGAACTTTAGTAAGTGTGGATTTTTTCACTTCCCTGATGTCAAAGCTTTCTTCAGGGCTTCTGTTTAGAAACTTACTGATATATGACCAGAGTTTGCCACCTGTGAACAAGTATAACCAAAAAAATGTTTAAGATCCCCAAAATAATGGTTACTTATTGAAGCCCTTAGAAAAACAAAGAGTATTCTAATAATCAACCAAAAGCAAGTCAATGATACCCATTAATATCAAGTATGCTATAAAACAAGCATTTTAATTACATGTTTTCTTGTTATTGCTGACTACTGAGTATAGTTTTAAACATATCTCCTGATACCAATTATCTTTTAAATGACAACCTACTTCTCCCTTTGAAATTAGTTTAACAAATACTAATATGAAATCCCACAGCTGGAACATTGCTTTAAATATGATTTAGCGGGCGCCTGGGTGGCTCAGTTGGTTAAGCAACTGCCTTCAGCTCAGGTCATGATCCTGGAGTCCCGGGATCGAGTCCCGCATCGGGCTCCCTGCTCAGCGAGGAGCCTGCTTCTCCCTCTGACCCTCCCCCCTCTCATGTATTCTCTCTCATTCTCGCTCTCTCAAATAAATAAATAAATCTTTAAAAAAAAATAAAATAAGGGGCGCCTGGGTGGCTCAGTCGTTAAGCGTCTGCCTTCGGCTCAGGTCATGGTCCCAGGGTCCTGGGATCGAGACCCACATCGGGCTCCCTGCTCAGCGGGAAGCCTGCTTCTCCCTCTCCCACTCCCCCTGCTTGTGTTCCTGCTCTCGCTCTCTCTCTGTCAAATAAATAAATAAAATCTTTAAAAAATAATAAAAAAATAAAAAAATAAAAATAAAATAAATAAAATAAAATAAATATGATTTAGCTGTTGAAACATCTGATTATGTTCTGAGCTGTTCATGTAATAATTTTTTGAAGCATGGTCCCTTGGCCAAGTGGAAATACATAAATAAGTGCTGCTTAAAACTGTATATACTATAGGGAGCAAAAACTAACAATATTATTCCATTTTGGAAATGCCCAGTCCGGGGCGCCTGGGTGGCTCATCGTTAAGCGTCTGCCTTCAGCTCAGGTCATGATCCCAGGGTCCTGGGATCGAGCCCCGCATTGGGCTCCCTGCTCCGCGGGAAGCCTGCTTCTCCCTCTCCCACTCCCGCTGCTTGTGTTCCCTCTCTCACTGTGTCTCTCTGTCAAATAAATAAAATCTTAAAAAAAAAGAAAGAAAGAAAGAAAATGCCCAGTCCAAGACTAGAGGGGAGATATGGCATCTGGTATATAATTATGCCATTGTAAATGACATACTAATAACATTTTTCCCATTCCCCCCATATACATCATATATGGTATAATAAGACCTAGTAAAGCAATTGAGGAAAATTAATTGGGCAGCCATTAATGAGGCTGGCTATTGTAATTCCAGTTTTGTATTCTGATATATACGAGAAACCTACAGAAAAGTAAAATCATAATAATCAATTTCAAAGAAATCAAAGGAATCTGATGTTTTACCAGCAATACTTGTTAGTTATTTCACCTTGTTTTTCTTTTGTGTTATTTTAACCATTAAGAACTCAACCTGTTTTGCTCACTAGAATCTTTCAACAAATACCTGTTTAAGTATCAAAAACCTACCAAAGCTTTACTGTATTACAAGAAGTTAAATCTGATCTAAAAATCTTACAAACAATAATTGCAGATGCATCCTCTGTGAATATATAACTGTAGCTTCCAAAAATGGGAAATAATGTGTTAAAAATGAATCCCTCTATTAACATGGAGAAGGCAATTTTTTTTCCAGCACATTTTTAATGTCTTTATTAAGCATCCTATACCAAGGGTAACAATCTTAAGAGAAATCATCTCCAACAGTCAATTATATGTATAAAAAGGTCAGTGGAAGCACCCAAAAAAATCTTTTTGTACTTGGCATTTCACTTCATTTAGAGGAACTCAGTAAATACATAAAGCCCCCCGCCCCGAGTACTGTGCCCACTACAAAGTAAATGTATAATAAAGGGTAGCTGTCATAATATTAATCCTAAGATACTCAGACATCGCCTCTCCCTGTGACCCAGTTAACAGTTTTCTCCCATTTTGATAATAATTAGTAGTACTGGACATTATGGTGTTTAACTTTTCCCCTCTCATTTTTCTTAGCTAACTTTCTGTCCTCGTTAGATTATACTTAGCATTTCATATTCCCCCACATTCAAATAGAATTTAAGGTTCATATATAGCTTTGAAACTCACAAAAGAAGCTACGCGTTGATTCCATCTTTTGTTCGTCATTTGACAGCAATAGCCACACTCCTCTGATCACAAATACGTCTGTTGTGGCACACTAACAATAAAGCCTGAACCTGGAGCTGGGTTCTTGTACACAATCCACCTGAAACAACGTGTGTCGTGTCCATTCTCCTAGGTGGGGACTACTGTGAAGACAGGACCGTCACTTCCATCTTTCTATCTACTGCCTAAACAGTGTGCAGGACACAACAGACAGTCAGTGCTGCTTTAACTCAGTGATAACTCATCAAAATGAGAGATGTGCCAACACAAAGTAGACAGTCTTTGCAGTTGCAAAGTTCTAGTAACAGCAAGAAACGGTACCCAGTAAAGTTCTAAGAAAAGTTTCATTCGTTCTTAGGCCAATTTCACCTGGATGAAGTGCTGAAATAGAAAATTCAATGTGCTTCGATTCTTTCTCCACCCACCCCGCCCCCCCAGATCACTTCCTCTTTCTGACCTCCAAGCCACTCTGGCAAAAAAGCTTTGGACCAAGCTTAGATTATTTTTTCTCCCTTGTTCTTTTGGGCAAGTTTCCAAGTCCTGTAAGATATGTCCATAATGCTTCATGGAGTCTTCCTCTTCTACTGATTCCTTTGGCCAGTCTGCTTCTTGGAATAACTTCACAGCTCCAACTAGATCCCTGCTTTAACTGCTTTCTGTATCATTCTATCACACTAATTGCTGCCCAATTAATCTTCCATTTTAGCACAGATCTTACATTATTTCTCCATTCAAGAACCCAAATCCCCTCCATCTACTTAATGATGTATGTACCAACTCCACAGAGGCTTGAACCCCTCAGTAAATATAATGTGTCAAGCTATGATTTGGTCCTCCCCTTCAACTCACCAAATAATCCATCTGAATTGGATTTCTCCAAATATAACCCATCCTGGGCTTTTGCTCAAACTATACCTACCACTTCAAGAATTTTTTTTTTTCTTACTAGTTTCTCCAATATCTACTTGTCAAAATCCTAACCATTCTTGACAGTCCCTCAGAATTTGTTTTCTTTTACCAATTTTTTGGCATCCCCTCAGTGGATTCAGATTCTCTGAATCTTTTATATCACTTAGTCTCTCTTACAACATTTAAGACATTCTGTTTCATATTAATATTACTTTTATACGCCCATACTTTTACCATCTCCTTTACCAGACTGCAGGGTCTTCATAACTACAAGGAAAGGATTCTGCCTAGCATGTAAAATAGTATGTATTAAATAAATATTTATTAAATCAGGTTATAAAAAGACATCTTTCCAAGTATTTTGAAAATCTTTTAAGAATAAGGGTCAGGGAGTCTGCTTCTCCCTCTGATCCTCCATCTCATGCTCTCTCTCTCTGTGTCATTCTCTCTCTCAAAATAAATAAATAAAATCTTTAAAAAAAAAAAAAAGAATATGGGTCTATAAATATTAATAGTATCATTATTTTGGGTCATGCTTTCTTCCTGCTTTAAAACAAATACATGGTTTCATATGGTTTCAAAAAAGTTAAATACAGAAAAGAACAGAAGAGAAAAATTCAAATACAAATCACCTATAAACAGTATTAACTACAGGCGCCTGGGTGGCTCAGTTGGTTAAGTGTTCAACTCTTGATTTTGGCTCAGGTCATGATCTCACGGATCATGGGATCCAGCCCCACATTGGGCTCCATGCTCAGCGGGAAGTCTGCTTAGGATTCTCTCCCCTCTGCCCTACCCAACATTCGTGCATGTGCACTCACACCCTCTCTCCCCCTCTCTCTCAAATAAATGGATAAATCTTTTTTAAAAGCACTATTAACTATTTGTACATTTATTTTCAGACGTTTTATCTGTGACTAACATCACATCATAAACATTTTCTAATTTTCAGGAGACTATGAACTTCGATGGCTATATAGCATATCCATGTGATGGATATTATGAGGTATTTAAGTGTTCATCTATTGTTGGATATTTACATTGTTTCCAATCTTTTACTATTAAAATAATATGTACTTTTTACATGGAAGTACTTGACATCCCTGATAATTTCATCAGGACAGAATCCCAGAAATGAAAAGACTGGATCAAAAAGCATGAATATGTTTAATGCTTCTGATACATGTTGTGAAACTGCTTTACAGAAAGGCTGTACCAGAATCCACTCCTATAAGCAATGTGTATTAATGCCACCTTCATAGCAACTTGCCTTTATTGGATGTTAGCAAGCTGACCAATTTGATTAGTCAAATATGGCATCTCCCTTAATTTCCATTCTTCTCATTATTACATAGAATTTTTAAATGTGATGATTGGCACTTTCTTTATGACATTTGTTCCTAACCTAAACAAGTACCCTAAAGTGAGTTGTAAAAAAACTGCATTTTTCTGGGCGCCTGGGTGGCTCAGTCCTTAAGCGTCTGCCTTCGGCTCAGGTCGTGATCCCAGGGTCCTGGGATCGAGCCCCACATCGGGCTCCCTGCTCATCAGAAAGCCTGCTTCTGGGCGCCTGGGTGGCTCAGTCGGTTAAGTGACTGCCTTCGGCTCAGGTCATGATCCTGGAGTCCCTGGATTGAGTCCCGCATCGGGCTCCCTGCTCAGCAGGGAGTCTGCTTCTCCCTCTGACCCTCCCCCCTCTCATGTGCTCTCTCTCTCTCATTCTCTCTCTGTCAAATAATAAATAAAATCTTTGAAAAAAATAAATAAATAAAACCTGCTTCTCCCTCTCCCACTCCCCTTGCTAGTGTTCCCTCTCTCGCTGTGTCTCTCTCTGTCAAATAAATAAATAAAATCTTAAAAAAAAAAAAAAACTGCATTTTTCAAGAGAGAATGAATCCGTTTTAGCCCCTTTCCATTCTTTGCTGGGTGCCCAGTTAAATTTAATGTTTGATATGGAACTATGGAAACAAAATTTTGGTCCTAGCCCATACTTTCTTCCAATTACAAAATCATGAAAATCACAAAACTTATAAGAACACATTATTTCCTTTGAAATTTCTCACCCACAAAAGTTGAGCGTGTTTTACTTTCTACTGAATTAAGATCAGGCCTAACAGATAAACTTACACAAATGTCAACATCATTATTGTAACATTAAAAATATTATCCTTGGGGCGCCTGGGTGGCTCAGTCGGTTAAGCGGCTGCTTTCAGCTCAGGTCATGATCCTGGGATCCTGGGACCGAGCCCCATGTCCGGCTCCCAGCCTGCTTCTCCCTCTCCCTGCCACTCTGTCTACTTGTGCTCTCTATCTCTCTGTCAAATAAATAAATAAAATCTTAAAAAAAAAAAAAGTTATCCTTTAAAAAACCCTGTTATTGCTAAATCTCAAAATATAAGTAGAAAATACCTAACATAAAAAAAAAAGAAAATACCTAACATACTTACAATTTTGAACACTTTAGAAATACAAATGACACCTTTGTAAGCCTCACTGAAGCATATAAAACTTGGAGATATTAGCCATTTTAAGCTATGAAATTAGCAGTTAATAAAGTTTAGTAAAAACTCTTTGTCTCTCATTAAATTTTAATTTATTGGTTTTCTGAAAGATTGCAAAGAATATTTGTTAAATTTGCTTGCCCAGAATTAGGACTTGACTTTAATATGTACGATAAAATACTGCTGGAACAATGATCAAAATCATTTTTTGAACCACCAATTCTAAATTCTACGTGAAGAAATTCATGCTATAAATAGTTCTCAAAAAAAGAAAACAAAAATACACAAAGATATACAGGAAAGGGTACTAGAAACAATTTAAACACCAATTAATAAGGGAGTAGTTAAATAAATTATAATATCGGTACAACCAAATATTCTTTATTCAAAACCACAACAGCAACATTTGCAAATACTTACACAATGTTTACCAGGCACTAAGTGTTTTACATATATCAACTACTTAATCCTCACATCAACTGTATAAGGTAGATAATTATCATCCCTATTTTATAGATAAGGAAATGGAAGAACAAAAACACTAGATACCTTGCCCCAGGTCACACAAACTAACGTAGTCTGGCTCTAGAATCCTTGTTTTTAATCACTACACTGGTCTCTCTTAATGCAGACCTGTATGTACTGACAAGGAAAGTTGTCCAAGGTATATTGTTAAGATGGGGGAAGAAAACAAGCCATAGAACAATATGTAAGATCCATTTTATTTAACCAGACAGGTAGGGAGTATATGTTTATACACATTGGAAAATTTCCCCTATTTCTAGAGAGCAGAACTGGGTATTAAAGTGACTAGGAAGGGAGAGTTTTATTTTTACTTTATATAGTTCAAATGTATTGCCTTATATATTTCATAATTTAAAAAAACTAGTTAATAAAAAGAGAATCATTTCACCCCTTGGGTCCCCAAGTAACTTGGGACAAAACTCTTTCCCATCCCCTACCTATCCGGTGTACCCACACCTGCAGGCATTCCTTCTAACCTAGGCATTTCACCTTTTCTCTGACCTGCTCAGTATTCAGCAGTTATACACTGAACATCTTCTATGTACCAAGTATTCTGCTAAATGCTGGGATACAGATGATGAAAATGACATAATCCCTAATCTTAGGAACTTAAAGTTTTAATAACACAAGTGGCCTGGACTGAATACAATTGTTTTCTCACCTTTTCTTCTCCAGAGTTAAAATAAGGGATTCATTTATAGGAACAATAAACATTTTCAATCTCTCTCCTAAAATCCTGTCTGGTATATCCAACTGCCTACTGAACACCACCTGGACATTTCAGAAGCATCTCAAACTCACAAGTCCAAAACTGAATCCCTGATTTTCTTCCTCTAAATCCACGCCTCCCACAGCTTTCCCCATCTTAGTAAATGAGAACTCCATTCTTTCAGTTCTGTGAGCCAAAAACCTTGCAGGCGTGTAAAGCAGAATTATGTCAGTTCTATCTTCAAAATAGATTCAGAATCGAATGACCATTTCTCACCGCCTCTACCACTAACGCTTTGTGCAAACCACAATTATTTTCACCTGGATTGCTGCAAAAACTTCCAACTGGTCTCCTGCTTTTGCCTTTGCCCTCCTAGACTACATTTTCCACAAAGCAGCCAGAGTGATCCCTATCTTGTCACTCCTCTGCTCAATATCCCTCAATCACTTCCTATCTACTCAGAGTAAAAATCAAGTTCTTGGGGCACCTGAGTGGTTCAGTCGGTTAAGGGTCTGACTCTTGATTTCGGTCACGATCTCAGGGTTGTGAGATCAAGCCCCTCACTGAGCTCCACACTGGGCATGGAGCCCACTTGAGATTCTCTCTCTCTCCCTCTGCCCCCTAACCCTGCATGTGCTCTCAAAAAAAATAATAATAATAAAATAAAATCAAGTTCCTAAAGTGGCCTATTAAGACCACAGAGGATCTTCCCACCTGCCTCCCCACCTCCAAGTTCTTCCCATTCTGCTCCAGCCACAGTAACCTTGCTGTTTCTTATACCCCAAGTATACTCTTGGCTTCAAGCCTATTTGTTCTCTCTTAATGAGATACTCTTCCCTCACATAGCCACAATGCTCCCCCTCTCACTTCCTTCAGGTCACTGGCCCAACGTCCCTTTCTTAATGAGGTGACCACTCTAGTTAAATTAGTAACCCCCACCTCACCCTTCTGGCATCCCCTTTACCCGTCTTTTATTTAACTTTTCGCCATACAATTTATCTCCATCCAACACATATTTACTTATGTATTTGCTTATTGTCTGTTCTGCCTCTCAATGTAAGCTCCATGTGGACAAAGTCTTCATCAGTTTTGTTCACTGCCATGTTAGAACCAAGCCTGTATCCCAGTAAGCACCAATATATTTCTGACTAAATGAATTAAAAATTGAAAGAAAATGAGTCCAAGAGACTTACGTGAATCTTGAATAGTCCTATAAGCAGAAGGAAGCTAAAGCCACAGATCATAAGTATTCAAGCATTCATGTTAGAGAAAACAATTGTTCAACACTTATTTTTCAGGAATAGCTATTTACACATATAAAAGTAATGTGTGTATGATATATGCACAACTTCTAATTCACAGAGGTAACAAATACCACTAATATGTAAAAGATAGCATACTGCCCATCATACAGTTCACCTGACTGCTCAAGCTAAAGCCAAAAAATTCACCTAAATTCTTCTCTCCCTAACCCAGAATCTATCACAGGTTCCACTGAGTCTACCCTCAAAGCACAGCGGCTAGAAGACCAGAAAGCCATGCCATCATCACCTCTTGTCTAGACTATTCGCTGCTTGTTTACTCTTCCTTGCCTGTTGATAATCCATTCCCTATACAACAGCCAGAGTGATCTTTTTAAAACGTAAATCAGCTCTTGCCCCTGCTTTAGATATCCACTGGTTTCCCAATGCACTTGAATAAAAGCCAAAGTCCTTTCCCTGCAGTACAAGACTCCTGCCTACTTCCCCAAGAGCCTCATATACCACGACTGCCCTCGCCTACTACACTCCAACCAAATGGTCTCCTTTCTTGTTCATCAGATACTGTTTTGCCTTTGATTTCTTACACTGATCCCTGTACCTAGAATGCGCTTCCCAATTACATCCAAATGGTTATTTCTTTTGTCATTTAAAACTCCTCTTAAATGTCACCTTTTTGGAGCAGGCTCCCTTGACTACCTCATCTAAAGTAGTCCCCCAGTCGTTCTTTTTTAAAGATCGCTGTGTTAGAAACCAGTGCGGTCCCTATTATTAGTCCATATTATCGTGCTTTTTGGTTTTCTGTTTGACTCGTCACAAGAATGTAAGTTTCAAAGGGGCAAGCTCTCTTCCTGTCTTGTTCACCAAAGAGAGAGTCTAGTACACAATACATGCTCAATAAATTTGCAGAACATTAAATGAACCTAGAGTCCCTGTTTGCACTATAATTTAATATCTTTGTGTTATAAAAATCTGCTTATAATCAAACAGTAGACACCTGAAATCAACAGTCAAAAAGAGATCCTCCCCCACCAAGTTTAAATCATCCAGGACAAATTCAATATCATGTAGCCATTCAAAGTCAGCTGTGGCCAACAATAAAGGAAAAAAGAGTTTGGTAAAGATCATCTAAATCTAGACATACGGCTTTCAAAGAGATTATAAAGATTTTCTCAGTATTAAAGTAAAATTAGTTGAAATATCAGCTTTAAGGAGTATAAGAGAAAGTGAGCAGATGGCAGAAGAAAAACTGAAGTGTGTTCTAGAGAAGGAAGAGAAAGAGCAGGAAGAAGCTGCGAATAGCAGAGGCAAACTAGAACCGAAAATTTGCCACAGATAATCTCCAACATGAATAATCCACACTGGGTAATAGAATATTGACTATAATTACATTCATCCTACTGACCTTGTTCTAAATTATTATGGATTATTACTACGCAAGTTATTTTGTTCCACACCAGAGGTGGCTGTATTTCGCTATCAGATGACATGACCTCTAATTCAATAATGTCTGTAATGCACTGGTATCCTCAGATAAAAGCTGTCTATAATGTCTGAACAAAGGTGAATTAGTTATCCGATTCACACACGCAATTAACTCTCTTAATACCTGAGAGACCATGGAGCCCCTTCTGAATTTCCTATTAAATACTACATATGGAGGTCTTCCCTCCATCTGTAGTTATCTTGTGCTGTACTTCATAATAAACAATATTAATAGTTTATTGCCCCCGTCAAAAATCTTGCATTAGTTATCATAAAAGACCTCATTCCACAAAGCAATGACTCATTTTCCTGGGAAAATGCATTAAATTCAAATGTCAAGCCTATTAGTAAAACACAACAGTTCTTTATTCTCAGTAATGTAAAAATAAAAATAACACCTTCATGAAACATGGAAAACAATTTAAATTTTTTTTTTTACTATTTTAAAAACACCTCTTCAGGCCAAAAGGTAGTTATTTATTATGTGGATTTATATTTATATGCTGTATTCAGTCATTCTAAATAAAAGACTATTTATTTAAATTCAGGTGTTAAAGGGCGAAAACAAATCAAAACATAGTATTTTTTTGCCACCTGTTCCCACTACCATGAGCTGAAATTTCATAAATAGTCTGAAGGCAGAGCACCAGGCCTCTGCTTTGTACCCATATGTGATGCCAATGGCTGTATTCGTAAAAACCCGGATCAGAATAACTAGGTAATGTCAGATGTTGAGCAAATACCCATGCATTCTAAAAAAGGAGGTAATTAATTAATTCTTCAGGGGATGCTTTTTACTTTCGTCATCTAACACTAATGTATCCTTTTAGCAGAGAATAGAGAACAAAATAAAATGCCTAAGACCAAACCTAGCTCTTTTAGCACACATTCACCTTAATGTGCTCATCATCACAGTAACTCAATTCGAGGAGAAAGTAAGTAGTTATGTATATCTAAGAATGTTACTGTAGTTCAAATGAAATCTGCTGTTCACCTGGGTGTTCATTTTCCCTCACAACTCAGAGAGTGGAGGAATGAGGAAAACAGTTTCTTACATGTGTTTCGTATGTTTTATCTGCCCACGCGATGCCGGACGTAAAAAGGGCATTATAGACACTGAAAAGCTAAGCAGATGACATTCTTTGCTCTGTAAACAATTTAAACCACAAACTAACCTTCTGCGTGCTGCAGCACAAGAAATACGGACTCCTCAGAAATGATGTACTTGTGCAGACACACCATGTTGGGCACACAGCGGGGGATGATGGTCTTTCTGTTCCTGCTGTATTCACTGCTTTTCCTTAGACCCTGACAGAGAACAAAAAGGTCAGTTGTACCCTCAGTTGCCTTTGGAGCCTGCTGTGCTCTGTGTTTATCAACCAAACTAATCTATCCGAGTTACTCTGGGCTTCAGAGAAACCACTCATCTGCTGCTCTATGCCCCTCAGTCCCTGGAGGCTCTGCTGATGGCATCTGGCGTGAATCCAGAGAACGGAAGATGCCACAAAGCTGCCATTAAAATCAATTACGTGGGTCAGTGTTTTTATTAGAGATGCTCTCAAACTAAGTCATCAGGATGACACGCAGTTATTTCTCTATGACCTTTTCTTAAGTTTTATTTTACATATATATATATATCTTTACAGCAGTAGACACTGTGAGACCATTCAAATTTCTGAGACACAAAAGGTATTCCTAGATTAAACAGGAGATTTGAAAAATTTATGCCAAAAAAGTATAAAGACTACTTTAAGTCTTCTCCAAAGAAACAAGGTATCTGTAGTGTCTGGTGTCAAAGCCCTATTGAAAAATCCGGAGAAATGCCAGTGATAAAGTATATGCAGAAAGAAATTCATTTCAGTTATATGTCAATGTGACCTATTGCCATGCTGTAAATAAAAGAAAAAATATCTGGGGCGCCTGGGTGGCTCAGTTGGTTAGGCGACTGCCTTCAGCTCAGGTCATGATCCTGGAGTCCTGGGATCGAGTCCCGCATCGGGCTCCCTGCTCGGCAGGGAGTCTGCTTCTCCCTCTGACCCTCCTCCCTCTCATGCTCTCTGTCTCTCATTCTCTCTGTCTCAAATAAATAAATAAAATCTTTAAAAAAAAAAAAAGAAAGAAAAAATATCTGAAAAAGAAATATAAAATTAATCTGAAATTGGGTGCCTGGGTGGCTCAGTTGGTTAAGCGACTGCCTTCGGCCCAGGTCATGATCCTGGAGTCCCGGGATCGAGTCCCGCATCGGGCTCCCTGCTTGGCAGGGAGTCTGCTTCTCCCTCTGACCCTCCTCCCTCTCATGTTCTCTGTCTCTCATTCTCTCTCTCTCAAATAAATAAATAAAATCTTAAAAAAAAAAAATTAATCTGAAATTAATTATTTCTAGATGCTATGGAAATTATTAAATTAGGATATTTTAGAATATGTACTGTCACAATCCATTTCAATTTTGAAATTACAAAATCGAGGGGTTTTTCTTTCCTTGTTCATTTAGTTAGAAATTGAGTTATATAAAGAAACAGAATTGAATTTAGATTAAAAAAAAAAAAAAAGAAAGAAAGAAAAAAAAATAGGACCAGGGATGTAGATAACACTTTCCCAAATACCTGAAACAGAGACTTAAAGGCAAAATTTCAGCTCTTTAGGGCTATAATCATAATCAAAGGTACAATTGTGTGCAATCTTCACAAATTATACAAAATGTATTAGAGATGTGTTTAAGGTACACACTATATATTTAAATAGCAGGAAATGAGTCTTCAACTTACCCAAACTATCACCTCCATACTCTATAACCTAAAACTCTTTTTAAATGTATGCTATAACGTATTTATAAACTATGATAAAGAACAGAAAGTAAAATATAGATCATCACAAACATAACAGAACATCCAAACACCCAGAAAACGTACTAAGTATTTTTTTCTTTCAGAAACATAATTTGAAAATAAATGCCTAAAAAATTCATTAAACATACAAATTCTAC
The DNA here is from genome assembly GCF_011800145.1 of Mirounga leonina. Classification (NCBI taxonomy): domain Eukaryota; kingdom Metazoa; phylum Chordata; class Mammalia; order Carnivora; family Phocidae; genus Mirounga; species Mirounga leonina. The sequence goes on along the minus strand of NW_023270389.1, from coordinate 37,936,402 downwards.
TTACTTTTAAAATAAATGTCTGTTCTGTCCTTGTGTCCATTACAAGTAAAACCTACATAAAAGACATGAGTAATAATTTATTCACAGTACAATGAAACATTGACTTGTAAGTTTTTGAAACTATACCTTAACGGTTTGTGGGTAAATGCTGAAACTCACTCCACCAAAATTGTTAATTTCTGAATAGGTTTTTGTTTTTTAAGCCACCAAATCACAGGATTAAAACAGTCTTATCTAAAGTAGGTTTTATTATAGTTTCCTTTTCTAAAAATTCCATATTTTAGAAACATTTCTATGTTCTCCTAGATTTGTTTTAAAATATATTGCTTAGGGGGCACCTGGCTGGCTCAGTCAGTTAAGCATCTGCCTTTGGCTCAGGTCATGATCTCAAGATCCTGGGATCGAGCCTCACGTCAGCTCCCTGCTCAGTAGAGAGTCTGCTTCTCCCTCTCCCTCTGTCTCTCCCCACCCCCACCCCCCGGCTTGTGCTCTCTCTAATAAATAAATAAAATCTTTTAAAAAAATAAAATATATTGCTTAAAAGGAAAATTATTTTACACAAAGAATTTTTCCTCGTGGAACATATATTGTTTAGAAGAAGTAAAAAAAAAAAAATTTACAGGCATTGCTAAAGTCTCAATTTTCTTCTTAAAATCCCTTACGGAGCAACGTGGTATAATGTGATCTCAATAACTCAGGCTCCAACTTAAGACCCCCTTTTGGTACTCCTTCTCCATCCAAGACTCATCCTAGCTCCTCTTTTTCCATCAGCAAATCCTGTCAGCTCTATGTTCAAAATGTATCCAAAGTGTAAACTCACTTGCACAACTATTACCCTGATCCAAAGATTTACCTGGATTATAACAATGGCCTCCCAACAGATTTCTCTGCTTCCTGATTTGCTGCCCTATGGTCTATTCTCTAAATAGCAGTCAGTGTTTTCTGTAAAAAACATAAGTTACATCATATCACTCCTCTCACTTAGAAAAACAGCCTAAGTCCAAAAAACTACCTCAAGACCATGCATGATCTCACACATCGCCCCCTCAGACTACCTCCTCCCCTAACCCATCTTGATGGATGGAAGGAATGACTAGAGATAGAGAATTATTCTACCATGTTACTATTTTATTATTTTGGAGACACTACCGCAGAAGTTGGCAAACTTCTTCTATAAAGATTCAGACAGGAAAGATTTTAAGCTTTGCCGGCCCACGCGGTCTCTGCTGGAGCTCTTCATCTCTGCCATGGCAGCACAAAAGCAGCCACTGCCTGAAATGGGCCTTGTCTGGAGTATTTACATCACAGACACCTGCAAACACTGTACACAGGGTTTTGAGTTCTCCCTCCAGAGAGCTGAGAGTCAGGAATGAAAAAAAGATGTCAAGCTTGGGAAAACGAAAGAATGATGAGAAGATGGGGGACCAGCCTGAGGAGAAGACAGTAAATTCCACGTTAGACATGATGAATTTGAAGTGACGGTGACCACTTCATCTCTGAACTCTCTTACAAGTGTTTGACCTACACAATGTAAGTCTCCATTTAAAGTCAATTGAGTATTCCCACAGATACCTTCTGAACTCACCCCTTCCTCTTCTCAAAGCCCTTTCCCCACTAGACATAAAACCAAACCCTGTTTCTCCTCCTACAGTACTGAATAACACCACCATCCTTGTAACACGCCCACCACCAAAAAGCTCCCTCAGTCACTATGAATTCTCCCGTCCCCTACACTCATAACCAGTGACCAAGTCCACTACCTAAGTATTTCTCCTATCCACCCTCTATTCTGTTTACCTACCATGTACTAAGTGTTTACTACGTGCTAAGCTTTAGCTATCAATGTTAATTCTCTCAACTACCTAATTTTACCCTTTCTACTCTGAAAGTGAAGACATTAAAACTTCATCTGCAGAAGCTGTAATGGCAGATAATAACAGATCTACCATTTGTGAGAATTTCAGTGAAGTCATCTTATAAAAGTGCTTGGGATAGCCACTTGTTACTATTATTGCTATGGCTATTATTGCCGCTTCTCCTAACATGTCCCCCCCAAGCCCCTTATCAAACAAGTACTCATCCTTCCATATTCAGCTCAAGTAACACTGATTCTCTCCATTCTTTGTTCTCCCACTGTATACAATACCAACCCCTTCGATTTGATTTTTTTATTCACGTGTCTATTTCCCAACCAGATTTCAAGTTTTTTATGGGGATATTGTAGGCAGAATAATGGACGCCAAGAATGTTCATACCTTAATCTCCAGAACCTATGAATATGTTATGTTCCTGGCAAAAAAAGGACTTTGCAGATGTAATTAAGGTACAGACCTCAAAACAGATTATCTTGGATTATCTGAGTGGGCTCAATCAAATCCCATGAACCCTGAAAAGCAGAGAACTATCTCTGGCCAGAAGTGGAAACACAGAAATGATATGGCAGAAGGGGAAACCAGAGAGATTTGAAGTATGAGAGGGGTACACGGTTGCTGGTGCTAAGATACAGACACCCACATGTCAGCATTGGGAATGGGCCTCTGGGAGCTCACAGGAAGCATGAGGAGCAGACAGCTTCTAGAAGCAAAGACCAGTCTTTGGCTGATAGCCAGTAAGGAAGAGTTCAGTCCTACAACTGCAAAGACAGAATTCAACCTACAACCTAAATGAACTTGGAAGTGGATTCTTCCCCAGAGCCTCCAGTAAGGAACACAGCCCTGCCAGCACCTTGATTATAGCCCAATGTGACCCATGTCAGACCTCTGGTCCAAAGAACTTTGACATAGTCAAAGAAAGACAAATACCATATGATTTCACTCAGATGTGGAATTTAAGAAACAAAACTAATGAACATAGGGGAAGGGAAGGAAAAATAAAATAACACAAAAACAGAGAGGGAGGCAAACCATAAGAGACTCTTAAGTATATGGAACAAACTGAAGGTTGCCGGAGGGGAAGGGGGTGAGAGGATGGGGTAACTGGGGGATGAGCATTAATGAGGGCACTTGATATAATGCAACAGATCAATCACTAACTTCTACCCCTGAAACTAATAATACACTATATGTTATCTAACTTGAATTTAAATAAAATCTAAAAAAACAAATCAAAACAAAACAAAAACCAAAGAACTCTGACATAATAAATTTGGTTGTTTTAAGATGCTAAGTTCGTGGTAATTTGTTATGACAGCAACAGAAAACTAATACAGGGCACAAACTATATTTCTTCCAACATATAACACATCTCTCTCCCATGGTAAATGTTCAATAAACACATGTGAACAAATTTAGGTGTAAATGTTTAGAAGACAGATGTCAATATGTGAATAGAGCTTAGGAATAAGTCGGGACTAAAGATTTATACTTGAGCATTCTCCATCAAGATAACAGCTAAAAACATGAGACTGTACCTCCAATGAAGTGCTTACTTTATACCTGGCACTATGCCGGGTTTCAAAGAATTAAATCATATAATGCATTCAACAATCCAATGAGATAGGTATTTATATTTTTTTTCTTTGTGACCAGATTTTTTTTTAATTAAAATACAGTTGATATGGGCGGGGGGAAGATGGCAGAGGAGTAGGGGACCTATTTCAACTGGTCCCCAGAATTGAGCTGGATATCTACCAGACCACTCTGAGCACCCACGAAACCAGCCTGAGATGTAAGAAGATCTGGATCTCTACAAGCAGAATATAGCAGGCGGTTGGTTGTGAGGTACCAAGCGGAGAGCCATGATTCTGCGGGCAGATACCAGAGGATAAACGGCGGCGGGAGGGTACCTGGCCATGGGGATCCTACACCGCCGGTGAGTGACAGCCTCGCACGCTGCGGACGGGCACAGACTCGCAGACCAGTAGCGTCGGGAAAGGACTTTAGGGCAGCCCCTGGGTGGAAAACCAGACCGGCGGGGTCGCGCGCACGCGAACCGCAGCCCCCCGGACAGAAACCGGAGCAACGGTCGCGTGCACGCGAACTGCAGCCTCTGAGACGGAAACCCGGTGCGCCGGGGTCGCGCCAGTGAACTGCAACCTCCGGGGTGGAAACCCCGAGCGGCGGAGTCGCGCGCAGGCGAACTGCAGTCCCCAGGACAGGACCCCAAGTGGTGGACAAACTGGGAGCGGCTGGTGGTTTTAGAAGCACAAAAGGCAGAGACGTGCCCCTACCTGGAGGCAGGACTGGGGGCCTTGCAGAGGGGTGCACAACCCAGGCCGCTGCAGTTTATAGCAACACGGACAGAAACGGAGACGGTGTGGCCTGGAGAGCTCACTGAAGAACAGACTGTGATCTCTCTGCTCTGAGGCAGAGGGTTGGAAACGGTCTCTTCTGCTCTGACTCACGGAAGAGACGCGGAAAGCCGCCAGGGAAAGGTGCCAGAGAACAAAAGCCCCAAAGACTGATTCCCCCTGAGCCCATTCCCCGCCACAGGGGCGCAGGGCAACTCCGCCCAAACAGGGTTGCCTGAGTAACAGCATGGCAGGCCCCTCCCGCAGAAGACAGGCTGGAAAAACAATAGGCCAGCAACCCTAAGGTCCCAAGAAAACAGGTGCATCTTCCTTGGGTTCTGGTCAATAATTTGGACTCTATACATTCCCTCAAACACCCATCAATAGAATGACTAAGAGGAGGAGCCCCCAAAACAGAAAAGACTCAGAGATTATGACTTATGCTGCAGATTTATAAATGGATGCAGATATAACCAAGATGTCGGAGATGGAATTCAGGCTAGCAATTGTGAAGACAATGGCTAGAATGGAGAAATCAATTAATGGCAACATAGAGTCTCTAAGGGCAGAAATAAAAGGGGAATTGGCAGAACTTAAAAATGCTATCAATGAGATCCAATCCAATCTAGATAATCTAACAGCTGGGTTACTGAGACAGAAGAGAGAATAAGCGATCTGGAAGACAGTATAATAGATAAAAAGGGAAAAGAGGTGGCCAGGGAAAAACAACTCAGAATCCATGAAAATAGAATCAGAGAAATAAGTGACACCATGAGGCGTTCCAATGTCAGAATCATTGGAATCCCGGAGGGAGTGGAGAGAGAGAGAGGGCTAGAAGATGTATTTGAGCAAATCGTAGCTGAGAACTTCCCTAATCTGGGGAATGAAACAAACATTCGAGTCCTAGAGGCAGAGAGGACCCCTCCTAAGATCAAGGAAAACAGGCCAACACCCCAGCATGTAATAGTAAAACTTACAAATCTTAGAACCAAAGAAACCATCTTAAGGGCAGTTAGGGGGAAGAGATTCCTTACGTACAGACGGAGGAACATCAGAATAACGTCAGACCTATCCACAGAGAACTGGCAAGCCAGAAAGGCCTGGCAAGACATATTCAGGGTGCTAAGTGAGAAGAACATGCAGCCAAGAATACTTTATCCGGCAAGGCTTTCATTTAGAATGGATGGAGAGATGCAGAGCTTCCACGACCGGCAGAAACTGAAAGAATGTGTGACCACTAAGCCGGCCCTGCAAGAAATATTACGTGGGGTTCTATAAAAGGAGAAAGACCCCAAGAGTGATCTACAACAGAAATTTATAGGGACAATCTATAAAAACAACGTCTTCACAGGCAACATGACAATTAATTCATATCTTTCAATAATCACTCTCAACGTGAATGGCCTAAACGCTCCCATAAAACGGCACAGGGTTGCAGAATGGATAAAAAGACAGGACCCATCCATATGCTGTCTACAAGAGACTCATTTTGAACCTAAAGATACATCCAGACTGAAAGTGAAGGGATGGAGATCTATCTTCCATGCCAGCGGACCTCAAAAGAAAGCTGGGGTAGCAATTCTTATATCAGACAAATTAGATGTTAAACTAAAGTCTGTAATAAGAGACACAGAAGGACACTATATCATTCTTAAAGGGTCTATCCAACAGGAAGATCTAACAATTGTAAATATCTATGCCCCCAACATGGGAGCAGCCATCTACATAAGCCAACTGTTAACCAAAATAAAGAGTCATATTGATAACAATACGTTAATTGTAGAAGACCTCAATACTCCACTCTCAGCAAAGGACAGATCATCTAAGCAGAAAATCAACAAGGAAACAAGAGCTTTGAATGATACACTGGACCAGATGGACCTCATAGATACCCTAAAACAACAGAATACTCCTTCTTCTCGAGCACACATGGAACTTTCTCCAGAATAGACCATATACTGGGTCACAAATCAGGTCTCAACCGATACCAAAAGATTGAGATTATTCCCTGCATATTCTCAGACCACAATGCTCTAAAACTGGAACTCAATCACAAGAAAAAATTTGGCAGAAATTCAAACACTTGGAAGCTAAAGACCACTCTGCTCAAGAATGTTTGGGTCAACCAAGAAATCAAAGAAGAACTTAAACAATTCATGGAAATCAATGAGAACGAAAACACATCGGTCCAAAACCTATGGGATACTGCAAAGGCGGTCCTAAGGGGGAAATACATAGCCATCCAAGCCTCACTGAAAAAAACAGAAAAATCCCGAATTCACCAACTAACTCTACACCTTAAAGAACTAGAGAAAAAGCAACAAATGACGCCTAAGCCATGCATTATAAGAGAAATAATTAAAATTAGAGCAGAAATCAATGAATTAGAAACCAGAAACACAGTAGATCAGATCAATGAAACTAGAAGTTGGTTCTTTGAAAGACTTAATAAGATTGATAAACCACTGGCCAGACTTATCCAAAAGAAGAGAGAAAGGACCCAAATTAATAAAATTATGAATGAAAGGGGAGAGATCACGACCAATACCAAGGAAATAGAAACAATTATTAGAAATTATTATCAACAACTATATGCCAATAAACTGAGCAATCTGGATGAAATGGAGGCCTTCCTGGAAACCTATAGGCTGCCAAGACTGAAACAGGACGAAATTGACAACCTGAATAGGCCAATAACCAGTAACGAGATTGAAGCAGTGATCATAAACCTCCCAAAAAACAAGAGTCCAGGGCCTGATGGATTCCCTGGGGAATTCTACCAAACATTCAGAAAGGAAATAATACCTATTCTACTGAAGCTGTTTCAGAAAAACAGAAACAGAAGGAAAACTTCCGAAGTCATTCTATGAGGCCAGCATTACCTTAATCCCCCAACCAGGCAAAGACCCCATCCAAAAGGAGAATTTCAGACCGATATCCCTGATGAATATGGATTCCAAAATCCTCAACAAAATCCTAGCTAATAGGATCCAACAATACATTAAAAGGATCATCCACCACGACCAAGTGGGATTTATCCCCGGGATGCAAGGTGGTTCAACATTCGCAAATCAATCAATGTGATAGAACACATTAATAAGAGGAAGGAGAAGAACCATATGGTCCTCTCAATTGATGCAGAAAAAGCATTTGACAAAATACAACATCCTTTCCTGATTAAAACTCTCCAGAATATAGGGATAGAGGGAACATTCCTCAAGCTCATAAAATCCATCTATGAAAAACCCACAGCGAGTATCATCCTCAATGGGGAAAAGCTGAAAGCCTTTCCCTTAAGATCAGGAACACGTCAAGGGTGCCCACTCTCACCACTGTTGTTCAACATAGTACTAGAAGTCCTAGCAACAGCAATCAGACAACAAAAAGAAATAAAAGGTATTCAAATTGGCAAAGAAGAAGTCAAACTCTCTCTGTTCGCAGACGACATGATACTTTATGTGGAAAACCCAAAAGACTCCACCCCCAAATTACTAGAACTCATTCAGCAATTCAGTAATGTGGCAGGATACAAAATCAATGCACAGAAATCAGTTGCTTTCTTATACACTAACAACGCAACTGTTGAAAGAGAAATTAAAGAAACGATTCCATTTACAATAGCACCAAAAACCATAAGATACCTCGGAATAAACCTAACCAAAGAGGTAAAGGATCTATACTCTAGGAACTACAAAACACTCATGAAAGAAATTGAAGAAGACACAAAAAGATGGAAAAATATTCCATGCTCATGGATCGAAAGAATAAACATTGTTAAAATGTCTATGCTACCTAGAGCAATCTATACCTTCAATGCCATCCCGATCAAAATTCCAATGACATTTTTCAAAGTGCTGGAACAAACAATCCTAAAATTTGTATGGAATCAGAAAAGACCCTGAATCGCCAAGGAGATGTTGAAAAAGAAAAACAAAGCTGGGGGCATCACGTTGCCCGATTTCAAGCTATATTACAAAGCAGTGATCACCAAGACAGCATGGTACTGGCACAAAAACAGACATACAGACCAATGGAACAGAATAGAGAACCCAGATATGGACCCTCAACTCTATGGTCAAATAATCTTTGACAAAGCAGGAAAAAACATGCAATGGAAAAAAGACAGTCTCTTCAATAAATGGTGCTGGGAAAATTGGACAGCCACATGCAGAAGAATGAAACTCGACCATTCTCTAACACCATTCACAAAGATAAACTCCAAGTGGATGAAAGACCTCAATGTGAGACAGGAATCCATCCAAATCCTAGAGCATAGGCAGTAACCTCTTTGACATTGGCCACAGCAACTTCTTTCAAGATACATCTCCAAAAGCTAGTGAAACAAAAGCAAAAATGAACTTTTGGGACTTCATCAAGATAAAAAGGTTCTGCACAGCAAAGGAAACAGTCAATAAAACAAAGAGGCAACCCACAGAATGGGAGAAGATATTTGCAAATGACACTACAGATAAAGGGCTAGTATCCAAGATCTATAAAGAACTTCTCAAACTCAACACCCAAAAAACTAATCAAGTCAAAAAGTGGGCAGAAGAGATGAACAGACACTTCTCTGAAGAAGACATACAAATGGCTAACAGACACATGAAAAAATGTTCATCATCATTAGCCATCAGGGAAATCCAAATCAAAACCACACTGAGATACCACCTTACACCAGTTAGAATGGCCAAAATGGACAGGGAAAGAAACAACAAATGTTGGAGAGGTTGTGGAGAAAGGGGAACCCTCTTACACTGTTGGTGGGAATGCAAGTTGGTACAGCCACTTTGAAAAACAGTGTGGAGGTTCCTCAAAAATTTAAAAATAGAGCTACCCTATGACCCAGCAATTGCACTACTGGGTATTTACCCCAAAGACACAGATGTAGTGAAAAGAAGGGCCATATGCACCCCAATGTTCATAGCAGCAATGTCTGCAATAGCCAAACTGTGGAAAGAGCCGAGATGCCCTTCGACAGACGAATGGATAAAGAAGATGTGGTCCATATATACAATGGAATAGTACTCAGCCACCAGAAAAGATGAATACCCAACTTTTACATCAACATGGATGGGACTGGAGGAGATTATGCTAAGTGAAATAAGTCAAGCAGAGAAAGTCAATTATCATATGGTTTCACTTATTTGTGGAACATAAGGAATAACATGGAGGACATTAAGAGAAGGAAGGGAAAAATGGGCAGGGGGAATTGGAGGGAGAGATGAACCATGAGAGACTATGGACCTGAGAAACAAACAGGGTTTTAGAGGGGAGGGGGGAGGGGGGATTGGTTAGCCCGGTGATGGGTATTAAGGAGGGCACATACTGCATGGAGCACTGGGTGTTATACGAAAACAATGGATCATGGATCACCACATCAAAAACTAATGATGTATTGTATGGTGACTAACATAACATAATAAAATTAAAAATAAAATAAAATAAAATACAGTTGATACATTATATTGGTTTCAGGTACACAACATAGTGATTCAATAATCATATACACCATGAAATGCGTACCACAATAAGTGTAGTTGCCATCTGTCACCATACAAAGTATGTAATGTACCAATTTACATTTCCCCAACAGCACATGAGTGTTCTTTTCTCCACATCCTCACCAACACTTCTTATCTTTTGGATATTAGCCATTCTAACTGGTATGAGGTGATACTTCCTTGTGGTTTTGATTTGCATTTTTGTGATGATAAATGCCGTTGAGCATGTTATGTCTGTTGGCCACCTGTATGTCTTGGGAAAATTGCCTATTCAGGTCCTCTACAATTCCTTAATCAGAATTTTTTTGTGTTGAGTTGTACCAGTTCCTTATATATTTTGGATATTAACCCCTTATCAGATATATCATTTGCAAATATCTTCTTCCGGACCATATAAGCACAGGTTTATTTCTGGGCTCTCTTTTGTGTTCTATTGATCTATTGTTCTAGTGATTGTCTATTTTTGTGCCAGTACTGTACCATTCTGATTATTAGAGCTTTGAAGTATATTTTGAAACCTGGGATTGGGGGATACCTCCAGTTTTGTTCTTCTTGCTCAAGACTGCTTTATTTGGGGTCTTCTGGGATTCCATACACACTTTATAATTATTTGTTCTAGTTCTGTGAAATATACTATTGGTATTTTCATCAGGACTGAATTGAAACTATAGATTTCTTTGGGTCGTATGGACATTTTAACAATATTAATTTTTGTAAATCTATGGGCATGGTGTATCTATCTTTCCATTTGTTTGTGTCATCTTTAATTTCTTTCATCAATGTCTTACAGTTTTCAGAGTACAGGTCTTTGACTTCTTTGGTTAAATTTATCCCTGGGTATTTTATTCTTTTTGATGCAATTGTAAATGAGATTGTTTTCTTAATCTCTCTTTCTGCTAGTTTGTTATTAGTGTATAGAAATATACCAGATTTCTGTATATTGATTTTGTATCCTGCAACTTTACTGAATTCATTATTAGTTCTAATAGTTTCTTGGTGGAGTCATTAGCATTTCCTATATATAATATCATGTCATCTGCAAATAATGATTTTTACTTCTTCTTTACCAATTCTGATGCCTTTTATTTCTTATTCTTGTCTGATTGCTGTGGCCATCTAGTACTATGTTGAATCAAAATGGTAAGAGTGGACATCCTTGTCTTTTTCCTGACCTTAGAGGAAAAGCTTTCTGCTTTTCACCACTGAGTATAAGGGTAGCTTTGGGTTTTTGTCATATATGACCTTTATTATGTTGAAGTACTTTCCCTCTATACCCAGTACATTGAGAGGTTTTTTTTTTTATCATGAATGGATGCTGAATTTTGTCAAATGATTTTTCAGAAGTTGGTATATTTTATTAACCAATTTTACAGATGAGGAAACAAACATAAAACTGTTAACCTGTCCATGCTCCCGAAGCTAAAAAGTGGTACAGGTGAATTTAAGCCCCAGCAGTCTGGCTCCAGGGTTCTTCTTCTGTAATTGTTAAGCTAGACATTTATGTCTGAATTTGAAAATTATACATGACTGTAATATCAAGGGTATGTAAGACAACAACTAAAAGTGGAGGGAGAAAAGTACAAAGAAAACCAGAAAATATAAAATGGTTCAGGTGTTGGGAAAAGAGAATACTTAAGATAAGAATAATCATCTGTCCTAAACAACAATGAGAAGCCATGAAGAATGAGGACTGATAATCAGTTACTGCCTAAGGCAGTAAGGAAACTTAGTAGCTTTCAGTACTGCTGGGTGATAAGAAAATGGTGACGAGGTATATAAATCTTTCAAGAGAGAAGTATGCTAAAAGAAGGAAAACCACTAAAATGAAAGATTTAATAGGCTCATCTGGTTCAAACTATTTTCAGATAGAGTAGATCTATTCTCCCCATAATTTCCCTTTGAGCTGTATTCATCATTTATGTTGAATTTCCAAAGCAGGGAAACACATTCAAAGAACTTGAACCTTGAGATTTAAATTAACATATCATATGTGCAAAAAGAGGCCCTTCGGCCCTCTCTCTGCAAAGGAGGGTTTAACCAACCTCAATTGAGTCTGTAAAGAAAAGTAGTATTTCTTAAATCCTCTGTGTTCTTGTATCAGGTTGTGACTCTTTTAAGCGACTCACCAGAATGCCAATCCTATTTAAATAAGATACATCTATATGAATAGAAAACATTTCACTAGGTAAAAGGTATAGAAGACGTACAAAGGAAAGAATTTTGTTTTAACAGAATATACCTACATAAATCAGGAGTGATATCTCTTTGCTGATCTTACTTAGCCATGAAGCATGAAGTGGATCAGATAAAACGGCCAAATTAAGATCGATAAACATGGCTGGGAAGTACTGCTCTGTTTACATTTACTTTCTTCTCCTACCAAGTTTGTTCACAATAAGACAACGTTCACATTGAGGCAATAAACACAAGAACATATGTGATTTTTTTTTTTAAATGTGCCCTTTGACTGTCAATTTCTCCCAAACAGGTGTTGGCTAAATGATTATAAATTGGCCTCTGGATACACCTCTTCAACTGAGCCATACAGGCTGGTGATAATATAATTAGACCTAAAAACATCAGGCTGGTGAATGCTTTCCATCTGTTTGGCAATAATGTTTAGTTAACAATAGTCTTTAAAAGAAGCACCTTCAACTTCAGTTCTTAAAGTTATTTATAGAGCCATTCTTAACACACCAGCACTCCTGCTAACAAGAGCTTTAGCCACTTGGAAATTATTAGCCATACGGCTGTATACAAAAAGAAATGACTGCATTTAACATCTGTATCTTTCCAAATTTACACACTTCAACCTCATTTAAAGTCATTTCTTAATGAACAGTGCTATGGCACTGCATTAATATTATAGTTGCATGCACAAAGATCATAAGGAGCCAAACATTTTTTTAATGCCAACAGTAGGCTAATCTGTAATGAAGCTGTCAGCATAAAGGACAAAATAATAGCTTCTTTAACCCTCAAACAGAATTTGTTCATTTGTGGACTAGAACACATCAATTTAAAAACTGCTCATGGCTTTGCTCACCTTTATAAAGACAAAAATCTAATTTGGTACTAATTTGATACAATTGTCTTTCCAATAAAAGGCTCCTAAAACCATTTTTTATTTCATGATAAAACAAGTACTATAACTAAAACTGTCATGAAATAATTACCTTGGATAGCATACCTTATTGAGAGAATACAATTAATCATTTTTCACACTCACTTATCAGCACTCTATTAGCATATGGTCTAACAGAAGAGATTATTCCATCTTTGCCGTAGTAATATATAGAATGACTGCCTCTAACGGAGGAAAAAAAAAAAGCAGACAATTTATCCCTTAAGGATCAGCCTCATCTGTTCAATTCCACCAGCACAAAGAGACTTGACCACTCTTCTTTCCTAACGGTGGTAGGAAAAACTCCAACTGATGATAGTCTGGGTTTTTTCTGATGATAGAATAAGGAAGGCCTGATATTTAACTAGGTACCACTTTGGGGAAGACAGGAAGGGTGGGGAAGTATATCAAAGGCATCAAATGATTTCTTTTAAACATATGAAGAATAAATTTGGAGAAAAGAGAGAAATGCTACTATAAAGACACTATCATTGTGGGGAGGAAGAGTGAAGACTTCCCTCTGGTAAGAAAAGTGTCACTCTTGAATCTTTTTACGTATTTAATTTAAATGTTGACATCCAAAGTATGTAAGTCTCTAAAAATAACTTTAGCTCCAATTCCTTTAAAAAGAAAGAATTCCTTTAAAAAGAAAGATTACATGAGTAATTTGAGGGAACATCTATCCCTAATTTGGTGCCAGTTCCTTCACAGGACTCCAGAACAATTAATAAAAGTTATAAAAAAAAGTCTATAGAGGTAGTCATATTGGACAAACCCAGTTTTTCTCTTAATGATATCACCAGTCCTATTCATGTTTGCTAGATGTAATCTGAATGGACTTCAGTTATGCAAGTTATACTACTGGGAATTCACACATAAATAAACATAACAGAAAAGAATGGGATCAACATAAAAAGAAGCCAGAGAAAATATAAAAGCCCAATTCTGCAAGCTAGATAGTTTTTCTCAACAGAGTTTCAGATGGATAAGATTATACTCACTGTACTCTGTTAGAAAACTAACTTAACCATTATTTTTTTTTTTTTTTAAGATTTTGTTTATTTGCAAGAGAGAGCATGAGAGGGAGGAGGGTCAGAGGGAGAAGCAGACTCCCTGCTGAGCCGGGAGCCCGAGTGGGACTGGATCCCCGGACTCCAGGATCATGACCTGAGCCAAAGGCAGTCGCTTAACCAACTGAGCCACCCAGGCGCCCACCATTATTGTTATTAAGTGAACTCATCTTGGCAGCACTGCAGGAGCTAACAATGTTACTCTTCTGCAGAAATGGTTTTAAGCAACAAACCCAGAGCACTAAATCTTTGCTTTCCCCCCCGCCAATACCATGTGATGATAATCAAGTTATCTATATTTACTGCTAAAAGCCCATCTCATGTCATATGCTTAATATTCAAACTGTATTTCCACTCTTACTTAATTCCATACCTTATTCTCATGAGAGATCTCTTACAAAATTTCAACTACCAGAAATAGTCCTAGGTGACCTTTAATACCAACAACTCCCCTCACTGGGCCCTTTCTCTTTCTTTGACACCAGAAGGCTAGCAACATTCTTGTACCACTGCCCAGCAACTCCAAAAGCAAAAGATGTTGGAGTCTACAGCTCTTGTACATCAGAAGTTGCCGTGTCAAGAGCATCAGCATGAACAGACTGTGTAGAGGCACTTCTCTTGTGTTATGCCATTAAACCAATCTGTTCTTGATGGTCATTTGCTCACAAAAGTATTTCACTGATGAGAATTCAAATATGAAGAGTAAAATTTCACATGGATACTTACAACTCTGGTCTAAAGGGTATTTTCATTTTGCTACTTTCAAGGATCTATGTTTAGCAAAGCATAAAAGGTACCCCTAAGATTTAAGGAAAACAACAAAACAAAATCCTTACAGGTCCTACCCGTAAGTTTTTAACTGTGCCAGAACTTTCAACATGGCATATTATCATGAAGTGAACAAACAATCAAAAAAGGATACTGCTTTGTGGATTGATGGCAAAGTCAAAAAATCACCAACCAACTCAGAACACACTGAAATATCTTTTTGAGGCAGGATGAGGTCTCTAGGCTTCTATAAAACCTAGAAATCTCTTCAAAGGTAGGATACAAAAGACCAAATCCACTCACACTGTATGGAGGTAGCACTGAAGATCCACATTTCTTTCTCATTATTAAAATCCAAAATACCATAATTCAAAGTATACTTTGTTTACAGAAACAAAATTAACTCCTAAAAACACCTCCTATTTCAGTTTATCTAGTATCTGTCTTAACTACAAGCAAATTGGGGCAGGAAAGGGGAGAAAAGAACCACATTAGAAATGCAAGCAATACAACTAAACTGGTAAATAACTGATTTCTCTATAAGAAAACAACTAATTTTAGATTTCTTTAAATGCCCAGACATTTGCAAAGGTTTTAGTATGCTAATTTTTTAATTAAAAGATATTTCAGCAGTGAAAGCTCTTTCATATGCACTACTGATTCTTCATCAAACGTTAACTTTCCAACTTAACACCAGTATAGCGGGTGGCAGCCTGAAGGTTTACCATCTGCTGCTACCCAAAGTCACTGTGGCCACCTTCAGAACATATGCATCAAAGCCTGAAGATAAGAGACTGCCCAATATTGCCTAAGTCAGCATAAGGGGGATGATGAACCCAGAGGCAGGCAACAGGCAAGCTACCAGAAAATACGGAACATCATGAACCATCAGTCACCTCTTAGAATATATACCCAAGGTCACAGGGGACTCTAGTGGCTGAACAAAAAGCCAAGAGAAATACTCCCTCTAATGGGATTTACTTAAGTAAATTAAGTAAATGTGATGATTTTTTCCCTTTAAAAAAAGGGGGGAGTGGGTTACTCATATTTAAAGTCACCCATAATTCTATTAAAATAAGCATACAATGAATAAAATGAAATACAAAAGCTAAGGTGTTTTAATCAGTCTATGAATAATCATAAAGGTATTTTTTTATGCAGTCATAAAATAAGGTGCTTTGTTCTGAAAGGTTTGTTTTCTAGGTACCATCATACACACAATCCAAATGTTACCCAAGGAAAATGTACTTTTTGAGATGAGGTTTAATAATATCTACAAAATAGCAATTAAAAACCCTGATTTCTGGCTACTCAAAAATGTCATTTATTTAAAGTAATGATTCTATTTGCCACAATACTCCATACAGAAACAAAGTATTGTAGTGTCTTTTAAAATATTAAAAACAGAGAATCTCAAGAACCTGGCTATATTCAATCATAATACTGGATAACCGGCATATATTCATCTTAAAACAAATGGACTAATAATGAAGTTGTCCTGTACGTCATCTTTGCCTCCTGGGGTTTGTGGGTTCTTTCCCCATATTTTAAATTCAGTTAGGAGAAAAATCAATATAGAAAATATTTTTTAGAAAATAATACCAAAAGCATCTTTTAATTCTTGGCTTTAAAATAGCAACAGATGCATTTGGTTTACCGTAATTCTAATCTTAATCCAGATTTTTACAGATTCTTCAAAGCTTCTGTAGGGAATTAGTTATAAATTAATTTACAACTAGGACATTATTAAGTATTTATGTACCATAAGAACTGTCATAATGAAGCCCATTTGTCCTGCCCTCTATTTAAACTGAATATAGCCCTAATCTGTTGAGTGCAACTACCCATGGTCTCCATAACCTAATACAACACTGTATTGTGAGTGTATGCCCCACGTGAACTCAACTTATGCCTTTGTATACTTAGTAACTTCAATAATAACATGGTGATTTTTTTAAGAATCATAGCTTGTCATTGTGATAGCTAAAAATAAATGCTACTAGAATAACTTTATCTTCAAAGATATGTTATGAATATATTATGAATCATAATATTAGAAAAAGAAAATAAGCATATTTTGGTGGTGTTAAAACAGATTTGCAAATACAAGTAATTTACTCAAAATGCAAAGGCCACTCATGCCTATATAGTTTCATTCCTTCAAGAGGCACTGAAATAGGATTAGCAAAGCTTATTTTCTTTGACAGACTTATTATCAGGATCAGAAAAGATTAAAAGGATTCCAAAAATGTTTCTCCATTTCCCATCTAGAAATCACTTAGCCAAACCCCTGGATTATTCATCTTTAGCAAACAGCTAACTCTAGTCCTGCCCTAAAGCAATGCAAAATATATGTTTTTCTCCAGAAAATAATCCAGGGAGTAATTATTTCAACCACAAACATGAATTTAAAATCTTTTATATTCTTATTAGCCAAATGTCAATGAATGTAAGCCATTCCTCAAAGATGTCTCCTAACAGGAATGTGAGGTTAATGATTTAGTGAACAAAAAAGTTATCACAAAAATATCTTTTACATACATATATGAAAAAAGAGTTTTACTTTGTATAATTTTTCAAATCCTAAGTCTATACATCTATCACTTCAGAAAATCTGTTTCCAAAGGACATGTATCTTTGTAAGAAAACTGGATATAAATATAGCAGAAGGCAGAATATAAAAGACAGAAAAACTGGGTTTAAAACAGACATGCTGAAGAGCTAGGAAAAACATCCACTTACGAGGCTCTTCTCAGATCCAAATGCTTTAAAAGCTAGATCTCTACACCTTTGTCATTCTCATTGTGATTGTCTGTTTTCTGTTTTTTTGAAGAGACTTGCCCAAGGCCACAAAGGGATTATGCAAAAGAGAGGTTAAAACGCTGAAGTTCTGGGTTTTCAGGCCCAAGTTCAGCTCATGCCATTCAATTCCATAATGAAACCATTTATTCTATTTCTCTGGTTTGAATTCTGAAGTTCACTTGGGATAATGATTTGACACTGTTAAATTTAGATGAAAATTCAATTAAAAGTATAGTGTGTTGTAGTTAGCTTTAGATCCTATTTCCATTTGCTAGAAAAACCTAATACTCTAGTGCTGCTATAAACTATATCCATTCATACTCTGCTTTAGTATTTCCATTCTGCTGCCAGATATGCTCTATAAATATACTCAAGTCAATTTATAGGCCCTGAAAACTGCGATTAAAAAAGCAAATATGTCCACATAGTTTTGACAAAGTGTTCAGAATCAGTGCAGTATGTACACAGTTAATAAATGCAATCTTAGGGGCGCCTGGGTGGCTCAGTTGGTTAAGCGACTGCCTTCGGCTCAGGTCATGATCCTGGAGTTCCAGGATCGAGTCCTGCATCGGGCTCCCTGCTCAGCGGGGAGTCTGCTTCTCCCTCTGACCCTCCTCCCTCTCATGCTCTCTGTCTCTCATTCTCTCTCTCTCAAATAAATAAAAATCTTTTTAAAAAAATAAATAAATAAATGCAATCTTATAATGATAACCACACAGAGGCTACATCTTCAAGTCAATCAATACATATCCAACTAAACTGCCAATGTCAAAGGTAGCCTGATTCCAATTCAGAAGAAAATGCCTCAAGGGCAAGAAAGCTTTAAATGCTATTATTTTTAAATGTGGGGGGGTGGGGGACAGAAGGAGAGAGAATCTTTTTTTTTAATTAACATATAATGTATTATTTGTTTCAGGGGTACAGGTCTGTGATTCATCAGTCTTACACAATACCCAGCGCTCACCACAACACATACCCTCCCCAATGTCCATCACCCAGCCACCCCATCCCTCCCAACCCCCTCACTCCAGCAATCCTCAGTTTGTTTCCTGAGATTAAGAGTCTCTTATGGTTTGTCTCCCTCTCTGGTTTCTTCTCGTTTTATTTTTTCCCCTCTTCCCATGATCCTCTGCCTTGTTTCTCAAATTCCACATATCAGTGAGATCATATGATAATTGTCTTTCTCTGACTGACTTATTTCACTTAGCATAATACTATGCTAAGAGAACTCTAGTTTCATCCACATCATTACAAATGGTAAGCTTTCTTTTTTTTTTTTTTTTTTTTGATGGCCGCATAATATACCACATCTTCTTTATCCATTCATCTGTCAATGGACATCTGAGCTCTTTCCACAGTTTGGCTATTGTGGACTCTGCTGCTATAAACATTGGGGTGCAGGTGCCCCTTCGGATTACTACATTTGTATCTTTGGGGTAAATACCCAGTAGTGCAATTGCTGGATCATAGGGTAGCTCTATTTTAAACTTTCTGAGGAACCTCCATACTGTTTACCAGAGTGGCTGCACCAGCTTGCATTCCCACCAACAGTGTAGGAGGGTTCCCCTTTCTCTGCATCCTCACCAACATCTGTCATTTTCTGACTTGTTAATTTTAGCCATTCTGACTGGTGTGAGGTGGTATCTCATTGTGGTCTTGATTTTTATTTCCCTGACGCCGAGTGATGTTGAGCACTTTTTCATGTGTCTGTTGGCCATTTGGATGTCTTTGCAGAAATGTCTGTTCATGTCTTCTGCCCATTTCTTGATTGGATTCTTTGTTCCTTGGGTGTTGAGTTTGGTAAGTTCTTTATAGATTTTGAATATTACACCTTTATCTGATAAGACATTTGCAAATATCTTCTCCCATTCTGGCGGCTATCTTTTGGTTTTGTTGACGGTTTCCTTTGCTGTGCAAAAGCTTTTTATCTTAATGAAGTCCCAATAGTTCATTTTTGCCCTTGTTTCCCTTGCCTTTGGTGATGTGTCCAGGAAGAAGTTGCTGTGGCCGAGGTCGAAGAGGTTGCTGCCTGTGTTCTCCTCTAGGATTTTGATGGATTCCTGTCTCACAGTTAGGTCTTTCATCTATTTTGAGTCTATTTCTGTGTATGGTGTAAGGAAATGGTCCGGTTTCATTCTTCTGCATGTGGCTGTCCAATTTTCCCAGCACCATTTGTTGAAGAGACTGTCTTCTTTCCATTGGATATTCTTTCCTGCTTTGTCGAAAATGAGTTGACCATAGAGTTGAGGGTCCATTTCTGGCCTTTCTATTCTGTTCCATTGATCTATGTGTTTGTTTTTGTGCCAGTACCATACTGTCTTGATGATGACAGCTTTGTAATAGAGCTTGAAGTCTGGAATTGTGATGCCACCAGCTTTGGTTTTCTTTTTCAACATTCCTCTGGCTATTCGGGGTCTTTTCTGGTTCCATACAAATTTTAGGATTGTTGTAAGGAGAGAGAATCTTAAGCAGGCTCTGCACCCAGCACTAAGTCAACCCAGGGCTCGATCTAAGGACTCTGAGATCATGACCTGAGCCCAAATCAAGAGTCGGACACTTAACTGACTGAGCCACCCAGACGCCCCTTTAAATGTTTTAAATGAGCTTTGTACTTCTGTAGCAGATGGAGCTTAACTTCTAGTACTGATTAAAATTTAACAGTGTTTTCATCTGACCTAGAAAATTTATTTACTTATAAGAATACAATGTATCCATGTTCTGAAAAATTCCAAAATATTTTCTGGAATATTCCAAAATATGAAATACAAAGATACAATACTCATTCTCAAATTGACAATGTCCTAGACTGCAACAAAGTACCCTGCCAATAATCTATAGTGTACACTGTGAGAGAAGGGAAGGGGGAGGGGAACACGGAGAGGAATATTTTGGGAATTTTCAGTTCAAACTACCCTCTTAACTGTGATCCTGCAGGTGTGGGATATGTTCAGGTGCAAATTCATAGAGTATTTGAAATCTGAAAAAACACATAAATTGTTTCTTTTTGTTCTCTTTACCACTATTCAACAAGCATTTACTACATCCTTACTGCATGGGCAACATTGTATGTAGTTAGGCATGATCAGAGAAAACAAAGAGGAGTAAGATTTAGTCCCTGCCCTCTAGGACAGGTTAACAATATATTTAAGGCAACTTTAAGGCAACTAAAGTCGCAGAGGTGAAAATAATATACTGAATAGCTGAGCTTAATTCAAAGACAGAAAAAAATGAGCATAGAGTTATGGAGGAGGTAAGCTTTGGTTAAGTGTTGAAGAATGGACTAAATATGAATGGGCAAGAAGGAAGAATTCAAAGGGCTGAAGAAGCTAGGGAGAAAGCATGCTCTCAAAGACTCCCACAACCCTGTTCTTGCTATTCCTTCGGCCTGGAACACTTCTGTGCGCTAAGTCCTACTCCTCCCTCCTTTCTTTGCTTTGCTTACTCCAAGAAGCCTATGGAGAGCCCCAAGACAGGTGGCCCTCCTATATGTTGTCACATTACCTTAGTGGACTTCATTCACCCAAAGCACTTTTCACACTGGGTTAACTGCCAGTTTATTTATTTATATTTCCCACTGGATTAAAAACTCTGAGAGGTGGAGATAAGGTACGTTTTGTTCATCATTGTATCTCCGGTGGCTAATACCACATGTGACACATACCAGGAGCTCAATAAATATTTGTTGAATGAATAAATAAGGAAACAGAAATGGAAAAAAACAAAAACAAAAAACAAACCATGCAGAGAAATGGTGTGGAGGCAGGACAATTAGAATAAATGGTTTCCACTTTTTTTGAGATAATGTGAGTATGGAGGTATCATTCATTAATTGATTTTTCTCAACAATTTCATATATTGAGTATCTGTTATCTGCAAGTCACTACACTAAAGGCCAAAAATACAAAATTAAATAAGATACAGTCACTAAGCTGGTGTTTGACATGTTATAGAGATTGATTCTCCAAAGACATGTATCTTGAGCACAGTATTTAGACTATCTTTCCTGTCTAATAGATGTCTGTAAATACTGTGCCAAAATAAAAATGTTAATTTTTTTTTAAAAAAAAGAGGAAAAACCTATGTTCATTTGAGGCATATGAAGGCTTGCTGGAGGCACAGAAGTAGTATCAAAAGCTACCATACACGGGCGCCTGGGTGGCTCAGTTGGTTAAGCGACTGCCTTCGGCTCAGGTCATGATCCTGGAGTCCCGGGATCGAGTCCCGCATCGGGCTCCCTGCTCAGCGGGGAGCCCGCTTCTCCCTCCGACCCTACCCCCTCTCATGTGCTCTCTCTCTCAGTGTCTCTCTCTCAAATAAATAAATAAAATCTTTAAAAAAAAAAAAAAAGCTACCATACACTCATTAAAAAAATAAAAATAAAAAAAGCTGCCATACAATATGAATGAATGCTATGACAAGTAAATTCAAGATATTAAAAAGACACAGGAAAAGATATTTAAATCAGACAGCACAGGTAAGCAAGGGAGCCTTCCAAAAAAAGACAATAATCATGAATGCGATGAAATAAAGAGAGGAAGAAAAGCAAAAGTCACTCCAGGCAGACAGGTACCTCATGAGTGAAACAGGATGCCTTTATCTACCACGCAGGTTCCATAGTGCTGTAACCAGGAAAGCATGTTGTGGTGGTCTGGGGGCAGGCTAGGGGGCGGTGGTGGCCAATTTGAGAATCAACAGAGAAAATAAGGGCTTGATCACAAAGGTCTTTGAAGGCTTAGCTAAGAAGTTAAAACTTTCTCCTAAAAACTACGTGAAGGTATTGAAGGATTTTAAGCAAGAGAGTTTTTAGTTTTAGAAAGACCATTTTTCTAAAGGATCAGTTTTATGAATTATTCTGGCAGCAATGTTTATGATGAACTGGAAGAAAATCGGACTAGAGGCAAATGACAGTACATCTTAAAAGGGGGATAAAGAAGATAATGTGTATCTTTAAATTCACAAATACTTTGGGATGCCTAAATTTGAATTTGAAACACAGCTGAAGGAAAGATGGGTTAGATGTAAATAGCAGTACCCAGAGGGTACTGGATCAACCTGAAATGATTACTCTAGCTGGATGTCACCCCAGGACTCTCTGTCCTATTTTGTTGAAAAAATTTGTTAACAACATAAAAAAGGTCAACAAAGACATGTTGGTCAAAATTATGGACGCTATGAGGTGTGAGAAGGGCTATATAATGTGTTAATAGAACACTCTTAAATATAGGTCACCATCCGCTCTAAAAATGTCACTCAATAACAGTAAAGACATTTTAAAAGATGCACTATGATGACTACAAAAAAACACAAGAGGAGATTGCAGAGGCCACTTTTGGGCAAACAGGCTTGAGCAATGGAATACAGAAAGGGCTACAGTGACCCCCGGCTGAATATAGGCAGGCCCACCAGGTGACCCACCTCAAAACAGCCATAGGCCCTCACTAACCAATGGGTTGCTTACAACTAGGCACAGTTACCAAAAAAGGGAAGACTCCATACGTGACCACACCTCCTCATCTTCCCCCTTTAAAAACAGGCCCCACCCACTGCCTGGCTGCAGACAGCCTCTTCTCTGCTGTCCCTTGCGGTGGATTCAATAAGCTTCTACCTGCTTTGTTCTGCCTCAGGTAAATCCTTTCACCGTCCAAGCCACCGGCTTCCACATGATGGTTGCCCCACATTTGGGGCTCCCATTCAAACGAGAGACACCCCATTTAGGCACCACAGACATAAGGACAGATGGCAAAAGTTTAGAACACAAAAAAACATGCTAAATGTCTCTAGATGGAAAAAGCAACAAAAAGCAAGCCAATTCCTGCTGCAGAAATCCAGAAATGAGAGGTACCAGCTTTGAAAACAAGGCTCGGGAAAAAGTCTATATACTCTATGCTGCTGCACACCCAGCCAGGCAGCTGCCCTCCTCCCTGGCAGAAGTCGAGAGGTTTATTCTCTAAAATGTGGAATCAGATACTACATACAGGCGCTCAAAGTGTTAATACCTGCAAATTCAATGGACTCCTTCAAGTCTGTTATAAAAATTAACAACTACATTAAAAATTGTTTAGTAGCAAATTGTGAAAAACTGTTTTCTTTGAAGATTAGCAGAGTTAGGTTGCTAGAGGAGAGAGTTCAAAGGTGTTTATGTAATCTATTCCAGTATATTCTAACAGTGCTAAAATGGGATTACTCAGAATCACTAGCACTGAAAACTAAAACCAACTTTGACTGTTGTGCTGTAAAAGTACAAAGGATACAAAAAGTTCTCTATTAAAAAGAAACAAATCAACAACACTAAAGGCAAATCATAAAGAAAAAGAATGAGAAGGGGTGCCTGGGTGGCTCAGTCATTAAGCGTCTGCCTTCGGCTCAGGTCATGATCCTAGGGTCCTGGGATTGAGCCCCGCACTGGGCTCCCTGCTCAGCGGGAAGCCTGCTTCTCCCTCTCCCACTCCCCCTTCTTGTGTTCCCTCTCTCGCTGTGTCTCTCTCTGTCAAATAAATAAACTCTTTTAAAAAAAAAAAAGAAAGAAAAGAAAAAGAATGAGAAGATAAAAAAATTTAACATCCTACATAAAATTAAAAAGCAAATTGATGGGCAAGGGTCTTCTCGACCCACATCGTATATTAAAATTCAACAAATTGACATATATTTACTGAATGCCTGTTATGTGCAAGCACTGTACTAGCCATGGATAAAAGCACAATGAACACACCAAATATGATCCCTACCCTACAGAAGCTTAAAGTTTAGCATTACAAACACTTTAGTAAGTATTCTGCTGGAAGATTATGGGTCCAACTGGAATGAAGAACAATGTCTAATTCAGACATGGGACCATCAGAGAAATCCTGGCAGAAGAACAGGAGTTTCCAGTAGACAGATACAGACTAATTCTTAAATTCATGTGAGCCCATAAAAAATCTCAGAAATATTTCTGGGGTGGGGAAGAAAGAGAGGGAGGTCCCACTATGATGGTAAGAGCTGAAAGTATAATTTAGTTGTTAATGTCTTTACAACTTCATTTGAAACCATAAGCTAATGGGGCCTACGTGTATGTATAAACACACACAAAAAAAGACAGGGGGAGTATACATTAAAATGTAAAATGGATTCTCAGCAGGTGGCAGAGTTATGGGTAAACTGCATCTTCTTTATTTTAGCTTATTTATTCTTTCTTTTCTACAATGAACAATGTACACAATGAGACTTTTTTGTGAAGAAACATGAAAAAAATTACTCATGTATATTCAAAACAAAAGCTTACAAACCCTTAAATAAAGAAATCTTAAAAATCACTAAGAAAACACAGTCCTCTAATAAAAAGGAAATGAAACAGTCATTTCATAAAAGGAGAAACATAAACAGCCAATAAACATTTTTAAAAATTCATCCTCATTAGCAATTAAAATTGCATATTAAAATGATAATGAAATCCAAGTTTTCATCCAGCAAATGCCATTTGTTGGTAAGGATGTTAGGAAATAAGTCTTCTTATATACTACTAGCAGGAGTATAATAGTACAATATTTCTGGATGTTAATACACACATGGATACTCTTTGACTCATGATCTCCAACTCTGAAAAAGTACACTAAGGAAATCATAATAGGACATAATTTATCTCTAAGAATATTCATCACAGGCAGAGAAAAATAGGAAGACAACCTGAAGAGCCAAACAATAGGGAACTGATTAAATAAATTACAGTATATGGTAGAATAGTATGAAATCATTAAAGAGAATAATTTAGAACAGCATTTCCTAACTGGATCACATAGAATTTCTGAGGTTCACACTTTAAAGATGGTAATGGTGTATATTTCAATTTCTAACATTTTAATCAATAAATATAATAATTATTTCAATATTTTTACCTTTAAGCTAATAGAGTTTGAAAGCATTAAAGTGTTTATATAATAAACCATGCATGGTGGTAAGGATCAAATGAGACCCTGACTCAGACATTCAATTAGTTACAGCAAAACCCTATTAGTCACTGTGGAGGTTTTTGATTGCCATAGTTTTAAAAAAATGTCATTATTCATTTATATTAATAAGGGTACCCTGATATTTTTAAAAAGCAAACCGAAGGAATAATGCACTGAAATATAAGAAGTTGATAAGGGACATAAGTGTTATAATCATCACATAAAATACAGTTCTGAATAATTACAGAGATCTCTGGTTTTGGAAAGAGATGGCCTTGGGGCCAAACCCTAGCTCTGCTACTCAGTAGTGTCTCTAGACAAGATACTTAACCTCTCTGAGTTCAGGTTCCTTTATCTGCAAGAAGTTGGAGAGTATTAAGTAGTTTTTGTAGAAAGGTTAGACTAGTGTGTGGTATGGAGGTAGTATGTAATCCTAAGAGTTTGGTCTTTGGAAAACTAAAAATATAAAAAGCTATAGTGATCTGAAACACATTTGTAATAGTTAACTGGCTGTCAGGACCATCCTGTATCTTTTACAATTTTTAACATCAACTATTACATGACAATTGTAGGTGAAGACACTACTGAAGGTCCCATAAGCTTTCACTAAACATGGTAATTACTGTGTTGATTTTTTTTTTTCCTTTTAAATAGACTTCGTATTTTAGAGTAGTTTTAGGTTCACAACAAAACTGAGCAGAAAGTAGAGTTCCCATATACCTCCTGCCCCAAACAACCACAGCCTCCACTACTATGAACATCTTGTACAAGACTGGTAACATTCGTTGAAAGTGATGAACCTACAGTGATACATTATTATCACTCAAATCCCACAGTTTACATTAGGGTTCACTCATGGTGTTCTACATTCTATGGTTTTTAACAAATGTATGACATGTATCCTCCATTATAATATCATACAAAATAGTTTCATTGCCCCCCCAAATCCTGTCTCCACTATTGATCTCTCTCCTCCCAATTGCTTGTAACCACTGATTTCTTTACAGTCTCTATTATTTTGCCTCTTCCAGAATGTCATATAGTTAAAATCATACATGTAACCTTTTCTAATTGTCATCTTTCACTTAGTAATATGCATTTAAGGTTCCTCCATGTCTTTTCATGACTTGATAGCTCATTTCTTGTAACACTGAATATTATTCCATCATCTACATATAACCCAGTGTATTTATCCATTCACCTACGAAAGAACATCTTGGTGGTTTCCAAGTTTTGGCAATTATGAATAAAGCTACTATAAACATCCACGTGCAGGTTTTGGTGTGGACATAAGCTCTGAACTCATTTAAGGCAAATGCCAAGGGATTTGCCAGATCATATGTTAAGAGTGTGTTTAGTTTTGTAAGAAACCACCAAACTGTCTTCCAAATTGGTTGAACCATTCTGCAGTCCCACCAGCAATGATAGCATTCCTGTTGCTCCATAACTTTGGTAGCATTTGGCGCTGTCATGGTTCCAATTATGGCCATTCTAATAAGGGTATAATGGTATCTCATTGTTTTGTTTTGTTTTTAAGTTTGAATATACCTGATGACAAATGATGTGGAGTATCTTTTCAGACGCCTGTTTGTCATCTATATATTTTCTTTGGTGAACGTCTGTTCAGAATTTTTGCCTTTTTTTTTAAATCAAGTTGTTCATTTTCTCATTGTTAGGTTTTAAAAGTTCTACACATATTCTGGATAACATTCCTTATTATATATATCTTTTACAAATATGCTTTCCCAATCTGTACCTTGTCTTATTCTCTTGAGAGTGTCTTTTGCAGAGCATACATTTCTAATTTTAATGAAGTACAGCTTAATAATTATTTCTTTCATGGACTATGTATGCCTTTGGTGATCTAAAAAGTCACTGCCATACACAAGGTCATCCAGATTTTCTCCTGTTTTATCTTCTAGGAGTTTTATGGTTTTGTGTTTTCATTTAGGTCTATGATCTACTTTTGAGTTCATTTTGTTGATTTATTTAAGGTCTGTGTCTAAGTCCATTTTTTTTTTCATGTGGATGTCCACTGGATGTGGAGTTCAGCACCATTTGTTTAAGAGATTATCTTTTCTCCATGGTATTGCTTTTATTCTTTTGTCAAAGATCCCTAGACTCTATTCATGTAGATCTATTTCTGGGCATTCTATTCTGTTCCACAAATCTGTCTATTCTTTCATAATTGTCTTAATTACCTACTGTAGCTTTACAGTAAGTCTTAAAGTTGGGTAGAGTTAGTCCTTTGAGTTTGTTCTTTTCCTTAAACACTGTACTGGATTTTCTTCAATATTATGTTGGACTTTTGTCACTTAATAAAAACTTTACAATTGGGGCTCCTGGGTGGCTCAGTCGTTAAGCGTCTGCCTTCGGCTCAGGTCGTGATCCCAGGGTCCTGGGATCGAGCCCCGCATCGGCCTCCCTGCTCGGCGGGAAGCCTGCTTCTCCCTCTCCCACTCCCCCTGCTTGTGTTCCCTCTCTCGCTGTGCCTCTCTCTGTCAAATAAATAAATAAGATCTTTAAAAAAAAAAAAAAAACTTTACAATCATTTTCTCAATACCCAAAAAATTACTTGCAATGATTTTGATTGGGATTAAACTCAATGTTATCAAATTGGAAACAACTGACATCTTGACATGAATAGTCTTCCTATCCATAAACATGGAATACCTCTCCATTTATTTAGTTCTTCTTTGATTTGTTTCCTTAGAGTTTTGTAGTTTTCCTCATATAGATGGTATATACATTTTGTCAGATTCATACCTAAGTATTTCATTTTTTTTTTAAGTAGTCTCCACGCCTAACATGGGGCTTAAACTCATGACCCTGAGATCAAGAATCACATGCTCTACCCACTGAGCCAGCCAGGCACCCCAGTATTTCATTTTTTGAGAGTGCTACTATAAATAATACTGTGTTTTTGTGTATGTGTGTGTGTTTGATTTCAAATTCCCCTTACTCATTGTTGGCACATAAGAAAATGACTGACTTTTGTACATTAACATTGCATGCCGCAACCTTGCTATAATCATTTAGTACCAGAAGATTTTTTTGTGGATTCTTTACATAGATGATTATGTCATCTACAAATTTTCTTTCCTCCTTTCCAATCTGAGTATCTTTCTTTTTATTGTCTTACCCAGTGAGGATGTCCAGTATGGAGGAAGACTAAGAAAAGGAAGGCTGAGAGGGAATATCCTTGTTTTGTTCCTGATCTCAGTGGGAAAACTTCAAGTTTGTCACTATAAAGAATGATGTTAGCTGTAGGTTTTTTTGTAAATGTTCTTTATCGAGTTGAGGAAGTTTCTTTCTATTCCTAATTTGTTGAGAGTTTTATCATGAATAGGTGCTGGACTACATCAAATGCTTCTTCAGAACTGATTGATACAACATGTGTTTTTTGTTTTTTTTTTTTTACTCTGTTGATATGCCGGATTACATTAATTGACTTCTAAATGTTAAACAAGCCTTGCATACTTGGGATAAACCCCACTTAATTCATTGTGTATAGCTTTCTATATTGGATTCAATTTGCTAATATTTTGATTAGGGTTTTTGCACCTATGTTCATGAGAGATGTTGGTCTGTAGTTTTTCTTATAATAGCTTTTCTTTTAGTGTTAGGATAATGCTAGCTGCATAAAATGAGTTAGGAAGTATTCCCTCTGCTTCTATAATCTGAAAGAGACTGTGGGGAATTGGTATAATCTCTTCCTTAAAAGTTTTGTAGAGTTCACCAGTGAACCCATCCAGGCTGATACTTTCTGTTTTGGGAGGTTCTTAATTACGGATTCAGTTTCTTTAATAGATACAGGCCTATGATTGTATGTTTCTTCTTGGGTGAGTTTTGGCAGATTGTGTCTTTTAAGAAATTGGTCCATTTCGGGCGCCTGAGTAGCTCAGTTGGTTAAGCGACTGCCTTCGGCTCAGGTCATGATCCTGGAGTCCCGGGATCGAGTCCCGCATGGGGCTCCCTGCTCAGCAGGGAGTCTGCTTCTCCCTCTGACCCTCCTCCCTCTCATGCTCTCTGTCTCTCATTCTCTGTCTCAAATAAATAAATAAAATCTTTAAAAAAAAAAAGAAAGAAAGAAATTGGTCCATTTCATCTAGGTTATCAAATTTGTGGGCATAGAATTATTCACAATATTCCTTTATTACCTTTTTAATGTCCATGTCTATAGTGATACACTCTCATTTCTGATCTTAGAAATTTATGCCAGCTATCCTTTTTTCTTACTTAGCCTAGCTAAAGGCTTATCGGTTTTATCTATCTTTTCAAAGAACTAGCTTTTGGTTTGTTCATTTTCTCTACTGATTTCCTATTTTCAATTCCACTGATTTCTACTTTAACTTTTATTATTTCTTTTCTTCTGCTTACTTTAATTTGCTCCTCTTTTTCTAGTTTCCTAAGGTCAAAACTTAGATGACTGATTTTAGATTTCTTCATTTTTAATATATGCATTCAGTGCTATAAATTTCCCTCTAGCACTGTTTTTGCTGAATCTTACAAACTTTGGTAAGTTGTATTTTCATTTTAAATTTCTCTTCAGATTTCTTCCTTGACTTACGTGTTACTTAGAAGTGTGTTATTTAATCTCTATACATTTGGGGATTTTCTAGCTATCTTTCTGTTATCAATTTCTAGTTTAATTCCATTGTGGTCTGAGAACAGATATTCTATGATTTCTACCATTTTAAACTTGTCAATCAAGTATTGTTTTACGACCAGGAATGTGGTCTAATTTGGTGAATGTTCCATGTGAGCTTGAGAAGAATGTATTTTCTGCTTTTGCTGGATGAAGAAGTCTATAGATGTCCAGCTATGTCCAATTATGTTGATTGATGGTGCTGTTGAGTTCCACTATGTCCTCAGTGATTTTCTGCTAGCTGGATCTGTCCATTTCTGATACAGAGGTGTTGAAGTCTTCAACTGTAATAGTAGTTATTTCTCCTTCGCCTTGTAGTTTTACTACTTTTTGCCTTATGTATTTTGATGCTCCATTGTTAGGCACATACACTCTATAAATCATTATATTTTCTTGGAGAATGACCCCTTTATCACTATTCCTGATAATCTGCCTTGCCCTGAAGTCTGTCCTGTCTGAAATTATTATAGCTACTCCCACTTTCCTTTGGTAGTGTGAACATGGTATATCTTTCTCTAACCCTCTCACTTTTAATCTGTATGTGTCTTTCACATTTAAAGTGAAGTTTCTTATAGATAACAAATGGTTGGTTCTTCTTTTTTTATCAACTCTGACAATCTCTGTCTCTTAATTGGTGAATCTGGAGCACTCATGTTTATGATTATTGATAAAGTTGGATACCTACCATATTTGTTTACTGTTTTCTATTCATTGCCCTTGTTTTCTTTCCTATAAGTATAAATAAGCATACACATACACACACATATACACACACATAAGCATACATAATTGAATACATTGTCACTATTATTTTAAACAGACTATTCGTTTCTCTTTCTTCTTCTCCTGGTATTCCCATTACACGTATGTTATGCCTTTTGCAGTTATCCCGCAGTTCTTGGATGTTCCATATTTTTTTAGTCTTGATTCTCTTTGCTTTTTAGTTTCGGAAGTTTCTACTGATATATCCTCAAGCTGAGAGATTCTTTCCTCAGCCCTGTCCAGCCTATCAATGAGCCAATCAAAAGCATTCTTCATCTCCATTATAGTATTTTTTATCTCTAGCATTTTTTAATTTCTTTTTAGAAATTCCATCTCTATGCTTATATTACCCATCTGTTCTTGCATGTTGTCTACTTTTTCTGTCACAGTACACAGCATATTAATCATAACTATTTTAAATTCATGGTCTGATAATTCCAAAATCCCTCCATATCTGAGTCTGGTTCTGATTCTTGCTGTCTCTTCAAACTGTTGTTGTGGGGGTTCTTTGGTTTTTTGCTTGTTTGTTTTGCCATTTAGCATACCTTCTAGTTTTTTGCTGAAAGTTGTATGTGATGTACTAGGTAAAAGGAACTCCAATAAACAGGCCTTTAGTAATGTGGTAAGATAGATGTTGGAGGAAGGAAAGACTTCTACGGCCCTATGATTATGTCTCAGTCATTCAGTAAGCCTGTGGCCATGGGCTGTGAACTTCACAAGTTCCTATGGGATTTTCTCCAGCTTTAGGTAGAACTAAATGGTTGCAGGGGACTGGAGTTGGGTATTTCTCTTTCCTCCCACTGGAAGGTCAAAGGAGGATTAGAGTTGGTATTCCCTTTCCCTACACCCAAGGCTAAAGCTGTCCAGAACTCGGTATTTCCCTTCCCCAAAGCCAATGATAAAACCTCATTGGTTAGGCTCTGGTAAAATCATTTCTCTTGAAGACAAGCCTTGTTAAGAATAGAATGCTCTACGAAATAAGTCAATCAGAGAAAGACATGTATCATATGACCTCACTGATATGAGGAATTCTTAATTGCAGGAAACAAACTGAGGGTTGCTAGAGTGGTGGGGGGTGGGAGGAATGGGGTGGCTGGGTGATAGACACTGGGGAGGGTATGTGCTATGGTGAGCGCTGTGAATTGTGCAAGACTATTGAATCACAGATCTGTACCTCTGAAACAAATAATACATTATATGTTAAAAAAAAAAAAAAAGAAGGAGAAGATAGCAGGAGGGGAAGAATGAAGGGGGGGAATGGGAGGGGGAGTTGAACCAAGAGAGACGATGGACTCTTAAAAACAAACAGGGTTCTAGAGGGGAGCAGGGTGGGAGGATGGATTAGCCTGGTGATGGGTATTAAAGAGGGCACGTTCTGCATGGAGCACTGGGTGTTATATGCAAACAATGAATCATGGAACACTACATCAAAAACAAATGATGTAATGTATGGTGATTAACATAAAATAATAAAAAAAATTTAAATTAAAAAAAAGAATAGAATGCTCTAGTATATTTCAAAATGGCTACTTTCCCCCTCTCTCAATGAAAGCCTGAGGGTATTTTTCTCCAATACTCACTGTGAGAACCTGGTAGAGCTCCAAAAGGTAAAACTCACAAAAATATGGGGGCAACCCCTGGAACTTTTAACTCTCAGACTTGTCCCATCGAGCCTCCAGCAATTTGTCAATTACAGTCTCGTTTTCTACCCAGGCACTAGTTTCCATGTAGGTGTCTGCTCTAGTAAGCAGTGATTCTCTGTATCTGTATGTCTGTCTCTCCAATTTTGGGGCAACCATTTGCCCTATGACTTCACTTCTCTGATGGATCTAAGAAGAGTTGTCGATTTTTCAGTTTGTTCAGCTTTTTACTTCTTGTTAGGATGGAGTGAAGCCTTCCAAACTCTTTCCATGCCAGACCAGAAACCAGAAGGTATTACATTGATTTTTAAATGTATTGTTTTTCCTAAGTAGGCTCCATTCCCAGCATGGAGCCCAGTGCAGGGCTTGAATTCACCACCCTGAGATCAAGACCTGAGCTGAGATCAAAAGTCGGATGCTTAACCAACTGAGCCACTCAGATGCCCCAATTCTTAAATGTATTTTTAAGTTATTTATAAACATAGGATTTTGGCACCAAAATTATTAGTAGCATGTTACACACAAAACCACAGTAACAGACTACTTCATTTTAAATATATCTAAATCTATAGTACTGCTGAACAGACTATAATATATTGAAACTATGGTTGTATTTATTTGCAGGTTCTAATTTGAGAATTTTTACTGTAAAGTACTATTTTACAATACACATATATTTAAACTAAATACTAACAATATAGTAGTAGGATGTATTGTTTTCTTATATATATGACAAGTTAATTATATATTTATTATAAAGTAACATTCACAGGGATGATTTTTTAAAGATTACAACACAATAAAATTTTTCAAAAAATATGGAACCATGTTAAATCAGCTCACTTTCACTGTAATATGTAATCAATAAATTGTAGCAATAATTATTAATCCATATCTTACTATTAATTTCATTTATATGTCTTTGTCCTATACTACTTCAATTCTTAAATAGAATGAACTATGGGAGGGGCACCTGGGTGGCTCAGTCGGTTAAGTGTCTGCCGTTGGCTCAGGTCATGATCCCAGGGTCCTGGGATCAAGTCCCGCATCCCGCTTCTCCCTCTCCCTCTGCCTGCCACTCCCCCTGCTTGTGCGCTGTCAAATAAATAAAATCTTTTAAAAAAATGAACTACGGGAAATGAAGGAAGAGAAATATTAGTTTTGTCATTTTGAAAATGGTATATATATGGAATCATACAATATATAAGTATTTGAGAGTGGTTTTTTTTCACTCAGGATAATGACCTTCATGCAATCATCCCAGCAGATGTGTATTTCAACAGTTCATTCCTTTTTATTGATGAGTAATATCACATGGTATTAATGTACCACATTTTAACTGTTCACTTATTGTAAGATATTTTGGTTGCTTCCATATTGGGGCTATTACAAAGAAAGTTTTCTAACAGGTGTATAGTGATATCTCTGTGATCTTATTTTGCATTTCTCTAATGACTAGTGATGCTGAACATCTTTTCATGTGCTAATTTGCCATAATTTCATTTGGTGAAATGGTTTTTCATATCCTTTGGTAATTTTCTAGTTGGATTGTTTGGGTTTTAATGTTGAGTTTCAAGAATTCTATATAAATTCTAAATGAGTTTTTTGTAATATATGTAATTTGCAAATAATTTCTCCCAGTCTGTAGCTTTTCAGCCTTTTAATAGGCTTCTTGCAGACCAAAAGTTTTTAATCTTGATAGTCTGTCAATTTCTCCTTTTATAGATCATGCTTACAGCATGATGTCTAAAACTTATATAAACCAAGGCTTAAGTCCTAAAGATTTTCCTGTGTTTACTTCTAAAAGTTTTATGTTTTGCATTTAAATGTGTGATCCATTTTGAGCTAATTTTTGTATAGGTGTGAGATACAGGCCAAGGGTTTGAGGTTTGGGGTTTTTGTTCTGTTTTGTTTTGTCTGGCAATGGATATCCAATTGCTTCCGCACTGTTAAAAAGACTATCCTTCCTACATTGAACTGCTTTTGCACCTTTGTCAAAAGTCAGCTGGCCATACATTCTCTATTCTGTCCCACTGATTTATGTGTCTCTCTATACACCAATACAACACAGTCTTGACTGTTGTAGCTATGCAACTCCTGAAATCAAGTGATTATACCCACTTTGTTCTTTTTACAAAATTGTTTCAGCTATTATAGTTCCTATACCTTCCCATATAAATTTTTTAATAATCTCACCTACACCAACACACACACACACAAAAACTTCCCTGAGAATCTGATAGGAATTGTGTTAAAATTGTTTATCAATTATGACTGTAAAGGGTACCGTATTTTTAATTCCAGTTTCTATGTATTCACTGTTAGTATGCAGAAATATATTTTTGTATGCTGATTTTATATCTTGCAACCTTGCTGAATTCACTTACTAGTTCTGATTTTTTGGTAGATTCCAATGGTTTTATATGTGTAAACCATTATGTCATTTTCAAATACAGTTGTATTTCTTCCTTTCCAATCCATATGCCTTTTATTTCCTTATCTTCTTGAATAGCACTTTCTAGAACTTCTGATACTATGTTTAATAGAAGTGCTAAGAATCTGCCTTGTTCCTGATCTTCAGGGGTAAAGCATCCAGTCATTCACCATGAAGTATGCCATTAGCTGTAAGTTTTCTGTAGCTATTCTTTACCAAGTTGAAGAAGTTCCCCTCTATTCCTAGTTTTTAGAGAGATTTCTTTTTTCATGAACTGGTGTTGAGTTTTTTAAATACTTTCTGCATCAATTGCTACAATCATGTGATTTTTCTTCTTTATCCTGTTACTGTAGTTGGATTACACTGATTTTCTTTTTTTTTATTTCAATTCAATTAGCCAACATATAGTACATCATTAGTTTCAGATGCAGTGTTCAGTAATTCATCAGTTGCATATAACATCTAGTGCTCATCACATCACATGCCCTCCTTAATGCCCACACTGATTGATTTTCAAACACTATACCAACTTTGCATTCCTGGAATCAACCCTACTCAGTCACAGTACATAATTCCTTTTAGATACTGCTGATTTCTATTTGCTAATATTTTGAGGATTTTTGTATCTACATTCATGAGAAATACTGACCTGTAATTTTTTTTTTTTTTTTGTACTATCTGATTTTGTTATTAGGACAATACTGACCTAGTAAAATGAACTGGGAACTATTTCATCTTCTATTTTCTGGAAAAGAATATGCAGAATTGGTGTTAATTCTTTAAAAATTTCATAAAATTCCCCAGTAAAACCATTTGAGCCTCAATATTTCATTTTAGGAATATTTTAATTGTAAATACAGTGCCCTTAATAATAATAATAACCCCTTCATAGGGCTATTCAAATTATCCACTTCATACTGGATGATAGTCTACACTCTTCTACAAATTGGTCCATTTCATCTAAATCACCAAATTCATATGTATAGGGTTGTCTGTACTATTCCTTTGTTATCTTTTTGATATCTGCAATACTACCCTATTTTATTACTGACAAAGTAATTTGTGTCTTTTCATTTATTTTTCTGTCAGTCTTGCTAGAGGTTTATCAATTTTACTTATCTTTGCAAAGAACCAACTTTGTGTTTCACTGATTCTTCTCTATGGTTTTTATTTGCAATTTCACTGATCACTACTCTTACCTTTATTTCCTTCTGCTTGCTTAAGATTTGTTTTGCTCTTTTTCAGTTTCTTGGAGTGGAAGCTTAGAGTTTTTATTGATTTGGGACTTTTCTTCTTTTCTAACGCAAGCATTTAGTGCTATAAAAATTTCTGTCAGCATGCTTTGGCTGTGTCCCATCAATTTTTTATTTCCCATCAATTTTGATATGTTCTTTTGTATTCATTCAACTATATATTCAACAAACTGATGTCTGGTATATACATATCTAGGACTGTGTGTTCTTGGTGGATTGACTCTTATCATCATATAATGTTCCTCTCTGGCTCTTAACATTTTCTTTACTCTGGAGCCTCCTTTATGTTTTCTGTTTGTTCTCTGTTTTTTGTGTTTTCTTTTGCCTGCCCCACTGTGGGTTACTTTAACATTTTTTAGAATTCCATTTTCTTTATCTATAGTGTTTTTTTAGTATATCTCTTTATCTCTTTTTATAGCTTTTTCAGTGTTTGCTCTAGTTATTATATTTACATAAGACCACCATCTCCTGGTGTCATCATTTTACCATTTCAAATGAAGTGTAGAAAACTTATCTCTCTTTATATCCTTTTACAACTCCCTCATTTATAACATAATTGTCTTAAATATTTTCTCTACATACATTTAGAAATAGGTCAGTTACAATTTTTTTTTTAAGATTTTTTATTTATTTGAGAGAGAGAATGAGAGACAGAGAGCACGAGAGGGAAGAGGGTCAGAAGGAGAAGGAGACTCCCTGCTGAGCAGGGAGCCTGATGTGGGACTCGATCCCAGGACTCAAGGATCATGACCTGAGCCAAAGGCAGTCGCTTAACCAACTGAGCCACCCAGGCGCCCAGTTATAATTTTTGTTCAACCATAAAACATAATTTAGAACACTCAGGAGGAAAAAAAGTATTTACTCATATTTTACCCTTTTCATTGTTCATTCTTCCTTCCGAATGTTCTAAGATTCCTACTTTCAGTATTTCCTTTGTGTTTAGAGAACTTACTTTAGCTATTCTTTTAGGATAAATTAACTAGTGGCAAATTCTCATAGTGTTCATTCATCTGAGAATGGCTTGATTTCCCTTTCATTTTTGAAGAATATTTTCACAGGATATAGAATTCTGGGTTGACACAATTCTTTTCTTTCAGGACTTAAAAAATGGTGTGCCACTTTTTATGGACTCAATGGTTTGTGATGAGAAGTCCACTGTCATTCAAACTGTTTTTCTTCTATAGGTAAAGCATCGTTTCCCTTGTACCACTTTCAAATTTTTTTCTTTGTCTCATTTTTAAGAAATTTGACTATGAGATGCCTTGCCATGGACTGCTTTGGATTTACCCTTTTTTGGATTCACCTTCTTGAATCTGTAGGTTTATGTCTGGCCATTATCTCTTCAAATACTTTTCAGCTTCACTCTCCTTCTCCTCTTCATCTAGGACCCTAATGACACCCAAGTTAGAACTTTTGATTTAGTCTCATAGGTTCCTGTCTCTGTTTACTTTCCCCCACTTTATTTTCTCTTTAGATTGGGTAATTTCTATTGTCCTATCTTCAAATTCACTATTTCCTCTGTCTTATCATTCCATTGTTGAGCCCACTGAGGTTTGTTTTTGCCTCTCTCTCTTATTGTATTTTTCAGTTCTACAGCTGCCATTTGGTTTTTTTTTTATATCTTCTATTTCTTTGTTGAGACTTTCTATTTTTTGTTTGTTTCATATGTGTAACTGCTCACTGAAACATTTTTATGATGGCTGTTTTAAACCTTGACAGATAGCTTTAACATCTGTGTCATCTCAGTGTTGGTATCAGTTGATTATCTTTTCTCAATGATGTTCTTTTTTTTTTTTAAGATTTTATTTATTTATTTGAGAGAGAGTGAGGGAGAGAGAGAGAGCATGAGCTGGGGGAGATGGAGAGGGAGAAGCAGACTCCCTACTGAGCAGGGAGCCTGATGTGGGGCTCGATCCCAGGACCCTGAGATCATGACCTGAGCCAAAGGCAGATGCTTAACTGACTAAGCCACAGAGGTGCCCCAATTCTCAATGATTTTCTACAGAAACCTGGATATTTTGGGTATTATAAGATGCTGCATCTTGTAAAAAAATTTTATTTCAGCATTCCTTCTCTGACATGATTCTGATGGAGGAAAGAGATCATTAGTCTGCTTCTCCCAGGTAGAGGTGCAAGTTCAGGTTCCCCTTTTGGCCTTCAGTGATATCTGGGGGAGGAAAATGGGACTCCTAGTTAACTGCTGGATAGAAGTAGGAGTTCAGGCCTCTGCTGATACCACCCTGGCTGTGAAGAACAGAGGTGCTTCATTACTGCTCCTCATGGAGCCTTCACTTTACACCATGTGGGAGGTAGCTTCATTACCACTGGGTAGTGGTCAAATCCTAAATCTCTAGCAGGCCTCCTCTAACACTACCTCAGTGGGGAAAGGATGGGGAGCCTCTTTACCACCAGCTGGGGCTAAAAGTCCAGGCTCCCAAGTAGTCACAACTGATATGTGTCATTTCTGCCCAGTGGGGATATAAGTTCCAGATCCCCCCACTTGGCCATTTCTGACACCATCCTAATAAAAGGGATGCAGCACCTCTTGCAGTCT
Organism: Mirounga leonina; assembly: GCF_011800145.1. Taxonomy (NCBI): domain Eukaryota; kingdom Metazoa; phylum Chordata; class Mammalia; order Carnivora; family Phocidae; genus Mirounga; species Mirounga leonina. The sequence continues at coordinate 37,897,693 of NW_023270389.1, read as the reverse complement.
TGCAAGGATGAAAGTATAGGCACCTCACATGGCCTTTGCGATTGCAGTGCAGTAGTGCCAAAGTTTTTCTATGGTGTTGGCTGGAGTAGGGTGGTTACTGTCTAAGTTTTCTGTCTAACTAAGCTGCCCATTTCATAGTCCTTTGGCTAGAGAGAGCAGGGTTTTGTTAAATTTGCTTTTTGTCTATTCCTGTTAGCTTTGCTGAGTTGCTCATTTCTCCAACATCCAGTCTGTGAGGAAAAGAAAGTACAGGGAATTTACCACTACACAGTCATTGGATCCCAATGTCATTAGCCAGTCTTCCTTCTACTCTCTAGTTTCCAGTCTTCCTATTGTTTGTTTTCTGTATAACATCCAGAGTTTTAGTTATACTTAGCAGAAAAAAACATGGAAAAGGATCTCTTTCTATAAGCAATTCCATCTTTCTACAAGCAAAAGTGCAACACTTGTAATTTGATATCATTTAAGTAATATTTTTGCCACACTGTTTAAATAAAGGTCAAATTCCTCTTAATCCAGGGGCGCCGGGGTGGCTCAGTCGTTAAGCGTCTGCCTTCGGCTCAGGTCATGATCCCAGGGTCCTGGGATCGAGCCCCGCATCGGGCTCCCTGCTCGGCGGGAAGCCTGCTTCTCCCTCTCCCACTCCCCCTGCTTGTGTTCCTGCTCTGGCTATCTCTCTCTCTCTGTCAAATAAATAAATAAATAAATAAATCTTTCAAATTCCTCTTAATCCAGTTCAACCCAATGTTCTCTCAATGAGCAAATACCCAAATATTGATGCTTCTGTGTTCCCAATAAGGACACTTTATCTACATATCATCATAGAAAATATTATTTAGGAAACTTAAAAAATAAGTACTTACTTTGTACTTTTTTTGAGAGAGAGAGTATGTGAGTGGGGGACAGGCGGGGCAGAGGGAGAGGGAGAGAGAGAATCCCAAGCAGGCTCCATGCCCGGCAGAGCCCGATGGGGGGCTCGATCATGATGTGAACTGAAATGAGTCAAAAGCTTAACCTACTGAGCCACCCAGGCACCCCTGTACTTATTTTTTGTTTTTTTTTTAAAGACTTTATTTGTTTATTTGACAGAGAGAGACATAGCGAGAGAGGGAACACAAGCACGGGGAGTGGGAGAGGGAGAAGCAGGCTTCCCGCCGAGCAGGGAGCCCGATGCGGGGCTCGATCCCAGGACCCCGGGATCATGACCTGAGCCGAAGGCAGACGCTTAATGACTGAGCCACCCAGGTGCCCTGTACTTATTTTTTAAGGTTCTCTCAACATCTACTCAATTTGAACAATCTACATAAATTTTCTCAAAAATATTTTAGCTAAAATTACATTTTTCCAATAGCAAGTCAAACTAAGAACTCTGCCTGCCAAGCTTGAGATAAAGTTGAAAAGATATCTTGATTACAAAATGCCAAGGCATTTGATGTAATAGTGATTAGTTTTACAAAGTATGTGGCATCTCTTATAACAATGATTTATCAAGCATCCTACTGAAGTTGTTTTTTAAGGAGAATGAATTTGAGCAATCCATTATCTTCACTGATTGACCCTGCAAACACTAGACACATACCCACATGCAGGAGGACTCTGGATACATACAACCCGGAAGAGTTAACTGGACATGAAGGGAACATATCTTGGTATTATTACTCTGCTGTTCAAGTCAGCATCTTCCAAGCCTTTTTTTTTTTTTTTAACTCTTTTTTAAACACACAGGAAGTTGCAAAAATAGTAGAGTCCCATGTACCAGCTTCTCCCAATGGTGATATCTTATATAGCTATAGCACAATATCAAGACCAGGAAACTGCCATTAGTACATAACTATTTATTAGATTATAGACATCTTTATCCTTTCTGTAGGTAAGTTATACAATATTGAACTTTCTCAGAAACTCTCCCTGCATTTGGGCATTCTATTACCAGTCAAATGACCAATCCAGACTTCTAACTCAACTGCAAATTACCTATATATAAACAGTCCTTATACACACAATCATATACACACCCTATATATACATACCTCATGCACACATGCACAAACTTAGGTAGAAACAAGAGCAATCCATCCTTCTCATCAAAGTACTGGCTTTCTAATTTCTACTTTTCCTTGCTATTACTACATGAAGACTATGTGTAAGTGAATGTGAGGGATAACAGAAATCTTTAGAAGTTACCTAATGTAAAAGCCCATCCAGTGCTTGAATTCTTTCTACAACATCCCCACCGATGACCCTTCAGCCTTCAATATCTCTAACGACAAAAAACAAGTAAGTATGATGGAATCCAGTCTGCCTTTGGTCAATCCTAATTCTTAAAAGGTATCCTTAAACATTAGCTAAACTTGAAAACTTGTACTCATTTAGTTCTGGTTGTATCCTTTGGGGATATTAAGAAGCAAATCTTATCCTTCACTACCTTTTTTCCAGGAAAGCCATACACCCTGGTTTGCCTAAGGTGATCATAGTTTGTACCTTTTGATGTGGGCATAATATTCCCTTTTATCCTCAAGATTTGCACAAAACATCATGTAATCACGTTATCCTGGGTAGCCCTCAAAAATCTGAAGTACACACGTTTTTATCAGGTAAACCATACTTCATTTTTTCAGCTATTCTTTGTATATGATTTTGAGGGCCCCTTCACTAGCCTTATCATTCTTGCTTCTAAATGTACACCAGCGTATTTATATTCCAAGAGCCCTAATGCTTAAATTCCTTTTTGCATATATATGTTAATGAAGGATTTTGTTATCCCAGTTGAAGAAGAAAAAGTCATTTATTTCCCTTTGAATACTAGACCAAGATACAGCAATGGAATTATTATTTCTCTGGGTGTCTTGAGCAATGGTACTAGGGAACAGTCTCACATTATACCAGTAGGTGTCACTCTATATATGATATATTTAAAATTATTCAAGTTTCAATTTATTCCTTCAACAAATATTTATCAAGCACCCATTATGTGTCAAGCATAATTCTAGGCACTGAGAATACAGAGAACAAGAAAGACAAGATCTTGTTCTCATGGAGCTTACAGTCTAGATATTGATGAACAGATCTGATTTACTTTCTATTTAAAAGTCTGTAAAATACTATTCCTAGGGACATTTTATTTTCCTAAGTTTATAGACAATAACATTCAAAATAACTCATAAAGAACAAATACTGCAATGAAACAGAATCAGAGAAACTGGTCTGTACAGGCTTAGATTAATATATCCTGTGTATCTGTTAGCCGTTTCAATGTATTCAACACTGTTCTTCCAAAGTTCCAGTTTCTGAAACCCAAATGGAAAAGAATTTATCTTAAAATAATTCAAATTTTTAAAAATCTAGTAATTTTTTTATAAAGAGTGACTCTGTTGTAAATTTTAAAAGATTATTTGCAAAGCTTATTAATTCCCAAATACATATTCCTTATCTCTACTTAGAAAGTTAAATGTCACCTTCTCAACACCTTCTCAGCATATTTCCCAGGTTAACAGAATAAAGACAGTGGCAAATTGTGCCTCAACACAGAATTTAAGAATTCCTCCACTGCTGAAAGTGCTTGTTAGGATAAACCTGTGAGACTCATAGATATTACCAGGACTTCAAGGTGACTTACTCATGATTAGAGCATATCAATGAAAGGTCATGCTTTATCAAAATAAATACATCAAAGAGAGGGAACAGACGCTGTACATCAAAAAAGTGTATTTGCTCATACAGAAATCCAAGAACCTGGGAACTAGTCAGTTCCTATTCTGCTTCCCTGTACTCTCAAATAGAATGTTCTCCAAACTGGAAAAGCTAGGAAAAACATGGTTAAAGAAATGTTTCAGGCTGAAAAGTACTACTGCTTAGAATTCTTTAAGTCAAAATTCAGTTATACGAATTTGAGAAAAATGATACTTATAAGATTTAATAAGACACTGAGAACTTCATGTAATATCCAACCTAACATTCCCTTCGGAATATCGCAAACCATTAGTTCCTGTCTAACTTGCCTGAGATATACTGTTTATGTTTAGTTTTAGCAACAAATCACATGCATATTTTAGAACGTAAGAAGTACTCAATGAACAGTAAATTACAAACGAGCAGTAAGGTGCTTCATAAAAGGTGGTTAATATAAAAAGAAGACCTAAATTTATACCTTAATACTAAATAAAGCATTTTCTTTTACTCTGAAAGGTAAGGTGGTGGTTGATAAATACATTTAAGACATGGTTTACTGTGTATGGTTTTTAAATTACACTTGTAAGCTCTCAGCCAGTATTGTGAATTTTTAGCGTATCTGAGATGTCACCAAATTTGGGGAAACTCAAAAGCAGATATCTCTGTTATCTCTTTATTTTTATTCCAGATACAAAAGTATGTGTGTATAAAGGTGGGGGGTGAGGGTTGGTGTACTAGGAAAAAAAAATGCTTTGGATTCACAAAGATCTAGGTTTGAATTCCAGTACTACCCTAAACTAGCTATGTGACTTCTGGGCAAGTTACTTACCCTGTTCTAACTATCACTTTCCTACCATGATGGGAAAAGCAGGGTTGTGGGAAGGACTAAACAAGTTGTTTTATATGATATGCCTAATAGATGGCCTGATACATAGTAGGTACTCAGTAAATGGTAGTTCTTAGGAGAGTGCCATTTTTCTATTTGATCATTAGATTGACTATACCAGTTAATGCTGAAAATTACTAACAAGTCTTTGTAACTAACAAAAAGTGTATCTTTACCCTGCTCTAACAGGTTTATAAAACCAAACCCTTACTCAACTTGAATGCCAACAAATATGCATCTTCTCCTTTAGCTCAAATATATTTTGCATGACCTTACATGAATTGCTTAGATAAAAGCTTTTTCTCTTCTGCTTTTGTTATTTTAAAGTGCAGATGCATTTGAGTCATTTTCTCCTTTTGTTTCATATCCTTAAGATCCAGAGCTTCAAAGACATAATGTCAGCATGCAGTCGATTTATGACTGAACTCTTGAAGAGACACTGAAGAATTACCTTGTCAATCACCCCAAGGACTCTGAAGGCCTTCAGCTCCTCGGCAGGGCTCCTTAGGTTCCAAGGGGGCCTTGAACTTAGTGATCCTGGAGGCTAATGGAAGATATCAAAGATTATACATCAATCAGGGAGGTACTTGAAGGAAGACTGCCTGCTGAAGCAAATGCCAGGCCAAAGGAAACTAAATTTATCATAAGTCAGAGAATGGAAAGATGAAAGGAGGAAGTTTCTGTTTGTCTGTAATGTAAAATAAAAAAAATAATAAAATCAAAAAGAAAGAAAATCAAAAAGAAAAAGCAAGAAAAAAGTTTCAAGTAAATAAATCATGATAACATTGAAAACAAAATTTTAAAAAGAAAAAATAATAAGCTGGTATAGTTTCTAGACCAGTAATTCAATTCAAAACTGTACAGCTATAATGAAACTTTGTAACAAATGGGAAACTGAGCCAACCATGAATCACAGTCTTATGTTTACCCCAGATGGCTCAAGAGTAATTCAGAGGTGGAATACTAAAAAAACAATGTAATTATCGATAAACTTGGGGAAAGAGGCAACACAAGTCATTCTCTCTTGGCGTGAAACTATAGTCCTTTAATGTTACTTCATAAATATATACTATGTATTTTAAGGGGACTGGCAGATCCAAGGTTAACCAGAAGAACTGTCAATAACAGTGAGAAATTAAGAAACTCCATCATATAACCAATAATTGTTATAACCGAGGTTGTTTAAGCCTAGAAAAGAGATGATTTACAGGAGAAAACAATTTTGTTTTAATATTTGAACATGCGTTATGTGGAAAAACTAGGTCTGTTGGCTACAGAAAAGATCAATGAAAACGGGAAAGGATATTTCAGGATCAGATACGATAAAAGAATAATCCTAACTCCCCAGCCCTTGGTCTTAGTTTTTCCCTATCAGTAAAGTATGACTTTAGTCGAAATAAACTCCAAAGACACCTCCATTTGGCATTTACAACCAGAAGGCAATGTTATATTAATCTGTATAGTAAAATGGTAATGCTGCAAAGGATGACAGGAGACACAATGCCTTTAATGTAGCCTCAAAGCAGACTTGTTTGTTGTCAGAAGTCTATCAGAATATACAGGAAACACTATTCTCCCCATGAATGGAAGATAAATAGCCTGGTTAATGAAATGTCATGATTAACAGTTACTGAGATACCACTTTTGATACTTCAAGTCCTTGTGCAGGCCAGTATCACTAGACACGGAGCTCCCTGAGAACAGAAAATACACCTTAGTCATCTTCATACAGCTCCTAGCGTGTCAGTTGTAAGGAGAGAAGAAAAGACAGGAAGGAGGAAGAGAGGAGGAAAACATGAGAAAGAGGTAACACAGATAAATCAGATGTCATTTACAGCTGGGAAAACTGTCTTTTGTGAAATTTTCTAACAGTAACAATTCTAATCACTTTCAAATTTCTGTTTGTTTCTAGGTTTAGCAAGCAAGGACTAACTTCGGTGTGCCCCAACTTCTTATTGTATTGTTTGCAGTTATTCTACTCCACAACACATTCTGATAATTAAAAATTCATCTTCCGGGACGCCTGGGTGGCTCAGTTGGTTAAGCGTCTGCCTTCGGCTCAGGTCATGATCCCAGGGTCCTGGGATCGAGTCCCGCATCAGGCTCCCTGCTCTGCGGGGAGCCTGCTTCTCCCTCTGCCTCTGCCTCTCTCTCTCTCTGTCTCTCATGAATAAATAAATAAAATCTTTAAAAAAAATAAAAATAAAGAAAAAATAAAAATTCATCTTCCCCTATTCTATTATCAAGGAAGAGTAAGAGCTGCTTGTGATTTTTGGTTAAGAGAAGTGTTGAGGAAAAGTTATAGGGGAAAAGAATACCTCAAATGATAATTTATCCACTACATTTATCTTTAAAAATATGGCCAAATGAGTCTAACATCCCTATCTCCTATTTATTTATTTATTTAAATTTTTTTAAGTAGGCCCCAACCCAGCATGGAGCCCAACACAGGGCTTGAACTCATGACCCTGAAATCATGACCTGAGCTGAGATCAATCAAGAGTTGGACACTTAACTGACTGAGCCACCCGGCATGGAGCCTAATGCAGGGCTTGAACTCCCGACCCTGGGATCAAGACCAGAGCTGAGATCAAAAGTTGGACGCTTAACTGACTGAGCTACCCAGGTGCCCCCTATCTCCCATTTCTACCTTATACCTTCTTACTCACTGATGTCATTGGATCTTTCCGTTTCCAAAATAAGGTTTTGGTTCACTGTAGCAATCTCAACAACAAAGATAGCAAACTGTAAAATCTCTCCTGCACCTTTCAGTGAATACTGATTGCATGCTGACATTATAACTGAAAAGAACAAAAACCATCAAAAAGCAGGATCCCCTAGCTTCAAGAAGTTTACAATTTATTTGGGGAGATAAGCCAAAAACATAAAAAATTAAATGACAACAAAACAGTTTTTAAAAATACAAGACAATAGAGATAAGTCACTAGTTCGTATATGATAAACTGTAGCCTCACAAACAAGTGGAACTAAAAAGGATTTTAAATGCTACGTTGAAATTAGGTTAGGAAAAGGATATTATATATAGGATTGGAAGGAAACTGGCCTGGTGGGGAAAAAATATTCACATTGTAGAACAAAGGAAAATAAAATTATGCACTTAGGATCGGTCACTTTTCACAGGCCTTGAATGCCAGGTCTGGACCATATTCTCCAGAGTTTAGAATACAAATTTTTGTATGAGAAACAACCCAAAGAAAACAGTGATTTAGTAAGGTTACTTCTGTAAAGATGGGAATGGTGAAATTGTAATGAGGAAAGACCAAAGGCAAAGTGATCATTAAAGTTCTCTTTCCACTTTAACCATCTATAAAAGTTTAAGATCAGAGAAATGAACAAAGAAAGATCATGAAATAAAATCATCAATAAAAAATCCTGTATTCCTTATATGCAGCGTTTAAATTGGGCAGAATCCCTATAGATCTATTCCTTTTTTCAGATGGCAAAAGGAAACATAAATCCACAGAATTTTAAGAACAGAAAGAGACAGAGATCAAGTCCAACATTCTCTCTCTCTCTTTTTTTTTTTCAGATGAGAAAACTGAGAAGTGGCAAGGTTAAGCAATCTAAGATGACAAAACTAGATAATAGATAAGAGGGGATTAAATCTTACTTACAAAATAATATAACACTGGGGAAAATCCAGTCAATGCTAAGGGACTGGGGGGGGGCGGGGGAATACAGTGTATTTCTAGGAAACATGGCTGATTTCCTTAATGAAAAAAGTAAAATTTTCACTTATATATATTAACTACTGTAACAAAAGATGCCTAGAGAACCAAGGAACAGTTGTATTCATCTATACCAAAATAAAACACAGGAGGTGGGGGGCGGGGGGATACATGATGGGTCTTATAAGAATGTATAATGATCCAACAATCTTCAAAACCAAAGATGGCAAATATATATCATTCCAGTGCTCAAGCCCTTGGCAGATATCTCTGTTAATCTCACTCTCTTTCTCATAATACAGTGTTCTTGGCAGCCATTACCAGAGGATTAGAGTAAACACACCAATAAAATCTGTTTACTATTTCTGTTCTACATTCTCTAAATGGCTGAGTGACGCTTACCTTTGTTTTTGTTGATTTCTTTAAAGTTGCTGTTTATCCTGCCCATAGTCTTCTTCACTTGATAATAATGCCTGTTCTCACTGAGATCTACCTCCATTCTTACCAATCTGTGAGTGCGGTACTTGTCAAACTTTAACGTGTTTGCACATCATCAGAGGACCTTGTTAAAATGGAGATTCTAATTTGGTCAGTCTGAGAGAGGCTAAGATTCTGCATTTCCAACAAACTAACGGTGATGCTGATGCTGCTGGTCCACCAAGCACATCTGGAATAGGGTTAGCTATCTGTAACCTAAGAGTAAGTTTGGTGGAAGGGTGGGGAGATAGGGTAAAAGCATGAAAAAGCATATCAAGAACCCACACTCTGAAACCTGATGGTTAACTATACTATAGTTTCTGAATTTGGCTTCATCTGTAAATTTTTGGCTTTGCCAAGACTTTCACTGGCACCTTATTAACCCTCCAACCCAGTTTCCTAAGCCTCTCTTAGATCACATTTCAAGGATGTTATACTACTGAGGTAGATTGCCACTGACTGCCATTGCTGCTTGGGCCATTTCTCACTAAGGGTGACACAATACTCATTTTAAAATACTTCCCAGTGTGCCTGGGTGGCTCAGTTGGCTAAGCGACTGCCTTCAGCTCATGTCATGATCCCAGGGTCCCGGGATCGAGTCCTGCATCAGGCTCCCTGCTCAGCAGGGAGTCTGCTTCTCCCTCTGACCCTCCCCATTCTCATGCTCTCTCTCTCTAATAAATAAATAAAATCTTTAAAAAATAAAATAAATTTTAAAAATAAAATAAAATATTTTCTAAAGGAAAATTGAGAAATACCAATAATACCAGTCAACAAAATGCACAACAGAAAAATATTTTCAATATTATAGCAATTGTACCCAAAATCTATAAATATTCAGGAAAGGCATGCATTCTACATATTAATTTTCATTCACACCTTGTTTAAATGCATGACAAAAAATGTATTCACACTTTAGAAACTACACAATCTTTTATGTCCTAAATATAGACCATTTATTGTCTTTTTCTAAATTTCAACGATCTTGGTTTAAAATTCTAGAGCCAAAAAGAGCAAAAAAGCTACTCCAAGTCTTTTCCAGGAAAATCCTCTTTTAATATTAATTCTTAAATCATTCAAAGTCATCTCCAATTAAAAAAAAAAAAAAAAAAGGAAGAGAAAAAAAACTCTGTCTCCGTCAGTTAAGACTTCACCTTTACTGGGGGTGGAGCAAGATGGCAGAGGAGTAGGAGACCTGGATTTCGTCTGGTCTCAGGAATTCAGCTGGATAGGGACCAAACCATTCTGAACACCTACAAACTCAACAGGAGATCGAAGAAAAGAATACCAACAACTCTCTGAACAGAAAAGCGACCGCTTTCTGGAAGCAGGGACCCAACAAGCGGCAGATCCAGGGAGACTCTCCTTCCTCCCCTGGGGAGGAGCAGTGCGGGAGCACACCGCAGAGATCTGCTGGGTTTGGACACTCCACACCCAGTCGGGTGCCAGAGATAGAAACGCTCAGTCACAGGCCGGGTGAGCACGGAGTGCGGCCGGAGACTGGGGAGACGGGAGTGATTGACTGCTTTTCTCTGGGGGCTCACTGAGGGCGGGGCCCCGAGTTCATGGCTCCTCCAGGGCAGAGATTGGGAGGCCGCCATTTCCACTCTCGGCCTCCACAGCTGTAGGGAGAGCTTGCAGGGAACAAAAGCTCCTGAGAGCAAACCTGAGCAGATTACTTAGCCTGGACCCTGCAAGGGTGGGAAATTCCGCCTCCGGCAAAGACACTGGGGAACCACAGCAACAGGCCCCTCCCCCAGAAAATCAGCAAGAACAGCCAGCCAAGATCAAGTTTACCTATCAATGAGAACAGCAGAACTCCAGAACTAGGGGAATAGTGCACATAGAATCCATGGCTTTATTACCATGATTCTTTCTTTAGTCTTTCAAAGTTAATTTTTTTTAACTTTTTTTTTTTGAATTTTTCTTTTTCCCTTTTTCAACCAACATCTTATCAATCCCCTTTTTAAAAAACATTTTTATTTTTCATTTTTAGAGTCATATTCTATCCCTTTATAGTAGTTACCCTTATTTTTGGCATATATATATAAGTTGTTCTCTCTTAAAATTTTGAGATCGTTTCTTCTAACAGATCAAAATATACCCTAAATCTCTAGTGTATGGTTTTGTTCTACTCTCCTGCCTGATCACATTCTTTCCTTTTTTTCTTTTTTTTTAAATCCTCTTCTTCCTATTTTCAAACAACTTCTTATCAATTCCTTTTATAAAATTTTTTATAATTTTCATCTTTATAGTCATATTCCATCGCTTCATCATATCAACCCTTATTTTTATACATATATAAGTTTTTCTTTCGTTAAAATTTTGGGAGGCACTATCTTCTAACAGACCAAAATATGCCCAAAATCTAGTGTGTGGCACTGATCTATGCACCAGCCTGATCATATTTGATCATATTCTGGTTTTTTTTGTTTTGTTCTGTTTTTGTTTGATTTTATCTTTTCTTTTTCTTTTTCTTTTTCCTTTCTTTCCCTTTCTTTTCCCCCGGCTTCAGGTCTTTTCTGATTTGTTTAGAGTATATTTTCTGGGGACGTTGTTACCCTGTTAGCATTTTGTTCTCTCATTCATCTATTCTCCTCTGGACAAAATGACAAGACGGAAAAAATCACCTCAACAAAAAGAACAAGAGGTAGTACCGACTGCCAGGGACCTACTCAATACGGACATTAGGACGATGTCGGATCTAGAGTTCAGAATCATCACCTTGAAGATACTAGCTAGGCTTGAAAAAAGCATGGAAGTTATTAGAGAAACCCTTTCTGGAGAAATAAAAGAACTAAAATCTAACCAAGTTGAAATCAAAAAGGCAACTGAGGTGTAATAAAAAATGGGGGCGCTAACTGCTAGGATAAATGAGGCAGAAGAGAGAATCAGTGAGCTAGAAGACCAAATGATGGAAAATAAAGAAGCTGAGAAAAAGAGAGATAAACAACTACTGGATCACGAGGGCAGAATTCGAGAGATAAGCGATACCATAAGACTAAACAACATAAGTGGGATCCCAAAAGAAGAAGAAAGAGAGAGGGGGGCAGAAGGTATATTGAAGCAAATTATAGCAGAGAACTTCCCTAATTTGGAGAAGGAAACAGGCATCAAAATCCAGGAGGCACAGAGAACCCCTCTCAAAATCAATAAAAATAGGTCAACACCTGGACATCTAACAGTAAAACTTACGAATCTCATAGACAAAGAGAAAATCCTGAAAGCAGCCCGGGAGAAGAGATATGTAACCTACAAGGGTAGAAACATTAGACTGGCAACAGACCTATCCACAGAGACCTGGCAGGCCAGAAAGGACTGGCAGGATATATTCAGAGCACTAAATGAGAAAAATATGCAGCCAAGAATACTCTATCCAGCTAGGCTGTCATTGAAAATTGAAGGAGAGATAAAAAGCTTCCAGGACAAACACAAACTAAAGGAATTTGCAAACACAAAACCAGCCCTACAAGAAATCTTGAAAGGGGTCCTCTAAGCAAAGAGAGAGCCTAAAAGCAACATAGACCAGAAAGGAACACAGACAATATACAGTAACAGTCACCTTACAGGCAATACAATGGCACTAAATTCATATCTTTCAATAGTTACCCTGAATGTAAATGGGCTCAATGCCCCAATCAAAAGACACAGGCTATCAGACTGGATTAAAAAACAAGACCCATCGATATGCTGTCTGCAAGAGACTCATTTTAGAACCAAAGACACCCCCAGATTGAAAGTGAGGGGGTGGAAAACCATTTACCATGCTAATGGACACCAAAAGAAAGCTGGGGTGGCAATCCTCATATCAGACAAATTAGATTTTAAACCAAAGATTGTAATAGATGAGGAAGGCACTATATCCTACTTAAAGGGTCTATCCAACAAGAAGATCTAACAATTGTAAATATCTATGCCCCTAACATGGGAGCAACCAATTATATAAGGCAATTAATAACAAAAGCAAAGAAACACATCGACAACAATACAATAATAGTAGGGGACTTTAACACCCCCCTCACTGAAATGGACAGATCATCTAAGCAAAAGATCAACAAGGAAATAAAGACTTTAAATGACACACTGGACCAAATGGACTTCACAGACATATTCAGAACATTCCATCCCAAAGCAACGGAATACACATTCTTCTCTAGTGCCCATGGAACATTCTCCAGAATCGATCACATCCTAGGTCATAAATCAGGTCTCAATCGGTACCAAAAGACTGGGATCATTCCCTACCTATTTTCAGACCACAATGCTTTGGAACTAGAACTCAATCACAAGAGGAAAGTTGAAAAGAACTCAAATACATGGAGGCTAAAGAGCATCCTACTAAAGAATGAATGGGTCAACCAGGAAATTAAAGAAGAATTAAAAAAACTTATGGAAACCAATGAAAATGAAAACACAACTATTCAAAATCTTTGGGATGCAGCAAAGGCAGTCCTAAGAGGAAAGTATATAGCAATACAAGCCTTTCTCAAGAAACAAGAAAGGTCTCAAGTACACAACCTAACCCTACACCTAAAGGAGCTGGAGAAAGAACAGCAAATCAAGCCGAAACCCAGCAGGAGAAGAGAAATCATAAAGATCAGAGCAGAAATCAATGAAATAGAAACCAAAAGAACAGTAGAACAGATCAATGAAACTAGGAGCCGGTTCTTTGAAAGAATTAACAAGATTGATAAACCCCTGACCAGACTTATCAAAAAGAAAAGAGAAATGAACAACAAAATCAACAAAATCATGAATGAAAGGAGAGATCACAACCAACACCAAAGAAATACAAACAATTATAAGAACATATTATGAGCAACTCTATGCCAGCAAATTAGATAACCTGGAAGAAATGGATGCATTCCTAGAGATGTATCAACTACCAAAATTGAACCAGGAAGAAATAGAAAACCTGAACAGACCTATAACCACTCAGGAAATTGAAGCAGTCATCAAAAATCTCCCAAAAAACAAAAGCCCAGGGCCAGACGGCTTCCCAGGGGAATTCTACCAAACATTTCAAGAAGAATTAATACCTATTCTTCTGAAACTGCCCAAAAAATAGAAATGGAAGGAAAACTTCCAAACTCGTTTTATGAGGCCACCATTACCTTGATCCCAAAACCAGACAAAGACCCCATCAAAAAGGAGAATTACAGACCAATATCCCTGATGAACATGGATGCAAAAATTCTCACCAAAATACTAGCCAATAGGATCTAACAGTACATTAAAAGGATTATTCACCACGACCAAGTGGGATTTATCCCTGGGCTGCAAGGTTGGTTCAACATCCGCAAATCAATCAATGTGATACAATACATTAACAAAAGAAAGAACAAGAATCATATGATCCTCTCAATAGATGCAGAAAAAGCTTTTGACAAAGTACAGCATCCTTTCTTGATCAGAACGCTTCAGAGTATAGGGATAGAGGGTACATACCTCAATATCATAAAAGCCATCTCTGAAAAACCTACAGCGAATATCATTCTCAATGGGGAAAAATTGAGAGCTTTCCCCCTAAGGTCAGGAACGCAGCAGGGATGTCCACTATCACCACTGCTATTCAACATAGTATTGGATGTCCTAGCCACAACAATCAGACAACAAAAAGAAATCAAAGGCATCCAAATTGGCAAAGAAGAAGTCAAACTCTCACTCTCTGCAGATGATATAATACTTTATGTGGAAAACCCAAAAGACTCCACCCCAAAACTGCTAGAACTCATACAGGAATTCAGTAAAGTGGCAGGATAGAAAATCAATGCACAGAAGTCAGTGGCATTCCTATACACCAACAAGACAGAAGAAAGGGAAATTAAGGAGTCGATCCCATTTACAATTGCACCCAAAACCATAAGATACCTAGGAATAAATCGAACCAAAGAGGCAAAGGATCTGTACTCAGAAAACTATAAAATACTCATGAAAGAAATTGAGGAAGACACAAAGAAATGGAAAAACGTTCCATGCTCATGGATTGGAAGAACAAATATTGTGAAGATGTCAATGCTACCTAGAGCAATCTACACATTCAATGCAATCTCCATCAAAATACCATCCACTTTTTTCAAAGAAATGGAACAAATAATCCTAAAATTTGTATGGAACCAGAAAAGACCCCGAATAGCCAGAGGAATGTTGAAAAAGAAAACCAAAGCTGGTGGCATCACAATTCCGAACTTCCAGCTCTATTACAAAGCTGTCATCATCAAGACAGTATTTTACTGGCACAAACACAGACACATAGATCAATGGAACAGAATAGAGAGCCCAGAAATGGACCCTCAACTCTATGGTCAACTACTCTTTGACAAAGCAGGAAAGAATGTCCAATGGAACAAAGACAGTCTCTTCAAAATGGTGCTGGGAAAATTGGACAGCCACATGCAGAAGAATGAAACTGGACCATTTCCTTACACCACACACAAAAATAGACTCCAAATGGTTGAAAGACCTCAATGTGAGACAGGAGTCCATCAAAATCCTAAAGGAGAACACAAGCAGCAACCTCTTCGACCTCAGCCGCAGCAACTTCTTCCTAGAAACATCACCAAAGGCAAGGGAAACAAGGGCAAAAATGAACTATTGGGACTTCATCAAGATAAAAAGCTTTTGCACAGCAAAAGAAACAGTCAACAAAACCAAAAGAGAACCGACAGAATGGGAAAAGATATTTGCAAATGACATATCAGATAAAGGGCTAGATCTAAAGTCTATAAAGAACTTATCAAACTCAACACCCAAAGAACAAAGAATCCAATCAAGAAATGGGCAGAAGACATGAACAGACATTTTTCCAAAGAAGACATCCAAATGGCCAACAGACACATGAAAAAGTGCTCAACATCGTTCAGCATCAGGGAAATCCAAATCAAAACCTCAATGAGATACCGCCTCACACCAGTCAGAATGGCGAAAATTAACAAGTCAGGAAACGACAGATGTTGGTGGGGATGCGGAGAAAGGGGAATCCTCTGCACTGTTGGTGGGAATGCAAGCTGGTGCAACCACTCTGGGAAACAGTATGGAGGTTCCTCAAAAAGTTGAAAATAGAGCTACCATATGATCCAGCAATTGTACTACTGGGTATTTACCCCAAAGATACAAATGTAGGGATCCGAAGGGGTACGTGCACCCCGACATTTGTAGCAGCAATGTCCACAATAGCCAAACTGTGGAAAGAGCCAAGATGGACATCGACAGATGAATGGATAAAGAAGACGTGGTATATATATATAATGGAATATTATGCAGCCATCAAAAGGAATGAGATCTTGCCATTTGCAACGATGTGGATAGAACTGGAGGGTGTTATGCTGAGCGAAATAAGTCAATCAGAGAAAGACATGTATCATATAACCCCACTGATATGAGGAATTCTTAATCTCAGGAAACAAACTGAGGGTTGCTGGAGTGGGGGGTAGCGTGGGAGAGATGGGTGGCTGGATGACAGACATTGGGGAGGGTATGTGCTATGGTGAGCGCTGTGAATTGTGCAAGACTGTTGAATCTCAGATCTGTACCTCTGAAACAAATAATGCAATGTATGTTAAGAAAAGAAAAAAGAAGATAGCAGGAGGGGAAGAATGAAGCGGGGGAAATTGGAGGGGGAGACAAACCATGAGAGACGATGGACTCTGAAAAACAAACTGAGGGTTCTAGGGGGGAGGGGGGTGGGAGGATGGGTTAGCCTGGTGATGGGTATTAAAGAGAGCACGTTCTGCATGGAGCACTGGGTTTTATGCACAAACAATGAATCATGGAACACTACATCAAAAACTAATGATGTAATGTATGGTGATGAACATAACAATAAAAAAATTTTTAAAAATAAATAAAATAAAATCTTTTTTAAAATGCCTAAAAAAAAAAAAAAGACTTCACCTTTACTTCAAAGTTCACTTCCTTTTTTTCTGAAACCTGCCCCTTAAGTTTTCTTAGAGCCTATTAATAATAAAGTAATGCAGAAAACAAAGAGTGCTTTTGCTCCTTTCTGTCCTTTTTTAAAAAGGATATTACCATCAATGACTGGGAAGTTCAGAACTTTTATATTTACCACAAAAGAGTCTCATAAATAAATTCAATAAAGCAAAAGCTTAAATCAGCACAGAAAACTCGGGTGGAATGAGTCATGACCTGGACTGCACCAATGGGGACAAAAATAATCAACACAAAATTTTAAAACCAGAAGGTATTCCTTTATATTCCTAATCAACCAGGCTAGAAAGAAATACTTGCACATGGATTCTAGAGAGAAATAATATCTGCTTTGCACAGAATTTAAGAGCTAAAAGGGCCTTAGAAATCACTTATACTGATCCTCTCATTGTGTTGGTTGAAACTGAAGCCCAAAGAGGGTTAAAGAAGGAAATAGTGAATTCACCAAGCTCATCAAGAACCTCAAGAAGACATTTAAGTTAAATAATAGACAAGAAAATAAGCATGCCTCTGACCTAACTAAGGGCCAGGTTCAACAGCATAAAATACAGAAGTGAAATAAAAAGCAAATAGTAACCAAAGAGAAACATCTTGTTCTAGCAAGAAAAACTGTCCTCTAGCATCCTTGCCTAAGAGTTGAAAAAAATCCTAGCACATCAAATCTGATTCACTAGGTAGTTCTTTTTACCCTTTTTTGATACAAGTTCCCATTATTCTACATGACTCTGACCATTCTAACTTTTGTTTCCTCAATGAGATGCATATTTTGGGGCTTCAATTATACTATATACAGTTTGCAAAAGCAGAGACTGTGTCATTATCTTTTGTATAACTCCAAAGGATATCTATCAATATATTGATAATATATTCATAGAGTCTTAACCAATGCTTAGTGAATTAATATATAATCTAATACAACCAGTTCTCCTGTATTAGATCTCCTTTGTTTAATTTTCATTAGAAGTTACGCTCGAAGGGAATTTCTGACTGATATATTTTATGGTTCCTTTCTCCAAGTCAAAAGCTATACAGCAGGCTTTATATATTTATTTGCTTAATAAATTATTGTTCACAGAAGTGATTATGGAAAACTATAACAGGGGCTGCATAAGTAGGGAGTTTGAGGAGTAAGAATAGGTAGAACATTCAAAGGTAACATTAATGGAAAGAATAAAATACTAGTAATTTTCTAAAACTGTTAGAATATTTACATACAAGATGAATTAGTAAAACAAGTAAGTTCATAGAGGCCCATCCTATTTAATACTTTTATAATTGTCCCCCAAAATGGGATTGAGAAAGTACACATCAGGATTGGACACAGGGAGGGCTGTCAACCCCATAGAAAATAAGACTTGAGTTCAAAGTAATCTTTAGATAAATATTCATTTAAAAAGGATAAAATAGTAAGGAGTTTAAAAATAAACAATAATACAATTAAACCAACAATGATAGAAAATAGGAAAAGATTAGCAAACAGAACACAGAATAATAATCTGAAAATGAAATAGCAGATATCTTATTTAAAACATTTTCATTATATAAGAACAAGTTACAAAAGTATATTACTTCCAAATAGAATTGTAATTTTTTTATTCTAAAAGTAATGGTCAGGGACTCTTGGATGGCTCAGTCGGTTAAGTGCCCGACTCTTGATTTCAGCTCAGGTCATGATCTCAGGGTCATGAAATCAAGCCCCACATTGGGCTCTGCACTGGGTGTGGAGCCCGCTTAAGATTCTCTCTCTTTCCCTCTGCCTCTCCCCCCACCACACACGCATTCTTGCTCTCTCTAAAACAAAAAAAAGGAACGGTCAAACACTTAACAATGAGAATTCTCACTAATAAGTATTTGTTTGATAATTGCATATTTTAAAAGGTCACACACAAAATGAAAAGGACTCAGAAAATCAGCAACAAAAAGTCTAATAGCCCAGTTAAGTACTGGGCTATTTTTAAAACTAGAAAATTGAGACATGTTATAATTGTCAAAAAGTATATAAGAATTAAAAAATATGGAAAAAAATATACAAAGCAGTATGTGAAGGGAGATGAAAAACAGGGCTAACACTTATTAAGCTACTCTTATAAGCTTAGCTTATAGGCTGGTCTTTTTATGAGGTAGGCACTTGATTTGCAGTATTTGTGTGGGTGTGTGAATGCACACGTGCACACATATATATACATACATATACACACACATGAGTGTGTGTGTATATGTATGTATACACACATATATGTATACACACACTCGTATGTATATATATGAGTGATTTTTTTAAACTCATTTAATCCTTAACAATAACCCAGAAAGGAATTAATATTATCATTATTCAGATGTAGAAACTGAAGCTAAGATTGTCCAGTCTTCCATGGCTTCAAATGACACAGCTGGGATACGAACAAGCTCACCTGAATCTTAGATCAATTAAGAAAATAAGCACTTTCTCCCATCTCTAGAAGATATAATTCTTAAATTATATCAGAAAAAACTTAGTTTATATAAAGAAGAAACTTTTTTTTTTTTTAAGATTTTTATTTATTTATTTGACAGAGAGAGAGAGACAGTGAGAGACGGAACATAAGCAGGGGGAGTAGGAGAGGGAGAAGCACGCTTCCTGCTGAACAAGGAGCCCGATGTGGGGCTCGATCCCAAGACCCCGGGATCATGACCCGAGCTGCAGGCAGATGCTTAACAACTGAGCCACCCAGGCGCCCCCAGAAAAGTTACTTCTTGATATGTGCCAAATCCAGATAGATATGACATTAAAACAATAAAAAATAAATAATAATGTTTCCAATGTTTTAAGTATTCACCTGCTTTCTAGACCAGACTAAGTAAAGATAGTCCTAACCTAAATAACCCTGTTAGAATTATGCTTTTAGGGGCGCCTGGGTGGCTCAGTCATTAAGCGTCTGCCTTCGGCTCAGGTCATGATCCCAGGGTCCTGGGATCGAGCCCCGCATCGGGCTCCCTGCTCCGCGGGAAGCCTGCTTCTCCCTCTCCCACTCCCCCTGCTTGTGCTCCCTCTCTGGCTGTCTTTCTCTCTGTCAAATAAATAAAACCTTAAAAAAAAAAAAAAAAAAAGAATTATACCTTTATAATTCTAGGTGATCTATATATAGCAGCTGTAGGACTTACGTTTAAATAGTTTTAGCATGAATCAATAAAACTGTACAGGAATTGTACAAAAACCATTAATTAACCTTAAGAATTTTTCAAATAAAATTCAGTACAAATTACCATCATTTTAACACATGGAGTTTTAAGGGTAGAGTAAGGGACAAAGGGCTGAGAAAAAGGAGAAAGCAAGTCCCGTTTTCTTCCACATTTGGTGGCTCACTTTAATGCTCTTCCCACCGGTAACTTGTTATAAAATTACTGATAAAATTCCAAAGACCAATATTCTCAAACATTCTAATTATAAATAAAGCCGAGACACAGCACAGCAAAAATGGCTAAAAAAAATACAAAATGAAATGTAAGACATACCTGAGATACATCATCAAGTTGAGGTTTTCCATAAAGGCTGGAAAGACTCTCTGCTCGCATGAGATACTCTGCTGTTCTTCTCTTCACAGCTTCTCGACGGGTCGGGCTTGACTCTCCTAAAAGGAGAAAACAAAGCCAGGACATGTGAAAAATAAACAAATTTTCTTTTATCCAATCTGAAGATTAACTTTTTACCCAGTTCATCACTTGTTCACATTTCTAACTAAAAAGAAGAGAGATTCAAAATTGGAACAGACATCAAAGTTATTAGTATCAGCAAGGTCTAAATATTACCACCATAAATTTGATTTATCCAAATTCAGAAATTTTCCTATTTAAATATATAGAGAGAACTTGATACCTTTTATAGGAGGTATTGATATAAAAGAAATGTAGTATAAAAAAGCTCTGCAAACAGAAAACTAGCCTAATCCAGGCAGTATGCAATTCCAATTCAACAAATTGGGACTAAATGCAGTAGATGTGTAGTAAGAGCCACGACATGGATTTGATATGTCTTTCTAAAAGTACCACCAAACTGGAGAATAAAATTACTTAGGGTAACTCTGAAGTCACTCTGATTTTTGTAAGCTTCATGGTTTTTTCATTAACAACGAATCGTCATCCACCTTACGACTGAAAATAAGAATGTAACTGAAATGTATGTTAACCAACTGGAATTAAAATAAAAACTTTTAAAAAAGAGAAAAAAATAATGTAATTGAAATCCCTGTAATATATAATTATAGGAAAATGAACAAGTCATTGACCCTGTCTGTCTCTTTCTCTAAACAAAGGGTATCCAAAGAACTCAAGACCTCGAAAAAGAGGTGGTCTAGCCCATGAAGGAAGTACCGGGCCCTCTCCTCTCTAGACTGGAATGATCCTAAGCTTTTACCCATTTTATATACCTGACTGTGATACAACATTTCGTTTGAAGAAAGGACTCCATGACTGAAAGTTTGAAAACCACTGTACTATATGATCTCTAAGGCTCCTTTCATAATATTCTATACATTTACGACTCATTTTTATCAAAGCACTTCATACACAGTACTTTTCTGCATTTTCTGAATGAAGTTAACCAAAAAGCAAGGATCATACAGTGGAAAGTGCCCTTGATTACATTCTGGAAACCATGGTTATCTAAATTCTGGCTCTGCTTCTCACTAGTCATGTGACCTATGATAAATCACCTCAACTCTCTGACCCTCCTCCTCATTCTCTAAATATATACTTCAAATGACTGCAGAGATTAAAGGAGACTATACATAAAAGACACCACAACAAAGACAGTTGTATACAAGAAGCACTAAATTGTAAAGGTTTTCAATCTTGGCTTCTCTCTAAACCAAATCCTACAAAATAACGTTCCTGTGTTGCTGAAGTGAACTGAACTGAATTATAGTAAAGCAGGTATTTTCCCCCCAAAGACTACTAGTAGAAAAACCTTATTTCTGCCTAGAATAGCATCTTCTATTTCTTCTGGGTAATGGCCCTTACTTCTCCCCTTTGTAGCCCTCCACCTCTCCACTTCCACTACCAGCCCTTGACAAGGTGGTGTGAAAGAAAACTGCATTCATGTTTCAGATCTCTGTTCCTCTGCCCCCTACTAGTCAGTCAAGGGTGAGTCCTCTGTCACAAGCTGGACCAATGACAGAACCCCACCCTCTTGGCCACAGTTGGAAAAGGGAGGAATTGGCCCAACACAAACTGGGCCAATCAGTCCCCCTCTGCTATTGACGCTGGAAATAAGAGGACTGGGAACTGCCAGCAGCCTTAGTTTCTGCCAATGCGCAAAGAACCAACCAGAAAGAGGGACTTTAACAGAGAGAAGCAGTTATGAGAGACAAAAAAAGGAATCCTGGTGTGACTGGGGTCCCAGATTTCAGCGGAAGCTACATTCCTGCCATTCTTTGCCTACTGCAGCTCAAATGTGAATTTTCTCACATGCAAACCGAAGAATCCAGACTGAATAGAGCCCTCAAAGAAAAACAGCAAGCAAATTGGGATTGCAATTTTGCTAAAAAAAAAAAAAAAAAAACCTTCTTTTCACAATTTTTACATTACTATTCCATCTCTTCTCTCCTTTATGAGTAACTCAAAAATATAACTAGTCTTGCGGGCAAGAATCTCTATCACTTCTTAACCACGGAATAGTCTACATTTATTAACTCTCCAACTCCTCAAACTTCAATTAAAATTACAATATCAGTATGATTCCTGCCTCTGTTCTTAAAATTCACTGAGTTTCTAAACCCAATCTTTTATTTTTATACAATGTATCTGTGAAAGTGACCTAAGTAATTGAAACATGTTGTGAAGGTAAAATGTGCCACATAAATAAGAAACATTCATTATTTCTACACATTACTCCTCCTTTAGTTTTGAGTTTACTGTTCATGAACTCTGCTACTTCCATTATCATGAGCACTTCTCATTGCAGGTTCTACCTTTCATGCCCTAATTTAAATCTCCCACTTAAAATTTCTGATTCAGCATAGGCTAAACTGTAATAGAAACTATGGCAATTTAGTTTTTTAACTCAGTGTGATTACAAGCTTTAACACAACTTCAAAATTTGCTTTATTCAAAAAAAATTAATTTGTCTCCCAAAATAATATGAAATTCAAAACTGCCAAGACTATGGAGCACCTAATTCAAGCTAGAGTTAAAACCACAGTTTGTAATCAAATCACTGTTTTTTAAACTTTGGGTATCTCTGCTGCTTTCTAGGCAGTCTCCATAGTAACAGAGAAACAAGAACCGGAAGCCAGCAGTTGAAATGGGACTCCTGCTGCTGACAGTGGTTCTGCTTCCATGGAAACAACAATGAAGTGATGGAATACTGAAGGCTTTTTAAAAGTAACCTTAAATATACATACTATGACTCCTTCCCTACCAGCCCCTTAAAAGTAGGTCACAACCACTGCTGATCAATAGTAGCAGCCAAGGATGAAAATCACCTCTTGCAGATTTCTACTGCTGGACACTTACTGAGGTTTGTGAAGTACTAGGAAGAAAAGATTAATCTATGGATTTCCAGAATAATTTTAACTGATCAAATTATTGATAAATATGACTTTAAACAGATATCAACTGGTTAAAAATTCTCCATCAACTCTAACCTTATCTTCATCTTCATGTTAAGACACACACACAGCCCATAATGAATATTTTTCAAGGAAAATTAGGTTATCTGGAATTCAACTTTTAATCCCATATTGGGTCATGTAACCATTATTTCTTCAGTATTATATCCAGGTAGACACTTAATAAATGCTTTTAAAAATGGATACATATTTTACATTCCACCTAAAGATAAACCAGTACCTTCATTAAGTTTCTCTACATTTCTGTTAATAATTTGGATACAGTAAGAATTTCCACCAGGCTCTGGCATTCAAAAGAGAAAACCTACTCTCATTATTTACTAACCTTTATGTCAAAAAGTTCCACTGTACCAGAAAAAACGTCTTATGTATATTGTGTCAACCTTATCAATTTCTGATCAGGAGAGAGGATGGATATAGGGTGATTACAGAGTATGATCTGTGAAAGAATCGGGTGTAGCTGAACAGAAATGAGAAAGTCCAAAGTTGTCCCTGAAATTTTTAGAAACACTGCACTGACTATCCTGCGTGTCTCTGAGCACCAACTCTGACTTAAGTTACTAAGTTTTATAGAAGGGACAGTCTATAGATAATGGAATCATGAAATTCTAATTTATTTAAGAAGCCATCACCTCTTGGCACTCCTTCATAATATTAAATCCTGTTTATAAGAGATATATTACCTTCCTTATTTAACTGAGGAACTTAAGGCTCAGGAATGTGGAATGTCTTTCTTAGCAAAGTTATTATGAGACTAAACTGAAACCAGGTCTTATGATACCATGCTTCAGATGATGAAGTGGATTGCGCTACTGTTACTGAGTAGAACAAACAAGAAAAATACAGAGCATGGGATAAGTACGAGTGAGTACGGGAAGAAAGATGAAGAGAAAATAAGCATAGCATAAGAGTTGAGACAGGAGCCTATCAGACAAGATAGCAGAGTACAATTAGACAGAAAGAGACTGAGATGACAGACAAGGACACAAGAAAATTAGAGCTACAAAGGGGTATAAATTTCACACTGTGTGAAAGAGAATGGGCCTTTCTAAGAAACAGTGGTCTCTCAAAACATCCTTGTTACCCAAGGATTTCTTTGGAAAACACGGGCCTTTTCTCATTTACCCATAAAAAAACCAAAAGGCGTTTTTATTCACAGAAGTAGTGAAAATCAGTTTCACAAACTAGAATAAAAAGTAGTTCTTCCAATTCTGTTGTTCTACCCTTAGCCACCAAAAAGAATATTGCAAATGCCTCATCATTGGTTCAACAAAAGAAAAGCAATGCTGAAGGAAAAATTAACAATGCTAGACTACTTGAAAGTAAATACGTATTTTATGGAAAATTTTAAGGGATTTTTAAGAGTATTTTGACTATACCTGATTTTTGCTACTCGCACAGAATTTAATCCCCACATAAGACTCTACTTAGGCACATCTTATATTCTTATCTCTATTTCTCTATTCCAACAAACACTCTCCCAATAGCCCCTCTGCCACTGTGTTCCTGGTCAAACATGCCAGGTTTTTAACTCAGATTTATCATATTAGAAAGAACATTCAAATCAATGTGGGTTTGAGGGAATGAGTTTTTGTTTATTGGTGCTTTTTTTTTTTTAACAACTTTAGTAACATAAAAAAAATGTGCCTGTTTGAGATGGCCTTGGTGGTTACAGTTGTTTTTTTTTTTTTAGTGTTGATTTATTATAGTTAATGGGTTTTTTGTTCTTTTCAGGTATAGCCTACCATTTCTGACTTATGCTAAGTGTTCTGACAACAAAAGGCAACCTTGAGAAAAACAGTAATTTATGTTCTACATGTTTACCACAACTGGGGCCATCAGCCTCTCCACATAGAACAAAACCCGGTCAGTCAGGGAATCTGCAACCCATTTGCATTTAACCAAACCCATATTAATGTCTTTTCAAAACCAAGTGTTATGTGACCCTCTAGAAGTTCAAAAAGTCACCAAAGAATAGTAAAAGCAAAAGTCATAATAATATTCATGTCCAGGCATTGCCTCAATTATGACTGCCTTCAATGCTGTTTAGCAGTTTTCCTGTCAGTTAATACTGAATGAAAACTAACACATCATTAAATCAGAGCGTTAAATGCCTACAGAGACAGTCTTCTCTTAGATTTAATAATTTTTTTCCTGCCTAACCCATTTTAAAATTGTTTTGCAATAAAGGGGAGTACCCAAAACATTAACTATTCAATCCTTTCATAAGAACGTTGCCTGGCCAGTCTCTTTGTGACACTAAACTCTTGTCCAGATAGGTAGATACATACATAGATACATAATCAATCCCCTAAGTATCCCTTATACTGTAATCAGTGGCTTCTAAAAGATTAAGATAAAAAGTTTAAAAAGAACTAGAGATATATCAAAGGAAAAAGGAATGAAGAATTAAAACCTAGGAGCTAAAATTTTGCCTTCTGAGATGGAATAAAAATAAGATAAGGGAAAATATGGAAAAGAAACTCCACATAAACTAAGAATTTTTTTATCTGCTATACTAGTAAATATGAAAAGTCCCCCAAACCTCACAAAGGCTTTTTGCTCATTTCTTTTACTGGCTGTAAGAGACAGCTTAAGTAGGAAATCCATGGAAGGCTCTAAAGTCCAACAATTGTTTTCTTGATGTCATGATAATGGATCACATATTTTCTTTTGAGATGATGTCAAGTGATCAACAGAATTACTGACTATAAGCAGTTAATGCTTCTGAATCCTGAAGGTTTCACAGACTCCTTTAATGCATCCCCACCTTAAAAAATTAAACTGACTCAGTGTATACCAGAATTAGAACAGACTCCATTCCATCTCCAGATTTATTTAACATGAAGATAAATATCTCCACATTTAAACAATTAAAAGAATGTGTCAAGCAATACACCCACAGTATATCACATGTGAAGGCCATATCAGGATAACAACGAAAATCCTCCCCAGGAAGTAAGGAAGCCACCAGGGTGAAAAAGTTCTCCACAATCACATATTCCTGCTCCTCCTATCATCTTCAGAAAGAAAGATGCCCAACAGTTACCGAGCATCTATTATGTTCCAGACACAGTTATCTCAATGTTTACAGCCATTTCAGTGTTGTCACAGAAACCTCACATATAGAAGACCCTCCAAAAAATTTTGTTTAATAAATGAATGGAAAAGCAAATGAATGATTTTGCACCACTACTACATGGTCTGATAACAATACCTTCATGCCTAGAGATGCTCCAATTACCTCTTCCTGTAACTTAGTGCCTTTCTTGAACTTAGTTAAAATAAATGCATTTCAGGAAATGCCTATAATTACTGTCTTTATCTTCTGTATAGGTGAAATCATAAGAAAGGAATATGGGGGAACCCAGCACAGAAGTGGTATGGTTGGACTAAAAGGACAATTTACATTTTTATTTACTTTTATGAAAAATTGTCATGACAGCATCAGTGAGGGAAACACAAGCGCAGATATTCTACTTCACTGTAAACCACTGTGTTAAACAGAATAAAGTCTATGAACTTTTTATTGTTTGACAATTACAATTTTGGAAAATCAATATGCCTGTACAATGATCTGGTTATTTTTCAAAAGAAACACACTTTGAGACCACTAATGGCGACACAGTAAGCTTATGAGAAAAAGCAGATTTACGTTTTCAGTACTTCCTAAAAGAGAATAAACTCAACTTCTGTGTAATTTACATAAGACTCAATGTTTAATTATTAAGGTTGACTTAAGCTGTAAGTTATATAAAACTATGTAACTCAAGTAATTATGAAATAATGATTGACTCCACAAAGTGCCTAATACCTGCTAGTATTGAAGTAGCAGTTTTCCATTTAAGGTTTTTTAGTTTGGTTTGGTTCACCTGAAAATACATTTCTTCTGAGCAGAATTAAGGCTTTTTCCAGTAATCACAGGAATTAAATCAACCCTCTCATTTTAATGTTTTTAAACTGTGTTGCTAAAGATACAAAAATGTGGGGATACTGATGACCGAGACCATCTAGTAAAAGACCCTTCGAGAATCCTCATCTCTCTGCTTTTGCAACAGAGCAGCTGTGCCTCACACAGATTCACATGAATGAAAATATTTAGACGAGAAACCACCCATTTAGTTTATTTTCCATACGACTTTCCTGTAATTATTTTGCAAACTGTTCACACAACAATACATAAAAACATCTGCAAAAACAGGTAATTAATGTGTCAAGCCAAACTAATGCATTTTTTATGGTGTCCATGCTTCGTCAACTGTAATTATAACTCTTTTTTAAGCAAATGATGATGTGTTTGTTGCAATGTGCAAGTGGTTATTTTAGATGCTCTGTTTACTGTTCATACAATCTGAATATAAAACTCCACAGCTACTTTACCCTACATCAATGTTTTACCTAGCCTTTTTTTTTTTTTTTTTTTTGCAGAAGCAGGAATGTGGTTCTCTTTTCCAAGCTATAATTTCCAGTAAACATTTTTGTCATTAAAACATGAAACTCTCAACATAAAAGTTGACACCAAAATAACCAATTCAAGAAACATCTGACAGAAAACAATTCACCCAGACCTTCTTCCTGCAGTTGTAAACCTATGGGAAATACAGCACTTTAAGCCCATCAGCTGCAGGATACCAAGCCTCCTGAATATCATTTAAGTTTAGAAGGCTCGTTATTGGTTTTTAATGTATAGTATCTATTCCATCTAGACCCACCAGACACATATATGTTTGACAGGAGACCAACAAATGAAGAAACAAATCCTGCTCAAAATATATTGTTTCATATTCATATGTGTTGGTTCTAACTAAAGAAAAGGTCATCATCATTATTATTACTATTACTATTATGCACTTACTAATATTGCATACCAATAATCATCCTCAAATGGACATTCCTGAAGGCCCAAGTTTTCTGGTCTCCAAAGCTAATAAAATCTAAAAGGAAGGAAGCAGCACAACCCTTTAATATTTTTGTAAGGTCCGTCCTCTTTTTAAAAAAGGCAATTTTTAAAACATCTATGATGATTACCTGTAGTACAGAAAAATCCTAATAAAGAATTCTTAGGAAACAAGGTTTTATGTTTATTTTCACAACTAAATTTATTAGAAATAGTGTAGAATTAACCCTGCTGGGTCCAAACTTATGTAGCTCCTCATTTTGATACAAATATTTCTAAACTGAGCTATTCCGTTCTTCCCTTGACTATTAGCTACTGTGATATGCTAAAAGTGCCTGTCTATCCCCACCTTGTTCCCAACTAGAACATGAGCAAAGTATTACAGCAAATCAAATAACAGTTTCCCAACTGCCAAGCTTTAATTTTAGGTCAAATACTTATTTGGCAGAATTTGGGGTTGGGTCTGATCAAAACAGAACAGAGTTCCTGTTCCAAGGATGCTAGAATAGGAAAGACATGACTAAGACTAGGTAAGGGAATAGGATGGAAGCTTATTAAAGCTGGAAACCAAACTCAGGGTCAGATAAGCAAGAAGTCTCAACACTGAGTCCCACTACTTAAAGTGATTACTACAAATATAATAATTATAATAATAAATACAATTAATGTGGGGTGCCTGGGTGGCTCAGCCAGTGGAGCAACTGACTCTTGGGTTACGGCTCGGGTCATGATCTTGCAGTCATGGGATCGAGCCCCACGTTGGGTCAGAGTCTGCTTCAGATTCTCTCGTCCTCTTCCCCTCCCTTTGCCCCTCCCCGCCCCACATGTGCTTTCTCTCTCTAAAATAAATAAATAAAATCTTTTTTAAAAATACAATTAATGCCATTTCAAACGGCTGAATTCAACACATTGTCAAACCTTTGAGACACATATACTAATGTCTGTGCAGAGTACTGATATACCTAGACAGAAGACATTTTAAACCTATTTGGTATTTTTAAGAGCTACTTTCATGCATCCTAGCTGTTTACTACACATACTTTGGAATTCAACTTATTTATCACCTCCTGCAAAAGCTTTCCCTATAAGCCTTCTCCTTCTCCCTGGTCAAGTGCCTATTTATATGGATTTATAGAGTCATTCTCATTCAAAATATTTATAGAGAATTTCCTATGTAACAGGCACTGTGCCAGAAAATACAATGAATGAGAAAATACCTTGCCTTCAAGGATATTACAAATAAAGAGATATTCATTCAATAACTGCACAAATAATTATTTCATTGTAAATATGATAAGTACTTGAAGCAAAACAGTGTGCAATGACAGCAAAGTTCAGAAAGTCTATTCTGGTGTGAACAGAGGTGAAAAAAGGTTCCCTTGAGGAAACACCATTGAAACTGAGACCTGATGAACAAGAAGGAAATATCAATTGAAAAAGTACATTAAAGCACTCAAACAGACCCCAGCTTGTGTAAAAGTTCAACCATGGGAAGGGCCGTGGTGCCTTCCAAGAGGTAAAAAAAAGCCCACTGTGGCTAAAAAAGAATAAGTGAATAGGACTGGTTCAATATGAGCCTGGAGAGAAAGTCAGAAACCAAACCACTCATAGCCTGATAGACCATAATATCTTTGGATTTTATCCTCAAAGTAATGAGTTTAATGCAAGGAAGTGACATGATTAGAGTCTATTTTCAAAAGGTCAGCTAGGCTTGGTAGAGACAGAATGGTTTAGAATCAAGGAAGAGAGACAAGGAATCATCAAATATTTTTTAACAATAAAAACACAAAAACTAACAAAATTAAACAGAAATTCTGGAATTAAAAAACAGCACGCTGAGCTGGAAAAAAAAAAGAATCAGCAAATTTGAAGATACATGAGTAAACATTATCCACTCTGAATAAAATTAAACAATAAAAAAGGAAAGGGGGGCCAGCCTAAGACCACCTGTTGATAGCATCAAGCACACCAACATATACATAATGCAGTTCACGAAATAGAAAAGGGGGAGAAAAAGGCAGAAAGAGCCAAAAAACTTCCCAAATTGATGAACACTGATCTACATATCCAAGAAGATTATCAAATACCAAGAATACAACACCAAGAAGGATAAGCTCAAAGAGATCCACATCTAAACACATAATAGCCGAACTATCAAAAGCCAAAACAGAAAATCTTAAAAGAAGCAAAAGATAAACTCATTTCTTCTCCGAACTGATTTAAAGGATAAGTCCATTTAAACAATAATTATAAGACTACAGTGTAGAGCTTATACCAAAATGTAACATATATGATAACACTAGCGAAAAGATGTAAGAAGGGAAAAAGCTATACTGAAGTAAAGTTTTCTATATATTACTAGAATTCAGGTAATTTTACTCTTAAGTACAATATTTTAAGTATTTATTGCTATAATCTTCAGAAAAACCACTATGGAAAATAAACTCAAAATGACATAGTCCACCAAAAAAAAAAAAAAAATGTACTTACCACACAAGAAGGCAGTAAAAAACGAAAAGGAGACATGTAGAAAATAGCAAAATGGCAAGCATAAATCCAACCACACTATTAAAAATATTAAATGTATATGGATTAAACATGCCAATCAAAAGGCAGAGATTATAAGGCTAGATATTTTTTTTAAAAAGATCCAACTGTATCCTGTCTACAGGAAACACACTTAGATTCAAAGAAACAAACCTATTGAAAGTAAATAGCTTTACTAACACCCAACAAAACAGATTTTAAGAAAAACAAATGTCACTAGGGACAAAAACAGACACTTTATAATGTTAAAAGTTAAATTAATCAGAAAGATATGTTATAAACATGCATGCATCTAATAAGAGTCCTAAAACAGATGAAGCAAAAACAGACAGAAATAAAAGGAGAATTTCAAGCTGAGTGAAAATGTAAACAACATAATTAAAATTTCTGGTATATAGCAAAATCAGTACTTAGAAGGACTTTATAGCTTTAAAGACCTATGTTGAGGGCGCCTGGGTGGCTCAGTTGGTTAAGCGACTGCCTTCAGCTCAGGTCATGATCCTGGAGTCCCGGGATCGAGTCCCACATCGGGCTCCCTGCTTAGCGGGGAGTCTGCTTCTCCCTCTGACTCTCCCCCCTCTCATGTGCTCTCTCTTATTCTCTCTCTCTCAAATAAATAAATAAAATCTTTTAAAAATAAATAAATAAATAAATAAAGACCTATGTTGAAAAGATCTCAAATCAATAACCTAAGCTTCCACCCCTTAAGATGAAACAAATCTAGCAATGAAGAGCAAACTACACAAAGAATGCGAAGAAGCAGAAACCAATTAAATAGAAAACTAAAAAAGAGAATACAAATGAAATCAAAAGTTGGTTCTTTGAAAAGATGAAATTGATATTTATCTAGACCAACTAAAAAAAAAAAAGACACTACAATCAAAATAATGAACATATCCATCACTCTCAATTAACAATTCTTTTTTTTTTTTTTTTTTTAAGATTTTACTTATTTACTTGAGAGAGAAAGCACGAGAGGGGGAAGAGTCAGAGGGAGAACAGACTCCCCACTGAGCAGGGAGCCCAATGCGGGACTGGATCTCAGGACGCTGGATCATGACCTGACTCGAAGGCAGATGCTTAACTGACTGAGCCACCCCAAGCACCCTCTTTTTTGGGGGGGGTATGGTAGGCTCCATACCCAATGTGGGGTTTGAACTCACAACCCCAAGATCAAGGGTCACATGCTCTACCAACTCAGCCAGCCAGGGACCCTACAGTTAACAATTCTTTATCTTGCCTTCATTTTTGAAATATATTTTCACTGGGTACAGAATTCACTTGACAGACGTTTTCTCTACATATGTTAAAGGTGTTAATCAACAGTCTTCTTGACTGCATTGTTTCTGACAAGAAATCTGACATCATTCTCATCTTCGTTCTTCTATCTGCGTCTGCCTGCTTTTAATTTTAAGATTTTCTCTTTAACACTGGCTTTGAGAAATTTGATTAGAATGTGCCTGGGTATAGGTTTTCATGTCTCTTATGCCTGGGGTTTGTTGAGTTTCTTGGTCCTGTAGATTATCTGCATCAAATTTGGAAAGCTTTCAGGCATTATTCACTCAAATAATACTCAGTCGCCCTCTTGCCCTCCCTCTTCAGGGGCTCCAATTACATGGAGAAAAAATTGTTCTATAGCTTACTGATGTTATATTAATTTTTGCTTGATTTTTTCATCTCTGTTTCATTTTGGATAGTATCTATTGCTATGTCCTCCACTTCATTAATCCTTTCTTCTTCAGTATCTAATCTGCCATTATTTTTCATTTCCCATACTGTAGCTTTCATTTCCAGAAGTTCAATTTGGGTCCTTTGTAAACCTTCCATTGCTCTACTTAACTCTACATAATTAATACATTTTTATTAAGTTGTAAAATCCTCATCTTTTCATTTTAACATCTGTGTCAATTCTGGGTGGATTCTGAATGACAGATTTCTTCCTCACTATGGGTCACAGTTTTCCTGTTTCTTTGAATAAATGGTAATTTTTTATTAGATGCCAGCCATTGTGGATTTTCCCTTATTAGGTGGTAGATATCTTCTTATTCCTACAAATACTGAGCTTTGTTCTGGAATACAGTTATGATTCTTAGAAGCAGCTTATTAATCCTTTTGGGTCTTGTTTCTGAGATTTGTTAGGGTGGGTCTGGAGCAAACTATTATGCCACACTAATAGTGACTTTTGAATATTCTACCCAATGCCCCATGAAAGAGGTTTGCAAGACTACCCATTAGGAATAGACACTATTCCCAGCCCTGTGTGGGCACCCAGAATGTTTCCCCTAATCATTTCAGTGGATCTTTCTCTCACCTTGGGTCATTTCTCCACAGCCATGCACTAATCACTACTCCATTAAGTATTCCAGGGGACACTGCAAATCTCTGTACAGCCATCTCCTCTCTAGCTAAAACACTAGGCATTAAGCAATGCTCCTGCAAGCTCTAACTGCAAACTCTGCTTTGGTCTTGCTGGATTTGGCCCCATCTCCTCAACTTGGAGGTCTTGCCACAATTCATCTACCTTCCTTCTTCCTGAGCCACAACCTGGAAACTCAAGACAGTAAGCTGGGCAATCTTAAGACTCACGTTATCTGTTGCATCTCTCTCAAAACCACTGTCTGATGTCCAGTGTCTTGAAAACCACTGTTACATATACTTTGTCTGGCTTTTCAGTTTCTTCAGGAAGGAGGGTAAATACAGTCCCTGTTGCCCATCGTGGCCAACAGTGGAAATCCTAGTTTTTTTTGTTTTTTGGTTTGTTTTGTTTTGTTTTTATCCCCTTCACCTATTTCACTCATCCCCCTACCCACCCTCCCCTCTGTTAACCATCTGTTTGGTCACTATATTAAGAGTCTGTTTTTTGGTTTGTCTCTTTTTTTTTTTCCTTTGTTCATTTGTTTTATTTCTTAAATTCCACATATAAGTAAGTGGAAGTCCTAGTTTTAATGTGGCTACTGGAAATTTTTTAATTACATATGTGTGTCACATTGTATTTCTATTATACAGTGTTATTTTACACAGTCACTGAAATTATATAATGTTGAAATCCCCTAAGAAAGTAGGGTAAGGAGGCTAAGAAGGCTGACAACCAAGTCTCAATAAACTTCAACATTTAAAGGTTAAGTGGGGAAGAAGGAGCTGGCAAAGTAGACTTAAAAAGGTTAATCTAAGAATTAGAAAACTAAAAGTACAGTGTCGTTGGAATAACGGGCAATTCGGGAAAGCAGAGGTTGTATGAAATAGTTACTGAAGATTGTATATATGTAAGTTAACAAAAGAATATTAAGAATAAGAGACATTATTCAGAGTCCAGTGAAGATTAGTAACAATGAATTCATTTTAGTTACCAATCTGTCCAGAGTATGTGGTTTCTTCCAATAGCACTCAGCTGCCCAGTTGTCTGCCTCTGTAAACCAGAAGTCACAGCAACATGGATACTCCAAAACAAATGGATAAATTAATCCAGGGCTGGAGTTTTGCCAGGTAAATGTGATAAAAGATCAGAAGGGGGATTAAGGTATCTGCGAAAAGACTATGAAATGATGGATCATGAAAACTAAGATAAACAGAGAAATGGAAGACAGCTGAGAGATGTTAAAAGAGAAAAATGCAGGAAAGTACATAATAATGGCACTTTTTAAATTGTTTATTTACCAGTCTTCCCCCCTCAATAACTTATAAGTGCTCATTGATTTTAGTGAGCATAACAGTCATCCATTAAAGTTTTGTTGAATGGAACAAAATTGACCTTTCTAGATCACACAATGCAAATTCTACTGGATCACTTCATTTAAAAGGATTATTACCATGTACTGATGTCACATTTTTGCCTCTTATTATTTATTAGTTCTAATCTTGCTTCTTGTTGCTTGGGCAAAGATGGGCCTTGTATTAATAGTACAAGTCAGGGCATTGTCCCCTATCCCCATAAATAATAAACCAATCAACTACAATAAGAAATTCAATTTGGAGTTCTTTTTTCTAATTTCTGCTTTTATTTGTCCTGAGTACTCAACATCTTTGTTCTTTATTGGCCTTTAGGGTACTTTTCTTTTGTAGGAGAATGAGTTATCACTGATCTGGACTCAATCAAGGTAACTTATTTTACAACACAATTTGACTGTATTTGTGAGCTTTTCACTCGCAGCCAATAAAATATGTTTTCATTAATCAGAATAATTTAATAATATCTCATGCAGATCAAGAATCAATTTAATCATAAGTAGTTATAACTATTCTGTAATGATTGGCTAACTACCAAAAAAAAGACAGAGACTACTAAAAGTTAGTGTCCTACAAACAAATAGTGTCCATGTAATAGAAAGTATCATGAAGTTCTCAATTAATTCTTTTTAATGTAGCAAGCATTCCCATTTCAAGAGCTATTTAAAATGATTAAATAGGCAGGGTGGCTTGGCCATAAAGAAAACCCCAACAAATGTCAAAAAACTGAAATCATTCAAAATTCTTTAACACCATGGAATTAAGCTATAAATCAGTAACAAGAAGATAACTAGAAAAATCTCAACTGCTGGGAAATTAAGTAGTATGTTTATCATGTTTAGAAATGTATTACTTAGAAGTAATTCACAGGTACAGAAACAGACTAATGGACCCCTAAAAATGGCTATGTCCTAACCCAGGAACCTGTAAATAAATTACTTAACTTGGCTAAAGTGACTTTACAAATGTGATTAAGGTTAAGAATCTTGAGATAGAGCAATTATCCTGGATTATCATAGTAGGCCCAACCAAATCACATCGGTCCTTAAAATCAGGTAACCTTTCCTTGTTGAGAATCAGGGTGAGACGTAACTAGGAAAGAATGGTCAAAGGGATGTAACACTGCTGACTTAGAAGATGGATGCAGGCAAGCCGGCAGCCTCTAGAAGCTGGAAAAAACAAGGAAACAGATTCTCCCCTAAAGTCTCTGGAAAGGAATACAGTCCTGCCCATACCTTGATTTTTAGCCCAGTGAGATTAAAGTCAGATTTCTGACCTACAAAACAATAAAATAATAAATTTGTGTTGTAAATTTATGGTAATCTGTTACAGCAGCTTAGAAACTAATGAGACAAAAAAAATATTTTGAAGTTGTAACAATGAAGATATGACATAGCTAAACCTATGGAATGTAGTTAAAGCAGTACTTAGTGGGAAATTTATAACCTTAAACATATGTAGAAAAAAAGGCCAAAACTCAAAGATATAAGCTCCTAACTCAAAAAGTAAATGTCAGACCTAAAGTTAAGTAGGAGGAAACTAAACAGAAATCCATAAAATAGAAAAGTAACATACAATAGTATAAATAAATACTCTGACATTAATAAAACTAGTAAATCCTTAATATGACTGATTAAGAAAATAAGTTACCAACAACAGGAAAAATCCAACAGACATCAAAAAGACAAAAAGATACTATAAATAATTCCTATAATCAATAGATTTGAGGGTTTGTGCCGAAAGCAAAGGCAACAAAAGCAAAAAT
The DNA here is from genome assembly GCF_011800145.1 of Mirounga leonina. Lineage (NCBI taxonomy): Eukaryota > Metazoa > Chordata > Mammalia > Carnivora > Phocidae > Mirounga > Mirounga leonina. The sequence goes on along the minus strand of NW_023270389.1, from coordinate 37,861,488 downwards.
AAACATCAAACTAAATAGTTTCTGCACAGCAAAGGAAATCATCAACAAAATGAAAATGCAAACATACCTAATGGGAGAAAATATTTGCAAACCATATATCCATATAAGGGATTAATATCCAAAATATTTAAAGTACTCATCCAACTCATTAACAACAACAAAAAAAAAGATTAAAAAATGCGCAGAATCTAAATGGACATTTTTCCAAAGACACACTGATGGCCAATAAATACATGAAAACGTGCTCCACATCACTAATCACAAAAATGCAAATCAAAACCACAGTAAGAAATCACCTCACACCTGTTAGAGTGGCTATTATCAAAAAGACAAGAGATAACAGGAGTTCACAAGGATGTGGAGAACAAGAAACCCTTGTGCATTGTTGGCGGGAATATAAATTGGTGCAGCTACTATGGAAAACAGTATGGCAGCTCCTCAAAAAATTAAAACTAGAACATGTTCCAGCAATTTCACTTGCAGGTATTTATCCAAAGAAAATGAAAACATTTAAAAAGATATCTGCAACCCCATGTTCACTGTAGCATTATTTACAATAGCAAAAAAATAGAAACCACCAAAGTGTCCATCAATGGATGAATGAATAAAGAAAATGTGGTACACACACAAACACAGGAATATTCATTCAGCCATCCATATTGCTGCCATTTGCAGCAATATGGATGAACCTTGAAGGCATTATGCCAAGTGAAATAAGTTATACAGAGAAAGAGAAATACTGTGTGATCTCACTTATATTTAGAATCTATTAAAAAAAAAAAAAAGCTCACAGCCACAGAGAACAGACTCTTGGTTGCCAGAGGCAAGCGGGTGGCAGGTAGGCAAAATGAGTGAAGGGGTTCAAAAAGTACAAACTACTTCCAGTTATAAACTAAATAAATCCAAGGGGTATAATATACAACATGGTGTCAGTAGTTAATAATACTGTATTGTGTATTTGAAAGTTGTACAGAGCATGTATCATAAAAGTTCTGATCACAAAGAAAAAAATTTGTAATTGTGTCGTGATGGATGTTAGCAAGACTTACTGTGATCATTCTGCAATATATAAATATATCAAATCATTATGTTATACACTTAAAACTAAAATAATGCTATATGCCAATTATATCTCAATAAGAATAATAAAATAAAGCAAAGGAGCAGAGAAAAAAATTAATTTGACCATTTCTATGAAACAAATTCTTTGAAAAATACAACTTACCAATAAGTTGATGAAAGGAAAAATATATACGATTTTAACAGTTGGATATCTATTAAAGAAATTAAACCCAGTATTAAAACCCTTTCCCTAGAATTGTTCTTAAATTTGTTAAGTGTGATACTTGCATGGAGGATATGTAAAAGAATGACTTTATTTTCTGGAAATGTCTATTACATAATGGTCAAAACCATGATGTCTATAATTTACTTTTAATTCAGTAAATATGTTTGTAACATATATATGTGAATACATATATGTGAATATATATATGAATACATATGTATGTATAGATAAGACAATAACTATGAAAAATAAAAACACACACATAAATCTCAGCAACCAAGCCCAGTGATATATAAAAAAAGATACAGTGCAACCAAGTAGGTTTATTTCAGGAATGCAAAGATTACTAAACATTCAAAAAAACAGTAAGTGTTGGGGCGCCTGGGTGGCTCAGTTGGTTAAGCGACTGCCTTCGGCTCAGGTCATGATCCTGGAGTCCCTGGATCGAGTCCCGCATCGGGCTCCCTGCTCAGCAGGGAGTCTGCTTCTCCCTCTGACCCTCCCCCCTCTCATGTGCTCTCTCTCATTCTCTCTCTCTCTCAAATAAATAAATAAAATCTTTAAAACAAAACAAAACAAAAATACAGTAAGTGTGGAATCTCAAGTCTGGAGGATAATGACAGCTACCTAATTTCAAATCTCCCCACATAATCTCTCAAAACCAAAAAACAAAACAAATGGAAATACTGGGGGAGTAAATAAAACCACACATGACCCACACCTTGAGCATTACTAAGAAAATGACCTTCAGATTATCTGTAAATAGAGAAATAAACCAAATTACAACAGAGCTCCAAGGGCCCTACTATTGCAGACCCATGAATGTAGAAACCAGAGGAGAAAGAGCTTAACAACAGAGCCCTTAAAAAAGTATTCAGGGGTACACAGGACTTAAATAACAGAAGAAAAACAAAACAAAACAAACACCCCCAGAAAGAGAAAGTCCAATTAAATACCAAAATACAAAACATAAACTGGGACTTGGTAGTTTGAAAACACAGGCTATAAATATAAAGAAAGACTTGAGTGTAAGTGGAACCAAAAGTGAGAGCCTTGGGAAAGCTTTTCTTCTGGGGAAGAAACAGACCCTATACAGAAAAGGGTATGATATAACAGTAAAGGGGTGCAGGGAATAACAGAAATGAGAGGAGAAAGGTAAGGAGACTATAAAAACAAAAGAGAAACACCAACCACTCCCCCATCCTCTACCACAAAAGAAAGTACACGGAAGAGGGGTGAACCGACAGAAGAGGACATAAACTGGAACCATACCCTCACAAGAATAGAAAAAGGCAGATCTCATGCAATCAGTACTGTCAGAGATCAAGACAGCAATCACCTTTGGAGAGGTAGTAATTGGAAAGGAACAGAAGGAAGCTTCAAGAGTGCTGGTCAAGTTCTACTTGCTAATCTGGGTACCAGTAACGTGTGTTCCATGTGTGAAAATATATCAAGCTACATACTTACAATATGTACTTTTATGTATATTCAATTCAATTCAAAGTAAAAAACAGAAAACAGATATGCTTGTTCCCTATAGAATCTAAGTCTAAGAAACATATGAGAAAACATATAAACAGGGCACCTGGGTGGCCCAGTCGGTTAAGCATCTGCCTTCAGCTCAGGTCATGATCCCAGGGTCCTGGGATCAAGTCCCGCGTCAGGCTCCCCACTCGGTAGGGAGTCTGCGTCTCCCTCTGCCTCTACCTGCCACTCTGCCTACTTGTGCTCTATTTCTCTGTCAAATAAATAAAATCTTAAAAAAAAAAAAAAGAAAAAAGAAAACATATAAACGACTATGGCAGGGGGAGAAAGCATATTAAGGGTCAATGTGGGGTTAGGAAGGGTAAGTAGAGGATGACATTTTAATTTTGTTTTGTTTCTGCCTAATGATCCTTTCTCATTTTGGTCCACTCCCCTCATTTCTATAGCTATGTTGTTCAGTTCATGTGCTTCATTAGGGATAGTTCTGTCCACCTTTGAAGGGATGAGTAAATAACCTATACCTAATTAGATTATTCCCTTGCTAGAAAAACAAGGTGAAGGCATGTGACCCATGCTTTTACAGGACATGGGGGAAAACACCCTCTTCCTCTAGAACTCAGAGGGAAAAGCCTCTGTAAACCTAGAGCTGCTGGGGGGTTATCTTTCACACCACCTGGAAATAAATGTAAATCAGAGAAAGGGGACTGAAAGTATAGGCCATGTATAAAGATAAGCAAACAGGCATAGAAACCATGTGACACTTCTTGAACACCTGAATCTAACCATATGTAACTACTCATTTATGTGGGCTAAAACACTTTCTATGTGAGCTTCTTTGAGTTGGTTTTGTCAACCTGTAACTGAAAGAGTCCAGTATAACACAAAATTTGAAAGGACTGATCTGAGTAGAGGATAATTTAAAAAGCAACTCTCTCTTCATTTGTGAACATCATAACCAGAGAATCGAAAGTCTTCTCTTAGTCCATTCTGGCTGCAAGAACAGAATACCAAGGAACTTATAAACAGAAATTTATCTCTCACAGTTCCTGAGGCTCAAAGGCCAAGAGCAAAACTCCCAACAGATCTGCTATCTGGTACTGGCTTCCTCGTTCATTGATGGCTATTCTCACTGTGCCCTCACAGCGTGAAAGGAACAAAGGAGCTCTCTGAGGTCTCTAATGGGCACTAATCCCATTCATGAGGGCAGAACCCTCAAGGCCTAATCATCTCCCAAAGGCGCCACCTCCAAATACCATCACACTAGGGATTAAGTTTCAATATGAATTTTGGGAAGACCCATTCAGTCTATAGTATCTTCTCCCTAAAGCTATGAAATAGTTTCTTCTGAGAGCACTTGCATTTAGTACCTGCTTTTTCCTGTTACAGACAGTTCCTACATAATTAAAGAAAGAAAAAAAAAAAGGCAGGGCAATGATGGGGACAGGAAAACAGAATAGGTGACATATAATTACTTTCAAATCTCTGTTTTTAAAATCTGAGTTTTACTGTTTTAAAATGCTTTCTTCTAGCCAGTTTCAAAACAGTTAAGATCTAAAAATTCCTCAACTAAGGCAATTTATTGAATTATAGTAAAGAGCACATGTTTTATTTTAAAACAGAAAAGGTGGGGCACCTGGATGGCTCAATCAGTTAAGCATCTGCCTTCCATTCAGGTCATGATCCCAGAGTCCTGGGATCGAGCTCCGCATCAGGTTCCCTGCTCAGTGGGTGTCTGCTTCTCCCTCTCACTCTCCCTCTGTGTGATCCCTCTCTCTCTCAAATAAACAAAATCTTTAAAACAGAAATAGCAGTAGAAAGCTTTCATAAAAAAAAAAGTTCTGAATCTGTTTAGTACTGCTCTTTGAAAAGTAAAATCGCAATTTACAAATTAAGATGGACAAGCAGGTTCATACTTCAATGAGCAGCCCATCTTTTTCAACTATATTCAATGATGAACCGCATATTCAAGAGATAACTAAAAGCACAATTAGGTTTAAATATAAGATAAAAATCTCTGTGGCATGTGGGATTTATTCCAGGAGTTCCTTTACATTGAACCAAAGGAGGTTCAATGTAAAGGAAACAAATGTATTATACCATATTAATAGAATGAAGGGGGGAAAAAAACACATGATCACCTCAACTGAAGCAGAAAAAGCATTTAACACAATCTAACACTCTTTCATAATAAAACCAACCAGGGGCGCCTGGGTGGCTCAGTTGGTTAAGGAACTGCCTTCGGCTCAGGTCATGATCCTGGAGTCCCAGGATCGAGCCCCGCATCGGGCTCCTTGCTGAGTGGGGAGTCTGCTTCTCCCTCTGACCCTCCCCCTGCTCGTGCTCTCTCTCTCTATCTCATTCTCTCTCTCAAATAAATAAATAAAAAATATTTAAAAAAATAAAAAAATAAAATAAAACCGTCCAGAAAACTAGGAATAGAAGGGAACTTACTCAACATGATACAGGGCATCTATGAAAAACTAATAATTAACATCGTATCATACTCAATGGAGGGGCGGCTGGGTGGCTCAGTCGGTTAAGAATCCAGACTCTTCATTTCAGCCCAGGTCATGATCTCAGGGTCATGAGATGGAGCTTCGCGCTCAGCGGGGAGTCTGCTTGAGATTCTGTCTCCCTCTCCCTCTCTTTCTGCGCCCCCCAATCACGCTCTTTCTCTTTCTCTCTCAAATAAATAAATCTTTTTAAAAAATACATCATACTTAACTGCTAGAATAAATGAGGCAGAAGAGAGAATCAGTAATATAGAAGACAAAATGATGGAAAATAAAGAAGCTGAGAAAAAGAGAGATAAACAACTACTGGATCACGAGGGCAGAATTTGAGAGATAAGCGATACCATAAGACGAAACAACATTAGAATAACTGGGATCCCAGAAGAAGAAAAAGAGAGAGAGGGGCAGAAGGTATAATGGAGCAAATTATAGCAGAGAACTTCCCTAATTTGGGGAAGGAAACAGGCATCAAAATCCAGGAAGCACAGAGAAGCCCTCTCAAAATCAATAAAAATAGGTCAACACCCCGACATCTAATAGTAAAACTTACGAATCTCATAGACAAAGAGAAAATCCTGAAAGCAGCTCGGGAGAAGAGATATGTAACCTACAAGGGTAGAAACATTAGACTGGCAACAGACCTATCCACAGAGACCTGGCAGGCCAGAAAGGACTGGCAGGATATATTCAGAGCACTAAATGAGAAAAATATGCAGCCAAGAATACTCTATCCAGCTAGGCTGTCATTGAAAATTGAAGGAGAGATAAAAAGCTTCCAGGACAAACACAAACTAAAGGAATTTGCAAACACAAAACCAGCCCTACAAGAAATCTTGAAAGGGGTCCTCTAAGCAAAGAGAGAGCCTAAAAGCAACATAGACCAGAAAGGAACACAGACAATATACAGTAACAGTCACCTTACAGGCAATACAATGGCACTAAATTCCTATCTTTCAATAGTTACCCTGAATGTAAATGGGCTCAATGCCCCAATCAAAAGACACAGGCTATCAGACTGGATTAAAAAACAAGACCCATCGATATGCTGTCTGCAAGAGACTCATTTTAGAACCAAAGACACCCCCAGATTGAAAGTGAGGGGGTGGAAAACCATTTACCATGCTAATGGACACCAAAAGAAAGCTGGGGTGGCAATCCTCATATCAGACAAATTAGATTTTAAACCAAAGACTGTAATAAGAGATGAGGAAGGACACTATATCCTACTTAAAGGGTCTATCCAACAAGAAGATCTAACAATTGTAAATATCTATGCCCCTAACATGGGAGCAGCCAATTATATAAGGCAATTAATAACAAAAGCAAAGAAACACATCGACAACAATACAATAATAGTGGGGGACTTTAACACCCCCCTCACTGAAATGGACAGATCATCTAAGCAAAAGATCAACAAGGAAATAAAGACTTTAAATGACACACTGGACCAAATGGACTTCACAGACATATTCAGAACATTCCATCCCAAAGCAACAGAATACACATTTTTCTCTAGTGCCCATGGAACATTCTCCAGAATCGATCACATCCTAGGTCATAAATCAGGTCTCAACTGGTACCAAAAGATTGGGATCATTCCCTGCCTATTTTCAGACCACAATGGTTTGAAACTAGAACTCAGTCACAAGAGGAAAGTTGGAAAGAACTCAAATACATGGAGGCTAAAGAGCATCCTACTAAAGAATGAATGGGTCAACCAGGAAATTAAAGAAGAATTAAAAAAACTTATGGAAACCAATGAAAATGAAAACACAACTATTCAAAATCTTTGGGATGCAGCAAAGGCAGTCCTAAGAGGAAAGTATATAGCAATACAAGCCTTTCTCAAGAAACAAGAAAGGTCTCAAGTACACAACCTAACCCTACACCTAAAGGAGCTGGAGAAAGAACAGCAAATCAAGCCTAAACCCAGCAGGAGAAGAGAAATAATAAAGATCAGAGCAGAAATCAATGAAATAGAAACTAAAAGAACAGTAGAACAGATCAACGAAACTAGGAGCTGGTTCTTTGAAAGAATTAACGAGATTGATAAACCCCTGGCCAGACTTATCAAAAAGAGAAGAGAAATGACCCAAATCAACAAAATCATGAATGAAAGAGGAGAGATCACAACCAACACCAAAGAAATACAAACAATTATAAGAACATATTATGAGCAACTCTATGCCAGCAAATTAGATAACCTGGAAGAAATGGATGCATTCCTAGAGATGTATCAACTACCAAAATTGAACCAGGAAGAAATAGAAAACCTGAACAGACCTATAACCACTCAGGAAATTGAAGCAGTCATCAAAAATCTCCCAAAAAAACAAAAGCCCAGGGCCAGACGGCTTCCCAGGGGAATTCTACCAAACATTTCAAGAAGAATTAATACCTATTCTTCTGAAACTGTCCAAAAAATAGAAATGGAAGGAAAACTTCCAAACTCGTTTTATGAGGCCACCATTACCTTGATCCCAAAACCAGACAAAGACCCCATCAAAAAGGAGAATTACAGACCAATATCCCTGATGAACATGGATGCAAAAATTCTCACCAAAATACTAGCCAATAGGATCTAACAGTACATTAAAAGGATTATTCACCACGACCAAGTGGGATTTATCCCTGGGCTGCAAGGTTGGTTCAACATCCGCAAATCAATCAATGTGATACAATACATTAACAAAAGAAAGAACAAGAATCATATGATCCTCTCAATAGATGCAGAAAAAGCTTTTGACAAAGTACAGCATCCTTTCTTGATCAAAACTCTTCAGAGTATAGGCATAGAGGGTACATACCTCAATAACATAAAAGCCATCTCTGAAAAACCTACAGCGAATATCATTCTCAATGGGGAAAAACTGAGAGCTTTCCCCCTAAGGTCAGGAACGCGGCAGGGATGTCCACTATCACCACTGCTATTCAACATAGTACTGGAAGTCCTAGCCACAGCAATCAGACAACAAAAAGAAATCAAAGGCATCCAAATTGGCAAAGAAGTCAAACTCTCACTCTTTGCAGATGATATGATACTTTATGTGGAAAACCCCAAAGACTCCACCCCAAAACTGCTAGAACTCATACAGGAATTCAGTAAAGTGGCAGGATAGAAAATCAATGCACAGAAGTCAGTGGCATTCCTATACACCAACAAGACAGAAGAAAGGGAAATTAAGGAGTCGATCCCATTTACAATTGTACCCAAAACCATAAGATACCTAGGAATAAATCTAACCAAAGAGACAAAGGATCTGTACTCAGAAAACTATAAAATACTCATGAAAGAAATTGAGGAAGACACAAAGAAATGGAAAAACGTTCCATGCTCATGGATTGGAAGAACAAATATTGTGAAGATGTCTATGCTACCTAGAGCAATCTACACATTCAATGCAATCCCCATCAAAATACCATCCACTTTTTTCAAAGAAATGGAACAAATAATCCTAAAATTTGTATGGAACCAGAAAAGACCCCGCATAGCCAGAGGAATGTTGAAAAAGAAAAGCAAAGCTGGCGGCATCACAATTCCGGACTTCCAGCTCTATTACAAAGCTGTCATCATCAAGACAGCATGGTACTGGCACAAAAACAGACACATAGATCAATGGAACAGAATAGAGAGCCCAGAAATGGACCCTCAACTCTATGGTCAACTACTCTTTGACAAAGCAGGAAAGAATGTCCAATGGAAAGAAGACAGTCTCTTCAACAAATGGTGTTGGGAAAATTGGACAGCCACATGCAGAACAATGAAACTGGACCATTTCCTTACACCACACACAAAAATAGACTCCAAATGGCTGAAAGACCTCAATGTGAGACAGGAGTCCATCAAAATCCTAAAGGAGAACACAGGCAGCAACCTCTTTGACCTCAGCCAAAGCAACTTCTTCCTAGAAACATTGCCAAAGGCAAGGGAAGCAAGGGCAAAAATGAACTATTGGGACTTCATCAAGATAAAAAGCTTTTGCAAAGCAAAGGAAACAGTCAACAAAACCAAAAGACAACTGACAGAATGGGAGAAGATATTTGCAAATGACATATCAGATAAAGGGCTAGTATCCAAAATCTATAAAGAACTCATCAAACTCAACACCCAAAGAACAAAGAATCCAATCAAGAAATGGGCAGAAGACATGAACAGACATTTTTCCAAGGAAGACATCCAAATGACCAACAGACACATGAAAAAGTGCTCAATATCGCTCAGCATCAGGGAAATCCAAATCAAAACCTCAATGATATACCGCCTCACACCAGTCAGAATGGCTAAAATTAACAAGTCAGGAAACGACAGATGTTGGCGGGGATGCGGAGAAAGGGGAAGCCCCCTACACTGTTGGTGGGAATGCAAGCTGGTGCAGCCACTCTGGAAAACAGTATGGAGGTTCCTCAAAAAGTTGAAAATAGAGCTACCATATGATCCAGCAATTGCACTACTGGGTATTTACCCCAAAGATACAAAAGTAGGGATCCAAAAGGGTACGTGCACCCCGATGTTTATAGCAGCAATGTCCACAATAGCCAAACTGTGGAAAGAGCCAAGATGTCCATCGACAGATGAATGGATAAAGAAGATGTGGTATATATAGAGAATGGAATATTATGCAGCCATCAAAAGGAATGAGATCTTGCCATTTGCAATGATATGGATGGAACTGGAGGGTATTATGTTGAGTGAAATAAGTCAATCAGAGAAAGACATGTATCATATGATCTCACTGATATGAGGAATTCTTAATTGCAGGAAACAAACTGCGGGTTGCTGGAGTGGGGAGTGGGGTGGGAGGGATGGGGTGACTGGGTGATAGGACACTGGGGAGGGTATGTGCTCTGGTGAGCGCTGTGAATTGTGCAAGACTGTTGAATCTCAGATCTGTACCTCTGAAACAAATAATGCAATATATGTTAAGAAAAGAAGAAGAAGGTAGCGGGAGGGGAAGAATGAAGTGGGGGAAATCGGAGGGGTAGACGAACCATGAGAGACGATGGACTCTGAAAAACAAACTGAGGGTTCTAGAGGGGAGGGGGGTGGGAGGATGGGTTAGCCTGGTGGTGGGTATTGAGGAGGGCACATTCTGCATGGAGCACTGGGCGTTATGCTCAAACAATGAATCATGGAACACTTCATCTAAAACTAATGATGTAATGTATGGGGATTAACATAAGAATAAAAAAAAAAAACATCATACTCAATGATAAAAGATGGAAAGCTTTTCCTCTAAACTCCAGAATGAGCCAAGATGCCTCATCTCCTTTGCAGGGATGAGTAAGTAACCTATACCTAATTAGGTTATTCCCTAGCTAGAAAAACGAGGTGAAAGCATGTTGACCCATGCTTTTACTAGAGTTACTGAACATTTCACCGGAAGTCCAAACCAGAGTATTTGGCAAGAAGAGATGAAAAGGCATCCAAATTGAAAAGAAACAAGTAAAACTACATCCATTCACAGAGAACATAATCTTATAGAAATCTCAAAGAATCCACCAAAAAACTACTACAGCTAATAAACGAATTCAGCCAAGTTGCCACATACAAGAAAAAAAATTCAAAAATCAGTGTATTTATACACCAGGAATGAACACTCCAAAAAGAAAATTAATGGAACAATTCTAATTACAATAACATTCCAAAGAATAAATACCTAGGAACAGATTTAACCCAGGAGGTGAAAGGCATATATTGAAAATTACAAAACAATGCTGAAGGAAATTAAAGAAGATCTAAATAGATGTAAAGACATCCTGTGTTCATGGATTAAAAGACATTTTTAAGATGGCAATACTCCCCAAATTTATTCCCTATCAAAATTCCAACAGCCCTTTTTGCAGAAACAGAAAAACTGATTTTCTAAAAGAAAAAAGAAAGATATTAAAAAATAAATAAAATATCAACTAGAACTCATTTTTTTAGAAGGTGATTTGTCAGCTCTCCCTGGGCTCAGACGTAGTTTGCAGCCACATGGCTAAACGCACCAAGAAGGTCGGAATCTTGGGTAAATACGGGACCCGTTACGATGCCTCCCTCAGGAAAATGGTGAAGAAGACTGAAATAAACCACCATGCCAAGTACACTTGCTCCTTCTGTGGCAAAACCAAGATGAAACCACAAGCTGTGAGGCTCCAGCATCGTGGCTCCTGCATGAAAACCATTACCTGGTGGTGCCTGAACCTGCAGCACCACTTCTGCCATCACAGCAAACTGAAGGAGTTGAAAGACCAGTAGAAGCTCCACCATTTGAAATACTGCTAGCCTATAATAAATGGGTTAATTTATGTAACAAAATTACTTTGGCCTGTTGCTAAATGTATTAGTTAGATCTTCCCATTTGTGTTGCATTAATTCTCAAAAGACTTGGAAATCAAAAATCCTTCTAATTTTTATTGAAAAAAATAAATGAATAAAAGGTGATTTACAATTATTTTTTTAAGATTTTATTTATTTATTTGACAGAGAGACAGCAAAAGAGGGAACACAAGCAGGGGGAGTGGGAGAGGGAGAAGCAGGCTTCCCGCCGAGCAGGGAGCCCGATGCGGGGCTCGATCCCAGGACCCTGGGATCATGACCTGAGCTGAAGGCAGCCGCTTAACCGACTGAGCCACCCAGGCGCCCCAAAATGTGATTTTCAATTTATATAGAGTTGTAAGGGGACGCAAAAAATCAAAATATTGAAAAAAAACCAACTTCTCAAAAAGGTTCATAAATCGAAACAGCTAGAAGCTAATGCATTAGAAGACAATATGATAACACCACAACAGACTATCAGAATTACAGCTTTTGGGGGTGCCTGGGTTGCTCAGTCGTTAAGCGTCTGCCTTCGGTTCAGGTCATGATCCCAGGGTCCTGGGATCAAATCCCACATTGGGCTCCTTGCTCAGTGGGGCGTCTGCTTCTCCCTCTGCCCCTCCCCCTGCTCATGTTCTCTCTCTCTCTCTCAAAATAAATAAAATCTTTAAAAAATAAATAAAATGAAATTACAGCCTTTGGTGTTGTTAGACTTAGACCATACCATATTTTGTAGTGAAGTGGACAATCCTGAAAGGTAAGTGGGCTAAACAATATTTTCGTAGTATCTTCAGAGTTAACAAACACAATAAACAAGTCAAATAAATTTTTATTTTTAAAGTTATACATTTTCACTTCTGAAATTCAGCAATAAGAAATCATGTGACTTGCTTCCCTTTATCATAAATTTACTGCCTTTTTCATATATCCATCCATTCTAAATCAAACAAGTTTACACTTGGGTTTCTTAATACTTGAGTCACTTTTATTCAAAGCAATAAATCAATGACCCAATTGCCTTTTACAGTACTTGAGTATATATCATTATGAATGCACAGGGACTAACCATATTCATAGAGCCTGGACACGTTCTAGAACCAACCCTACAATTCTAAGCTAGTCTAAGTGACTCAAAGGAAACCTAGAAATACACGTGGGTTTGTGGTCTCCCCAGGAATTCTATTCCTCATGTCGGAACGGGAAAAAGAATAGTCAAAACCCAGTAAGAGACCCAGAATGATGTAGTACCTCAACACACAAGATCACAGTTTTTTAAATAAGTCTGGACATCTCTGGACATCTCTTAGCACACATGTATCCAGGGATGGCATAAACTAAGAAAAATGGCTTTGTATTGCTTATTACACCATTTACTAGGATGAAAATTGCAGAAGATTGTCTGCATCTCTTAGCTGAGTGGTAACATCAGAAATAGTCTCACTGGTCAAAAATATCAACAAGATAATCAAACTTAGATATCAACAACATCCAGGAACGCTTTTCAATGTGAGATTTATAACGTATACAGATGATTTAAACAGAAACAGAGAGAGGAGATCTTATTTTGAAGGGTGATCACTCAATTCTATATTTTTATTTAAAAAACCATTCTATATTCACTATCATAATACCTAGTACATACTACTAATAGAAGCTTGTTGAAAGCTCAACTGGATGGATGGCTGAATGATCAAATAAACAAATGGAAGGAAAAAGAACGAATATCAAAGTAAAGTTTAAAAATATTTGATACTCTCTGAAGTTTCTTCTCCATTTTAAAAAGCTACTCTAATCAGGGAAGAAATGTATCAGAAGTAACATGGCACAGTGGAAACAAGACAAGACTTGAACTCAGAAAGAACCAGATTTAAATCTTAGCCAAAACTCTTAGTGGCTTGTGTTGTGGAGCAAATTGCTTACTTTATCCAAGTCTTAGTTTTCTCCACCTATAAAATGGGGATTACAGTATCTACCTTACAAACACAATAAACCAGCAATTTTGGCACCTAGAACAAACTAAACAAAACCAGTTCTCCAATCAACTCTGTAATTCATAATGTAGCCCACAGATGGGTGTTACTAACAATGCTCGCCATCTGGTAGCTTCCTGTTTTAAATAATTATTCTTGCTAACTAGGTGCCAAGCTTCTGGAATCATTACATTAAATGTTTGCACTCTCTAAATTTTGGTGTCCTTAGACAAAGCCCAGTAGGACCAGCCATAGCTCCGATTATAGGTTTGTTCTGAGGGTTAAAAATAATGTTAAGAAAAACCCCTTGTACAGTGACAGGCATATAACAGACAATAAATTATTGTTATTTAAATATTTTATTAACACCTTTATGTCATCCATTTGCCACTCTACATCCTCACAATTATTCTAATAAACCCACACTGAGAATATAGATTAATCATATCAGGCCACTGCAGAAATATATCAACAAGACAGGAGTGAAAGGATATGTACTGGAAATATTATCTTCAAAGATTCGAGTTGATTCCTTCAATCTTGATTTTTGGATTTTCTGTCTTAAACACATAAAGACCTGATGACTTAGAAGAGTAGAAGGTACCTCAATTTCAAGAGCCATTCCTAGATTGAGGAAATAAGTGAAGTGTCAGGTTCAAAAGGAGAATTCAAAGTTACCACTATCAGGGTATGCTTCTTCTCTGCTGGATGGGCAAACAGAACTGCTGCTATTGTGTTCTGCCTCTAGTCTCAGCTGTGCAAACACCAGTTAAGTAAGAAAAACATTAAGCCATCTTTATCAGATCTACAAACAACCCAGATAAACTCCTTTAGGATGAATAGTTTAGTTAGAATGAATAGCTAGTACTCAGAATAACAAAATTTGCCAAATCATAAGAACCCTATATAAAGCACTCCTACTTAGCTCTGAAAAATCATTTTTGCTGGATTATCAGATATCTAAAAATAATGATTTTATTATAAAGCATTATCAAACCAAACCAAGGGCATAGACAACAATTCTGTTTTCTTCTTTTTCCCCACAGGCAACCATTCTTACAGCAAGAGTTAAATTAAAATGATGCAGAGGTATTGCTGGTTATAGTGATGTTTCAATAACAGCTTTCCCACACTAAAACAAACTTTCCCTAAGAAAACATCTCTTCTACTCATAAATGTCAAGTCAGCTCACAGGCTAGAGCCCCCAGTTTCCCCACAAATTAAAGAATAAATCCATCATACTCAACATTATACTCAATGGTGATTAACTGAAAGCTTTTCCTCTAAGATGAGAAACAAGACGATGATGCCCATTCTCACCACTTGATTCAACATAGTACTAGAAGTCCTTGTCAGAGCAATCAGACAAGAAAACGAAATAAAAGGCATCCAAATAAGAAAGGAAGAAGTAAAACTGTCTCAATTTGCAGATAGCATGATATTATATAGAGAAAACCCTAAAGACTCCACCAAAAGACTGTTGGAATAACAGATGAAATCTGTTACAAATCATTAATAAAAGAAACTGAAGACAAAAATAAATGGAAAGATATTCCATGCTCATGGATTGGAAGAATTAATATTATTAAAATGTCCATACTACCCAATGTAATCTATAGATTCAATGCAATCCCTATCAAAATTCCAATGACATTTTTCACATAAGTAGGAAAAAAATCCTAAAATTTGTATGGAACCATAAAAGACCCCAAATAGACAAAGCAACCCTCTGAATAAAGAACAAAGCTGGAGGCATCACATTTCCTGATTTCAAACTCTATTACAAAGCTACAAAACAGTATGGTATTGGACACACAGATCAAAGGGATAAAATAGAGAGCACAGAAATAAAACCACACATATACAGTCAATTAACTTATAACAAAGGAACCAAAAATATACACTAGGGAAAGAACAGTCTCTTCAATAAATGGTATTGACAAAAATAAACAGATACATGCAAAAAAAAGTAACACTAAACCCCTATCTCACACCATACACAAAAATTAACTCAACATAGATTAAAGACCTGAACATAAGACCTGAAACCATAAAATCCTAGGAAAACAAACAGGGTGGTAAGCTTTCTTAGCATGAAAGCAAAGGCAGCAAAAGCAAAAATAAACAAGTGGAACTACATCAAACTATAAAGCTTCTGCACAGCAAAGGAAACTATCAACAAAATGAAAAGGCAATCTACCAAATGGGAAAAAGTATTTGCAAATCATATATCTGATAAGAGGCTAATATCCAAAATATCCAAAATATATAAAGAACACATAATCTAATATCAAAAAACCCCTAAACAATTTGATTAAAAAATGAGCAAAGGAATTGAAAAATTATTTTCTCAAGACATAAAAATGCCAAACAGGTACATGAAAAGTTACTTAACATCACTCATCATTGGGGAACTCCAAATCAAAACCACAATTAGATTTACCTCACACCTGTCAGAATGTCTATCACCAAAAGATAACAGATAACAAGTGTTGGCCAGGATGTGGAGAAAAGAGAACTCTTATACACTGCTGGTGGGAATGCAAATTGGTGCAGCCGCTATAAAAGACAGTATGAAGGCTCCTCAAAAAATTAAAAATAGAACTACCCTATGATCCAGCAATTCCATTTCTAGGTATACATCTGCAGGAAACAAACATTATCTCAAAGAGGTATCTGCACCCTCATGTTCATTGCAGCATTATTTACAATAGTCAAGACATGAAAACAACCTAAGTACCCACTGATGATTGAATGGATAAAGAAAATGTGATAATAGTGTGTGTACATACACACACACACACACACACACACGAATATTATTAGGGATAAAATAGAAGGAAATCCTTCCATCAGTGACATGAATGGACCTTGAGGTCATTACGCTAAGTAAAATACATCAGACAGAGAAACAAATACTAAATGATCTCACTTATGTGTAGAATCTAAAAAGAACCAAACTCATAGAAGAGATTGGTGGTTACTAGAGGCAGGAGCAAGGCGTGGGTAAAGTGGGTGAAGGCAGTCAAAAGGTATGAACTTCCATTTTATAAGATTAATGAGTTCCGTGGATATAATATACAACATGGGAACTATAGTTTTAAAATACTGTATCATATATTTGAAAGTTGATAAAAGAGTAGATCTTAAAAGCTCTCATCACAAGAAAAAAAAAGGTAACTATGTGAGGGGAAGGATGTTAACTAAACTTATTATGGTAATCATTTCACTTTAGATACATGTATCAAATCATGTTGTACCTTTAGTACAATGTTGTATGTCAATTATATCTCAATAAAAATGGGGGGGGATTTTTTTAAACCAATAATGTCCATACATCAGTTAGGTGGTGACTGGTACACTTTTAAATACCATCCAAAAGCACTGCTCTGACATTACATTTGACACACAGTTAAAAGTATAACCATAAGGACTAAAACAAAGGTTATTTTACATATTGGTTAAAAATTAGAATTCTGTGATTGTGGTTCCCACAGTTTGTATGAAAAAAATTGATCACATTATGAATAAACAATAAAAGGCTAAAAGCAATTAGGCAAGTATAATTTTTTGGATTTGATGGCACATCAACAACAAAAACCAATCCATGGCAGGAATGGATATTGTAGTTTCAGAAAGACAGGCATATGTTAAATGGGAAAAACATGTTTAAATGATAACATTCCTTAAGATAGAGGTCTAGTAGATTTGATATCAAGTTCTAGTGAGAAATAATTCACCATCATATCACAAAGTAACTAACTAAATGGTATTATTCTGTTATTTGCTGATTTGCATCCATAATTCTCATTTTGAAGTAAAGATTTTTATTTTTCTGGTGCCATCAAGTGGTAACATTATGAAGTGCTCTAAGTTGAAAAGCAAATAACTTTTAGAAAAATATCACACTGATGTATCTATGTCAATTAAACACTAGTGATTTTTTAGCACAAAATCATCTAAAAAGAAAAGGGAAAATATCAGAGCTAACTGCAACTCATCCCGATCTTAAATTCCCAACCCAAAATGAGAGTTAAGACAAAGAAGAAAGATGTGTAGATCTTTAAAGACCAGAATGCTCTACTGGCAAACAAAAAACCCTAATTAACTATGACACTACTTGAGAAACAAAAATGTGTATCAAAATGACGTTATCAGTCAAACCATGAGAAATGCTCCCTCCGGAAACTCCATTAACAGGGCAGTAAAAGAATTATTTTTAAGGTAAAAGCCCAAATTTTTTGGACAAAGACATTAAGAGAGAAGACTACAGCAAAAACATCTGACAAGCTAGAAAACAGATGGATGAGTGGTTATTGACTTGAGAAGCTCAAGAAAGCTGCCTGACTTATATGACACTGTAAATCTCTCCAAAAGTTGGGAACTGGTAGCACTGGGTAGCTGTGGAAATCAGAGTAAGGGCTAAAAACAAGAGAATTAGTCAAAATTCTGGTTAAAAAGCACTGATGCCACTACATCCACTCCCTCTTCAGTCCATGCAGCCAAGCATTCATCTTATACCACATCAGAAGACTGAAAGTTCATACTCTAATAAAAAAGAAAACTCTGGACAGGACACCAAGCATAGTGAGGGGGGAAATACTGTAGTAAAAAAGTGTTAGTGCTACAGGAGATTATGGTCATCTGAATGGCACTAACAAATGAAAGGTCACAGAACAAGAGTAAAAATGATGATTTTCTGGAAAGCAAACCACTGGAAGAAGGTCCTATCGGCCTTTGATTATTGTGTCCAGAAAGTCAAGTAACTAACTGTGGTATGCTTCACACTCTTTCTATAAGGAAAAGACAAATGACTAAAACAAAAATCTGATGCTTAAAACAAAGGTAAGTCCTACTTACAGAGATTCAGAAACATTCAGCTCCCACAACAGCCCAGTTATTAGCTGAGAATTTATGACAATTAACAAAGAACAGAATAGTAGGCAAATCAAGGATCTTTACATTTCATCTCCTCTCTTCAGGCCAGCAAGAATAAATGCACTAAAGAATCTCTGCAAATACTTCTGAGAGAGGTGAAGCCTGGTGAACACTAGCGATGTCAGAAAAAAACAGATTATTATTTATCAAGAGACATGGAGATTTGATTTTTTTAAAACCTGTTGTTGGTTAATTGATCAAAGTAGAGAGTTAAGCAGCTCTGATACTGCCTTCCATTCATGTAATTGAAAGTATAAACCTAAATGTAGGTCTTTTTTTTGAGAAAGAGAAAGAGAGAGAGAATGCACATGAGCAGGGCAAGGGGCAGGGGAGAGGGAGAGAGAGAATCCTAAGCAGGCTCCACGCCCAGCACAAAGCCCGATGCGGGGCTCAATTTCACAACCCTGAGATCATGACCTGACCCAAAATCAAGAGTCGAATGCTTAACTGACTGAGCCACGCAGGTGCCCCCCAAATGTAGGTCATTTAATCTTCCGTAATTTCTCGTTTTCAGTCTTGTTTTTACAGAGGACTATACACAAGGTACAGTTACATATATACACTTTTCTTTCCAGACACCAACATAAAAACATTCCAAAACATATTAATACTGATAAAATTGTACCTTGAACACCTTCTAGGAGTAAATCAACTCCTTTCCTATAAAAATTGGAAGCAGCTTCATAGTCATCTTCTTCTTCCTTTTTTAAAGCCAGCTTTATTAATTCTCCTGCTTTCTCCAAATAATCTCTCTTGCCAAGCTTGGATCTTAAACTGCCAGGAAAGAGGCTGCGACTTTCCCGTTCTTCTTCTGGTTTGTTCTGTTCACTGTCAGAAGCAACAGCCCCTAGTGCTGAAGGATCCGAAGAAAGACTGAGACCAAAAGTTCTAATGGGAGAATTTTGATTGGAAGCCATTCCATCATCTAACTCAGCAAGAGAATCCACATCAACAGTAAGAGATACCAGATCACTGTCGCTGGAGAAACCTAGAAATATGATCACAATAGTAAACAGATATTAAATTAAGAATCAGCCAAAAAGAATACAAATCATGCTGACTATTCATTTGTTCATACTATCCAAGTTGATTAGGAAGGCTGTCATTGCCTGATAGAGATCGGTTCCTGGCAATTTGTTTCTGCTTACTTCATTCACTTCTGCACTCAGTGTAAGCTCTAGAAGCCAATCTTCTTTGCCTTAATTATCACACTAAAACTGAAGGCAAGTCTTTATCTAGCCTTGTTGTCAAAAAGAAGACCCTTTACCACAAGATCTTGTAACACCATCATTATGATAAAAGGAAAAGAATAAGAGCTTCAGGGTAAGACAAAAACAAGTGCTTGGATCTCAGCTCTTAAAATTTATTATGTGACCAAAAGCGAGTCACTTAATAATATTACTTATTATGTAGGACTTTTTTTTTTTTTTTAAGATTTTATTTATTTACTTGAGACAGAGAGAATGAGATACAGAGAGCATGAGAGGGAGGAGGGTCAGAGGGAGAAGCAGACTCCCTGCTGAGCAGGGAGCCCGATGCGGGACTCGATCCCGGGACTCCAGGATCATGACCCTGAGCCGAAGGCAGTCGCTTAACCAACTGAGCCACCCAGGCGCCCTTATGTAGGACTTTAAATGAGGGACAGAGTTAATGCATATAAAGCACAATAGACTTATTATTCAATTACAACTATTATAGCAATTACATAATCATTATTTAACTATTATACAACGTACCCTCACAGAGGTGTGCTTTTAGATAATCATCCATATCTGGAAAATGTATGCCATTTATTTGTTTTTTTTTTTAAGGACTAAATTTTTGGGTATCTTTGTTTCAATCTCTTCCACAAGCTTTTGGAGAGAGCTATGGTCTATATTAGCCTCTTAGTTTTCTGACAGAAAATGAATGAACAGGTGGTATTGAAATATTCAGCAATGAAAATTCTCTCTCGCATTTCATAGAACTGACTTCATGGTAAATGAGCATGAGGACTTAGGATCTCCCTTTACATTCTTAAAATAACTGAGAGCCTCAAAAAACTTTTGGTTTTGTGGATTATACCGTAAATGTCTACCAATCTTAATATTTAAATAGACTAAAAAAATTTTTAAACACTAAACCCCATTACATGTTAACATAATTTTTATTAAAAAGAACTATATTCTTGGGGTGTCTCAGTGGCTCAGTTGATTAAGCATCTGCCTTCAGCTCAGGTCGTGACCTCCGGGTCCTGGGATAGAGCCCCACATAGGGCTCCCTGCTTAGCAGGGGAGCCTGCTTCTCCCTCTCCCTCCCCAACGCCACCGCCAGCTCACAGGCTCTCACTCTCTCTCTCTAATGAATAAATAAATAAAATCTTTCAACAACAAAAAAAAAAAACTATATTCTCCAAAACAAAAAAGTATTTAGTGACAGAAGTGACATTGTTTCAAATTTTTACAAATCTTTTTAACAGAAGATGACTAGCTTCTCATATCTGATCCTGCACTCAATCTGTCGTCATGTTGTTTTGGCTGAAAGGTTTGAGGAAAATCTGACACAGATATGTAATGAAAATGGGGTGAATATTTTAGTAGCCTTTTTGAATATTTGTGGATATTATTTTTTGATACTACACCAAAACTTGACAAGTGGTAGTTTCTTAAAGCTTTGTTGCCATGTAGAATATAAATTCCTATCAGTGAAATTTCTGTTTCTGTCACATTCAAATACACTGGTCTGTCTTGCACACTGAATGGCTCTTTTATCCATGCCTGAGTTTGTAACATCACACACTGGACATTTTGAAAGTACTGGTTCCCTGAGTTATATAGATCTTCCAGATACTGACGAATTTCATTATTACAATACCCCCCCCCAAAATCACATTTGTTACTATCATCATCAATCTCATCAGAATATTTTCTTTAGATACTGGGAAACTGTCAAGCTCAAAGTAGCAGATAGGAGTTCTCCAAAATTCAGGCATCTGGCTGGCTCAGTTGGTAGAGCTTGTGACTCTTGATCTCAGGGTCCTGAGTTTGAACCCCACGCTGGGTGTAAAGATTAAAAACAAAAACAAAAACAAAAAAACAAGTTCTCCAAAATTCGAATTTGGAATTGAAAACTCACATTTTATCATTGGCAACAAATACTGTCAGTTGTTTTCCCTAAAGTGTCAGCTCACTTCGTTTGCTTTTGAAAAAATATTTGCCAAATACCGGTCTGAATAATGACAGTTTGTCTGTCAATGGTTCTTTCAAGCAAAAATGATGTCCCAAGAGAAAAGCAGCTAGTTCATGGCTCAAACAAGTGCTTTTCCTCCAGACAACCATAGCAATTCAGTATGCAGAAGTGTTTTATGCGTACTTCCATTTTATCACACAGAATATCAAGAAGACATGTACCCAAAGGTAGAGATTTGATAAAAATTAATAGTTTTTACTGCTTTATCAAGGGCATTTTTAGGCAACATTAGCATTGGCATTACTGCATGTGCAATGATTCCTGTTACACTCTGCTGTCCCTGTCCCAATTCATGCTCAGGCACAACAGTTTTACCTACCATTGCTTTTGCATCATTAGTGCAAACGTCAACACAGTGAAAAAGGCAAACAATTTCCTAGACTATATAAAAACAGTTTCTGCCTTGGGGACCCCCTAAAAAGATCTCCGGAATACCCAGGTATCTGAAGACCACACTTTGAGAGCCACCGATCTCTATCATTCAATAAGATTGACAACAGAGCTATGTAAAAATTAAGTTTGGGAACAACTATGTGATCTGTATCACCACTGAATACTGACTCTCAAGTTTCTCAGGAAAGAAAATTAATTTCCTCAGGATCATATAAAAAGCCAAACTTAAAGGTGGGTTAGAGTATACAATTCTAGGTCAGGGATCAGCAAACTTTTCTTCTGAGGGCTAGAGAGTGACTATTTTAGGCTTTGTGGGTCATATGATCTATGTCACAACTAATCAACTCTGCTACTGTAGTACAAAAAAAAGCAGCGACAGATAATATGTAAATGAATAAGAATGGCTGTGTTCCAGTAACACTTTATTTATGGATGCTGAAATTTGAATTCCATATAATTTTCACATGCCACAAAATAATATTCTTTTGAATTCTGTCAACCATTTTAAAATGTAAAAACCATTCTTAGCTAGTAGGTCATATAAAGACAGGTGGCAGGTCGGATTTGGCCCACAGGCCATAGTTTGTCAACCCTTATTATAGACTCAAATTGCTTACTTCATATCAAATAAAATAAGTTAGGGTAAAAACATGTTACTGGCAGCTGAACTCAAATTTCAAATCAGCTTCAGACACTACTTTGGCACGCTGTCAACATGTCCTGTCTTCAGGGATTTTTCTCAAATCCTTAGAATGCCCATAAAGAACTCATTTTGTTCCCTAAAAGCAAAAGACTTCATTAAATCCACAATCTGAGATGAGATTCATTGGACCTAGTGGAAATCTTTTCAATCTCTGACATTTCAACTTTACAGACAGCACTTCAAAATCAAAATCTTTTACAGCAGTCTATAAAATTATTTATCCACTGTTCTGAGAAATATACAAACTTCAGAAGAGATTTTTTTAATTGATCTAAAAATACTTTACATATTTCAATGCACATTTATTTCCTTAAAGGGGGCCTTATATAACCTAGCCCATTGATATTAATAAACAAATAGACAAAGTTTAAAAAATAAGTTCTGATTTATACAGCTAATCGTAAAAGAAAGGAAATGCTGCTATAGATCTTTTGTCTGCTCTCTGGTGTCTTGTCACTGTAACCTTCACATCATCTATCACATTGTACTGTTTCATGTTTTGCCTGATTTTCCTTTCTAACAAGAACAATAATACCAAAGGGCAAAGGGGTAAAATTATGTGTACTCAGTTTCTCGGCTTTTGACCACAAAAGTCTAGTGACATAGTCTTATTTCCTCTCTTACCTTTCCAATCATATTTTGTTAGCAAAGGAAATCATGATTAAATGAAATTACATCAGAAGAGTAAGACCATCAAAATACCTAGGAATAAAGCCAGATAATGAAACAAAGAAATAATAATAATATTCAAATTGTTTCCTTTTCAAATTCTACCTAATTCTAAATGAAGAATCTTTCAAAGTGAGCAAACAAAAGAAAAGCTAGCAGGTTAGGATAAGGAGTTTTTCTAGTCCAACTATGAGAAGCAAAGGAAAGCAAAAAGACTTCTGATTTAACCTTTTTGGAGGACAATTTGGCAATACATATCAGATGCAAAAAATGCTTTTATCTTTGATTCAGCAATTTATATCAAAAACAATCAGAGATATGATAAAAGATCTATACATGACAATATCCATCACAAAAATTAGTGAAAATTTGGAAATAACAAATTCCTGACAATTGGAGATTATGGTACATCCCTTTGAGAAAATATTATACAGCTATTAAAAATTATGTTACAGACAAATGCCTAATGCTAAAGTGTTCGTTATCTATTATGCAAAAACGACAAACTGTAAAGCAGTATATAATATACTATAATTCTAATTTTAAAACAAAAACACAGGAAAAAAGGCTAGAGAAGTGTATTAAACATTGACAGCAATTTTCCCTGTATGGTGGGATTACAGGTGACTCTTACCACATTCCTTTATGTGAATGGCAAGCTCTTAAGCCTCGGTACCTGAAGGATATCAAAGGAGATGCAGCAAGGGCTAAAACTGGGAATTTGTTTGTGAATAAATCTATGTTATACAAACATAATTTATGAAATACAGGCCAGTAAGAATCATCCAGCAGCCAGTGCCAAGAATTCCTAACTTAGGAGAGAAGACAAAAGTGATTATAGACAGATCTGTTTGAAGCAGCCTAACCCTTGACACTTCTTCCTTGCCTATCTTCTTCCTTTAGTTCTCCTCTTAAGATGCACCCTACCAGATCTGAAAAGCCTAACTCTATCATATCGCAACCATACACTGCAACTAGTTGTCTTCTAGTACTCTCTGAAATCTTTCCCTTCGGCATTTAAGCAATTTCTAAATCCCCTTCTTCTCAATGAAGTATTCCCCAACCAACTCGAGAACATTCCCCTTTCACCATCGCAGCAACAAACCATTAACACACTCACACACACACACTCAGTACCTAGTCTTTTCGCCTTATATCCTTAATACATCTACTTAATAAAGTGCTTGCTCAATTCCTTGAAATCACGGTCCTGTCATTCAACCTGTTTTATATAAAGCTCCATATAAATATCACATCAAGTGGAAACAGCTTCTAAAACCCAGAAAGAAAGTTAATAAGGTACAGAGAGCAGCCAACAAGTAAGAGGTTCTCAGTTAGGGTGAGTAGGAAGAACATTGTGGATAAGGCAGGGCAACAATTGACAAGTCAGAGACTCTTTGTCAAAAGTTAAACCAACCTGAAGTCAATCCATGTTTAAAGGGGCCCTCTAGAGCCATCATGAGAGTAAAAGGTACATGCTTCACCAACACCATCAAGACAAAAACCTCAGCCTTTTGGGGAAGAGATGGGAGGGGGAAGAGTCAAAGGTTCTATGAAAGCGTTCTGCCTCCAGGTTCATATCACAGAGATTCAAGTCTCAGGGCTATTAGAGGGCCCCAGGTGACCAGTTAAAAAGCAGCTACAGACATGAGGGGTTTCTATAGCATCCCAGTTCACCTACCTACCCTCACCTTCTGTGCTTTGAACTGCTCAGAGTAGGGCAGTCTAGTGAAATCTGTCTAGGACACCACCTCTGAAAGACAGGCACCAGGGGAAAAGGTGGAGTTGCTATAGAATAAATCTTTATACTATAAACTATCAGAAATCTGTATTTGAAGACCATCTGCAAAAAGAGATCAGTTTCCTTTAGAACAACAGGTGGTCTCTCATGGTCAACTATATATAAAATACATGGCCTCATTATTATTAGCTGATAGCTTTCACTGAGCACTGAGGTTCAGTCAACGAAAGGGAATTTCTACTTTTCCTAGTAGCAATGACTCATGCTTCACACACAAAGCAAAATATCTAGCCAGCAGAACAAAGGTCACCCTGAGATAGAAGACATACATATCAATCTCCATTAAGAAACAAGCCCTTATTAATATGATTTTAGGCAAATACCTAAATCTAAAACTTGATGTTAATTAAGACTCTCGTACTCGATTACCAATGTATCATTTAGAAATAGCTACTGTTATGAAAAAGTACCATTCCTTTGATGTTTCACATTTTTATAATGTCCTGGAGACAAGTCTTTGCTTCACCCCTGAAAATTTCTGAAAAGAGCACCAGTATATTTACTGCATTATTTGGTGAAAAACTGAATCACCTCAGGAAACAACACATCAATCAAAATTACAACCCTAACACTGTTATCTTACCATGAACAACAAAGATCTGTGAGTTGGCTTCCCTTCCTACCTAATGAACTTTCTATGTTGCTACTCTCCATAATCTTCTCTGCAAATCAAACCTGCTACCAGCACAGAGGTAGCTCACGCTGAGCTTTCTATACCAAATATGGATTCTCACTGCCTCCTTCTCCATAAGATTAAATCTCTTCCTTCAAAACATGCTTCTATAATTGCTGCTGACTTCCTAGAATGCCTGGACTGCCTTAGGCACATGGCTTTACTTCTCTGAAATTCCCATTTTTAATTGTGGAATAAGGGATTTATCTATACCATTCTTCATGTTCCTTTTACTCTAAAACAGCTCCCATGACATATCATGAATTTTTTTTATCTTCCCCACCCAACTCCTAAACTCCTAATAGCTAACATTAATCTCAATAGCCCTAGGGTTTTTAAGAGTCAATATTTATAATATATATCACTTGTTTTACATGCACACATACAATGACACATTCTCATTTGTGTTTTTCTTGAGAATAATGATCTATTCTTTTTTCCCTAGTTATTTTAAGCTCCCGCACCAAAGAAAATTCAATAAAGGGCAATGAATAACATTAAGTAGATAAGCACTTAAGAGAAAAAGGAACTTCAAAGTGAATAAACCTACTCTCTTAATACAGGAGGGCCTAGAATAATGCCAGTAACAAGATTTAGAGTTCTCCTGGTGCCACCTAGTGGACATTTGCACTAAATTCTACTTTAAATTACTTTTAATTAGGCTTTCTATATTTTGTCATTTTACACCACCTCTATGCAGTTCTAAAGCAAACTTTAAGTTTGCCTGAAAAACAGATTTAGGCTATTAAGTAGCCAATCAACTGAAGAATATTCCTTTTTAAAACGATCCTGCCTCAGAGCATTGGCTTTAAATCAACTAAATGAAAATAGCACAAATAATAAAAAGAAAAATATAATAATAATAAAATGGTACACTGACACAGAAGACTTTCTTCAAACTTAAATAGCTATTCACCCTTCCAATTAGTCTCCCCTAACAGTTTAAAACTAATCAACATTATTCAACTTAATACAGTTTAATCTTCATGCTTTATTTTTTTAATCTTCATGCTTTAATGGAAAGAATTATCAACCCCGCCATCAAATAAAAACACAAATCTTTGAACTGAAAGTGATTTTAGAGATCCCTTACATAGACCAGCAAAGGATGCTAGTCTCCAAATGTACATCTCATTTACTCTAAAATGGAATTCAAGACAGCTTAATAGATCCTTTCTTACGTCTACAATAGCTACAATTGAACCCGAGGGAGCTCTTAACCCACAATTTACCACCAAAAAAAGAAGGAGGAGGAGGAGGAGGAGGAGGAGGAGGAGGAAGAAGGAAGAAGAAGATCCGACTACCCCAGGAGACATTTAAGAACATTCATCACTCTTAAGATCTACATTTAAGAAGCTGATCTCTCAATTTGTATTTGTGGTTATGATCACCTAATTATTTTCTCTTGTTTGGTGCACAGACCTGGAAGATGTCCCTCCCATAACTGCAAGAAGAGGAAATGACACAGGTTACCAGATGAGAGTCTACCAACATCAAAGGCCCCAATATCAAGGCCAGCATGGCAGTAAAGCAACCTCATCCCTCAAACTGGCCAACAGATGAGAGAAACATGTCAAGAAGCTCAATTCCAATGCATCATTTTGGCCAGATTTCCACAAATGTCATAGTAACTTCATAGCTAAGTTTAATCAAATGAAAAGATGCAAGTTTAAAAAGGAAATAAGATGTTAACAATCAAGTCAATCTTCTTTCATCTTTAAAAATATGTATAGTTTAATTTCTCTGGACAAAGGAGATAAAGAGTGACCAGCATTTCATTTTAAAAACATAAAACAATATTAACTTTTTATCTAAAAACCTACTGAATAATTTTATAATTATCAGTTTCTTATTAGATAAAACATATTTACCAGTTAATCACCACATTATTGATTCTATGAAACTTTAAAGGGGTTTCCTCTATCCCATTACTATCAAATAATGATAATTAAAAAAAAAAAAACATTAATCCAGCTCTTTATGTTTTCCTCAGAAAACTTTCTTTCAAGGTAAATTAAGACCTGTTGATTGCATTTTTTATGGTACTAATAAAAATAATGATCACTTAGCCTCTACATCTGTCCTCTGAGAGGTGATATACTTGCCATGTCATTCTAACTCTACTGAAGGACCTTGAACAGCAGACTATATATTAAGATTTGCCCCTCTGGCTCATTTCACTGGCCAACTAAATCACAAGTATGAAAAATGAATACACCTCTGAAACACCATTTAAAATACTACACTCAGAGGAGTCGTTACGGAGTGAATCACCTCCTCACATTTTGGCTCTAAATCCAAACCACAAGCACTTGCCACCACAATCCCTCTACAACCCTCCATTTCACTGTATACCTGTGGGGCTTGGCCAGCTGCCAGCTCTCCTGCTCTTTTGCTAGGAGAGGCCCTCTCCCTTGGCTGTCTCGGGGGTTTGCAGACCTTTTGGTAGGAAAGTATCTCTTCCACCACCCAGTATGCCAGACAATCTCATGATATTTAAAAGTCATTTTCCCCTCTCATATAACAATGAATTTGCAAGCTGTCTGACACTCTGAGCTATATTTGTCAACAAAGTGTCTTTCAGCAGGATTAATTAGTCAGGCATAAAGGCTTTTAAAGGGAGGGGGTAAAAAACATAAGCACGTACAGCCTTTCTAGTTCCACATTTTGCATTCGTCATGGATCACAGCGTGTTCCAGAGATGGTAATACAGTTGGAGAACTGAACTATGCACGGAAAGGATAAAATGCCAGTATTACTTTTCGGTAGCATAAGTCTTTTCTGGGGTTATTAACAAAACGGTTGCCCCCAATTTCTCTCATAAAAGCATATTCCTAAAAGATAAATCTTTCCAAGGAAAACCCATCTTTTCGGGGAGCCTAGGTGGCTCAGTCGGTTAAGTATCCTGCCTTTAGCTCAGGTCATGATCGCAGGGTGGTGGGATCGAGCCCCGCATTGGGCTCCCTGTTCAGCGGGGAGTCTGCTTCTCCCTCCCCCTCTACCTGCCATTCCCCGCTGCTCGTGCGCGGGCTCTCTCTCTCTCTGTCAAATAAATAAAATCTTAAAAAAAAAAGAAAGAAAGAAAGAAAGAAAACCCATCTTTTCGAAACTTCAAAGATAAACCCTGAAACAACTGCTTTAGGTAGAGCGGCCCACACCATCCGTCTCAGTGTGCCAGGGGCGGTCCTGGTGTATGCGTGTGGTCTCGTTGTACTTTATTAAAGCATCCTCTTTATTTCTCAGAAGTGTGTGTCCCACTTAGGACAATAAATTACAAACTCATCCTAGCTTTAGGTAATATATCCTTTTTGTTTTTTACCACATTTTTACCACAGCCCCATTTTTACCCTGAACAGCTTCCCATATTTTGGAACACCATCCCAAGAAAACACATTCCTAATAATAATGCTCCGCCCCTTCTCTTCCAGATGGTAACAAAGAACAAAAGACCTCTGTATCATTCTCATCCATGATGATCCTACACTAAAATAGGTTCCTGAGACACACATCTCCCACCATAGCTGACTCACACCTAGTAAAAAAAAGCTTATTATAGATATCAAAAGAATATAGCCATCCCCGAGTCATGCAACCTTAGTTTCCTGTAACAAAACACAAAAGGAGAGAAACTAAAAAACATTCTACCATCTCCAAGAACTGTACTCCTCACTGAACACTCTCCTACAAATCTTTCTATTTGTTTACTACTGGATGTCACCAAATCAGCACATCTACGGGCAGAAGATACCCTTCTCCTCCTTTCTCAGGAAAAGAGTATCTCCGAGGCAACAGCCAGATCAGGTTATCCCAGATAGTTACCTTCCAAGGAAACCAGCTCTAAAAACAGAATCACACTGGGATCCCAAGCAGGGATGTTTCAAAGCCTGGCAAGGATCTGCAGATCAAAACAGGTTACGAAGAACAGGTATTTGGATTGTAAAGTAAAATTACTGTCAGCAGTGTTTTCCTATGACCTTGGCTGATTCAGTATAGAGTCAAAGACATTGAGGACCTAATGGAAATCCCTGGGCCTAAGGTTCCCATACATTACACAAAACACTAATGAATGGACTTGGTTTTTAAGTCAATGGGAGCCACTATGAAAAACAAGAAGAGCTAATGTGGTGGCAACAAAAGAAAAACAAATGTTATGAGGCTGATATGCTACCTACTGCACTAACAAGGCACTTGAAAAACAAATTTTAAATGCTTCAGCCTACACAATGGATGGGAACTTGCTGCTCCTACCAAATTAAGATGGGAATTTACTGCAATAAATCTATATCAGTGTGTCTGTTGACATATGACATCAGTACATATCCCCACAAAAAGATCACTGAAATGAGATTATGGCTACCTCCCATATTCAGCATCCTCCTCTACCATAAACTGTTATCCATGAAAGAGATCGAGAAATATCTAGTCTATGATTTTACTTTTATATAAAACAAACCTAAGCCTCCTCAAACAAATCTAACTATCTATTTTTAAAGACTCTCCCTCCCTGTCTCCAAATCTCTTTTTCTTAATTCCAAATTCTTCCCTGGAAGAAAACTAGCTAAGGAAATTTAAAGACAAAAATGTATGTATTTTAAATCTTCATAAAAATTCAAGGATGGCTTAACATAGGAATAAAACAAGGGATTAAGCATTCTTGAATTAAAGTGATTATAATTTCAAAAACTGCTTTGGTTCAGACTCATGTTATTATAAAACATACTAAAAACATTAAAACTGCCCTAGGTTTATTCTTTCTGGGAACATGACTAAACTTTTAAAGCCAGTCTTAAAATTCATTGTTTAAATGTCAGATACTGCTAGATAAACTTTAGCAAAATATTCTTAACGCTAGACAATATGAATTCTGAACATTCATTTATACCACATTTCATCAAATCTAATATGCCATTAATTGTAGGATAAATCATTATTTTATATATCACACTAAGAAAGAAAAAAAGCTGTCAATTAAATGTAAGATATCATCGACCCAGTATCATGTACCCAACATCAGTGATACTAAAATGTTAAGGAAAAAAGTATCTTAGAATTG
Source organism: Mirounga leonina (assembly GCF_011800145.1). Classification (NCBI taxonomy): domain Eukaryota; kingdom Metazoa; phylum Chordata; class Mammalia; order Carnivora; family Phocidae; genus Mirounga; species Mirounga leonina. The sequence continues at coordinate 37,830,476 of NW_023270389.1, read as the reverse complement.
GTGAAATACTCTCAAATTCCTATAGCCATCTATTCTTTTGCAATTCAAATATGATTTATAGTCTGCAATCAAAACCATGAAATGAAAAAAATTCAAAATGTCCTACCTTCTGTACTACACTCAGGAAAGCTATCAACGAGGGAATCTGAATAAGCTTCAGCAGGACCAATCAATTCAGAACCATCATTAATTATTCCACCCTAAAAAGAGGAGAGTAATTGTGTTTCACTGTTAATAAGAGTATTTTAAAAATGAGTAATAAATGAACAACAGTTACTCAACATTACAGAAACTATGCATCTGTTAAACTAGATAATAGTTGCTTTTAAAAAAAATCAATAGGAATATCAGTATTGAGTCATCAATTGTAACAAACGTACCACACCAATGCAAGGTGTTAATAATAGGGGGAATCTCTGTGAAGGGAAAAGGGGATATACAGGAAGACACTATACTTTCCTTTTTTTATTTTTTAAGATTTATTTATTTAAGAAAGGACAGAGAGAGCGCGCACACGCACACACACACACAGGGGGAAGGGGCAGAGGGAGAGAGAAACTTAAGCAGACTCTGCACTGAGTGCAGAGCCCGACACGGGGCTCGATCTCATGACCCTGAGATCATGACCTGAGCTGCAATCATGAGTCAGAAGCTTAACCAACTGTGCCACCCAGGCGCCCCTGAAAGCACTATACTTTCTGCACAATTTTTCTGTAAACTAAACTGCTCTAAAAAATAATCTATTATTATTGGGCGCCTGGGTGGCTCAGATGGTTAAGCGTCTGCCTTCGGCTCAGGTCATGATCCCAGGGTCCTGGGATCGAGTCCCACATCAGGCTCCCGGCTCAGCGGGGAGCCTGCTTCTCCCTCTGACCCTCTCCCCTCTCATGCTGTTTCTCTCTCGCTCGCTCTCTAAAAAATAAATAAATAAAATCTTTTTAAAAATAAATAAAAATAATCTATTATTAAAATCTATTTTTAGCCTATTAACATTCAAAAGGAATATTATGTTTATAATATCATGTGGCTTCTTATAAAAGCATTTTTTTTAAAAATCTATCAAAAATACTCATTTAAAAAATGCAAGGGAAAAAAAACCACCCACTAACTAAAGACTATTGCTTAGTATCCTTAGTGACTGGTCATTCTAATTAGTGATAAATGATGGGACTCCATTAGAAGTCCTTTAATTTTATCAAATTAAAAACTACAATATATCACAGAGAACCTCAGTGATTCCAGAAGTACCTTAAATGTGAAAAACACTTAGACATAATAATGTATGTGAAACTAAACAAATTTAAGACATTTGTATTATTTTTAATAAATACAAAATTGATTTCTCTGGGTGGCCATTATTTTAATTCTATATTTAGGTTTGCAAATTCAACCCCCAAAAGGCTGTCTTCTCTTACTCTATGTGCAACTAGAGAATGGTACTTATCAGGTAAGTGGTGGTGGTGTGATTTTGTGCTGTGGGTTCATGGACTGCTCCAAACATCAACATAAGGGCTTATAATCCTTAAATAATTATAACTAAAAGAATAGCTCTTCTGCTCCTTAACATCTTTCCTTCTACCTTCCACCAATAGTTCCATGCCCCCAAACACAATACCAGGATAGCAAAACCCAAGAGAAACACAAGACCCCTATTTCCTCTCTCCTTCAGCATAAAGAACTCAACAACTCTCTTTAACATAATCAAAAGTCTCCCTGCCCACTTATCTTTAAGAAAGAGAAATTTTAAATGGTCCCTCTCAAATTACCAACTTTTACTTCCCAGAGTGTTAAGTGAACTGAAACTGTAAAACAATTATTCTCTTTATTATTATTTTTTTTAATCAGAGAGAGAGAGAATGTGCACAAGCAGGGGGAGTGGCAGGCAGAGGGAGATGGAGGCTCCCCACTGAGCAAGGAGTCTGATGCAGGACTTGATCCCAGGACCTCAGGATCAGGACCTGAGCAGGAAGGCAGTCACTTAATCGTCTGAGCCACCCACAATTATTCTCTTTAGAGGCAAGAATTTATACTACTTTGTTCTATTTGTTTATTAAAATACTCAAATCACATTTGAGTTTTTCTCTAAAAAAGAAGAGTATCTATTTCAGACTAAGCCATCCAAACCAAATCTTAAGAAAAAATGCAAATATTCTTGAGAATTTTAATAGACAAATCTGATTTTATTTATAATCTCACTTAACAGGAAGTGCCTTTCAACTATTAACTACCTCTTGAACCATGAGGTGTGTGACTTTAAGTTACCTATCTATGAAATGGAAATATTATCTATAACTCATCAGTTGTTAGGACTAAAAGATTTCATACATGTAGAGTGTTTAGAACAACATAAGCATGCAATAAATGTTTATTTGTTAATAATATTAGCTGATGTAAGATCTGTTTACAAGATAAAATAAAAAAATACTAAAGAATGCAAAAAATGTTTTAGCTCAGAATCCCAGAGAAATTTTATTTACCTAATTTAACAAATGATATTATACAAAATAATACAGACTAAATCTTTAATTAAACAAAATAATAAAAACTGTACCATAGGAACTCGAGGGAAGTAGTGGAAAAATATGCCACAATTCTATTTTAATCTCTATTAATTGCTATTTTGATCATTTTGATCTCTAGACCAAAAACATGAACCATTTGGTGTTCTTCACTACGCAGTAGACAGAAACTCTTATTACACAGCATCTCAAAGTTTTTTGTTAATGAAATGTCAATCTGGAGGGTGAAGGGAGTTCAGGTATGATGGAATAAGTAAATTAGCAAATGCTCTCCCCAAAAGGCAATAACTACAGAAAACTGTCAGGGACCATTTCAGGGCTCTGGAAATTGACCAAAAACATAAAACAAATGAAGAAGTGGTTACCATAAAACCACAGGTAAGAACTGTGGGAGTCTGTGGCATTCTTGCCTGGGGTTACTCCCACCTTCCGTCCCAGCTGGGTTGCCATGGTAATTATACAAGGGCAAGGCAAGCTTTGAAATTCAGCAGATTCACTTGCAGAGGAGGCTGGCATGATTTGGACTGAAGCACAGAAAAAGTCCACCCCAAACAGTATTATCAGTAATAGTAGTGATCCCAGTGCCAACACAGAGTGGCTCAGCAAACACGAAGTTGCGGCAAGCAAAGAACCAGCATATCAGGCAAACATTTCGCAGGGAGATACAGAAAATACACAGCCATATGGGTTCTTAATATGCTCTCTACCCATCCATGCAGAAGAGACTAGAGAGAAATCGAGCTATCTACAAATCCCTGGCAAACCATGATGATGCACACACACAGAGGAAATCCAAGAGATCCTAGAGGAAAGCAAAAGCCAGGGCAAACTTAAAAACTGCTTGAACTTTGAAAATACACCAAGAATCATCAGCATGTGGAAGAAGCATATAATGGAACAAAGTGTTTAAATGCAAGCAAAGACCAATCACTGGCTGACGACTAACTCAGGCTGATATAGGACTAATCCCTAGTTAGCCAGGTTTAAAAATACAATAAAAGTTAAAAATTGAGCAGAGATATCAGCAATCACTGCCCATTAAACAGACTCTACAGATTCAGTACAGACACTTTACTAAACACACTAACAAAACAATACTAACAACCCTCAGGGCAAAAATCAGAACTCCGATCTGCTATATTATCCAAAACTTCTAGTTTTCAACAAAAAAAATCATGAGACATACAAAGAAATAAGAAAGTGTGTGCTCCATACATGGGGGATGGGGAAGGGAAGAAATCAATAGGCACTAACTCTGAGGGGGCAAAGATACTGGACTTAAAAGGCCAAGACTTCAAAGCAGCTATTTATAAATATGTTAAATAACTGAAGGAAGTCGTGATTAAAGAATTTTTTAAAGTATGATGTCTATGACTCATGAAATAGCAAATATAAATATGTACAAATTATTAAAAAGAACCAAATGAAACACTATTCGTAAGTGCCAAAGTGGAGATAATTCAAATGTCTGTCAATTGATTCATAGATAAACAAAATGTGGCATACTCATATCCACTTAATGGAATATTACCTAGCCATAAAAAGGAATGAAGCACTGACCCATGCTACAACATGGATGAACCTTGAAAACATTAAGCTAGGTGAAAGAAGCCAGATGCAAAAGGCCACATATTGTATGATTCCATTCATGTCATGTCCAGAATAAGCAAATCCATCAAGACAGAAAATAGATTAGGCGTTGCTAGGAGTTAGGGCAAGTGGGGAAGGAAGAGTAAGTGCTAATGGGCACAAGATTTCTTTATGGGGTGATGAAAATGTTCTGGAATTAGACAATGATAATGGTGGCATAACCCTGTGAATATACTAAACACTACTAAACTTTGTACTTCAAAATGGTGAATTTTATGTCACGTGAATCTCAATTTTAAAAACAGAACCAATGGAAATCATAAGTTGAAAAGCATAGTAACAAAATTTAACAGATTTGAGAATGATGAATAATAAATGAACTTAAAGATCAATAGAAACTACCCAAAATGAAAATCATAGGAAAAAAAGACCTAATAACCGTAAAGAGAATCAAAGAGCTATAAGGATAATATCAAGCATACCAATATGTACCAGACATGAGTGAGAAAAAAGCTGAAAAAAATATTTGAAAAGATGCAGCAGAAAACTTTCAAACTTTGATGAAAAATAATAATCTACCAATACAAGAAGATAAATTAAACTCCAAGTGGATAAACAGAAAGAGATCTACACCTTGAGTCACACTACTGAAAGACAAAGGCTAAATTCTGAAAGCAGCAACAGAAAAAGACTTCTATACCAGAACTACAGTAAAAGTAACAACTTCTCATAAAGAACAATGAAAACCAAAAGGCACCGAAATGATAAATTCAAAATGCTAAAAGAAACAATTAATCAATAATTCTACATATCCAGAAAAACTATTCTTTAAAAATGAAGGGCAGAGGCACCTGGGTGGCTCAGTCGTTAAGTGTCTTCCTTCGGCTCAGGTCATGATCCCGGGGTCCTGGGATTGAGCCCTGCATCGGGCTCCCTGCTCAGTGGGAAGCCTGCTTCCCCCTCTCCCACTTCCCCTGCTTGTGTTCCCTCTCTCGCTGTATCTCTCTCTCTGTCAAATAAATAAATAAAATCTTTAAAAATAAATAAAATAAATAAATAAATAAATAAATAAAATAAAAATGAAGGGCAAACAAAAACACTTCCAAAGACTAAGAAAATCTATTGCTAGTAAACCCGCCTTACACACACACAAAAAGACACCACAAGAAATCCGTCAAGCTGACAACATACGGTAATTCAAATCCACCTGAACAAATAAAGAACACCAAAAAAAGGTAAATATGAGGGTAAATATAAAAGACTATATAAATATATGTTCTTCTCTTTTATTCTCCTTAATTTGAGAAGACATCAAATCATTAACACTATATTGTTGAGTTTATAATACATTTGAGATATACATATAACACAAAAAAGGAGGAGTGAATAGAGCTTTATGGAGCAAACTTTCTATATATACTGGAATTAAGTTAATATTAATCTCAAGTAAATTGTCATAAATTAAAATGCATTATTTTAATCCCTAGAGCAACCATTAAGAATATAACTTAAGGAATACCTGGGTGGCTCACTCAGTTAAGTATCCAACTCCTGATTTCGGCTCAGCTCATGATCTCAGGGTAGTGAGATCCAGCCCGGCATCACGCTTTGCCCTAAGCAGGGAGCCTGCTTGAAGTTCTTTCTCTCCCTCTCCCTCGGCCCCTCCCCACACTCCTGGCTTGCTCACTCTCCCAAGTGCTCTAAAATAAATAAATCTTTAAAATATATATATATATATATATATACACATATATTAAAAAAATAAAAGGGATATTTCAATAGTACAATAAAAAATATTTAACACAAAGGATGACATAAAGGAGAAACAAAAGAACAAAAAATATATGAAATATATAACATATAACAAAATAGTATATTTAAATATAAAAGAACTAAATATGTCAATCAATGACAGCAATTTTGAGACTGGACCAAAAAAAAAGATCAAACTATATACTGCATTTAAGAGATACCCTTTAGATTCAATAACACTAATAGGTTGAAAGCAAAAGACTGAAAAGAAAGCGGCAACCCTCTCGGGTCCCCTCCCTCCTTCCGAGCTTTGTGCTATCACTTTGCTATCACTCAATAAACCTTGCTTTGCTGCCCCCTCCGACAAGAAAAAAAAAAAAAAGAATGAAAAGAAAGGTTCCATGCAAAAAGAGACCTAGAGTATTCTTTACTAAATAGTGTATATTAAAATCATACAAAATAGACATTAAGACAATAAATACTACTCAGGTCAAGGATGGGCAATTCCTAAGGCTAAGAAAATCAACTTATCAGGAAGCTATACCCACTATAAATACACATGCACATGACAACAGAGCCCCAAAATAAATAAACAGTAACTGAAAGGACAAATAGAAAATTCAACAATAACAACTGGAGGCTTCAATACCTCACTCTCAATAATTGATAGAACTAAACAGAAAATCAGCAAAGATACAGAAGACTTAAACATCACTAACAACTAACTGGAACTAACTAAAATTTACATAAAATTCCACCTGACAACAGAATATATATTCCTTTCAAGCACACATGGAATATTCTCCAGGACAGGTCATATGCTAAGAAATAAATCAGGTCTCAATAAATTTAAGAGAACTGAAATCATATAACACATGTTTTCTGACCATGACCACAAGAAAACTAGAAATCAACAATAAAAGAAACTTTAGGAAATCAACAAATATTTGGAAATTAAAGAACATTTTTCTAAATAACCAATGGGTCAACAGAAAAATCACAAAAAGAAATAAAAAAATGCACTGAACTGAATAAAAATGGAAACAAAGCATAAAAAGTTATAGGATGAGGTTCAAGCAGTGCTAAAAGGAAAATTTATAGTTGTAAATGCCTATGTTAGATAAGAAGAAATCTCTCAAATCAGTAATCTAAGCTTTCACTTTAAGGAATTAAAAAATTAGATAAACAGCAAAGCAAATCCAGAGCAAGCAAAAGGAATGAAATAAAGTTTAGAGTAGAAATCAATAAAATGAAATAGGGAAAAATGAAACAGGAAATACAGAAAAATCAACAAAACCAGGTTAGTCGTCTTTTTTTAAGATTTACTTGACACAGAGAAAGAGAGAACAAGCAGGGGTAGAGGAATAAGCAGACCCCCCCCACCCGAGCAATGGAGCCTGATGTGGGGCTCTAACCCAGGGCCCTGAGATCATGATCTGGGCCAAAGTCAGACGCTTAACCGACTGAGCCACCCAAGCACCCCAACCAACCCCAAAGGTTAGTCTTTTGAGAAAATCAGCAATATCAAACTTTTAGCTAGATTGACCAAGGAAAAAAAAAAAACACGATACATACAAATTACCAAAATCAAGAATGGAAGAAGGGACATCACTACCATCCCTGTAGAAATCAAAGACATTATAAGGAAATACTATGAATAATTTATGCTAACAAATCATATAATTTAGATGAAAACTCCTGGGAAGGAACAAATTACCAAAGCTGATTCAAGAAGAAAGAGAATATCATAATAAACCTGTAACAAGTAAATAAATTAAATTAAGATTTGAAATCCTCCCAGACCAATTCTAATACTAGATATATACCTAAGAGAAATGAAAAGATATGTCCACACGAAAAACTTATATGCCAATATTTATAACAGCATCATTAGTAATAGCCAAAAGGGAGAGACAACCCAAATGTGCTCAACTGATGAATGGATAAACAAAACGCAGTATATCCACGGATCCATACAAAGGAATACTATATAGCCACAAAAAAGAATGAAGTATTGCTATATGCTACAACATGGATTAAACCTTTAAAACATAATGCTAAGAGAAAGAACACAATTCTGTTCACAAAGGCATCAAAAGAATAAAATGCATAGAATAATTTTAACAAAAGAAGTGCCACACTTATACACTGAAAATTGCAAAACACTGCTGAGACTAATTAAATAAATGGAGAGCCATTTCATGTTCATGGATTGGAAGACAATATTGTTAAGAAACAATTTTCCCCAAATTGAACTACAGATTTAATAATTTCCAATCAAAATTCCATCAGAATTTTTCGTTTATATGGACAAGCTGATGCTAAAAATTTTTATGGAAATTCAAAGGACTCAAAATTGCCATAACAATTCTGAAAAAGGATGACTAAATGGGACAACTTACACTATCTGATTTCAAAACTTATTATAAAGCTAAAATAATCAAGAAAATAAAGTTTTGTTATAACAACAGGCACACAGATCAATAGAACACAACAAAAGTCAAGAAATAAACCATTACATTTACATTCAATTCATTTTTGAACAACAATGCCAAAGTAATTCAATGGTAGAAAAGATGGCCTTTTCAACAAATAGTGCTGGGACTATTGGATATTTATGTGCCAAAAGATGAATTTAGGTTGTTAACTCACACTGTATACAAAAATTAACTATGGATCATAGACCTAAATGTTAAGACCAAAACTTGTAGAAAAGAACACCGGAGACTTTGGGTTAATCTAGGAGTTCTTGGATACGACAAAAAAAAAAAGTATGATTCAAAACAAGAAAAAAATTGCTAAATTAGACTTCATCAAAACTAAAAACTTTTGGGGCACCTGGGTGGCTCAGTCGGTTAAGCCTCTGCCTTCGGCTCAGGTCATGATCCCAGGGTCCTGGGATCGAGCCCCGCATCGGGCTCCCTGCTTGGCGGGAAGCCTGCTTCTCCCACTCCCACTCTCCCTGCTTGTGTTCCTGCTCTCGCTATCTCTCTCTCTGTCAGATAAATAAATAAAATCTTAAAAAAAAAAAAAACAACTTTTGTACTTCCAATGACACCATTAAGAACATGGACAAGCCACAGATTGGGAGAAAAATATTTGCAAAACATATGTGATAAAGGACTTGTATCCAGAATATATTCAGAACTCTTACAACTCAATAATAAGACAACCCAACCAGAACTGGACAGATTTTAACAAACATTTCACCAAAGTATATGAATACGCACATGAAAACAAGCTCAACATCATTAGCCATTAGGAAATGGAAATTAATTAATACTATAGTGAGATATCACTAAACACATACTAGAACAGCTATAAATTGAATTCTTACACAACTGGTGAAATTGTGTAAGAAACAGACCCTTCATACATTACTGGGTAATGTAAAACAGTAGAGTCACTTTAAAGAACAGTTTCTTAAAAACATAAACTTACCATAACACCCAGCAATTCCACTCCTCAGAATCTACCCAAAAGAAATGAAAACATATATCTACACATAGATTTGTACACAAAAATTTGTTGGCAACAGTACTGGACAAAGGGTCAAAAAACTGAAAACAATCCAAATGTCCATCATTTTGTCAATGGATAAACAACATGCAGTGTAATCTATGTAAGAGAATACTATTCAGCAACATAAAGGAATAAAATACTGATACACGATAAAATACATACATATATACATACATAACCAGCAAAGAAGATGGCATGGAAATGCACAGATGAAAAAAATTTGGCAATATACTGATAATTTTTTAAGAGGAGTAATGAGTAATGGAGGCTCATTATAGTATTCCTTCTACTCTTGTGTATGTTAAAAAAAATCAAATCAACTGGCAAGGTAGTCATTTGCATGTGGTATCATCATCAGTGTTCCCCCCCAAAACAAACACACACACAAACAAAAAAACCAAAACCTCTGTTATTGTAGCACACCCTCTGACCCAGCTACCCAAAAACCTCACCTCCATACTTTCATCCACAGTGAGAACTAGAAAGCTAAGAGTCACCTACCCAGACTTCTCTGGAGCTAAGGACAGTCCTGTGACCCAGTTCTGGTCTGTAAGATGTAAGAAGGACTACCTCTGGGTAGAATTTCTAGGAAAGCTTTTCAAAATGGCATGCATTCACTCATTCATTTATCAGTCCTTTTCCTTTCACACCCCAAACCAGGAACCTAAGGCTTTGATGACATCACTGAGCTCTGTACCAACCCTGTTCTATCTTCCTCACTCAGCTTCTTGTTGTATGAGACAAACCCCTTTCTTACTTAAGCTAATATGGTAAGCTTTTTTGTTTCTTGCTTGCAGCTAAATAACCCTCAAGGATCCTATTTACTTATCTTTATTTAGAGGCTGACTACCACTGCTGTGATATTACCAAGTCAGTGTCTCTCTCCAGCCCAGCACACTACTTAAGGTATTTCTAATATATTTTCTAAGATTAGCCTGACTTCCCTTAAAGTGCCCAATGCCTGCTTTCTTCTCTTCCCTCATTTCACAAAGCCTAAAAAGTGTCATTCAGCAGCAGTTACAATCAGGAATTCCCAGGTCCAAAAGAAGAATGAACAGGTAACTTATATTTAAATTGTTCAAAGTTGGGGACGCCTGGGTGGCACACTCAGTTAAGCATCGGATTCTTGGTTTCAGCTCAGGTAGTGATCTCAGGGTCGTCAGATCGAGCCCCATGTCAGGCTCCACATTCCAGTGCACTGTCTGCTTAGGGCTGTCTCTCCCTCTCCCTCTGCCCCTCCCACCCACCCTGTACACATGCGCTACCCCTCTCTCAAATAAAGAAACAAATCGATAAAAATAAGTAAATAAATTGTTCAAAGTCTAAGATCTGATTTCTATATTTCTAGACTGATTTTTTTTTTAAGACCTTGGCATGTGTTAACTTGCATGACTGCCTTTCACAATTTCTATAAAGCCACATCCTTCTTGCTTAATAATGCTGCCTTTTTTAAGATTTATTTATTTGAGGGAGAGCACGTACGTGTGTGAGAGAGAGTAGGGGGAGGGGCAGAGGGAGAGAGAGCATCTCAAGCAGATTCTCCATTGAGCTCTGTGCTCAATGGGGAGCTCGATCTCATGACTCAAGAGATCATGATCTGAGCTGAAATCAAGTCAGATGCTTAACCAACTGAGACACCCAGGCACCCCTAATGCTGCCTTTTTTCTATAAGCATAGACCGCTTGCCACAAAGATAGAGCTGTAAACCAAGAATAACAAAGAACAAATACTGTATCAACTTGATTTGACCTTTTATCCTAAAGATCTGCAGTATGCCATAGCAGAGCCACATTCATCATCTCAGCCTGGTTTACATAGTAATGAAAAATTAAGCGATGAAGTCAATTATTAGAAATCTCACTGGTACTACAAACTTTTCTATTACTATTTGCATTTCTATTAGTGTAAAGTCATAAATTTATACTATCTTTCAAAAGATCAACTTTCTTCAGTAAGTTAAAATAGGTCATAAAAAATAATTTCCTTTTGTAGATCCACTGGCATCAGGAAAATTAAAAATCGCAATACTCATATACTATTCATATACTTCATATGTTCTAACAATTACATTTATACAAATGAGTAGATGTTTAAAGAAAGGAAGTATGGCCCAATCGCCTAGCTTTTTTCTAGAAGTCTAAAGGCAATAGGAAAATTGTGGTCAATAAAGACACTGATACCAACTAACAACCTGCACAAGCTCAATACAAAATAAATTAGAAAATTATTATTTAAAACAATAAAGCACCTGGGTGGCTCAGTTGGTTAAGTGTCCGATTCTTGATTTCAGCCTAGGTCATGATCTCAGGGTCATGAGATGGAGCCCTGCGTCAAGCTCCATGCTGGGTGTGGAGTCGGCTTGGGATTCTCCCTCTCTCTCTCCCTCTGCTCCCCCCAACCCCTGCAGGCACTCTCTCTTTAAATAAATAAATAAATAAAAAAAAAAAAAAAAAAAAAAAAAAGGAACAGAAAACATTAATATCCAATGATTCTGGTCACATAATTTGTACTAGCCTACCTCTCTAAAATTATATCGTGATTATTTTTGCTCTATCTCTTACACAAATTAGTACAATTGTAACGAAGTGAATATGAACTTAGAATGGTTTCTATCCCCAAAAGTCTACCACTGAAAGACACCTCAAAAAGTGAAGGCAACAACTAAAATTTCATGATACTTAAATTTTTTCTAATGTACTTCAATTATGATGGAGTGAACAAGATAATCCTAAGCCTTTTGCATCAACTTTTTAAAAACTACGAATCAAAAATCTTATACATTTCTACACTAAAAACAGAAGATATGTCAAAGACATTGTTGTTTAGCAACCAACTTCTACTTATTTTAGTGAATAATGAAATTCAATAGTAAATGACATTTTCTGTTAAAAAATAAAACAACTTGAATCCCGCTTTACTACAAATTAGAAAACAAAAATATTTAATGAAGTACAAAATATTTCAGAAAGACTATCAAACCTTGAAAAAATCTTCAAGTTGTTTACTGTTATAAAGAACAGGGATATTGGCAGAGAACTGTAGCAAATCTTCAGCACACTGTCTTCTCTCTTCAATAACAGTTTCATCAAATCGTCCTAGAATCAAAGAAGAACCAAGACTTAAGGAAGGAAGGAAGGTTTATGGGAGTTTACGTTCACAGCTCAGACAGCAGCAGCAGGCCTATCACTGCCTTACTACACAGTCCTCTAAAGTCAAGTCTGCACTATCGGAATCAGCGTACTCTCCCCCAAAAAAGACAATAGTGTTTCTGATACAAGAGACAGAGGTGTGAACTGATAAATCAGTGGTGCAGCCCTACTCCAAGGCCTGTCTGTGTAAGAAACATTAACATGTAAGAAGCTGGTGATTTGAAACTCAAGCTAAAAAGAGAATTCTAAAGAACTCAAATGGTTTTCCATAGTAATTTAATACTGTAATTACTCATATAATTTTCCCTTTCCCACTCTTGTTGATTTATAAAGGAGCTGAAGAGAGGAAATTATGAGAACATCTGTATATCAGTGGGGTCAAAAACCTCAGCTTGAAGCCAAAAAGCTTTGAAGCCAAACTCCACATGTGCCGCTGTCAGCATACGTGACCGCATGCGTGTGAGAAAAAAGATGGTGCGCAAAGCACCAGCGAGCTCTGATTTACAAGGTGATCGAAAGGTGGTTTTCAGAGAATTTTTTTAACGCTATATACAATTTGAATGCTGATAAGGCTTTTTTTTTTTTTTTTAAAGATTTTATTTATTTATTTATTTGACAGAGACAGAGACAGCGAGAGCAGGAACACAAGCAGGGGGAGTGGGAGAGGGAGAAGCAGGCTTCCTGCCGAGCAGGGAGCCCGATGCGGGGCTCGATCCCAGGACCCTGGGATCATGACCTGAGCCGAAGGCAGATGCTTAAGTGACTGAGCCACCCAGGCGCCCCCTGACATTTTAAACATTTTAGACATTTTAAAATACGATCATTTTGTACTCCTCTTAGATCAGATTCCTGGTCGGCATTTGTCTCATGCCATGTAGCACACCAACTGCAATCCACGCTTCAAAAATGCAAAATCAAAAGAGGAGCATCATCCCATAAACATTTTAAGCGGCTTTGCAAAATGTCAACAGAAAACTGAGGCACAAAGAGATTCCTAGTTATATAACCCAGAACAAGAATTCGAAACTGAACCACTAAAAACTCTCAGCTCAATGTGTCTCATGCTTATGGTGAAGTACCTACTTCATGAAAACTAAAAGAAATGGTTTTAGAGTTAGACCTGGTGTAAATCCTAGCTCTATCATTCACCAGCTATGAAATGTTAGGTAATTTCTTCATTTGTAAAATGGAGAAAATGAACAATGTACTTAAGACTCCCAGTTCCACGACAGGCACATAGTTAACACTTAATAAATTAATCATGATGCCTTTGAATGTTCAAGTGTCATTACAGTGTCTAGCATACAGAGCATGCTAATTAAGTCATACCTAACTATAAGAGTGGATGGTGGAAATTTAGAAAAATTTTCAAAAAGAACAGTCTTGGGGCGCCTGGGTGGCTCAGTTGGTTAAGCGACTGCCTTCGGCTCAGG
>NW_023270389.1:37647571-37816501 GCF_011800145.1 Mirounga leonina | reverse complement strand
GGGCGCCTGGGTGGCTCAGTTGGTTAAGCGACTGCCTTCGGCTCAGGTCATGATCCTGGAGTCCCGGGATCGAGTCCCGCATCAGGCTCCCTGCTCGGCAGAGAGTCTGCTTCTCCCTCTGATCCTCCTCCCTCTCATGCTCTCTGTCTCTCTCTCTCTCTCATTGTCTCTCTCGCAAATAAATAAAATCTTAAAAAAAAAGAAAATAGTCATCTTTCATCAATAAAAAATCTTAACAGTGGTCCATAAACAACCTATTCGGCTTAATGGATGGGTTCCAGAGACAACAGTCCTACAAAATTCCATGCATGTGTCCACAGGTACCTTTTTCTAGGGAACAAGTCTGTAACTTTTACCAGCATCATCAAAGAGCCTGGGGCCCAGTAAAGGTTAACAGGCCAGAGGCAGTCAATTAGAGGATCCCTAACATTCAGGACACTGCTTTATTTATATGTAACAAGCTGCCAGTTGCTAGCCCAGTGTCTGTTTTCACCTTCTTCCTTAGTAAAATAATGCCCAATTTCTAACTGTGGACAAGGCAACCCAGAGAAAAAAAACACTACATTCCCAGCTTGCCTTGCAGTTACATGTGGACATGGACTACATTCTTGCCAAAAACATAAAAACAAAAGTTATATTGTAGCTTCCTAGAAATCTCTTTAAGAGATAGCCTTTTGGGGGCACCTGGGTGGCTTAGTTGGTTAAGCATCTGCCTTCGGCTCAGGTCATGATCCCAGGGTCCTGGGATGGAGCCCCACGTCAGGCTCCCTGCTCAGTCAGCAGGAGCCTGCTTCTCCCTCTCCTCCCCGCTTGTGCTCTCTCTCGCTATCTCTGTCACTATCTGTCTCTCTCTCTCAAATAAATAAAATCTCTTAAAAAAAAAAAGAGAGAGAGAGATTGCCTTTCCTTCTTTCTCCTTGTCCCTTTCCAGGAAGGACTGTGACGTGGGAGGTTAAAATGACAGAGCAACAAGACAGGAGCTTGGATTCCTGATCACTGTGGAGCTGCCCTGCCTGGAGCTACCTTCAGATCTGACACCATGAGAAAGAAATCGACTTCTATCTGGTTTTAAGGTTTATCACAAGAAACCAAGCCTAATACCACTACACTATTCCATGTTTCTGTGTTCTGTTTTTCTATTATTTCTCAGTTCATATGTAACAATTCAATTTAACTCAATTCTCCCGATGAGAATCTAAAATGATGTGCTAGCTTACCTATCAACATATTATCTGGAAACAAACTTCCAAGCGCCCCTACCTGTAAAGCAAATTTTCTGGACAACAATCTAAGTTATTCAGTCTTGGGAAAAATCCACTGGCCAAACAGGTTAAAATGACAGCTAATGTCCATTATTCCTTCTCTTGTCTAAATAAGAAATTAAGTATACACTGGTACTTATGATTATAGTCCAATATGTTTATCCTTTAAACAAAATTTAATTCCAGTGCCTGTGAGTTAATATTAATAATTTTGTGAACATATATAACCTCAACAAAAATTCAGAAAATGCACAAAAAAATCATACTATGTTTCAACCCACAAAATCACCTGATATTATCTTTAAATGCCATTAACTACTTGTTGAGAAATTTTAATGGAAAACTCACTAATATTTAATGACACCCTAAAAAATCTCATTCAGTAGCTAAAACTAATACATATTAATTTGGAAGCTTCAATCCTAAGTATCATCAGTGATTCATCCCACCTCCCTATTAAGCTAGACTAAAATGCTTAAGCAATGAGTACATCAACTTCTAAAGAGAATAAAACACATCTTTATGCATTTCCATTTCACTAAACTTGGACAAGTGGAGAGGAATTAAAGTATTTTTCAGGGCGCCTGGGTGGCTCAGTTGGTTAAGCGACTGCCTTCGGCTCAGGTCATGATCCTGGGGTCCAGGGACCGAGTCCCGCATCAGGCTCCCTGCTCAGCGGGGAGCCTGCTTCTCCCTCTGACCCTACCCCCTCTCATGTGCTCTCTCTCTCTCTCTCATTCTCTCTCTCAAATAAGTAAATAAAATCTTTAAAAAAATTTTTAAAAATAAAATATTTTTCAGAGTGGAGCAAGCACAATCAAAAATTAAGGCTTATGCAGTAAAAGGTTCAATTACACTGAATCCTATCATCAGAACAAGTAGATGAAAGAACATGCTCACTTCTTTGTTCCTAAGATATTTCAGAATAACAACAACAAAAAAGTAGGATTTGTAGCATAAACAAAAGAGAAGCAGATGAATTTTAATCCATAACTATTAGCCTTAATAGATTTAACAAAGCCACCTAGTTTTAATTTAAAAAAAAAAAAAGGTAGCAAGATTCAACAGTCATCCTAATTGTAGTCAACACCCTAGTGGCTATTCTACAGTTGCTAGTCCTTTAGTAGCACCTACACCTTGCTCAAAAGCAGCAACACTGAGAAATCATAAATAGGAACTTCTTTATCACTGCTTTAAGTTTCCATTCACAGGGTCAATGTTTATTTTCCTGTGAACAGAGTAAAAATTATAGCTGATTTACAATAGAAAATGCAAAACATATTTTTCGTAAGATTTCTTGTACAGTATTACATATTATATGCTATATTATTTGTGTGTATGTATCTATACTATATATAAGCCAGCCCCTCACTCCCAATGAGCCAACAATATTTTCTTTATTAAAAGCTGTGGGAGGAAAAATTAAATTCAAGCATTCTAATTAAGCTGATAAATCATTGGAAATAAAGTCTCTCTCTCTCTGATTTATTAAGCTGCCTTTGGGATTTTTTTTTTTTTTTTTTTTAAGGTAGAACACCCAGATATCAGAGCTTACAACTTTT
Source organism: Mirounga leonina (assembly GCF_011800145.1). Classification (NCBI taxonomy): domain Eukaryota; kingdom Metazoa; phylum Chordata; class Mammalia; order Carnivora; family Phocidae; genus Mirounga; species Mirounga leonina. The sequence goes on along the minus strand of NW_023270389.1, from coordinate 37,813,677 downwards.
TTAAAATTTGAATGTCAATGATCAAAAACTGGCTATATGGAACTAAAAGTTGCCCTTGACCAGTAAGAAACTAGCTAGAAAAGCTTGATGCTGATTCTTAATTGTAGCAAAAATTCATTCAGAGTTAAAACAAAGAGAGGCCAAAGTTTTCGGGTGTGAATTCTTTCCAGTCAACAGCACCAAGAACATACCTCTAAACGAACAAGTTAGATTTATTACTCCTTGCAGCTAGGGAAAATGTACATTATTGGGAACCCTGGGGCATTTCACTAAGAGGGTGTGAGAATGAACTTACAGGATTTGGCTTGTGTTAGGTACTTTTGGGAAAGGTTTAAAGAAATAGGGGCTTTACCCTGGTTCTGATGCTATTGTGGGGATAATTCTATGGTTCTATGAATTCTATCTAATTCTATGGTGCTACAATTTTAATAAATCTTACTATGAGGCAAGATGAATGAAGAGAGGCTAAGGCTGTGATTTATATAAAGAAGTGGCAGTCACTCACGGTGGCCAAGATGAAGATATGCTTGATCATTTTTGTGAGTTTAACAATATTCCTGTTTTTGTCTGTGCTCAGACATGATTCCAGAGTGGTCTTGTTTTTGTCTTGATCCAAGGACACAGAGTGGCCTTGTCTAATGTTCCTGTTCTGTGAAACTGCTTACGTTCAACAGGAGAATAACACAGCCTACACGTGAATGCCAGGCCAACTCTAGGAAACACCAAGGTCTAACGAATAGGTAGTGCGAGGCCAGTTCTTTCTTAGCTATCAGGAACTGCTTTTCTCTTTCTCATAGGAAAGCAAAGTGTGATAAAAGATCTAACAAAACAAACAAAACAATGATCTAATCCTGAAAAAGCAATCAGACAGGTGGAGACTTTGAATCCTACAAAACTGTCTTATACACTTTAAAAATGTCATTGTCATGAAAGACAAAAAATGCATAAGGAATACTCTAGATTAACCTAGAGGCATGATCCTAGATCCAAAAACAAACAAACCTAAAAAGGACATTTTTAGAACTACTGAAGAAATATGAATACGGACTGCATATTTGATATTATTATTTTATCAGGGTTAAATTTCTTGAGAGTGATATGGAATTGTGATTATAGGGAAAATATGAAGCGCAGGGGTGAAGTGTCACAATATCTGCAACTTATTCTCAAATGGTTCAGAAAGAAACTGAGAGATACATAGAGAGTTATAAAAAATCCAGCAAATTGTTAACAATCAATGAACCTGAGCCAAAGATATAAAAGTATTTACCACACTATTCTTTTGTGGTGTTTTTCTGTAAACTTAAAAATTTTGCAAATTAAAAAAAAAATTGGAAAAACATAAGTTAGGTGCTCTACTGGTAAGATGTAAAACTGAAGGGGAAAACAACAAACTCAGCCTAAAGGAAACAGAGAAAACCTCCTAGAAGAGGAGACATTTGAAGAGTCTGCAAGGCTAACAAGAAAATTCACAGTGGAGCAGTGCAACGCTGAATTTGGGGACACAAGAGTATGGTTACCTTAGCGGTAACTGAGCAACAGAGGATAGCTGATGGTAGCGGGTATGTCCTAAGCACTGAGACACACTGCGGATGTAATCCACAGAACAGGAAGGTATTATCCATATCTTAACAATAAGAAAACAGACTCAGATGTTAATTTGCACAAGATCACACTGCTAGTAAATCACGGATAGAGGATTTGGGCCTAAAGCCATCAGATTCCAAAAGGCATGTTCTTTTCACTACCCCACTAGACTAGTAACTACATTTTTGATGGTTGTGTCAATTACAATAGGATTCTCTTTTGCTGCTGAGGTTCATATACTAAAAATGTGAGAGCAGTTAAAAAGATAGATGATGAACCCTCAAGTCCCCCCACACAAGCACAGCTGCAGCCTGCAGGGTTCACTGCAGTTATCAAGTATTACAAATGGACTGTACCATTTACTGAGAGAGACAAACTGCTTACTTATCAAGATGAATAAGAAATTTTCATTCTATTATATGTAAGGATATGGAAAAAAGTTGAAGATAATCCATTAGCAATAGCAATAATAGCTACAAATCTCAACCAATTTAGAAACCACTCCCTTTCACCCAGTGACAAGCTTACTGTTTAAGAAGCTGGGTTGTGTATCTCCCAATATTAAAGTTAAAGATACATGGACACAGTTAAATTCCACAGTACAGAAGGTATAAAATAAAAAGTAAAAACATCCCTCCTCCTGCACCCAGAGAAGGTACATACATTATACAAATGTGTGTGGGTGTATCTTCACACAATTATGTATGTCTACTCAAACACAGATGTGAGCTTACTACACCTATTGCTGTGCAACATTTGTTCTTGTGTCTTAAAAATATAGCTTGGAGATCTTACCACACCAGTATATTTCAAAGAGCTAAAGAATTCTATTAATTGGCTAAATTATGGCATATCTATGCAATCAAATAATGAGAAAATGCAGTTTCTGTTCAGTTTTCTTCTATTGAAAATGCTGCAAAGAACACCCATATGTATGTACATTGTGTGCACATATTTGTTTGTGTATGCATTCTCAAAATGTGATCTGCAGACTGCTGAGGGTCCCCGAGGGCCTTGCAAGGGATCAACAAGGTCAAAACCATTTTCATAATAATATTAAGACAGTAGTTCCATTTTCCACTGCATTGACACCTGCACTGATCACCTAAAAGCAATGGCAGTAAAAGTGCAAACCTCTTAGCATGAATCAAGACAATGGCACCAAATTATACTTACTAGCAATCACCATATTTCTGACTGCCATTCACTCATATTAAAAAAAAATTTCAAATGTCAGTTTCACTTCAGAATGTCTTTGATGAAGCAATAAAAATTTTTAACTTTATTAAATTTTGACCCTTGAGACCATTTCTTTTCAAAAGTCTGTGGGAAAAAACTATAGCCATTCAGATTTCAGTATCTGGCAGAAACTTACTCAAAAAAAAAAAAACCATAAACAAAGTGAGCCCAACAATTCAAGGAAAACTACCCATTGCATTGTTGTCAGCAATGAAATTCAAGCCATCAAGCTGCTGCGAGCTTGACAGCTTCCCAATACTTAAAATATCTCCTTTAGAGATCTGTGATGATATTTACCATTTTTTGATATTATATAATGAAATAGGTCAACATATGCAAGATCTGCATAACTTGGGGAATGAATATTTTTCACATGACCAATGCATGATGTTATAAGCTCATGCATACGTAAAAAAAATCCATTCAAATTTAAGACAGACTAATGAATTTTTTTTTTCTTAAAGATTTTATTTATTTATTTGATAGAGAGACAGAGAGCACAAGTAGGCAGAGTGGCAGGCAGAGGGAGAGGGAGAAGAAAGCTCTCCAATGAGCAGGGAGCCAGATGCGGGGCTCGATCCCAGGACCCTGGGATCATGACCTGAGCCGAAGGCAGACGCTTAACCGACTGAGCCACCCAGGCGCCCCAAGACTAATGAATTTTAATAAAACAAAGTACCAAAGCTTTGTTGATAAGATTTCAGATTCCATAATGCAACTAAACTTTTAAGAAATTATCACTTACTAAGTTTTGGTGTATCAAAGATGATTATCTTCAATTGTGTGAAAAGCTATTAAAATACTCCTCCCTACATCATCTCTATAATGCTGAATTTTCTTCATATACTTCAATCAAAACAATCTATCACCACAGATTGGATCCACAAGCAGATATGAAAATCTAGCTGTTTTCTCTTAATCCCAGCATTAGAGACTCACAAATGTAAATTAAAACCACTCTTCTTACAATTATTTTTCATAGAAATGTTAATATGTAATATACTTTTTTTTATTTAATACAATATTATTTTTAAATTTCAAATATGGTAAATGTTAAAAGGTACAACTACAACAACAGTTCTTTGAGATGCTCAATAATATTTAAGAGTGTAAAGGAGACTTCTGAGACTAAAATGTCTAACAATCATTGATAAATATTTCTTATGCAGATGTGAGAACAGATGTGTAGTAAAATTTACTGAAAACAGAATTGTTAGGAAAAGGCATTTTTTTTTAAGGAAAAGGTATATTTTAAACTGACCTCCAAAACTTGTGCAAATTTATACTCTTCCTGTTGTGCATCTATATTCCCATACTAAGTAAAATCAAACTTTTTAATTTTTGCCTGGAGATTGACTTTCAATGATATCATTGCCTATAATTACTCTGTCTCTTACATTTTAACTCATTCTTTCTTTTTGTTCAACTTATTTTTTAAGCATTTATATGTTGGGCATGGTCCTACATGCTGAAGATACACCCATAAGTAAGAATAAAGCAGTCTCTAATCACGAAGTCGTGTTAAGGACTAAGAGAGAAAGGGGGAGGAAAAGACAGTTAAGTATGAGGGAGGTCTCTTATTTTTAGAATATAAAAGAACACCTTTTGGTGTGCATTTAGAAGCATGATTCTTAAAATTCCTCAGATTAGGGGCACCGTTGGTTAAGCATCTGCCTTCGGCTCAGGTCCTGATTTCAGGGTCCTGGGATCAAGCCCTGCATCAGGGTCCCCACTCAACGGGGAGTCTGCTTCTCTCTCTCCCTCTGCTTCTCCCCCGACCCCCGCCCTCATGCGTGCGCTAATAAATAAAATCTTTAAAAAAAAAAAAACTCCTCAGACTGGTGAATTTTAATTATTTGCATCTTCATAATTAAAATAGAGTGTCACTGGGGTTAACATCCAAAAGAAAGAACTCCTACAACTCAACACCAAAAAAACAAACAATCCAATTAAAAAGTGGGTAGAGGATCTGAATAAGCATATTTCCAAGGAAGACATACAGATGGCCAACAGACACATGAAAAGATGCTCAACATCATTAATTATTAGGAATTGCAAATCAAAACCACAATGAGATATCAGCCCACATCTGTCAGAATGAGTAGGCTCAAAGAGATAAGAAATAACAAGTGGGGCGCCTGGGTGGCTCAGTTGGTTAAGCGACTGCCTTCGGCTCAGGTCATGATCCTGGAGTCCCGGGATCGAGTCCCGCATCAGGCTCCCTGCTCGGCAGGGAGCCTGCTTCTGCCTCTGACCCTCCCCCCTCTCATGTGCTCTCTCTCTCTCTCATTCTCTCTGTCTCAAATAAATAAATTTTAAAAATCTAAAAAAAAAAAAAAGAAATAACAAGTGTTGGCAAGGATTTAGAGGAAAGGGAATCCTCTTGCAACTTTTGGTGCAAATGTAAATTGGTGCAATTACTGGAAAACAGAATGGGCGGGTTCTCCAAAACATCAAAAACAGAACTAACAGGGACGCCTGGGTGGCTCAGTCGGTTAAGCGGCTGCCTTCAGCCTAGGGCCATGATCCCAGGGTCCTGGGATCGAGTCCCACATCAGGCCCCTTGCTCAGCAGGGAGCCTGCTTCTCCCTCTCTCTCCCTCTGCTTGTGCTCCGTCAAATAAATAAAATCTTTAAAAAAAAAAAAAAAAAACAGAACTACCATAAGATCCAGCAATTCCACTTCTAGGTATTTATCTGAAGAAAATGAAACCACTAATTTAAAAAGATATATGCATCCCTATGTTTATTTCCATATTATTTACAATAGCCAAGATATGGAAGCCACCTAAGTGTCTATCAATAGATGAATTGATAAAGAAGATGTGGTATATACACACACACATGCACAACAGTCTATTATTCAGCCATAAAAAAGAATGAAAACTTGTTATTTGTGATAACACGGATGGACCTAAAGGGTATTATGATAAGTGAAATAAGTCAGAGAAAGACAAATACAGTACGATTTCACTTATCTGTGGAACCTAAAAAACACGAAACAAATGAACAGACAAAACAGAAAGAGATTCATAGATACAGAGAACAAAATGGTGCTTGCCAGAGGGGAAGGAGGCCAGAGTGAAGGGGATAAGGAGATACAAACTTCCAGTTATAAAATAAGTAAGTCACAGGGATGTAAAGTATAACATAGGGAATACAGTCAATAATAATGTAATAACTTTGTATGGTGACGGATGGTAACTAGCCTCACTGTATTGATTTCATAATCTATGTAAATGTTTAATCACTGTGTTGTACGCCTGAAACTCCTATCATATTATATGTCAACTACAGTCAATTTAAAAAAATCTCAAAAAAAAAAAAAAGGAGAGTGCCACAAAACTTAAAAACTTGACAGTAAGGATGTCACATCCTAAAGCACTTCCCTTTCAGAACTTTTAGATCATGATGCTCACTTCAGCTAAGTTTCTCAGAAGACAGAGGCTGAATCATCATATCCATAATGCCTATTTTTAAAATGTTTCTTGAATTAAGTGTACCTATAAAATTTCCAGATAATTACGGCTGGACTGGTATTAATCGAAGAAGACTCTATTAACAGCAGCAAAATCATGATCAGAAAAGGTAGTAGTTCAATGGCAAAAAGCAACTACAACTTTAATCAGAAAAAGTGTCACGGAAAAAGGTAAGGAACCATAGATACTGGCTAATAACAATGAACAGAAGGCATCAGAAACGTGAATACCATGGAATGTCTGAGCTCAAAGGCCAAAAGTGACCAAAGATTTACAAGAGTTTATGGATCCCCTAATGCTTCATAGGGGAACAAAATTAATTGATGGTACCATCAAAACTAATGGTTCTATTGCTACTGACCTGTTGTCCGCATTGCTTTTCACCTAAGGAAATACAAATACTTTCCTTTGTAATTATGAACCCAAGATACCTCTTGACATTACTTATATTTCAAGACATCACTATATATCATAAATTGTTAATATTAAGTATTTGTTAAAATTAAAGAATTGTGGGGTGCCTGGGTGGCTCAGTCGTTAAGCATCTGCCTTCGGCTCAGGTCATGGTCCCAGAGTCCTGAGATCAAGCCCCGCATCGGGCTCCCTGCTCGGCGGGAAGCCTGCTTCTCCCTCTCCCACTCCCCCTGCTTGTGTTCCCTCTCTTGCTGTGTCTCTCTGTCAAATAAATAAATAAAATCTTTAAAAAAAAAAAAAAATTAAAGAATTGTAGCAACAAGCTTTTGATGGCCACACTTCATTCTGTCATAAATGCCACTGATGTTACTATACTATTATGTATCTGTTTCTTGTCCCCAGATCTCAAGGATTTGTAAAACATGCAAAATATCCTAAGAAAGGTGTAAAGCTCAGTGAGTTCTGTGGTCCTGCAATCAGCCTGAAGAAATCACTATTCCACATAAACTACAAGCAGGTGGAGATTGGATAATTTCAAATCATCCAAAAGTCTTCCTCAACCAAAGAGAGCATCAGTAGGGTTCGGTCCAGAGACCAAATCCACATAGTAATTTGAAGAAGGAAAGCTTCTTAATATAAATAAAGACTATTAAACAACAGTTAACTTATTAATTCTAAAGACTACCCCAGGGTAAAGGAAAGTACCAAAGGAAGGAACAACCTGGAAGGGGGAACCCCTTGCCCAAAGTTGGGATTGGGATCTTCCTGGAGAAGATGTGTTTGTAGCCACTGAATGGGGGAGAAGTTAGCTGGGTTCCCTAGGCCAGAGCCGGTCCACAGTTGCCAGGAAATCGAGAAAGACCCCTCCAGAGTTCATATGGGACCAGACTAGTGGGCGAGCAACAAGAAAGAATCACAGTGCTGGAAGCCCACTCCCAAGCAAGGTAACACAGGGCCTAGGGTACACAATGTCTGTGTTAAGAAAGCCACAGGAAACAACTTTCTGGGATAAAGGCAGACCAAGGCTGGCAGATAGGCATGCAGTGTGGCTTGGGCACACAGAATGCGAGAAGTTAGCGGGGTTACCCCAGTCAGAGCTGTTCTATGGTAGGAAAGCCAAAGCTGATGGACAGGAACCTGCAGGCTGGGACTGGTAAGCAGGGAGCTGCAGACAGGAACTGGCACCACAACCTGCTAGAGGGTGACGTACCCCACACACACACACACACCATGGGCAGCACAGAGCAACAAGAGCAGGGTACTAGGAAGCTCTGTGCCTCAGTTTGCTGTTAAAATTTTGCGAAGCCATGAATCTAATAGTCGTTAATCAATAACATATCCCGAGCCACCACCCCAAAATATCTGTATCTGGCCTGGCCGGGTCCCTCAAATCATAACCATTCACATTTTAAGGAAGGTATGAGAAAAAAATGTATGCAGTATAAACTTTTAAAAATCCCCAAATTTCAGAACTATAAGAATAATTCAATATCATCTCTTCTTATGTTCCTACATGTTTGATTTTGTTTTGTTTTGTTTTATTTGCTTGACTGGCTGGAATTGAAGTTGGTGTGCTATTGTTTCACAAAAGGGAAGAGGAAATGCATCAGAGTTAAGAGCCTACACCAGGAACATGAAAAAACAACAAGTGCTTGCTGCCTAATACGAGTCATCTTACTAAGGGCTTCTGACTTCATCGTACAGTATTCCAGGGTTCAGCATACACACACAATTAGCCAATCATCACTTTTTAAAATCACAATTTCAAAAATAATCACTTACCAAACACTATTCCTTTAGCAAATGGAGGAAACAATTCTGAATGTCGGAATAAGTTTTTGTGAATTTGCCATAGTTCTTTGTGTAGTTTCTTAAAGTCACTGTATCTCTTCCATACGATTATCTAAAGAAAAAGAAAAATCAAATGTATCTCTCACAGTGACACAATGTAGGTTCATATATCTAAACAACAAAAAATCTTTTCATGGAAGTGCCCAAAATTGTCATGCAGAGGCAAACAAATATATGTTCTAACCAATATGGTTAACTGTCTGAGATTAAATAATATTTGATTTAAAAATATATAGCAGCAACTCTTTAACTTTTCTGTTTTGGTTTTTAAATTTCATTTTACACAAGTACTGTTTTCTTAGGAAAATATTCAACCTGGTACAAAGAAGGTCTATACCACCTAAAGTGTCATTTAACCTCTTCAAAACTCAATTACTATGAGCCTGGAAATGAGCTAGGTATCAAAATACATATTCTGTCTCAAAAAGAGCGTGTTTATAAACACAAAATAGTTAGACAACTTTTTTGAGAGAAAAAGAGAGTGCACGGCACGCACAAGCCCAGGGTTGGGGGACACACAGAGGGAGAGGAGGAGAGAGACAGAGAATCCCAAGCAGGCTCCATGCTCAGCACAGAGCCCAAAGCAGGGCTCAATCTTACAACCGTGAGATCATGACCTGAGCTGAAATCAAGAGTCAGAGGCTTAACCAACTAAGCCACCTAATTTAGACAATTTTTTTAAAAGATTTATTTATTTATTGAGAGAGAGAGCACACGTGTTGGGGGGGAGGAGAGAGAATCTCAAGCAGACCACTCTGAACACAGAGCCTTACACAGGGCCTGATCTCACAAGCCTGAGATCATGACCTGAGCTGAAATCAAGAGTCAGATGCTTAACCAAGTGAGCCATCCAAGTGCCCCCTAAACAATTTTTAAACATAAAGTAACTACACAGCATTTGCCTAAAGGATAAACTAAATAACACTGAAGAATGGTTGTGTAGCAAGTAACCTTAACTTTTACATTTCATAAATCTTATTTCACAAATCTCAGTTTAAAGTAGTAATAAGGATTTAAGGCAAGATGAATCCTGAACAGAATACCATTAGAACTAGTATAGTTCAAAACAGAAAATAACAGTCATCTAGATTATATAACACATAGAGGTTTACCTCCATTAATTTGAATTACTGTTTAACTTTATTCAGATTAAATTAGAAAAAAAAAAACCTTTATAAAGAAAACAGATTTGACATGACTTTGATATCATTGATTCAGCCCCTCAGTCTCCAAAAAATAGGATAAAACTGAGTTTTAAATTCCATTACCTGGTATACTAGGGTCTTTGCTTCTAAAAAAAAAAAAAAAAAACCTAATTACCTCACTTCTAACAAACTCAATAGAATGTAATGCTAATAATAAGCAAATCTTAGGCCAAGAAGGTAATCAAGTGAGATTTAAGAGACTCTTGTCAAAAACTTTACTCTCTGGATGTAAGAAATTCTTAACTTTATCATACTATCAAAAAATTCTACCATAATGAGTTTCTTGTTTTTACTATAGTTATAATCCTGGGAGACTAGTCAAATTATCATATGAATTAATTTAAACTGCTTCCTTCTGATGTTTCCTTTTATTCATTTACTCAACAACAAAAATAGTCACCAAAACAAGTATTTTCATGTCCCTACTCTGTGCTAGGCTCTGTGTTAGCACAAAGGATGAAGAAATGAGAAACACAGACCCTGCTTTCAAAGACTTCCAGTCTCGGTGGGCAGCAGGAAGCCAACACAATAACTAAGTCAAAAGACGGTGTGATAAATGCAGACAAGGGAAGCCCAAGGGTATTAAGAAAGGAGCACCTACGGAAGGTATTATCTTAGGAATACTGAAGGCAAGTAGTGATTAGACCAACAAAAATAAAGAGAGAGAGAAGGGACTGGGGATGATGTTTTTAAAATGAGAGTGAGATGCCAAATATAATCACCAGAATCTGGGCTTTTGCAACTGGATAAATAGTGGTGCCATTCTCTAAGGTGAAGAAAAGGGGAGAGGAAACTTTTAAGATAAGAACAAAGTTCAATTTTAGACATATTTGGCACAGGTATGGAGTTCAAGAGAGAGAACTAAGCAAGATGTATTCATTTGGGAATTATCAGCAGAGAGGTGTGCAATCACTCAGGAAAGCTTTCTCAGCATTTTTAACAAGATGAGGAATCTGAGGACAAAACAATGGGGAACCCTAACTATGAGAGGTCAGCCAGAAGGAAGAGGAAACCAAGTGCAAAGTAGGTATTTAAGAACTTGGTTTTGCCATGAGACAGACCACCTGGATGGAAGAAAAAATTTTATTTTAAAATGGAAGTGAATGAGACAAAAGCTGATAGTAAAGAACCAACAGTCCCAGTAAAAGAGCAAGAGGAATGAATAACTAAGACAAACCAATACTTGAAAAGTAAATGGTCTCAGGACAGTGAGATTACAAGTGATTTTAATTTTCACATTTTTTGCTTCTCTGTAATTTCTAATTTCAATACATGAAAATAATTCTGTCATGGGGAAAAAAAGTGCTGTTTTTATATTTTTAAAATAGATCAAATTGTGGTGGTACACGCTGCCAAAGGCAGAAATGGGTGATGGGCTTGTGAAAATAACCTTACATAAGATAAATGCCATCCTTAAAGCCATTATAAACTAGAAACGAGAGCTATTCAAAAGACTGTATGTAGCTCATGGAATCAAATCTGCAGATAAAATTTCTGTTCTAATTAGGGTCATTTTTAAGGCAGGGTAACTTAAGGGGCAAAAGTTAGTAACTTAATCACAATAATGATAATAACAACATTGTCTATAAACTAGCATATAGTCTGTCAGAGTAAGAATTAGAGCCTCCAAGGTGAGACTCTTTTTTTCATCATGCCTAATTTATTCTCTCACATCCTCCTTATTCTCAACACTAGAACTATAGAACCAAATATCTAAGAGCAAATATAAACCCTCAAGAAATGAAAGAAATCGGGGCACCTGGGTGGCTCAGTGCTTAAGCGTCTGCCTTCAGCTCAGGTCATGATCCCAGGATCCTGGGAGCCCCACATCGGGCTCCCTGCTCAGCGGGAAGCCTGCTTCTCCCTCTCCCATTCCCCCTGCTTGTGTTCCCTCTCTTGCTGTGTCTCTCTCTGTCAAATAAATAAATAAAATCTTAAAAAAAAAAAATGAAAGAAATTAAAGCATCACAAAATGTACCATCTACTGCCTCCTTTTCTTCGTACTCCTTTTAACCTTGGACATTTCTAGAAATCTTCAAAAGGGAAAAGTGAACAAAAGCACATTTCCACTACATTAGCAGTACTGATGTTTATAACTGGACTACACAAAGTCCAAAAGATGCATGCAAAAATTATTTTCTTTTTTTTTTTTTTTTTTAAAGATTTTATTTATTTATTTGAGACAGAGAATGAGATAGAGCATGAGAGGGTCAGAGGGAGAAGCAGACTCCCTGCCGAGCAGGGAGCCCGATGCGGGACTCGATCCAGGGACTCCAGGATCATGACCTGAGCCGAAGGCAGTCGCTTAACCAACTGAGCCACCCAGGCGCCCGCAAAAATTATTTTCTCTAGTAATTCTTTCCTACTAGGAAAAAAAAAAACTGTATAACAACTACTATTCTCTTGAACCAACCCCTGCAGAAATTTCTTATTCATTAAAGTTACTTTGCATAAAATTCCTCAGTTAAATATTAATTCAGTGACAGTCATATATATACACTACGAATTTAGTAAAAGCTTTTGAACTTTCATTAAAAACATTCCCTTAAATAATTTTTACATAAATGTTTTCTTTTCAGATAATTTCACTTAATGATAGCAAAAACCTTTAGATCCCATAAACAAAAAAACTCAATTCAATTCAATTTGTCCTCTCACATAGTATTTTAAAATTGCTGAATCATCTTTTCTTGCAACCAGCACCACTACCATACTTGCTTATGGATTTTCTTTCTCCCCTTTTCAAGAGCCTTTTCTTTCCCTGGACACATTTTAAATGTTTTCAAATGGTTTTTATCAAACTATTTTATTTATGAAATGACTTAACAGATTTCTGATGTGATACATAGAAAGTTCTATTTCAGTTCTTCTCCTTTTCCCAAATTTCACCAGCGAAATCTACTACCTATAGAGAAACAGAGTTATAGGTTACTTTTTGAAAAAGGTACGGGAGGGAGGGCACAACATCTCTAGTTCTTTCTTTACCCTTCTGCAGGTGTTCATGCTGTAGAGAATCTACTGAATGAGAGGCCACATTAACTGTTGCTGTCCCCCTCAGAGTTTCCCATGCTGCTCTTTTTTTTCTTTAAGATTTTATTTATTTATCTGACAGAGAGAAAGAGAGCACAAGCAGGGGGAGCAGCAGAGGAAGAGGGAGAAGCAGGCTCTCCGCTGAGCAGGGAGCCCAATGTGGAGTTCGATCCCAGGACCCTGAGATCATGACCTGAGCCAAAGTCAGATGCTTAACCGACTGAGCCACCGAGGCGCCCCATCCCATGCTTCTCTTAATAAAGAAAAATTTAGAGGGAATTTTTGAAGGATAAAACTTTGTAAAAGAAATCTATCCTGGATAATGTTAAATTATTTCCTCCATGTGAGTATTTCAGCATTAGGAAGAAAACACTGCTACCTGGTAGCATGTACCAAGGTGTGCAAATACATCTATAAAAGAAAACCAACAAAACATCTCCAGTTTTATAAGGATAGCATATTATTAGCCTATATTTGGTTAGATCAACAGAACATCTTCTAATCTTCAATAGCGCTTGGGAAGCCTGACTAAATTCTAAAGCAGTAACTAAATGAATCCTTTAAAAGGAGAGAGAAATTGAAAGGAAAGGAAATGGAAACAAACTCTAGGTAGCAAATTTCTCTCCTAGATGAGAATTCCAATGTTTGAATGAAATACATGAGAAGCTAGAGTGTTACAATTTCAAGGTTATTCTATATTTCAAGAAGCTGGCAAGACAGAAGACATTTTTAAAAATTTTTATACCATGTCTAACAAAGGACCATGCAATCATCTAACTAAAGGACACTTACAAGAGTTTTCTGATGAATGGTTCACCAACAGTTGTTATTATAAAAGAGTTTTCCCCAAAAAAGGATTAAGGAAATGGCAGAGAGTATTTTCATGGATAGGTTGGCTCAGGATTCTCCCTGGAAAATGGGAACATCAAGCTACAAACTACAGCATAGCAATCAGACAATGTATTCAAAGGAAACACAACCCATCTTTAATTTTAACAGAATTGTAAAATTTCAAAAGCAGAACAGACTGTACTGATTATTAATTCAACATAATTAGAAGAATTCTAAAGAAAGCCCATACTAGCCAATTGACACTTAAGTAAAGACAGTACTTAATACAATGGTGCAAATTACTTTTACTTCCATTTTGGAAGGATATAGATATAGAAATACATATATCCTTTTTTCCAAAATAACTATACTACAATATTCTCTTCCTGGTTATTGAGGGGGAAAAGTGAGCTATCTTAAAACACCTAAGAAAAATAGTATGAAATCTTTTAAAATTGTGTTTTATTGAACTCAAAACAAATATTGAATCAAATACAGCAAGAAATGCTAATGTATAAAAGTTCAAATATTGTCTAAACCTGATGTCACACACTCAAACCAACCAGCGCCAAACAATAAATGTATGAATCAAGCCAGGTTTGTTAATAAGGAGTAGCGGGGCTTGTTAGAAAATACATACTCCATCTAAAGACATTAAAATTCAAATGGGGGGGAAACTTTTGCAGAATCAAGACTGTCAATTTATAATGTCTTTTTTAAACACTTTAGTAAGAAAAAAAAATCCCCAACATACGTCCTTCTAATATGGTGTAAATGAGCAGGTACCAAAATGAAAGTAAATCAAAAAATGTTAAAACAAGCAAGCTCCCCAGTTAGGATTCCTTAAGGTATATAACAAGCACAAAATAATTACAAATAAAGAATTCCATAGTTTTAAGCAAAAACACACAAACTGGTATCATTTTAGAGAGAAAGAGTCTGCAAAACAACTAACTACAAATTTAAAAAAGAAACAGACATCTACACCCAAAGCAGTTTTCCAAGGTGTCAACATGTCAACTCAATATAAAACTGAAAGTAGACAGAAACCCATAATTTATTATGATCTTTAAAATTAATTAGTTACCAAATACTCTTCATTTTTTATTAAAGTTATCATGATTTTGAAATAGATAAGAGCTCTTAACTAATACTAAAATCTTACGAATGTTAGTTTTCAGAAACATTATCACATTATTAAACAGCACTATAATTCCTTAAATTCTTCCTTGTATAACTTAACACCTACTAAAACTTAACCATACTTAATAGGTCTGAAATAGGAAACTTCAGCTACTGTTTTGTGAGCTAAAGATGATCTCCAGACAAACACATAAATATGAAGACAGACATACCAACAATTCCGTTTCCTCAACAAAGCATTTAATTAAATTTTTGTCAAATATATAAAATAAAATTTTCATATGTATAAACATGTTACCTCCTGGACATCCTCTGGATTTCTTCGTGAAACAACCTAAAACAAAACATACACAGAAATATCTCATCATTACCAAAATTTAAGATTTCACATCTGTATAATTAATTTCAAAAGTATTTGACTGAGAAATTCAATTTGCTTAAAGGAAAAGAAATACCATATTATATCACTTACAAAGAACTCAGCTATATAATAACTTCACCACCTGAAACACATGCTAAAAAAATTAAGAAAAAGGCAGCTAAAGGGATACCTGGGTGGCTCAGTCGGGCAGCTACCTTTGGCTCAGGTCATGATCCCAGGGTCCCCCCCCCGCCCCCCACCGCATCGGGCTCCCAGCTCCGTGGGGAGCCTGCTTCTACTTCTCCCTCTACAATTCTTGTGCTCTCTGGCTCTCTCTCTCTCTCTGCCAAATAAATAAAATCTTTAAAAAAAAAAAAAAAAGGGAAGGAAGGAAGGAAGGAAGGAAGGAAGAAAGAAAGAAAGAAAGAAAGAAAGGCAGCTAAAAAAAAGCCCACACACTAAAGTTCATACATTATACTCATAAGAGAATGCGGTGGCTTCACTCTTACTCGACATAATTCTAACAAGCTTTTCTACCCCACTTCCCAGCCTACATATAAAGTAGAAGCAAAAAAAGCAGCTTTGCCCATTCAAAGTATACAAGGGATGGCTCTGTATTATTTCTTACAACTATACATGAATCTACAGTTAGCTCAATAAAAATTCCAATTAAAAAAAAAGCAGCCACAGTGCTCAGGCACAACAATACCTGTGTGAAGTAATCACTGACCACCGAACCAGTGAAGAAAAGTAACTTACAAAAAATCACATACAGCATTCAGGGACAAATAATCCTATCAATATTCCTTGAGCAAAAAAAAAGAGGGGGATTATTTCAGACTTCTCTAATTATAAAAGCCAAAAAGTTTAACACCATTTAGAAAGATTTCCTCACAAAACTTACGAAAAGAAGAAGGCTGGGTGTTTAAATCATCAAACAGCATTGGAGAGTAGGGAAATCTCACATTAGATACATAATACCATCTATGTAAATGTAAATTTCATGAACTAGATACTTTAATATGCATTTTGCAAAGACAAAAAGATACATTAACAGATTAAAATAGTTGCCTATGGATGAGAAGAAGAAAGAAGTCTTTGCTGACTGGTGACAACCGTAAACTGAAGATTATGATCCACTCAACAGGCTTGACCTCCACTATAAAATGGGGAATAATACTCCCTGCCTGGCCTGGATCTGACAGACATCAAATCAGAGCACGGCAAGAACTTCATAATAAAAAAGTTAGTTCCTTCTCTCCCTTACTAGAGAATTTAACTAATTTAATAATTAATTCCAGACAGGAAAGGTTTCCAATTTCTTGCCACTCTATTCTCCAGCTTTCAGGATATATAAATTTGGTGAATTCTCTTGGCAATTTTCATTAATTTAGAATAGTGTTATCCATTAGAACTTTCTTTGATCATGGAAAGAAATGTTCCTTATCTGCACTGTTCAATGCAGTAGCGGCTGGCCACATATATGTACGTGGCTACTGAGCACCTGAAACATGGCTACTGCAATTAATAACTGAATTTTTAATTTTACCTCATTTAAATTAATTTAAATTTAAATACAAATAGCCACATATGACTGATTCTTACTGTATTAGACAGCACAGATTTAGAATAAGAGGCTAGAATAGTTAACTAATGACCATAAAATTATTCAAATACTGAATTTTAGCTATTAACTTTCACATACTAGCACCCCCCCAACATACACCCACCTTTCTAAAACTATGATAGTGTTTCACACAACTAATGATTTAATTTTGCCTACTATAAATTTTTCTTAAATTTTTGTAAAATATGCTAATGAGAAGAGAGTCAGGGATAATCAAGCCACAGATAATCTGCCCACCAAAAAGAGTCAACATCTGATCACTGGCAAGAAGGCTTAGTCAGGTGTACCTGACATTCTACAAGTTTTCTTTTATGGAAAAGTAATAGATTTACTAATTTACAACTCAATCACTTTGTAAAGATATGAAGATATCTTACTATTTTAAATAATCTTCCTTTACATACGCAAACGATCTTTTTCTGACAAAAGAAATTATTATTTCCTGATTCAGTGTGCAACTAGAATTATCACACTTTGGATTTTCTTCAGGTAAGCCATTCCTGGAAATCAAATATATGTATACTGAGTAAGCAGAAATACATCAGCCATCCCCTAACAATATCCACAACTTTTTTAAAGTTTATTTATTTTTAGTAACCTCTTCACCCAATGCGGGGTTCAAACCCACAACCCCAAGATGAAGAGTCGCACACTCTTCCAACTAAGCCAGCCGGGTGCCCAACAGCCACAATTTTAAAACCATCTTATCAGAAATAGCCAATCTGATTATGATTTGTCATCTACAGGCTGAGTGGCTCACAGAGTTCTATGTGCTGCTGATACATGGTGAATAAGACAAAGCCCCTGCATTCACACCTTCACGGAGTTCACAGTCTAGTGATTGCGTGCGGGGGGGGGGGGGGGGGGGGGGGCGCGGTGAGGAGGAAATGCAGAATGGAGGAGGAGGGTTGTATTTCCCCAACTTATTTTAGTATCTCAGAGAACAACAGTGTGCTAAGCAACAGGTTGGGAAACACTTCATCCCAGACCTTTCCCTGACACTGGATGCTCACTGTCCAGACCACAGTGGCATCCCTGAAGCTGTCAAGAACAGCTGAGTGATTAAGACTTCTGATGTTTTCATGATAATAAATTATTCATAGTTAGTACAGAAAATACAGTAAACCAAAGTTTAAGTATTTTTTTTTTTTAAGATTTTATTTATTTATTTGACAGTGAGAGACACAGCAAGAGAGGGAACACAAGCAGGGGGGGGGGGTGGGAGAGGGAGAAGCAGGCTTCCTGCGGAGCAAGGAGCCCGATACGGGGCTCGATCCCAGGACCCCGGGATCATGACCTGAGCCGAAGGCAGACGCTCAACGACTGAGCCACCCCGGCACCCCAAAGTTTAAGTATTCTTAAAGTACCTAAGTGAAGGTCTTTAATTTAAGCTTACAAGAACTTCTCTTCACCCTCAAATACTTCTCATGTGAAGGGGCGAGGGATTTAATCAGGCAGAGATCAGAAAATTAAATCAAAAGCTACCTGCCAAGTATTAACTATCGCTTTCCCCAAGAGCATAAGCAAAGCTTAGTGAAAATCATGTCGGGAAAGTTCAGGACTATACTTTCCTGGTTCTCCTCTTTCCTCCTGGTTCTTTTGCTTCTCTTTTGCAGGTTCCTCTTCCTCCTTCTATCCCCCAACAATCTGTGAGCATTCCAAGAATCAATTCTTAGCCTCCTTTTCAGTGTTAAGAAAGAAAGTCTATACCACTGCTAATACTGTTCAAGGTACTGTGCTAGGCATGGGGGTGGGGGGGAATCTGATTTTGTACATTTATATTTGCAAAGCATTTTATTAATGATTCATTTTATTCCCTCAACAACCTATGAACTAGGCAGGAGTGGTTATTATGAGTCTCCCTTTTACCAATGAGGAAATAAGATCCAGAGATTTGAATAAGATCACGACTATTCACCTTTAGATTTGGAATTAGAACTTGGATTTCTGACTCCTGGTCCAGTGCTCTTTCCACTGTACTACACTGTATCCCTCAAATTATCTGTAATATTTTCAGCAATAATTGAGTTTACTTACTTCCACAAACCCTGTCACCATTAGGTTTTATTTATTCTTTCACTTATTCATTCAACAAATATTAAGGCCTACTCCACTTCTAGATACTGAACGATAACAGAAAATACACTGGGTCTGATCTCTACACCACTATATTATAAAAATATAACCGCTTGGCAAATACATTAGCAAGTTCAACCACTTGGCGCCCCACTATAAGAGATTCAGTATTCCCACATGCATAATCTTATTTAAATAGTTAAGAATACATCCCCTGAGATGGAAATCAAAAACACAAAAGGGTTGGTTAGGATAACATAGGTTGAGACCAAATGTCCAACTCTTTCTAACTATGTAATTCTCTTCAGCAGGAATTTAAAGTTGGTGAAAAATAAGAATATCGATCAGAAATCTGAAGAAAGAATACGATCATAATGAAAATGAACAAAATGAGCCCTCAGACCCAGATTTTTATAACTTTTTTTTTTTTTAAGATTTTATTTATTTATTTGACAGAGAGAGACACAGTGAGAGAGGGAACACAAGCGGGGGGAGTGGGAGAGGAAGAAGCAGGCTTCCCGCGGAGCAGAGAGCCCGATATGGGACTCGATCCCAGGACCCTGGGACCATGACCCGAGCCGAAGGCAGTTGCTTAACAACTGAGCCACCCAGGCGCCCCAGATTTTTATAACTTATAACACTATCTTAGCAATCATCTCAACAAGTAATATCAACTCTAAAAAAAACCACTGTAAATTCTCTCTGATACAGGTTACTAGCTAGCATTTAGTAACTTCTTTCGGGGTGAATTTCAGTATTTTGTCATAAAATTCAGCCAATAAATGCCACAAAAGATGTAATTTAAAGCAGTGATTCCTTTTGTCTGAATTTCCTAAATTTCCACTGTAAGCCTTACCTATCACCTATACAGATAACTTGTAGAGCCTCTTGGTATAGAGAATTCTATCACCAAGTCATCTTCCAATTATTACCCTAAAGCAGTGCTTCACAAACCGTGCTGTATGGAATATCAATATTCTTTAAAATCAGTGCTCTCAAAGGAAGAGCTTAATGACCAATTCAGTTTACCTTTGTTTAAAAAAGAGACATTTTTTACAGCAGGCCTTTTCTCAAGCCTTTTAATACATTATCATGCATAGTAAATCTCCAAAAGAAAAATATGTAGTATCTATCCAGTCAACTTTTTGTTTTTATCATATGTTATCTGCTATTATTTTATTTCTTTAATGCAACACCCACTAAATTTGAAATACAGTTGGGAAATGCTGCTGCAATGTTTGTTGTAGTCCATCTGCCCCTGTTAATGCCAACAGCAAATTCTGAATTTAGGAAAACAAATAAGGGCTTACAGTGAAGGTTACTATCTCTTACTGTGCTAAGAAATTAAGTCCTCTAGGGGCACCTGGGTGGCTCAGTCGTTAAGCGTCTGCCTTGGGCTCAGGTCATGATCCCAGGGTCCTGGGATCGAGCCCCGCGTCGGGCTCCAGCCCCGCGTCGGGCTCCCTACTCCGCGGGGGGCCTGCTTCTCCCTCTCCCACTCCCCCTGCTTGTGTTCCCTCTCTCACTGTGTCTCTCTCTGTCAAATAAATAAAATCTTTAAAAAAAAAAAAAAAAAGAAATTAAGTCCTCTACTTCATTTAATCACTACAACAATCCTGCCTGGTAGGATGAGATAACCAAGCCCAAGAGCATATAGTCACATACTAATATTAATCATATTAATCAGTTACAGGCAAGACTGGATCTCAGAACTCCATGATTCCAAACAAAGTACTCCTTCCAGGACATAACTAAATCGGCCCTCCTAAAGATTAAAATTCCAGGGTGCCTGGGTGGCTCAGATGGTTGAGCGTCTGCCTTCAGCTCAGGGCATGATCTCAGGGTCCCGGAATCAAGCCCCGTATCACGCTCCTGGCTCAGCGGGGAGTCTGCTTCTCCCTCTCCCTCTGCTTCTCTCCCCTACTCATATTCCCTCTCTCTCTCTCTCTGTCACATGAAATTCCAAGTATGCAAGTAATATTCCTGATGCCTGTTAGGTAAACCCATTTTTGTCTTTTACAGAGAAATGTAAGTTGACCAAAAAATAGCAGCTGAAGAAGTGCTTTGGCAGAAGAGAAGGAGCGAAATAGAAAGAGGTCTGATTACAGGCTCTGGTACTAGCCATGAACTGCTTTTTTGCCAGTTTATTAATAAACCAAAGAGAAAGCAACCTTAAAATGAGCCCTCTTTCCTATCTTTAAAACAAAGACCTGAGGGGGACGCCTAGGTGGCTCAGTCAGTTAAGCGTCTGCCTTCGGCTCAGGTCAGGCTCCCGGGGTCCTGGGATCAAGTCCGACCCCTTGCTCAGCAGGAGCTCCTGCTTCTCCCTCAGCCTGCAGCTCTCCCTGCTTGTGCGCACACTCGCACGTGCTCTCTCTCTGACAAATAAATAAATAAATCTTAAAAAAAAAAAAAAAAAAAAGACCTTAAGTTAGGGCTTGGACTAGCTCAGGCCCATAATAATCAACAGATCATACAGTCATTAGGTCCTCTAGATCCTTTTCTGAGTGCTAACTTATTTTATCTACTTCTTAATAAGTATTACCAACTTTCCTTAAAAGTTTAAAATACTCATTTATCTAATTACCATCATAATTATGATTTGAAGTCACTCTCTTCACTCAGACCCACACAAAAGAATTGTCTTCTTCATAAGATTGAAAGATAACTCCTAGAAAACAGAACTACAAAAATCAGTCAAATCTATTATATCGCTTACAAAAAATGATCACAAAATTAGTCCCTTTAGAACCAAGTAGAAATGAGTTAAATATAAATTTTAAGAAGCTACTTTTATGAGCAACTTATTACAGTCAAGTCTTCTGATGGCTCTTCAGCTACCAGTCTGGTAATAGAGCTAAGTGGATAAAGGGTTTACAAAAGTAACATTTTTTTTTTTAAAGATTTTATTTATTTATTTGACAGAGAGAGACACAGCGAGAGAGGGAATACAAGCAGGGGGAGTGGGAGAGGGAGAAGCAGGCTCTCCGCGGAGCAGGAAGCCCGACGCGGGGCTTGATCCCGGGACCCCAGGATCATGACCTGAGCCTAAGGCAGACGCTTAACGACTGAGCCACCCAGGCGCCCCCAAAAGTAACATTTTTTTAAAAACTAAGTGTCAAGATACAAATAATCAAACATGAAAAAAAAGGGGGGACACATGCCCACTCTTCATCTCTCAAAGATAGGACTCCCCAAATGTGGGATGAGAATAATTGGATATACAAAAATGTAAGGCTATACTACACTGAACATTTCCCATTGTGGTGATTATGTAAACCAAATGGCACATTCATCAACGCAATGCACACAATCCTGACTTTCAGGCATTTGACTTTCAAAAAATCCATACTTTCATATAAACATACTGACACCTTTAAACTGCATTTCATACACACACACACACACACCACCCCCCTCTGGCAAGAATAGGTAGCTCAAAGCGCCCAGCTCCCAGAGGCAAGTGTCCTGTTACCAAACTCAACCTCCATCCTACCCCATCACCTGCTTCTCAGTTCCTCTTTCCCTCTTTTCCCTGCAGAGCTGTCACTGGTTGGCAAGAATATTTGGGTTGGTTAATCACCCGCCAGCCAGGTAGTCTGGACCCAAGAGACAGCACCTGCACAAACCAATTTAATTAGACATTTTACAACATTGTTTAGTTCTCTGGAATGAAAGAACTTCCATATAAGATACATAAGTCAATGGGAAAAAATTCAGACATTCCACTTTCTAACAAGTTTTTACAAAAGTAATATGTTGAAAGGAATGATTGCTTTCTACATCATTAAAATCCCAAAATCTAAAGAGAGAATAAAGAAACTATAATAGCAAGCTACCTTTGGACACTCAATAAATGTTAAGTTGTATTTCTCACTTTAAATTTACCAACTATAATGGCACCACTCTAAGGTAAACTATTTTCCAATCTAATTTCAAGGAAAATCAAAATCATTGTTGTTAAAGTTTGCAGTTTAACACAAAATCTTAATATCTGAGCATATAAGTTATCAATACACAAAATGAAAACATGATTGGCTTACATTTTTTATTTATTTATTTATTTTTTTTTAAAGATTTTATTTATTTATTTGAGACAGAGAGAATGAGAGAGAGAGAGCACATGAGAGGGGGGAGGGTCAGAGGGAGGAGCAGACTCCCTGCCAAGCAGGGAGCCCGATGTGGGACTCGATCCCGGGACTCCAGGATCATGACCTGAGCCGAAGGCAGTCGCTTAACCAACTGAGCCACCCAGGCGCCCTGGCTTACATTTTTTAAAACCTGCTTACTAGGGGAGCCCGGGGGTCTCAGTCAATTAAGCATTCAACTCTTGATTTCAGCTCCGGTCATGATCTCAGGATAGTGAGATGGAGCCCCGCCTCAGGCTCCACTCTCAATGTGGAGTCCACTTGAGATTCTCTTTCTCCCTCTACCTTTGCCGTTCCTCCTGTTCACATTCTCTCTAAATAAATAAATAAATAAATAAGATCTTAAAAAAAAAACCCTGCTTACTAACATTTTTCACATGAGATAGTTTTCTATTAAACAGTATTAACAGTTAAAAACAAAGGAAAGGTAGAATAAAACAAGATGCTAGAAAAAAAACTGAACTTAAGAACCATGATTTTTCTTTTTTTTTTTTTTAAGATTTTATTTATTTATTTGAGAGAGAGAGAGAAAGATAGCAAGAAAGCAAGAGCAGGGGGCGGAGAGAGAAGCAAACTTCCCATTGAGCAGGGATTCCCAAAGTGGGGCTTGATCCCAGGACCCTGGATCATGGCCTGAGCCGAACCATGATTTTTCAAAATTTTTAATCATAAATATATTTTTCAACAAATTAATCTCCCTCCCTACCCCCATGACTACTCCATTTGCTGAAACTATTTCCAGGGTAAGCCAACACCATTTTTCAAGAAACCTTCATGGAGCTACTGATTTAACAACCAAAAACTAATAATTCTCACTGCTTTAACATCAGACATTTGTAATAATATAAGCAGTTAAGGGTTTAAAATTTAGCAGGCTTGGGGTGCCTGGGTGGCTCAGTCATTAAGCATCTGCCTTCAGCTCAGGTCATGATCCCAGGGTCCTGGGATCGAGCCCCGCATCGGGCTCCCTGCTCAGCAGAAAGTCTGCTTCTCCCTCTCCCTCTGCCTGCCGCTCCCCCTGCTTGTGCTCTCTCTCTGTCAAATAAATAAATAAAATCTTTTAATAAAAAAATAAATTAATTAAATAATCTTTTAATAAAAAAATAAAGAAAATAAAATAAAATTTAGGAGGCTTTTATTTCCTCATAGTGGCTTAAATTATTACTTGAAATGTTTATGAATATGCATTACTTTCAGAATAAAAAGCTATCAAAACTAAAAATTAAATATGCTGCATTCAGCATACAAAAACTCCACAGTGAATATCATACTGAAGAGAAAAGACTGAATGCTTTCCTTCTAAGATCAGGAACAAGGCAAGGATGTTCACTTTCACCACTTCTATTCAACATTGCACTATAAGTCCTAAGCAGAACAATAAGAAAACAAAAAGAAATAAAAGAAATAAAACTATTCCCTTTGCCAAACGTGTATTGTCTATGTAGAAAAAAATGAAAACTCTACCAAAAACTCCTAAAACTAATAAATAACCTTGGAAAGATCATAGGATATAAAGTCAACAGAAAAATAAACCCAAATGTCTTTAATACTGGCAACGAAAACTTGAAAGTCAAATTTTAATACTATTCAGAGTAGCTACAAAAAGATGAAATACTGAGAAATATATCTAACAATAATGTCCAGAATCTGTATATTGAAAATTATAAAACATTGATGAAAAAAATCAAAGAACACCTAAATTAATGGCAAGACATAGTGTGTTCATTTGCAGATTCAACAGAGTAAAGATGTCAATTCTCCCCAAAATTGACCCACAGATTTAATGGAATTCTCATCAAAATTCTATCAGGATTTCTTGTAGATATAGACAATCTGATTCTAAAATTGATATAGAAAAGCAAAGGAACTAGATAGTCAAAACAATTTTGAAAAAGAATAAAGTTGGAGGAATTCTACCTAATTTTAAGACTTAATATAAATATAAACCTACAATAATCAAGGCAGTGTGGTATGAAACAAAACAGAGAATCCAGAAACAGATCCACACATATATTTCCTGATTGATTTTGGACAGAGATGCAAAAACAATTCAATAAAAAAAAGAGCTAGTCTCTTAAATAAAGTGTTTTGTTGCAATTGAACATCCATATGCATGTTCTGTCTAAACCTCACACCTTATACAAAAATAAACTCAAAATGGATCATAGAGCCAAATGTTAAATGCAAAACACTAAATCTTCTAGAACAAAACACTGGGGGAAAAAAATGTGTGACCTGAGGTTAGTAAAGAATTTTTAGATACAACACTAAAAGCACACTTCATATGAGAAAAAAAAGAAAGAGAGACTTCACCAAAATTAAAACTTTTTGCTTTGTGAAAGACACTGTTAAGATAATGAAAAGATATGCTATACACTGGGAGAAAATATATACAATCACATATCTGACAAAAAAACTTACATCCAGAACAAATATAGAATCTCAAAATTCCACACTTAGAAAACAATCCTATAAAAAATGGGAAGAAAAGACGGTCTTCAAAAGGTTAAATACTGGATGATTCTATTTATACAACATTCTCAGAAAGACAGAAGTAGAGTGGTAGAGAGCAGATCAGTGGTCGCCAAGGAGCTAAGAGGTGGGGAGAAGAATATATAAAAGGGACAGCATGAGGGAGTGTTTGGGGATGATGGAACTGTTCTGTTTCCTGATGATGACGGTGGATATTTGAATCTATTGTGTAAAAATTCATAGAATTATATAAGAAGTCAATTTTACTATATATCGATTTAAAAAGGAACACTTAAAAAGAAAAATATTGCCTCTTTCCAGTCTTCTCTCAAATCCCTGCTATTGTCCAGCTCTGTGCTAGGCACCATGAATACAAAGTTAAAAAGGCAGTCGCCCTCAAACAAGGAAACAAACAAGTACATTATGATAAAGGCTTTAAAGGAGGGATATATAATCCACATGGAGTTCTACACGTAAGAAAGGCTTCCTGGAAAACACAGGGCAGGAACTGACACTTCACATGAACAGGGATACCAACATAAAACAGAAGAGCATTCCAGACAGAGGAAACAGCATCTAACATAAAGGTATATGAGAAAAGTGTACTAATATACTACAAATAATTCCTTTCCTTCTCACAAGAAGTCCATACAAGAATACGGTCAGGAATTGAATGCAGGTTCCCTCCAAGCAACACAAATAGTGTTCCAATTTGAAGCCTTGGAAATGGCAATTTTCAGACTCAAATCAAGCTAAGTATTTCTTCCATTCATTCCCTGCTCCCCTTTGTTCACATTACCACAGTCACTGTATTTTCCACGTATCCATCACTTTTGCCAAACTACAGTAAGGCCCTGTGGGGACACACAGGCACCCCCATACATACACCCACAGCATCTAATGAAATACGTTTTATATAGGTATTCAACAGCAGCACTGGGATAAAAGCACTGCGACTGGGGCCAGTCTACCTGTGTTCAAATCTAGACTCCACCATTGGCTAGCCGTGTGACCCTGGGCAAGGTACTTAACCTCTCTGTGCCTCAATTCCCTAATTGATAATGTGAGAATAATAATAGCACCTACTCACTGGGCTGCTGTAGAAAATGCGCTTGATTTATATAAAGTGAATAGAACAGTGCTTGACTCATATAAGCACCATATAAGCGTTTGCTATATAAAATGTGGACTTATGTATTCTCAGTTTGAAAAAACACCCAAATTGCTTTAAGTATGCACAAGACTTGCACACTGAAAATTAGAAAACATTGCTTAAAGAGCTAAATAAATGGAAGATACATGTTCATGGATCAGAAGATTCAATATTGCTAAGATATCAATGTTGTTAAGATATCTTCTTCTGTAGAAGCTGATCTGTATTCTCAATGTAATGCCAATCAAAATCTGGGTAGGTATGTCTGCAGAATTTGTCAAACTGATTCTAAACTTTATACAAAAATCTAAACAATC
This sequence comes from Mirounga leonina, assembly GCF_011800145.1. Taxonomy (NCBI): domain Eukaryota; kingdom Metazoa; phylum Chordata; class Mammalia; order Carnivora; family Phocidae; genus Mirounga; species Mirounga leonina. The sequence continues at coordinate 37,786,745 of NW_023270389.1, read as the reverse complement.
TAAAACAATCAAAGCAATTTTGAGAAAGAGAGCCTAATTTCAAGATGTTAGTATAAAGCTACAGCAAACAAGGCTGTGTGCCATCAAGAAAAATGAAAGCAAATGTCTATACAAAGACTTCTATACAAATGTTCATGGTAACTGTATTCATAAAAGCCAAAAATCAGAAACAATCCAAGTCCTCATTAACAGAATGGATTAACTGTAGTATAACCATACAAAGAAATACTGGTCAACAATAAAAGAGAATAAAACACACAACAACATAGATGAATCTCAAGTAATCATGCTGAGTTAAGAAGCCAGACCAAAAAACAAAGTGCATACTGTATGATTCCATTTATATCAAATTCTAGAAAATACAACCTAATCTACAGTGACAGAAAACTGACCAGTGGTTGCCGAGGAATAGGGGGTAGGGAGGGGGAACTGAAGGCCAAGGAGCATGAGGGAACTTCTGCAGTGAGAACTGTGGCAGTGGTTACACAACTATACACATTTGCCACAACTCGTCAAACTGTACACTTAAAATTGATGAGCTTGGTTGTACATAAAGTAGGCCTCAATATAAACAAAATATAGTCATAAGGCAACACTGCCATTTAAAATTAAAGCATACCTTTCGCTTTCCATATTCATGGAAAGAATACCATTCACTTAATGTTGCTGAGAAATCTATATTACAATACGAGTTTTGTAAATGTAGCATGATGAAACAACCAAAAACACTGCTAATGGCTCTTTTATATCTGCGTCTTCTTTAACTAAGAATTAAAGGAAATCTATAAAAGAATTTTCCAATTCTTAATAGAAATACTTACTCTAGATAAAAATTCATAAACACAGAATTTAACTAGGAAATTTGTTAGCACGCCTGTAACTGGCCATAAGGTTATCCAAGCCTGCTAGGTTCCAGAGAATTGCAAAACAAAATATCAAGGAGTTTTTAAAAGATGAGAGAGCTCTTATGCTACCTAAAATTTAACAATGGTACTTCCCATGATTCTAATTCTACTTCTGCATAAAGAACGCTGTAAAGGTCAAGAATATAGGGACTATTCCTTAAGGCTAGAAGTAAATTAGTAGTAGGAAACACTGAGAAGACATCCCTAATCTTTATCTCATGAAGTTCTCTCAGGGGAGCACTACTTACTTGGTTAATTCTCCTGAGGAAAGATGTTTTTCTCCTCAAGTCTTAAAGAATAATAAATATTTTACTTGTTTTATAATAGTAAGCACAGTTGTTTTTTAAAAGTATATCTCCATGAAAAAAAAAAAAAGTATTTCTCCATGTTGACCCTCAAGCCTTAAAATTAAAAAAACAGAGGCGCCTGGATGGCTCAGTCATTAAGCATCTGCCTTCGCCTCAGGTCATGATCCCAGGGTCCTGGGATCGAGCCCCACATCAGGCTCCAGCCCCACATCTGGCTCCCCACTCAGCAGGAAGCCTGCTTCTCCCTCTCCCACTCCCCCTGCTTGTGTTCCCTCTCTCACTGTGTCTCTCTCTCTCAAATAAATAAATAAAATCTTTAAAAAAAATTTTAAAAAAACAAACCCTGTAACAGAAACAAAAAATGAGGAAATAGTCATTTACAAGGAGAAAAAAAGACAGTGTAAGCAACTTCCCCAGTTCAAATAACCACAGCAATATGTAGCATGCATATTATATAAATTTGGTTACTTCTAAGGCAATGTGCTACTTCATGTTCTAATTTACATTGTCGTAAGTTAACTGTTGTCATAAAAATTAGTTCACAGCTTAAGAAAAGATATTTGAGATGTAAATTAGGTTAACCTTTCCTTCTACAAGTAAGACTACAAGTAATAATCATGCTCAGCGTTTCCTATTCAAGATCAAGTAATAATCATGCTCAGCGTTTCCTATTCAAGATCCACACACATGCACACCTTCAGGCCTTTACAGGCTCTATTCCTCCCATTCACCCTTCTATCTACGATGCCCTCTCCTTTTATCCCACCTGTCTGGATTCTTGCCATCTTTCACCATTTATCTTAATTGGTCCACGTTCCCTGATCCCATGAGCCAGAGCTATCTTCCTGTTTTCTGAAATCCCATAGCTCTTTTCTGTAGTCTCTTACAACATTTAACATTTCCATCTTGTACTACACTTCTTTAAACCCAGTTAACTCTCTCTCCTACTGGGAGCATCCTTGAAAGAAAGGTACATGCTTTCTTCAGCCTTGTATTCCTCATAGCACTTAGTGCCTGGAACTAAACATTTATTGGGTGTGCTGCCTAGAATGGGAAGGAAAACATTCAACAATATTTTTTTCAACACTGTGTGCCATACACTGTCGTAGGTGATATAAAAGGAAACAAATACCAATGATAGAGACCTACTGTAAATCTACTAAGAGACACAGACATGTAAATAGATTAAGCATAAGGGATGAATTAGGGTGCTATGAAGGGAACACTATGTATATTGAAGATTGTTCTAATTCCATAAAAATTGTTAGGAAACTAAGTCTAGATTTTGAAGGGCCCAATAACTAGAAAGGTTTCAAGAGTGGTATAATAAGGGTCCCTTAACTGTAATCTGAAAAAATTTCTTAATCTGAAACTAACACTCCCATCCTATGTAACAACCTTACTTCCACAGCAGGCGGAGTAACAAATTTCACTCAATTCTCTGTATAACCCTCTGAGATAACCAAGCCTGGTCTTATCTTTAAACAAATTTGCTCCTCCCATCTTCTCACATGACTGAATTGTGGGCCATTTCCATAAAATATGTACCACTTTCATGCCCCAAATTGTTTATCTAAATATACCTAACCTTTAAGGTTCTTCTCAAATTCTACTTCCTGAGCTCTCTGACACACAGGACTATGCCATCCTCCAAATGTATGTTGCACTATTACTACTATCTGTACCTCTCTTCTTTAACAACTAATGACAATGATAAAATTAATTCTTAACTTTTTATATAACTTGGAATTAAGCAGAACTGGTCTCAAATCCTAAATGTGCACCTGCCTTATGATGTAAAGTTAGTCAAGTTATGAAACTTCCTTGAACCTCAGTTTCTTCATCATTAAAATTAGGATTCAGTTGGGCAATATGTACAACATGCCTAATATACACACATACTCATACATACATACGTCACAAACATTCCGACTTATTTTTGTTATTCTTTTCCAAGAAGGGAGATGCAAACTCTCTTTAAAACTCAAGGCAAAAGCAATAAAACATGAACAAAGTGGGTACTAAAAATTGGTTAGTTGATGTAAAGGAGCCTCACACCTTTTAAATACGCCCTCAAAACAACTCACACAAGACACTCCCAGAAGAATTTCTCCTATGTCTCCTACTACTGCAAATTATGAAAATTCCAGGCAAAAAGACACAGCCAAACACAGACGGCCTAGGCTGGTGACTACAGTGACACCCTTCTCAAGAGTCTGTCTGCCTCACTACAAACCTGACACAGTATAAAAGATCAAGGGAAGAAATATCGTTTATTACATAAATCAAATAATACATGCATTAGTTTTTCGATCTACACTATCCCGGAGAAGCAAGCAAAACCATTTCTGCTGATTTCAGCCTCAGAAGAGAAAGTACTACTGGGAAAGGGTCTGAATCATCAATTTAAAACCACCAACGCCTGCCCCACCCTGGAATGAAGGCACTACCGCGACCTTCTATAGCACAGTCTCGACATTCAACACTCAGCCCCTACCCCAGTCTTCCAGAAGTCCCCACCTCCGACGCATGGCCGGCACTGGGCGCACCCAGTCCCATCCCAGGCTCTGACCCAGGGCCAGGTACCCCCCACACAGGGTCCATACCCTAGTCCCTCACGCCCCAACTCTGGTTCTACGCCCGACCGACACCGGTACTCACCCGGGCGGTGACCTTATACACCGTGTAGCCCCTTGGATGTCGCTGGGGCTCGGTGACAGTGTAGAAACGGGCCAGGTCGGTACCCCGCTCCCGGGGAGAGGTCATCCTCCTGCCGCCTCTGCCGCCGCCGCCGCCGGGCGGGGACCATCAGCGCAACCCGGCGCCGCCGCGGTCCGGGATCCCCAAACAGCAGCGAAGCGGCGAGGGGGCGGTGGCTCCACGGCGGCCCTTCGCGGCGCGGCTCTGCTTCCGGCTCGACAGAGAAGCTTCCGGGTCAGGCCGCTGCCAGCGACCTGGGGGAGGGGAGGCTCCACGCTAGAAGCTGGCCCCCATCCCGGCGTGGGCCTGGCAAATGGACAAAGATCAAGTGGTCGCACGGCACTCTCGTCACTGCGGAAGCTGAGACTTCTCCGCTAAGTCTCTGTGCGCTAGCTCCGACGCCTTCTAGATGTTATGAGCGCTGTTAGAGCCAGGACACGCAGGTGAGACCTCGGCGCTCCACACGCTCGCCCAGCGCAGCCCGTGTACAAACTTACATGGAGTCGTGAAGGAATGGCATCTTCTTTCCTTCCTTACTCACGGCCTATCATTTTAAATACCCACAGCAACACCTGAACTCTGGCAGACACAACCGTTCCTTCTTTCTTTTCTTTTTTTTTTTTTTTTAAAGATTTTATTTTTTTTTTTATTTATTCATGAGAGACAGAGAGAGAGACAGAGGCAGAGGGAGAAGCAGGCTCCCCGCGGAGCAGGGAGCCCGATGCGGGACTCGATCCCAGGACCCTGGGATCGTGACCTGAGCCGAAGGCAGACGCTTAACCGACTGAGCCACCCAGGTGTCCCCCGTTCCTTCTTTCTAAGACAAATCCCGTCCACCTGTGCACCTGTCTTTCGACCTCCACAACAGCCTTCAACCCTGTATCACTCTTAAAATGCATCCCCTCGGATTCTTGGGCGCCTGGGTGGCTCAGTTGGTTAAGCGACTGCCTTCGGCTCAGGTCATGACCCTGGAGTCCCGGGATCGAGTCCCACGTCGGGCTCCCTGCTCGGCGGGGAGTCTGCTTCTGCCTCTGACCCTCCCCCCTCTCATGTGCTCTCTCTCATTCTCTCTGTCTCAAATAAATAAATAAAATCTTTAAAAATAAAAAAAATTAAAAATAAAATAAAATGCATCCCCTCGGATTCTAAAAGCTGGAACCTGCGTCTAACTGGGAAAAAAAAAAAAATCACACGACCTCTGAAAGCTACTATGAAGAGAGAGTTTCCATTCAGATGGTTGCTATCCCGTGTTTGGCAATTCCTTTACCTTTCCTTGATCAGGAATTTCGCATTTCCCATAACATTCGTTCCAAGTCTTCGCCATTTTCCTCAGTTCTCTGTTCCTCTTAGTGTTGCCCCTCGACCGTTTCTCTCCGCCCCCTTGGAGGGGAAGGAGGGAGGAGCCCTTAGTACAAACACCTTCATCTCACATACCTATTCTGATATGAGATGTAGACATATCCCTTCCTCATTTTTTAAAACTGATCACTCTGCCTGTGTGCTGAAACCCATCCCCTTTGGCAGACCTAAAGACATTGTTCCATCAGGGACATCTAAACTCTGCTTTCGGTACCTTTAAGCTCTTCCTCACCACTGACTCCTTTTTCCTAACCTGCATATGCCTGAATCTATCATTCATTAAACCTGATTTCACATACTTTGTGCCAGACATCATGCTCAGTAGGCATTGGAGTTACAAAGAGAGTCCCTGCTGTCAAGTACTATCTAGTAGGAAAAAAACAGAATAATTAAAACATACTGTTATAAGTACCATGACAAATGTATTTATGGAGTGCTGTAGAGCACATCATACTCAGAATGGAGGGTTTTCTGATAGAGGGGAAACTATATTTGAATCTTGAAAGAGAGATAGGAATTACCAGGCTGAGATGAGATGCCTTTTTTCCTCCTCCTTTCTTTCTCCTTCCCCTCATTATCAAGATTGCTTAAATTGTTTTTAAAGTAATCTGCCTCGGGGGCGCCCGGGTGGCTCAGTTGGTTAAGCATTTGACTTCAGCTCAGGTTCATGATCTCAGGGTCCTGGGATCAAGCCCTGCATCAGGTTTTGCACTCAGCAGGGAGTCCGCTTGTCCCTCTCCCTTTGCCCCTTCCTGCTTATGCTTTCTCTCTCTCTCTCAAATAAATACATAAGAAATCTTTTTAAAAATAATCTGCATCAGTATTCACACATTTATACATTCATGAATATCACACATTAATTATCATACTCACTTCAATCTGCCCTCACTACTACACTCCTACTATGAAACTACTTTGAAAAAATTTCTAATGACCAATATTTTCAGAATTTGAACACTTCTGACCATTTCCACCTTTTCAGAAGTCCTCTATGTCCTTAGTATATGAGTCAGCATTCTCTTTGCTTTTTTTACACTCTGAATCATTCACTCCTTTTCAGTCTCCTTTGCTGATTTCTCCTCCTTTTAGGAAGATTTAGTGTTCCTTCTGTTCAGGATTTTGCCTTTGATCCTTTGTTCTTTATTCCCGTTGACTTACAAATCTATATCCCCAGGCATGTCTCTCTTCTAGAATTTGACTCATGTTACCTACATCTTTACCTGTATGTCCAATTACCACTGAAAACAGAACAGACTAAAATCTGAACTTTTATTTTCCTCATGAGCCTGTTCCTATCTCAATGACTGATTTTATTCTCCACTTAGTTACATTAGCCAAGTATCTGGGAACCATGCTTAGCAACTTTCTCTCCCACGTTCTCCAAATTTGTTTGATTCAGCAATGGCCATTGGTTAAAGCTAAAAGAATGGAAACAGTATTCATAAGACTTAAGGAGACATATTACCAAGAAAAGAGAGATAAGACTTAATAACAAAGAGTTCAATGAATCAAGAAGGTATAACAATTTTAAATGTGCATGTGCCTAATAACAACTTAAAAGTGTAAAAAACAAAAGCCATTGTTCTGTCTGTTCTACAGTAATTAATGAAACAAGTAGACAAATAAATTAGTAAGGATTTGAAGACCGGAAAAGTCTATCAACCAACTCCACCTGATTGACATTTACAGAACACTCCACTCAATAGTGGCAGAACATATTTGTTTCAAGTGCACACAAGACATTCATCAATTCAGAACATACCCTGGGCTATAAAATAACTGTCACAAATTTTAAAAGACCACTATAAGTCATATGTGCTCTGTGGCCTCTGGGAATTAAATAAAAGCTAATAACAGAAAAGTACCTGTAAAATTCATGAATTCTTAGAAAGTAAATAACATAATTCTAAAAACCCATGGGTTAAAGCCCATGACAACAGACCTTTAAAAATATTTGAAATTGAATGAAAATTGGAACATAACATACCAGAAAATTTGTGGGACACAGCTAAAACAGTGTTTAGAGGTAAATTTATAGCCTTTAAAGGCCTATAGTAGAAAAGAAGAAAGGTCATGAATCAATGATCTAAGCTTCCACCCTAAGAAATTTTAAAAAGATGATTAATATAAACCCAAAAAGAGCATGAGGAAGAAAAAAATAGAGAAGAAGAACTCTAAAATAGAAAAGAGAAAGGCAATGGTGAACAATCAATAAAACCAAAATCTGATTCTTTAGGGGAAAAGTCTAGAAAATTTATAAACTTCTAGCCAAAGGGCTCAAGAAAAAAGAAAAACAGGGGTGCCTGGGTGGCTCAGTTGGTTAAGCATCTGCCTTCAGCTCAGGTCATGATTCCAGGGTTCTGGGATCAAGCCCCATATCGGACTCTGCTCAGCGGGGAGCCTGCTTCTCCCTCTCCCTCTACCTGCAGCTCCCTCTGCTTGTGCTCTCTCTCTCTCTCTGTCAAATGAATAAGTAAAAATCTGTTTAAAAAAAGAGAGAGAGAGAGAAAAGACAAAACAAATTATAGGTATCAAGAATGAAAAAAATACATCACAACATATCCTATAGTCATTAAAAGGAAAATGATTTCTGTAAAGAGCTGTATGCTAATAAATTTGATGACTTACATGAAATAAATGAATTTATTAAAATACACAAACTACCAAAGTTCATTAAAAAATAAAAAGAAAGGGGCGCCTGGTGGCTCAGTCATTAAGTGTCTGCCTTCGGCTCAGGTTATGGCTCCAGGGTCCTGGGATCGAGCCCCCGCATTGGGCTCCCTGCTCAACAGGAAGTCTGCTTCTCCCTCTCCCTCTCCCCTGCTTGTGTTCCCTCTCTCGCTGTGTCTCGCTCTGTCAAATAAATAAATAAAATCTTTAAAAAAAGAATAAAAAGATAACTTGAATAGCCCTATCTCTATCAAAGAACTTGAATTCTTCATTCAAAACAAAGAAAACTCCAAGCCAATGTAATTCAGTGGTGAATTCTACTAAGCATTTAAGGAAAAGAGAATATCAGTTCTACCAAAACTCATCCAAAAATAGGACAGGGAACATTTACCACTTATTTTGTGAAGTCAGCTTTACCCTGAAACAAAAACATTTCAAAAAAGAATACTGTAGGGGCACCTGGGTGGCTCAGTCAGTTAAGTGTCTGCCTTCAGCTCAGGTCATGATCCCAGGGTCCTGGGATTGAGTCCTGCATCAGACTCCTTGCTTGGCAGGGAGCCTGCTTCTCCCTCTGTCTTTTGCTCCCCCTGCTTGTGTTCTCTCTCTTTCTCTGACAAATGGATAAATAAAATCTTAAAAAAAAAAATTTAAGGTATATAGTTAGAAAAGGAAGAAATAAATTTGCCTTTATTTGCAAAGGCCATGATCGCTACATTGAAAATCCTGAGGAATCCACAAAAAACTAATAGAACTAATAAGTAAATTTAGCAAAATCACAGGATTCAAAGTAAATATAGGAAAAGTCATTTATTTCTCTATTCTAGCAACAAAAAATGGAAAACTCAAAGGTAAAACCTTTTATGCTAAATTTAACAAAATGTGTACAAGACTACACAAAATGGAAAACATTGCTAACTGAAATTAAGAGAAAAACAAAATAAATGGAGAGAATATACTGTGTTCATGGGTTGGAAGATTCCGTATTGTTAATATGTCAGACCTCCTAAAAATGATCTAAGGCTTCAGTGCAATCCCAGTTAAAATCTCAGCAGTCTTTCTAGTAGAAATTGAAAAGCTCACTCTAAAATTTAGATAGATAAGCAAAAGACCTAGAACATCCAAAACAACTTTGAAAAAGAAAACAGTTGGAGAACTCACACTGCCTGATTTTAAGACTTACTATAAAGCTACAGTTATCAAAATAGTGTGGTATTGGCATAAGGATAAACATATCGATCAGAGAATGGAATAGAGGCTTCAGAAATAAATCCACACACAAATGACCCATTTGATTTTTGACAACACATCAATGTAATTCAATGGGAGAAAGGATAGTTTTTCAACAAAAGATGCCGGGAAATTTGGACATCCATATGCAAAATTAAAGAGAAAGAAAGGAAAGAAAGAATAACAGGACCTCAACAATTACCTTGCATCATTTACAAATAGCAACTTAATGTGGATGATTGCCATAAATGTAAAACCTAAAACTATAGAAGTTCTAGAAGGAAACAGAAAAGAATCTTTGTAACTTTGGATTAAACAAATGATTCTTAGGAAACAAAATGTCTGAATTATAAAAGAAAAAAATTGATAAATTGGACTCCATCAAAATTAAAAATTTCTTCACTATGAAAGATGTCATTAAGGAATGAAAACAAGCCACAGACTGGGGAAAATATTTACAAAACATTTATCTGATAATGGGTTTGTATCCCAAATACATAAAGAGCTTCTACAATTCAATAGTAAAAGAGAACCAATTCAGTTGTTTTAATATGCAAGAGAATTAAATGTACATTTCAGCAAAAATGATACACAGAGGGCAAATAAGCACATGTTTTTACCTCCTCCATCTTTAAGGAAATAGCTATTAAAACCACAATGAGGGAAATGGTGGAGTAAGGAACTCAAAAAGTCCACTGTTCCATATAAGCAATGAAAAAAGCTGGCAAAAACTTTCAGAATCAACTCTTTTGGAACTCTGAAAACTAACCAAAAGCTTGCAGCAACCCAGGGAGCATTTATTCAAGAAAAACAGCTAAATCTCTAGGAACAGCAAGCTCTCTAACATTTTTTGTGTGTGTGTCTATTTAAAGTAATCTCTACACCCAATGTGGAGCTCAAACTCACAACCCAAAAATCACCTAGGTGCCCCAAGCTTTCTAACATTTTAACTTAACCTAGTCCCGTCCACTACTTTTCAACTCGGGTATTTTGTAAAATAATGGCCTACTTTCCTGGTACCAGTACCAGAGGGAGCAAGAGGCCTGATTCTCATAGAATAGCAATTACTTCTTTTGACCCATCTAGTGGCTTCCTGGACGATGGGCTCAAAAGGCTTGTCTTTATCTCAGCTAACTTGGCCCAGTGGTAAAGCCACTCTCCAGGGGGTATTTGTCAAAAACATTTATAGGCCAGTGTTTTAATCATTTGCCACCAGGCAATTGATAGGTGTTGAGCAAATAAGAGACTGCCCAAAAAGCTTGACAGGAAAGGCTGGACAATGAGAAGGTTTGAGGAAAAGGACCTTGAAAAGCTCCAGGGAATCTAGAAAATCATGCACATAACTGGAACTGCGTACATTCCCTAAGAAGGCCCTAAGCTCTCATTTCTGGCTGACCTTGCAAAAGCAAGAAAAGAAAGCTAAGACAGAGTTGTAAATTCCTGAGAATTGAGGGTGTATCCCAACATAGAAACATAGCCCCACTACAAAGACTGGGAGATTTTTTTTTTTATTTCCAGGCATTTAAGAAAATCTGTGTTTAATCATTAGCTGACCACTAAGCTAATAGAACAGAGACTTCAGTGGCCACACACAACAAATAATAGACTTTAAAAATTAGTACAGTTACTAAACAACAACTATAAAGTATAATAATGAACTCTGGGGAGGGAAGAGAATCTGATTTCCAGAGTTGTAACATAATATTCAAAATTCCAGTTTTCAACAAAAAATTCTAAAGCAACCTAGAGGTGCCTAGCTGGCATGCTGGTGCCTAGCATGCTCACTCGGTGGAGCGTGCTATTCTTGATCTCGGGGTTGTGGGCTCGAGCCCCACATTGGGTGTAGAGATTGCTTAAAAATAAAAGCTTAAAATTATAAGGCATCCTAAAAAACAAGAAAGTATGAGCGCCTGGGTGGCTCAGTCGGTAAAGCGGCTGCCTTCGGCTCAGGTCATGATCCCAGGGTCCTGGGATCGAGCCCCGCATCAGGCTCCATGCTCAGCGGGAAGCCTGCTTCTCCCTCTCCCACTCCCCTTACTTGTGTTTCCTCTCTCCTGTCTCTCTCTCTGTCAAATAAATAAAATCTTTAAAAATATAAAAAATAAAAATAAATTTAAAAAAAAAACAAGAAAGTATGGCCCATACACAGGAGAAAAAAAGCAATCAATAAAAATAAAAACCATGTCTATGAGGAAGCCCAAATGTTCTTTGCTAGACAAAGATTTAAATCAGGGGCGCCTGGGTGGCTCAGTCGTTCAGTGTCTGCCTTTGGCTCAGGTCATGATCCCAGGGTCTTGGGATTGAGCCCCGCATCAGGCTCCATGCTCAGCAGGAAGCCTGCTTCTCCCTCTCCCACTCCCCCTGCACAATTGTGTTCCCTCTCGCTGTGTCTCTCTGTCAAATAAATAAATAAAATCTTTTTTAAAAAAAAGATGTAGGGGCACCTGGGTGGCTCAGTTGGTTAAGCGACTGCCTTCGGCTCAGGTCATGATCCTGGAGTCCCGGGATTGAGTCCCGCATCAGGCTCCCTGCTCGGCAGGGAGTCTGCTTCTCCCTCTGACCCTCCTCCCTCTCATGCTCTCTGTCTCTCATTCTCTCTGTCTCAAATAAATAAATAAAATCTTTAAAAAAAAAAAAAAAGATGTAAATCAGCTATTTTAGGGGTACCTGAATGGCTCATTCAGTTAAGCATCTGCCTTTGGCTCAGGTCGTGATCCCGGAGTCCTGGGATCGAGCCCCACATTGGGCTCTAGTCCCACATTGGGCTTCAGTTCCACATCGGGCTCCCTGCTCAGCAGGAAGCCTGCTTCTCCCTCTCCCTCTGCCCCTCCCCACCCTGCTCGTGCTCTCTCTCTCTCTCTCTTTCTCTCTGTCACTCTCTGTCTCTCTCAAATAAATAAAATCTTTAATAAATAAGCTATTTTAAATATGTTCAAATTGCTAAAGAAAACTTAGTCTAAACTGACCACAGCCAAAACCAAAACTGACTCAAAAAGAAAGAGAAAATCTGAATAGACCTATAATAAGTAATGATACTGAATTGGTAATTTAAAAACTTCAACAAAATAAAAAGCCAGGATCAGATGGCTTCACTGGTGAATTCTACCAAATGTTTAAAAAAGATTTAACACAAATGTTTCTTAAACTCATTCAAAAAGTAAAAGATGGATGAATACTTACTAACTCATTTTATGAGGTATCTGGATACCAAAGCGAAAGACATCACAAGAATGGAAAACTGCAGACCAATATCTCTTATGAACATATGCAAACATCTTCAACTAAACGCTAGCAAAGCAAATCCCACAGCATATTAAAAATTTTAAATACCATGACCAAATGGGATAAATCCCAAAAATGCAAGGTAGGTTTAACATATGAAAATAAATCAATGTGATGGACCATAATAATGGAATAAAGGGAAAAAATACATGATTATTTCAATAAATGCAGAAAAGTATTTGACAAAATCCAACACCCTTTCATGAACAAATTAGAAATAGAAGGTAAATTCCTCAACCTGACAAAGGACATTGATGGAAAATTCATAGCTAATATCATATTCAATAGTGAAAACTGAGAGTTTTCTCCCTAAAGTCAGTAACAAGACAAGTATACTCTTTCCACATCTGTTCTACATTGTACTGGAATTTCTAGCCAGGGCAATTAGACAAGATAAGAAACTAAAAGTATCCAGATTATAAAGACAGAAGTAAAGCTCTTTATTTGCAGGTGACATGATCTCATATTTAGAAAATTCTAAAGAATACACAACAAAAAAACAAATAAAATAACTTAGAGCTAATAAACAAGTTCAGCAAAATTGCAGGATATAAGATCAACATACAATAATCAATTTTATTTCTAGACGGTAGTGATGAACAATCTGAAAATGAGATTAAGAAAATAATTCTATATATAATATCATTAAAAATAAAATATTTGGGGATAAATTTAACCAAGGAAATGCAAGGCTTGTACACTGAAAACACTAAAACATTGCTGAGAGAAATTTAAGAAGACCTAAATAGATAAAAAGTCATCCCATGTTCATGGATTGGAATATTTTTAATATGGCAATACTCCCCAAATTGACCTATAGATTCAATGTAATCCCTGTTAAAATTGTAATTGCTTTTTTTCCCCAGAAATAGACAAGCTGTTCCTAAAATTCGTGTGAAATGCAAAAGCTTTGAATAGCCAAAACAATCTTAAAAAAACAAAGTTGAAGGACTCACATGTCCTGATTTCAAAACTTACTACAAACCTATAGTTATCACAGCAGTGGCATAAAGATAAACATAAATGGAATAAAGAGTTGAGAATTCAGAAATATGCCAGTACATTACAGTCAAATGATTTCAGCAAGGATTCCAAAACCATTCAATGTCTTGGGAGATGGAGGGGGGATGGGGTAGTGGCAGATAGTCTTTTCAACAAGTGGTATTAGAAAAATGATATCCACATGAAAAAGAATTAATCTGGACTCCTACCTAACACTATATACCAAAATTAACTCAAAAGGTATCAAAGACTTAAATGTAGGAACTGAAACTATAAAACTCTTAGAAGGACACATAGGTGTGTATACCTTTGTGACCTTGGATTAGGAAATGGTTTCTTAGCTATGACACTAAAACACAAGCAACCAAACTAAAAATAAATAAATTGCATTAAAATTAAATGTTTTGTGCATCAAAGGACACTATGAAGAAAGTGAAAAGAGAACACACAGAATGGGAGAAATTATATGCAAATCATGTATCTGAGAGGGTCTAGTATCCAGAATAATCCAACTCAACAATAAAGAACAAATAACCCCATTTAAAAATAAGCAAAGGATCTGAATACACATTTCTTCAAATTAGATATACAAATGACTAATAAGCACATGAAATGATGCATCATTAGTCATTAGGAAATGCATATCAAAACCACAATCAGATAAAACTTCACACCCATGAGGATGGTGATATGAGTTGAATTGTGTCCTCCCCAAAATCCGTATGTTGAAGTTCTAACCTCTGTTACCTCAGAATGTAACTGTATTTGGAGGAAGGGCCTTAAAACATGGCAATTAAGGTTAAGTGAGATAATGGGTGGGTCCTAATTTAATATGACTCGTGTTTTCATATGAGGAGATTAAGACCACACAGAGGAGGGGCGCATTGGTGGTACAGTCGGTTGAGTATCCCACTCTTGGTTTCAGCTCAGGTCAGGATCTCAGGGTCATGGGATTGAGCGCCATGTCAGGCTCTGTGCTCAGCATGGAGTCTGCTTGGGACTTTTTCTCCTTCTCCCTCTCCCTTTGCCCCTCCATGCCCCATGTTCGAACATGTTCACTCGCTCTCAAATAAATGGATAAATTTTTGGAAAAAAAAAAAAAGACACACAGAAGAAAAACCGTTGAAGACCCAGAGAGATGGCCATTTACAAGCCAAAGAGAGGGGCCCTCAGAAGAAACTAACTCTGCCAACACCTTGATGTACTTCTAGCCTCCAGAACTGTACAAAAATAAATTTCTATTGTTCAAGCCACCCAGTCTGTGGTACTTTGTTATGTTAGCCCTAGCAAACTAATACAGAGTGCTTCTTTTAAAAGTAGACAATAATAAGTATTAGTGAAGATGTGGAGTAACTTGACCCTCATACATGCTGGTGAGAATTTAAAATGATGCAGCTCCTGTGGAAAAAATTTTTGCAATTTTCTCAAAAACTTAAACATAGGGTTACCATATGACCCAGCAATTCCACTCCTAACTATATGCCCAAGAGAACTGAAAATATGTCCACACAAAACTTGCACATGAATGTTAATAGCAATATTATACACAATAGCCAAAAAGTAGAAATAACCCAAGTGTCCATTAACTGATGAAAAGACAGACAAAATATGGTTTATCCAATACAATGGAGTATTATTCAGCCATAAAAAGGAGTGAAGTACTGATACTACAACATGGATGAACCTTGAAAACATTATGCTATGTGAAAGAAACCAGACAGAAAATCTGAATATTGCATGATTTCATTTATATGAAGTGTCCAGAATAGAAAAATTTGTGAAGACAGAAAGGAAATTAGTGTTAACAGGGGATAGAGGGAGAAAGGGGATGAGGAAACTGAGAGGTATGGGGTTTCTTTTAGGGGTGATGGAAATGTCCTGAAATTAGTGGTAATGATTATAAAACCTTGCAAATAGTCTAAAACCCACTGAATTATATACTTATATGGTTAAAATGGTGAGTTTTATGTTATATGAATTTTATCTTAATTACTTTTAAAAACTGCATTGAGGGCACCTGGGTGGCTCAATTGGTTAAGCGTCTGCCTTCAGCTCAGGCCATGATCCCAGGGTCCTGGGATCGAGCCCCACATCAGGCTCCCTGCTCCACGGGAAGCCTGCGTCTCCCTCTCTCACTCCCTCTGCTTGTGTTCCATCTCTCACTGTGTCTCTCCCTGTCAAATAAATAAATAAAATTAAAAAAAAAAAAACAACTACATTGAGATATCACCTTCCAACTAAAACAATAGCTAAAATTTTAAAGACTGACACTGCCCAGTGTTGACAGGGACAGGAGCAACTGAAACTTTCATAAATTGCCACTGGGAATTCAAACTGATACAGACATGCTGGAAAACAATTTGGCAGTTTCTTATAAAGTTAAGCATACACTTACTATATATCCCAGCAATCTCACCCCAAGGTATTTTACCCAAGAGAAATGAATACACATATCCATATGAAGACCTACATGTGAATATTTATAGCAGCTTTATTTATAATAGCTCCCAAATGGAAACAACCCAAATGTCCACTTAAAAGATGGTCGTCCCAAGATAACTAAAGGTAAAAATACTGATAATAGGTGTTTCATTCCCGGATATATATACCCAAGAAAAGTGAGTGGGTATATCCAGTAAAAAAAAAGACACACATAAGAAAGTTTGTAGATTATTCAGAAGGTCCCAAAATTTGCCAGAACCCAAGTGTCGATTATCAGTAAAATGGATGTTAAATGTGGAATAAAATCATACTATGAAATTTATACAGCAATTAGAAAGACTGAACTCCTGCTACATGTGTCAACAAGGATGAATGTACACACATAATGTTGAGCAGAAGAAACCAGACATAAGAGTACATACTCTACAATTCCATTCATATGAAACCCAAAAACAACTAAAACTATTCTATGGTGATAGAAGTCAGAATAGTGTCTATCCCCAGAGGGTGGAGGTGGGGGGTGAAAGATAAACAATGAGTATTGCCTGAGAAGCACATGAGAGGCTCTTCTGGGACACTGGAAATTTCACGATCTGGTTAGCAGTTACATAAGTATATACACATGAAAACATTTATCAAGCTGAACATTTAAGAATTATGTATTTTGTGTGTATGTTGTACCCAATTAGTAAGTTTCTTAAACCTTTAAAGAAATAAAAACTACCCTGGTCTTCCTAGCTCCCTCCAATTCATCCTTCATAGTCCCATTAAAATTATCCATTTTAAAAAGAATATGTCATTATGTTATTCCTCTGTGGGTCTTGTTACCATGATTTTTCTGTCACGATTTTTGGGTTCATCATGTCCGGTCCCTGCTCACCTATTATCTCATTTCTCTGGGTTTCAGCCAAACCCTTTGCTATTTCACACCTCCAGATCTTCCAGCCCGCTGTTTCTTTTGAAACCCCCACCTCCCATCACCTCCAACCAGCCTTCTGGAATCAGCTCACACAAGGACTAGTTTCTCCCTGAAGCCCTCTTTCACAGCCCCCCCATTTCCCTTTCAAGGAGAATTAGGTGCTCTTTCCTCTCTGCTACTACATCTCTATTCTATATTTCTACTATAACACCTATTACAGAGTAGTGATATGTCGTTTAGGCTAATTTAAGGCTGACATGTTTTTATTCCACTACATTGTGAGCTCCTTAAAGGCAGAGGCTCTTTTTCCTTTATATTTGTATCTCCAGTATCTATTGCTGTGGCATAAAGATAAGAGGTATTTGCTAAATGCATGAATTCCAAAGCTCTAAATATTTTTTTCCTGCTTAGCCAATTAAAATATGTTAAGTTACAATTATGTGGTTTTCTTCTTTGCCAAAGTCACAGACAAATAACTACTGATCTGAGCTTCTGAGTGGATGAAAGAACAAATAAATGTACCCATATTAAGCTCAGTCAAAAGCAAAGAAACTCGAGGGTTTGGTAAACTTTTGCTTCCTTGTCACAGAATTTTCTTCAGTTTCTAGGAGATTTTTTAAAATATTGTAATAACTCAAAGATTCCCTTAAATCTTTTTTTGACATCCATGATCCCAGATTTCTCAGTCTTAAGGTAACTGTTTATGAACTAAAAATGCATTAAAAAAAAAAGTTAATACCTACCTTACACTTTGATGTTAGCCTTCACAAAGGACTCCTCCCAGCTAGATGTCTAGTTTGGGCATGTGTGGAGTCAAAATACTTGGTAAAGTCACCACCAAATAGCCATTGATTTATTCATTATTTAGACAAACAAAAAACATGGTTCATCTCTTCAAATAGGTATCAAACAACCACAGAGCGTGTTTTTGCTATTTCTTATGTGCAGCTTTCTGATGCTCTCCTCTGACGCTCCATTGCTCAGTCTCTTCATTCTCCTCTGTGTCCAAGGAACCCCAGCTGGGGTCTGCTCTTACTCCTTAATACCTTCCCAGAAAGATAACTCTAGGAGCCCTAAAACAAACCAAGCCAGGCATCAAGATCATTTGTCAGAGATGAGCTCAATTCCATAACATCCACAAATCTCTCCACTATAGGGACTCACAAGTCCGCAAAGCCCACATTCAGGACTAAGAGATGGGAATAAGAAAGGGTTTAGGGTAGAGAAGAGAAAAAGGCTAACCTGAATTTCATATCCTGATTACCAAGTTCCTATAATTGTACCTCTGTTTTAAAAGCCTGGACATCAAGAGTTCTTAATTTCATCAGCCGGTACGTTAGGAAAGAAACAAGTTCTAGCAAGGGCTGGGGTGCTGTAATGTTTTCATCAATGACTACTGCAGAATATACACTCATGGAGGAGTCCATCAGCTTTCCAGGCTAATTTACTTATTATAAGACCATTATTTAAATCTTCCCTATTTCAATTAAATCTTGAGTTTGCCACCACTCCAGTAGGCTAAGATGTAACATTAGGTTGAAAAAATGAGAAATGGTATGAAAGAAAAGGAAACATTCCACAATCATAAAGAATTAGGAAACCACTGCACCAGACTACAAGGTTCTGCAGGGGAAAGAACTATGTCACCATGACAACCTGGGATATTTTTATTGAGAGAGTTGATAGACTATACAGAAACATTTTTCAGAATTTGGAGGTTGAAAGTGATGTATAAGAACATGTGTGGGAGTTGAGAGACATTTCAAATTTGGATTTACATCTTTTTTTTTTTTAGCTTTTCCTTGCAAATCCACATGTGGCCAAATATTGTTTTTTAAGGGCAAAGGGGTAAAAGTCATTTTTATACCCCATATTTATATGTAAATGTTTTGCACCTTTATGTATATGTAACTTCACTAGTTAGGAAGTTTTCATTAACAAAGGTTACAAACTTTCTTTTTTTTTTTTTTAAAGATTTTATTTATTTATTTGTCAGAGAGATAGAGAGCACAAGCAGGGGGAGTGGCAGGCAGAGGGAGAGGGAGAAGCAGACTCCCCGCTGAGCAGGGAGCCCAACGTGGGGCTCAATCCCAGGACCGCGGGATCATGACCTGAGCCGAAGGCAGTCGCTTAACCGACTGAGCCACCCAGGCGCCCAAGGATACAAACTTTCTTGACAAGCAGGAGAAATTTACATCAATTAATAGCTCAAAATAGGGTTATTATACATTAGCATACACATCTTTGGCTTAAAAATCTGAAGGTATCAGGTGGATATTTCTCTTTTTTTTAAGGATTTATCTATTTGAGAGAGAGAGAGTGCCCGCGCGTGCACCCAAGCTGGGGGAGGGGGAGAGAGAGAGAATCCTCAAGCAAACTCCTGCTGAGCACGGAGCCTGACTCAGGGCTCAATCCCAGGACCCTGAGATCATGATCTGAGCTGAAATCAAGAGTTGGATGAGCCATCCAGGTGCCCCTCAGATGGATATTTCTATTACCTATTAAATCACACTACATTACTTTTCATTTGACTTGATAACATTTTTATCTGCTATTTTTAATTTCCTTCGTACTATTTCCCAAAGGGTCTTCATAAAGTTCTGCTATATGTGTATTATCTACTCAGTAGATGCTAGTTTACTTAACCAAGTTTATGCATTCAAGTTTATTTTGCCTACAAAGTTGATGTAAAATGGAAAAAAAACACATTTCTTCCTCTCTGTCTTATAACAGATACTTCACAGCTACCATTTTATTTAAGTTTCACAATATTTCATAGGCATTATTATCCCAATTTTAGAGGTGAAATAACTGTTATCAAGGAGATAATATATTTGCTAATTCCACAGCTGGAAGGTGTCAGGGTCTGTGTTAAAACCCAGGTCTATTTGACTCTTTGAGAGTCTTCCCATTTCCTATGTTACATTGAGTCTCAATGTCCTCATAAATCTTGAGGCACAGACTTTGCACTTATAAACAAATTGTTTCTGGACCATAATGCAATATATAATGCAATATATTTTTACTTCCAGCTAAGATACCTTGTAAGTTCTTGCTTTGAAGACATCCTCTGCTCCATGCACATAGTAATGAGACATAAAATATAAAAAGGGAAATTAAGAAACAAACAAAGAACAGTGATCATGCTCAGAACCAATATAAAACTCTCTGAGGCTCAGAACACCAAAGCTGAGGCCTGCTGGGCTCCCCATCTAGGAATTTTTCCTGCTGGGCACGGGGATCAAAAGTCCTCCCAAGGAAGGGAAGGGATGGTTTCAGGCTCACTGCTAAAACTAGGGGCTTCTTCACCCATGAAAAAAGTTGAAAAAGGCTGCAGTGACTGCTTCCAGAGCCATCGCTTAGGGAGGCAGGAGAAAGGTGACACAGCACCAAATCTAGGACTTGGGCCAAGCTGTCCACTAGTTCAGAGACTGGATCTGTAATATCTCTTAATAGCATAACCAAGGCGCCTGGGTGGCTCAGTCATTAAGCGTCTGCCTTCGGCTCAGGTCATGATCCCAGGGTCCTGGGATCGAGCCCCACATCGGGCTCCCTGTCCCACAGGAAGTCTGCTTCTCCCTCTCCCACTCCCCCTGCTTGTGTTCCCTCTCTCGCTGTCTCTCTCTCTGTCAAAAAATAAATAAAATCTTAAAAAAAAAAAATAGCATAACCAGACAAGACTAAGCCAGTAATAAAAGACCTGATTCTAGTCTGGGAGTCCCTTGGGCAAAAATGGGAGGCAACTAAGAGTTAACAAAGAGCAAGAAAGGAAAAACAAATTTCCTAATCAGGATGTCTGCATATCAAAATTCCAAAACATATAAGGAAATTCATATTCAGAACAGTGAACAACAAGAATAAAAGAGAGGAGATAAATTCATTCCAGGTGAAATGGACATAAGAGAATGATCTGAAAATGAGTTTTAAATAAGCATGTTTAGTCTTCTCTGAGAAAGTTAAAAGAAAAAATACAAATAATTATAAAAGCAAGGAGAAATAAAAAAGGTTGATGTGGAAAAGCATCTACTAGAAATGCTGGAAATAACAAAATATAGTCATTGAAATGAACACTCAACAGACAAAATACACTCTAGAGTGGTCTCAGTTGAAGAAAAAATTTAGTAAATTAATAGAACTGAGAATTCACCCAGACTTCAGCATAGAGAGACAAGATGAAAAGAAGAAGAAAGACAAGGAGGCAGACAGGAGGAGTGGTTAAGAGTAGTCAGAAGACAAAAGAATTAAAGAGGCTTTAATAGTGATCTAATAGGAATTCCAGAAAAAGATAATAGAGGAAATGGTGGAAAAACAAAATGCACAGAAATAATGGGGTCAGTATTTCTGAATTGAACAAAGTAATCTTCAGAATGAAAAGTACACACAGACTACCAATCAGAATAAACAAAAACAATTCCATATATACAAAGTAGATCTCTTTTTAAAAAAAATTTTTATTTAAATTCAATTTAATTAACATATACTGTATTATTAGTTTCAGAGGTAGAATTCGGTGGTTCATCAGTTGCATCCAACACCCAGGTCTCATTATTTCAAGTGCCCTCCGTAATCCCCATGGGAATGTTGATTCCTCCTGTCCTCTGGAACTAGTTGAAGGCCTTCTCTAGATGTGTCAAAGTAAAATGTTTCTGTTTCAGTCTGTTCTAGACTTTTCTTCTGTCTCCTGGCTCTGCCTTGTTGGCTGATCGAATCTGGATGTCCTAGAACAGACACTGAAATGGTCACTTCCCTGCCCAAGGATTTGAAAAACAATTTTCAAATAATTCTAAGTCTCTCTGCTGTTGTTCAAAATGTGTATTTTTAGTAGTATTTTCTCTTCTGCCACATTTCTATAGCTCTAGCCATCTCTATTTCTAGTTGCACAGTCCTTAATTACTTCAGGAGCTTCACTGTACCTCTGTTGCACTCTGAAAAGTGCCTCCACTTGTGACTTACTCCTCAGGAGGAGAGACACTCTCTGACTTCATGCCATTGCATCTCTCCATTCTCCTCTCTGCTCCAAATTCAGCCTTGGCAGTTTCAGTAAAAGAGAGAGGCAGTCTTACCCACTTTAGTTTTGGGCAGGAAGAACAATGTTCATAGATCAAGAGTAAACACAGAAACACAAAAACTCACCAGTCTGGATATTAAAGAGTTGTGCCCTTTCCCACACAGAATTCTTTTTTTTTTTTTTTTAAAGATTTTATTTATTTATTTGAGAGAGAGAGAATGAGAGAGAGCAAGCACATGAGAGGGGGGAGGGTCAGAGGGAGAAGCAGACTCCCTGCCGAGCAGGGAGCCCGATGCGGGACTCGATCCAGGGACTCCAGGATCATGACCTGAGCCGAAGGCAGTCACTTAACCAACTGAGCCACCCAGGCGCCCCCCCCCCACAGAATTCTTGAAAGTTCCCGTATCACAGAAATGTGGGATTTCAAGCACTTCCACTTTCTTTGAAAAACCAGTCCCTCTGGATGAGGTTTATTAACTCACACTTTTTGCCATATTTGCTATTCACATCCTAGCCCACTCAATTCAAGATCCTGAGCTCTTAAGCAGTCTCCTGAGTAACAGATGAGTATCTGTACGCTTGTCCAAAAAGCTTGGTTTCCGTTTAGTAGAGACCTTGGACCCTGAGGTTTTCTTGACTATCCTTCTTCACTGCCTCAATCCCTGGCTATCTGTGCAATTATGATGAGATGGTATTTTGAAACATCAAACAGTGTCTGCTCATATCTTGTTAGCATTAAACTATTTCAAGAAAGAAATCACCTGCTCCCTAGAGACTGACCTTAATTATGTAAATTTTGATTCTTAAAACATTTCTATTAGTTTCTATAAGAATAATATATTATTTTAAGTACATCACAATTAAAGTATTTCTAATTCTTTTTTTTCCAGGCAATTTTAGGAATTAAATTTATAGAAGTGCTGGGGCACCTGGCCGGCTCAGTTGGTGGACCATGCAACTCTTGATCTTGGGGTTGTGGGTTTGAGCCCCACATTGGGTGTAGAAGATTAGTTTAAAAATAAAGTCTTTTAAAAAAATTTTAGAAGTGCTAATTTATCTCTATAAGCCAATCAGAACACAGCTCCTTTAATAAAATAAACTTCATAATTTAACTTATTAATATCTTCCATATGTAGGACATCTCATAGTCATATAATAAAAGATAAAGCCCTCCATGAATAACAGACACATAGACACACAGACATATGGAGAGTTTATGGCTTTGATTCTACAGTTTCAGCCATGGGTCAAGAGTCAACACAGAAGGGTCAACACAAAGCGGCTGCCTTCAGCTCAGGTCATGATCCCAGGGTCCTGGGATCGAGCCCCGCATCAGGCTCCCTGCTTGGTGGGAAGCCTTTTTCTCCCTCTCCCACTCCTCCTGCTTGTGTTCTTTCTCTAGCTGTCTCTCTCTCTCTGTCAGTTAAATAAATAAATAAAATCTTTCTTTAAAAAAAAAAAAAAAAAGAGTCAACACAGAAGCACAAAAACTCACTAGTCCAGATACCAAAGACCTGTTTTTCCCAGCGGGCACAGAATTCTTGGGCTCAAAATAGACAGACAGACAAGACTATTAAACCAGATTCTCTGCTATCTCTCATTCAATAGAAAATAGATCTCTAGAAATCATTAATCCTATTACAGAGATCACCAATGGTCAGACCATATTACCAAATTGCTGATTACTGCTGCCACTAGAGGGACATAATCTATCGTCAATATATAAACCAAAACACAAAACTGGTAGAGAAGAAAATTAAAATTAGGAAAACAGAGATTTAAAAAAATTCTGTTGAGGGGCGTCTGGGTGACTCAGTCATTGAGCATCCATCTCTTGATCTCAGCTCCGGTCTTTTTTTTTTTTTTTTTTTAAAGATTTTATTTATTTATTTGAGAGAGAGTGAGTGAGAGAGAGAGAGATCGCGAGCAGTGGGGAGGGGGTTGAGGGAGAAACAGACTCCCCACTGAGCAGGGAGCCCGACTCGATGCCAGGACCCCAGGATCATGACCTGAGCCGAAAGCAGACACTCAACCAACTGAGGCGCCCCTCAGCTGAGGCACCCCTCAGCTCGGGTCTTGATCTCAGGGTTGTGAATTGGAGCCCCGCTTTGGGCTCTGCGCTGGGCATGGAGGCTACCTAAAAAATTTTAATTAAAAAAATTCTGTTGTGCTTCAGATTCACATGGGAGCAAGAAAAGAAATACCTGGACTTGGCAATCCATGAGGCACACCTCTTTGGTCATAAGTTCATCTGTTTCTGTCAGATGAATACATTGGGCATCTTGGTGGAAATTGCAAAACTGTTAAAGGATAATTCTAAAAAAAAAAAAAGTAAAGTTATACAAAATGATTTTATTTAACTTATTGAATAAAGGAATCAGAGAGATGTTACAGTCTGTTCCAGGAGAATCCAAAAAGCAGACAATTTACAGATCAGTAATATTGACTTTGCAAATGGATGCAAAACTGGCTTTTCTACAGAAGAGGAGAGTTCTCCCCCCATTGAATAGAAATCATTCACGTGTTCATAGATAATAATCATTGGAATTACCATCAGTTCTCGACAATTTAACATTAATCACTACAGAATTCTAAAATAGTCATTCAAGATAAAGGTGAATATCTTTTAGGATCAGACAATCCTCCAAACTCCAGCATTCTAACATCCATTAATCTCTTTTTATTATTTCAAAGTGCTACATTTCTCCTACACATCACAAACCAGAGGTTATAGCATGTACTAGAGGGAGAAGTATCTGTTCATTCACAGATCTGCTCTAATTCTGGTCCTGTGTTAACCATTCATTCAAAAATACCTTATCTACAATCTATTGTGTACCTAGCACAGCACTAGGTGAGGTAAATTTTGAAAATAATGGGTCATTGTCCTTGCTCATAAGATACTTACAATCTTATCACAGAGTTAAGACATACAAGATACCAGTCAATTCATTTAATAAACTGCAAAAATTTGAGTACAACCAGAAAATAGGGCTGTATAAAATAGAAATACATCTGACCAGCACTATTCATGCATTATGTATTTGTGAATTTTGCCTACTTACTAAAATGTATCTGTAACTCCAAAATCAATACTTGCAAGTGCTTTTTTTTTTTTTTTTTTTTTGAGAGAGAGGGAATCTTAAGCAAGCTCCACACTCAGCATGGAGGCCCACAGGGGGTTCGATTTCACAACCCTGAGATTGTGACCTGAGCCCAAATCCAGAGTCTGATGCTTAACGGACTGAGCTACCCAGGTGCCCCCGCAAGTGCTTTTGCAATCATTCATGGACAAATGCAGAGTGGTGAAAAGTTTAGTTGTCCAACCTGCATGTTCCCAGGTGAGGTTGAAGGAAACGAAGCTTGCCTTCTTGTTTCAGCTCCCACACTATAAACAAGTGTCCTCTTCACAGTCTATTTAGTACCATGTTTTTCACGTTTTTGTGCTTTTTGTTGGTGATTCTGTTTAAAATGGCCCCCCAAGTGCAGTTCTGAAGTGCTTTCTAGTGTTGCTAAGCACAAGACGTCTGTGATGTGCCTTGCAGAGAAAATACATGGGTTAGATAAGCTTCACTCATGCCTGAGTTATAGTGCTATGTTATGTTATGTTATGTTATGTTATGTTATGTTATGTTATGTTATGTATCGATTAGGTGACTAAAATATGACCAGAGGCTCACGGGAACCCCTATATTTCCACTAGAGGCAATGGTTCAGTATTTGCTAATTCAGTTGGCAGTAACTTTAGAGAACATAACTACCACAAATGATAGCAATCAACTATATTTATACTGAGGGAAAATGCTTTTCAAATGCATCTGATTTTCTCATTAAGATATGAGAACCAAAAAAGCCTTCCCGATAAATTACTATGCTGCTCTCCCAAAGAGCCTACAAAAGCAGTGATTCTGCCTTCCAGTACCCTTTCCCCACCTCCCCAGTTTATTCTTCCGTCTTCCTCAGTTTCTCTGTCTCTGTCCCTCTCGGAAGGGTCTCCGCTTAAATAATGCTTTCTAATAATCTAGAGTCCTATACTAAATTTGAGAAGACACACAGGACACACACATACACTTAAAAGTGACCCCTGCGGCTGTGTTCCCACAAAATTAACTGCAAAAATCCCTGGTACCACAGTTCTACGGGAACAGAGACAAGGGTATTTCCCCACCTCGGGCATCCGCCTTTTGAATCTCCCAAGGATATAATAAAAATACGCTAAAACATATACTTTTTTCTTCTTAGCTCTCACGCAGTCAACCACCCCGTACCCTCCCGTAAGCCTTTACAAAGCTGTTCAGCCCTTGGTTCAGTTCTTGTTTCTTTAAGGCAGAGGTCGGTTGTTTGCCCTATTCCGAAATGGCTGCGCAGGCTTCCCCACACTCTGCGCATGCCACTTGAACGCAATTCGGTGTTGAAGCAATTCCGAGACTTTCGCGGCGCAAGATGGGGACTTGGCGGCCGGCGAGCCTGAGCTTCCCAGCATGCCTTGCAGGCGGGCCCGGAGTCCCGACGTCTAGTGATGGGGAGCCCCGGGTGCTTTCGGCCGCCAGATCGGGTGTAGAGGTTGAAGCGGAGCCCCGGGCCTGGGAATTGGACGCCCGCAGGGGGGAAGATGGAAGCGTGGCGCTGTGTGAGGAGGGGCTACGGCCGCTGTGTGGTGGGGAGAGGCCGGTCAGTAGGGCTGGGTGGCAGGAGGGAGGAGCGGGGGCGGGCGGCCCGGGTTAACCTGGGGCGGGGCGGGCTGGGGGAGAAAGGAGGAAGAGGGTCCGGGCGGCGGTGCCGCGGGGACGAGCCTCCGGAGACCCCGAGGGATAGGTAAACCCGGCGCGCAGCCGGCGGGGCGCTCAGCGGACGGGGGCCGGGCCGGGCCCGGGGCGATCGGTCGCCGGCAGGGCTCGTGCCTTCCCGACCTGGTTGGGCCTTGGAGCCCCGGCCCGCTTCCCCTGCCCTGCCTCGGAGCCAGCCCTAGCCCCCCGATCGCCGGCCTCCTTCCAGGCCTTACACCCGCAGGGAGCTGAGCGTCGGCGGGGAGGCGGCCGGTCCGCCGTAGGTCCCGGGGCGGCCTGACCCCGAGGCAGGCGCGCGCATCGCACGCACGCCCAGGGGTTTGTTTGTGGTGTCAGTGTCTCTCCCACTTCAGTCATTTATATACCAGACTTTACGGTTTATTACCAAATTCTCGTTCCACACTTCTGTGTACTACATTTTTTCTTGAAATTGTCTCTCTCTCTCTTTTTTTTTTTTAGAAAGGCACTTCAGTAATGCTGCCTATATTAGCGTCGCCCTAAGCAGTATCCACGAAACCTTGGGTTTGACGTACTCATTATGGGTTTTTTCTAATAAATACTTAGATGTGAAAAATCAAAAAGTTTCATTGTGTATCATGTGAAATGGACTGGTGTACCGCACCTGGGAAACACAACACTGTATTGATTATTATATAAGTTACGGGGATCTGGTTTTAATCTATAGTCCGGGGCTTGATGACAATTCAGTTCAGTGTTTTCCTGAGTACCAGCTGTATGCCAGGCACTGTGCTAGGCACTTGTGGGGGGAGAGACCGGGTGAAAATGAATAAGAAAGCTCTGGCCTTGAAGGAGCTCATCATCTTGAGAAAAAGACGTCTATATAAGTAACTACAAATATAGAGAATAAGTTTTGTAGCACAAGTTTTATATTTCAATACGGTAGCCTATTAGGATAGAAAAGATATGGAGCAAGCACCTAAATCTCTGTGGCTTTCAGAGTTGTCACAAAGCAGAATAATCTGCCCATGTCATGCCTTTAAAGATTTACAATTAAGTTGAATTTAGAGAACGATTTGAGAATGCATAAACAACAAAAATATATCATAAAAAATTTAAATGCCTTTAAAATGAATATATAAAAGTCAAGTAACCGTAAATACAGTTTAAGCAAAATTTCTTCGGTGGTAGAAGTGGACAATATTAACACTATCTTGGAAGTGTACCTTTAATGAATTCTGGGAAAGGATAGAAGTCCTCTGAATCCAAAATCTGGCCAGAATAGTATGGTGAGAAGATGGTGCTTAAGTTGCATTGTTTCTTAAGAGAGCTGGAGAGCAACATATTTATTCAAGTTAATGGTAACACTACTTTGGAGATATTTTGGACGATCAGTACATTGGTGCTGTTGGGTTTGAAGTATTGGTGAATTATTAATAAGTAATCGCTATCCCATTTCATTACCCTCAAGGAGAAGCATGCCTTAAAAAAATAAAAAAGGATGGAAAAATAAATTATCCATCTACTGATTAGCCAGAGAGGTAGTTTTGTGAAGTTGTGATAGGTTTTTGTTTTCTTAGCTATACAAATGTTTGGAAAATGTAATCTTGGTGTAAAAAGCTGCTCAGAAACATGTTTCTACTCTAAACCCAAGTTGGAGGAGAGATTGGCTTTAATTGTATTCAGCTTAAGTGTTCCATATTGAATCAAGTATTACATTTGCTGTGGATTTTATTTTTGCATAGAGTTTACTAGATATTAGAAAGCTACTCTGAAAACCAGTTTGATGGTTGGTTAATCTCTCAGGTGAACTGAGGACTTTTTGAAGTGTGTGTGGTATTTTGGGAGGCTGGTATTCTATGTTAAGTATTTCGAATACCATTCATAGGTGTTTAGGGAGAGTTTTGAGACTGTTGCTACTAATAATTAAATCATGGCTGTTCCCCTCCCACCCATCCTTCATGATTTAGAAGTCAGATTTTAAATATTAGACATTATCTTCCCTTGAGGAAACAGATTTGGATTTTGGGTGCTATAGCGTGAACAAATAGTGGTGCCTCAAGGAGTGTATTTATTTCTTTTAGATACCCCATGTTACCCCATCACCAGAAGAGTCTGGGCAGAGATTGGACGACACCGTGGGAGAATCTGCAAAGGTGTTGCTGGAACAGACATATTTCTAGTTGTATGAGGTGGCCTGGACATTATTCTCGTGCTCCTTACCCATACTTCAGTAGTAGGCATTTTTCACTAAATTGGAGACCACCTTGTTTGTTTGAGTCTAGAACTCCGTTTCAGTACTGGAACTGGAGACCTGACAACCTGAGCCAGACCTCTTTGATTCATCTCTCTAGTTACATCATGAACTCTGAGGGAGATGAGCCTTCATCAAAACGAAGAAAACACCAAGGTAAAGGTGACGTTTATCTTGGTGCAGAAATAGAAGCCGTAGAGTTATTGAAACTTTACTATCTAATAATCCTTAAAACCTCCTCCGGATTTTGGAGGGGTTTAGTATTTATTTTCAGCTAGTAGTTTTCCGTTAGGAAAAAGGAGGTGATTTTTTTTAACTTAAGTCTTTATTTATATCTATTTTTATTTTTTATTGTGTATTCCTGGCAGTAAATATAGAAGAAACTAGAGAGAGAATAAGGTTGGGAAAGAATGTAGGGCTAAATTAAAACATTAAATTTAATTTAAGAATAATTATCAAATCCATTGTTTTTAAAACAGAGGTCCTTAGACTTCCTAGAAATTGGTATATGTTCTTGGGAGTTCACATATCTATTTAAAAAATTAAATTTCATGTTTTTATTTATTTATTTTGAAGATTTTATTTTTAAGTAATCTCCACACCCAATGTGGGACTCAAACAACCCCAAGATCAAGAGTTGCATGCTCTACCAACTGAGCCAGCCAGTTTAATGCTAACTTTTTTATGTAAGACAAAAGGATATTCTTAAATAGATGCAATCATAAATGAAAGATATTTTCTTACAGAATAAGAGTTTAGCTTATTCAGTATATTTCTCATAGTGGGTTCTGTTGATATAATCTTGAGAGACTGTGGGAAGTTTTATCTTTTAAGAAGGGGACGACATCTTATTCAACTTGGGAGAAATAATATTTTTCTAATTATGTTGATCATTTCTAGTTTTGTCATTCTTCTTACTCCAAACAATTCACGAGACTTCCTTTGTGCTGCCAGCCCTGCTCCTCCCTCAAGTATATATGAATTACCTAAGTAGAATTTTGAGTTGTCTTTCTTACGAGCTGTGGTTTTCAGTGAAGATAATTCCTCTGAAGGTATTTGGAAATAGACTCTGTAGGTGTTAATGTGTAGGGAGCTCACATAAGTTTGTCAAAGGAAAACACGCAAAGTGAGTCTCACTTGGAAGTCAGAGCTAGGTTAGCTCGAAGATTAGTTCGTGATCTTTTAAGTGAAAATTCTGCTACACATTTGAGTAGAAATTTTAAGCACTGCAAGTGAAAATCTATTTTTATAATACTTGACCACAGCATGTGTTCATCAACAAATATTCGTTTGAACGAATGAAAGGTGTTAGAGGCATTAAAATTAGGTTCCTACGAACAGTCAGTCCATAACCTGTAAGTCTAGGGCTGTATGGAGACATGAGATTGCTTTTCCTTCCCGTATTCATTGTTCATCAGGTCAGCACACTGCTCTCTGGTTTAGCCTTTTGTAAATCTGGTGTGCTCTTAGGTGGAGCTGTGGCGTACTGACAAGCATGGGCTCGGGAACCACTCCCTGCTCTCATTCTGCTCCACCACTAATTGTGTGAACTTGGACAGGTTATGGAACCTCTCTGCTCCTTGGTTTCCTAGTGTCAAATAATGCCCACTTTGAACGCCTGTTGAGGATGAAATGAGACATGTCAAAGTGCCTAATACACTGTCGGCTTCATAGTAGGTACTCAGAAAATCGTGGTGGTTTTCCCTTTAACGGATGGGGGATTACATTTACATACTGATAAACTTTGATTGCGACCTGACTCTTTATATGTCCGTTCTTCCTAGGTGTTGTGAATAAGGAAAATGCTCTTCGTTAAGCCATATTTGTGACTTCCGATAATTCACTAATACTTTTCCATCAAGAGAACAGCCTTCTAACTTGCCTGTCACTTTAAAGTGGCATTTGAAGGATTTGTGTGACACAATTATGACTTTTTAATTAGGCACCCTAAAAACCTGATCAGGCCTATTGCTTACTTTCTTTGATTCATCTGTCTTCTCTGCTGTGATCACCTTGTTCCTCCTGACATGGAAGGTATATAAGCTTTTGTAGTGTGAATTTATGTTGTGAAGTATATGAAGGCCAAAGACTGTCATCTCTGTCAGGCGTCTTCAAATTGTCTTCCATGGAACCCTAGCATTCAAACACATTTCTGTATGTTTATTAAAAGCAAATGTGGTCAGGAGAAAATATGTATTTACCCCATCACCCCAGCTCCAGTATACCAGCAGTTGATGGTCATGACATGAAAAGTAATGCGAGAGTTGTACAAAGTCTAGAAGTTTGAAAGCCACTCTATTCATTAGGTAATCTGATGGTTTCAGTTATTTCAAAAATGGAATTGCAAAAAGAGTTGGCTTACAAACGCTTGTCCCGACAATACAACCTCAATGATTTATGTGCCCTTACATATACATATTTTACAAGAAAATACGAACAACTTTTCTGGACCTTCATCTTTCATATTTTACTATGGTGGTGACACCAGGATAGTGCTTTGTGATGGTAGCCTGCATTTTGTTTGCATGACTAGAGTCCTTTGCATTTCATATACATACAAAGACTATGATTTGTGGCTAAAACCATCATAGACAGTCCCCAATTTATGAATGAATTGTGTTCTAGGTAATTAGTTCTTGAGAATCAGTTGTCAGCCATTGTTTCTGTTTTCCCCATGGAAACTGTTACAAATCTCAGAGTAGTCCTGCAGAGTCAGTGCAATTAGCTGTAGTTCTGGGCCTTTGCAGGTAGGATTCTCCATATTCGGTGCAGGATACAGGAGGGGATAGTTTCCGTCCCTTTCCTGGGTATAGGACAAGCTCCAGGCTAAGTTCTGTAATCCTGGAAGGCTTTTGTTTTGTTTGGTTTTCTTTCCGTCCACCTTTTTTTCTTTACCCTTCTCCTCAGGCTCTTAGTACCTTCATGGTATTGTAAGTCTCCAATACCTCGTTCCACCCAGACCTCACTATTCATAAAAATGATCTTTCTCTTCTACCCTCTGGTCAAAATGTCTCCTCCCTCTGGGAAGCTGCTATCAGCATTTAGATTTTGAGGAAAACAATCTTATTAAACTTGTTTACCAGAGGGTATTTTTAAATTTCACTTTATTGGCATTCTCATGGAGTATATTGATACTCTGATTATGAATATATCATCATTGTGGAAGATTTAGAAAAATCACCTACAATCCTTCCACTCAGATAACTGCTCTTAAAAATACTGGTATATTTCCTTTTGGTCCGTTTTTCCTGTATGTATAGAATTATTTTTCCTAATTTAATCTTTAATTGGTAGAATCTTAGGCATTGTAATCCAGTATAGTGAAAACCTTCATGCAGGAAAAGGGAGATGTTCTAAGGCTGAGGTTTTTCCTGTAAATTTAACCATACTTGAAAATCGATCTCCAAATCTGTTTTCCCAAGTTCTTCCCATTTCTTGTTTTCCTCTTCTATTGAGCTCATAGAATCTCTAAAAGTTCCTCATTTTTCTTCATGGCTTCCATGGCAGTAAGAGTATCCTCTTTCATGGTGGGGTGAGGGAGACAAGATCAAAGGGGCGTATGTGTGTATATTTGTGTGTGTGTGTTGTAGGTCATTTCTAAGTCGAGGATTGCCTGTAGTTGCAAAATCTCATGCTTTTTGATTCTCTTTTCATCACTGTCAGGGTACATGTGTCTTTGCAGAGTGTAAACCATCACACATTCCTGGTTGCTGCATGCTGGGTTCTTCAATCAGCCCTTGTCATTTACTAGCATTCTACAACTATGTTATCTTTAACTTTTGCTTTGGTGTGCATTAAAAAGATTTCTTTGTTCATTTTGTCTGCATTGTTCCACTAAATACTGCTTCCATTTATTGCCATCATACACCCTTCATTCATGTCT
Organism: Mirounga leonina; assembly: GCF_011800145.1. Taxonomy (NCBI): domain Eukaryota; kingdom Metazoa; phylum Chordata; class Mammalia; order Carnivora; family Phocidae; genus Mirounga; species Mirounga leonina. The sequence continues at coordinate 37,754,041 of NW_023270389.1, read as the reverse complement.
AAACCAGAATTCTGAGATGAGTTATTTCTAGAATTTAATCATTTGATAATCTTATCTTACTAATAGGAAATAAACTACGGTGTGAAATCATCTTATTGAAAAGCCAACTGTGACATACAGATATAGTTGACCCTTGAACAGCAGTCGAACTGCGTGGGTCCACTTAAACGTGTACTTTTTTGATAAGTACGGTACAGTACTGTAAATGTATTTTCTTTATGATTTTCTTAATATTGTCTTTTCTTCAGCTACTTTATTGTAAGAATACCGTATAAAATACATATAACATACAAGTTATGTGTTAATCTACTATTTATGTTATTGGTAAGGCTTCCAGTCAACAGTAGGCTATTAGTAGTTAAGTTTTGAAGGAGTCAAAAGTTTTATGCGGATTTTCAATTGCACAATGCCCTTAACCCTCCCCTCCACCCCCCAACCCCCCGCATTGTTCAGTGGTCAACTGTATGTTACCATGGTTATAAAGTTGCTGAGCGTGTCTGGCAGAACCACTTCTTAACCTTAAGTAAGTGAGAAACTATATAGATCTAGCTTTATTAACACGCTCTCAGTCTCCATAATGACTTGCTGGATCCTTTTAAACTTGTTTTATACCTGTTGGTCAGTCATTATATCATTTTACTGCCTTCATAATCAATTTGATGACAACTTCTGTTACTTAGTGCTATGTTGCCATTTCCTAGGGGAAAACATTCTGTTCATTACCTGTGGGAATTTTTAAAAGGCAAGAAAAAGCTTACAAGCAGGAAAATATTTAGTCTGTTTTTCATTAATTCTTTATATTTTGTTCAATCTATTTTAACAGGCACAATACAACGACATTGGGAATATATATGTAACCATAATAAAGACAAGACGAAGATCCTAGGAGACAAAAATGTTGACCCCAAATGTGAAGACAGTGATAACACGTTTGACTTTTCAGTGATGTCCTATAATATACTTTCACAAGATTTATTGGAAGACAATTCACATCTTTATAGACACTGCCGGCGGCCAGTTTTACACTGGAGTTTTAGGTTTCCCAATATTCTGAAAGAAATTAAACACTTTGATGCAGATGTAAGTGCAGAATATCATCAAAATTCTTCACATAAGAAAAGCTCATTTGTGAACTAAATGGTTTTATCCCTTTTGTTTGTGGGGTAAGAAGGGAAGGTGGTTTTAAATATAGTGATGGAACACTTTTTAACAATGTATCATGACTTCCAAAAAGTCATTTGCTAATCATTAAATTTTCAAAAAAGATCCAAAAAGTTGGTATAAATAATCATTATTGGTATAAATAATCATTAAATTTTCAAAAAAGATTCAAAAGTTCTGCTTACCAGTCAGTCTTGAGACAGGGACTGGCAATGTATTAAATATTCAGTAAGTATTTCCGTTGATTTGAAATGTAAGTCATTCCTATAAAAATCTAGATACACTCAAAGAAATCACCTTAAGAAAGGACTAGTAGGATTTAGTACTAATGAACATTGTAATTCAGGAAAAATATCCCAACATGTAAATTTAAAATACTTCTTTTGGGAAATACCAGTTTTGGATAGTAAGAGAGAAAGCTTCATGTAATTAAAGGCCAGATTTTTGGGAACTGATCAAATCTAAAAATATTAGATAGTTTTAAGAAAAAGGATTGTGTCTTTTTATTTCAACTTTCATTAGATTTTTAGAATATTAGATGCCTGTTTTTAAAGATGAAAGCACCAGAAACTTCATATTTGCTCTCTGGTTTAATTCAAGCCATTTTTTTCCTTCCAAGGTACTTTGTTTGCAAGAAGTTCAAGAAGATCATTATGGAGCAGAGATCAGGCCAAGTTTGGAATCTTTGGGTACAATGTAACTTTTATTTTAGCTGGATTTACTTTGAAAGATTTGTGTGTTGTTAAAGTGTAACATGCTAACAAAGATGTGTGTGGTGTATCCGGGCAAAAAAAAATCTTAGGGCACCTGGGTGGCTCCGTCGCTGAGCGTCTGCCTTCCGCTCAGGTCATGATCCCAAGGTCCTGGAATCGAGCCCCGCATCAGGCTCCCTGCTCCACAGGAAGCCTTCTTCTCCCTCTCCTACTCCCCCTGCTTGTGTTCCTCTCTCACTGTGTCTCTCTCTGTCAAATAAATAAAATCTTAAAAAAAAAAAATCTTAATTTTGAAAAACTTTAATACCCATTTCAAAAGGTCAGGAAAAGATTAAGATATTTTAAGTGGGAACTTTTGGGTTGATATATAATTTTATTTTTTATTATTTTGTTTAAGATTTATTTCTTTTGGAGGGGAGGGGCAGAAGGAGAGAGACTCTTAAGCAGGCTGCACGCTGAGCCTGCTGTGGGGCTCGATCCCACAATCCTGAGATCACGACATGAGCCAAAACCAAGAGTCAGATGCTCAACCGACTGCACCACCCAGGCGCCCCTTGATAATATAATTTTAAATCAAACAGAAAAGTATGTAAGAATCTCTTAATAGATTCCTTTCCAGGAGTTGCTCTACCCACCACTAGACCCCGAAGTTTCTGAGTTCTATATCAGGGACCATTCTGTCTGGTTCATCATTATAACAGTGTCTACCAGGAACAAGTGGGTAGAAGCTAAAAACCTGTTTGATGAATGAACACTTCGAGAAACAGTTCATCTATTTAAGAAATGCTGCCTACTTTGCATTCATTCCTCAGCAAATATTTTTTGAATGCCTACTATATCCTATGCACTATTGTAGGCTGTGGTGATCTAGCAGTGACCCAAATAGATAAGTCACTGTCCTTGTGGAGCCTATATTCTGGTGGAGAAAGGCTGACAGTAAACCAAATAAATACTTAAATAACACATTAGGTAATGGTAATTTTGGAGAAGAGCAGGAAAGTAGAATGGGTCAGATTTCAATTTTTTTTTTTTTAGGATTTTTTTTATATATTTATTTATTCATGAGAGACAGAGAGAGAGAAGCAGAGGGAGAAGCAGGCTCCCAAGGAGCAGGGAGCCCGATGCAGGACTCGATCCCAGAACCCTGGGATCATGACCTGAGCCGAAGGCAGACACTTAACCGTCTGAGCCACCCAGGCGCCCCAGATTTCAATTTTAAACAATCAGAGAAGGTAACATTTGAGCAGAGACTTGACGGAGGTGAAGGAACAAGCCATACCTAGAGCCTTTCAGGCAACAGAAGTAGCAAAGCAAGTGCCCTGAGATAGAAGTGCCTGAAGGCAGGTGGTGAGGTGTGTGTGAAGTGGAGCAAGCAGGGAAGAGTTAGAAGCAGAAAGGTCAGAGATGGGCTGTCAGGGGGCTGGGGGGGGTGTAGATTATCATAAGGCCTTACTGTCTTTGTCACGACTTTTACTGGGATGGAAATGAGAGCCTGATCATGCACATTAGCATTTTTAGGACTGAAGTCTACCAGTAAAGAGACGCATTCCTAGGACCTAGACCCAATCTCAAACTTAGCATCCTACATTAATGCTTGGGAGAATACACTTTGATAAATGTTGTACGGAGATATTAGGAGAGCTGTGTTTTGCCATATATGTTTATATGGCAGTCCCTGTGTTAAATTTTTTTTCTTCCTCGTAGGTTACCACTGTGAATACAAGATGCGGACAGGAAGGAAACCTGATGGCTGTGCCATTTGCTTCAAACATTCCAAGTTTTCACTCTTATCAGTGAACCCAGTGGAATTCTACCGCCGTGATGTTCCTCTGTTGGACAGAGACAATGTTGGATTGGTGTTACTCTTGCAGCCCAGAGTTCCGAGGGCTGCCTGTCCTGTGGTCTGTGTAGCTAACACACATCTGTTATATAACCCAAGGCGAGGCGATATTAAGCTGACCCAATTGGCCATGCTTCTGGCAGAGATTTCCAGTGTTGCCCATCAGAAAGATGGCAGCTTCTGCCCTATCATTATGTGTGGTGACTTTAATTCTGTTCCTGGTTCTCCGCTTTATAGTTTTATAAAAGAAGGAAAATTGAATTACGAAGGACTTGCCATCGGCAAGGTAAGTGCTTGCTTCATCAATTATTAGGAGGCGGATTTAGTCTCTCTGTTCATTGTAGTGTGAGGATAGTCATCACATGGCTGTTTGAAAACCTTGGATGACCCAGTACCCTCGCTTTACCAAGCTGTGATGATGTTCCCCAGCTACTAATAAGTAATGATGCTCACTTGGTTGAATTTCATCTTTTCCATCTATTCATGGCAGCATTCTGCTTGGAGGAATTGGCAGGTAGCAAAAAATCCAAAATGGGGGAGAAGAAGAAAAAGCATTGATAGACTTCGTAAATGAGGAACTATTCATGAGGGAGTGTAATAGAATTTTGAGTGCTGCATGTGGGCAATATAGTTGGCAAAACAGTAATTTAATATTTCTTTAATATGCACATTTTCCTTTTCATGATGGTAAATATTTTCTTAGCTGACTATATCTCATGTTTCTCCCATGTCTATCTTCATTGTGCTTTTTGTTGCTTGCTTCAGATCATTTGATCTCCAGGGTTTTAACCAAAATACAACTCTCGACCACTGAGGTTTGAGTGATAGTTTTAAACTTTTATAAGAGTTGATCTCCCTTAGTATTTTATATAATAGTTAGATCAAGTACATAAGATTTTATATTAGTGTAATTGCAGGTAGCAAAAAAGGAGGGGCAGTATTAATCCAAAGTTATAGATCATATAGATGTTCCAATTGGAAAGACATGTGCAGGAAAGGAAAATATTGCCATTTTTATGTAAACAGTAACTGCTTTCTGAATTGTATTTGAACAAGAGTTCATAAGCACAAATAATCACTTACTCTGATGAATAAAGGGTAATATTTACCATTCTTGGATTTCCTCTTATTTAAGACATAAACTTTTCAATACATAAACTATTTAAAATCTATTCACTTAAGATACCTGTTGAAATTTTGTTTAGGTATCTGGCCAGGAACAGTCTTCACGGGGACAAAGAATTTTATCTATTCCAATTTGGCCCCCAAACCTAGGTATCTCACAGAACTGTGTGTATGAGGTACAGCAGTTACCAAAAGTAGAAAAGACAGGTAAGTGTTTGCAGTACATTTTGGCAGCCTCCTTAATAATAGTGTTCCCTTTGAAGAAGACATCAAACTAAATTTTTCAAGGGATAACATCTCAGGGATAAATATTCATATATAAAAACATAATACTTACTTGCTTATTCCTTTTCTTAATGAAGTCTAAATTTACCATTCTTAAGTTGACCTTCCAAAATTGTCTGCATGAATTATTTGCATGTTGCTTTGGAAATGTTTACATTTCAGTTTTGCTAATTACAGAGACCATCAAAACATAAAGATTCCCTGATGGAACATTTAACTAGGCATCTGTCTAAACTAGACATGTCTTGAATATCATTCCTAGAGTAGGAGAACTATTCTATGGCAAACTAGAGCAGAACCATGTATTGATAGTTTAATATGTTTCTCTTTGTTCTTATAGACAGCGATCTGACACAGACAGAGCTGGACAAAACAGAGGTCTTAGTGACAGCTGAAAAGTGAGTTCTGGAAAGTAACAGTAGACATTTACGGACTTTACTTGGGTAAAAAAATCATTTCTCAAAAATCACTTGGATAAAAAATGAAAAGGATGTTTTTCCATGCTGGTGAAGAATGCTGAAGTCAAAATAGACCTGAGTTCTTAACTGTGCTACATTTTAGCTGTGTGATTCTGAACAAGAAACTTAACATCTCTGAGATTCAGTTTCTTTATCTATACTTTGGGTAGTTGGGAGGATTACATGAAACAAAGCATGGAAAGTTTGATGTTTGATTCATAGTAAGGGCTTAAGCAGTGTTATTTAAAGCAAACAGCCTGTCCATGGACCTGGACCAGCTAGTACTCTGAAATATGTTGCTATTACATATTTAAACAAAGGTCAAGATTACAGGAAAATACCTTTCAGATTTCAAGAGGATGCTTAGCCTCCTTTGACTTACTAGATCTCAAAATAATCTGTAGGAGAATTGATCGAAAAAGAATATGTCAGTATAAATACTTATATTTAAATTATATAGTTTACATAAATATTTATATCTCTTGAACTGCAGGGAAAAGTTACCAAAGGTGGAGGGGTGAAGATGCCTGGATTCCTTATTATTAAAGAAGCATGAATATTTAGGGCTATGGTTGAGAAACAGATGTATGTGAATACAGCAGGATGGAGATTTAAATCCTGTCTCTTTGGGAGATTCTTTTTTTTTTTTTTTTTAAAGATTTTATTTATTTATTTTGACAGCGAGAGAGGGAACACAGCAGGGGGGAATGGAAGAGGGTGAAGCAGGCTTCCCGCTGAGCAGAGAGCCCGATGCGGGGCTCGATTCCCAGGACCCTGGGATCATGACCTAAGCCGAAGGCAGATGCTTAACGACTGAGCCACCCAGGCGCCCCTCTTTGGGAGATTCTTAAAATATTTTTATTTTATATTGTGACTCTTTTATTAGTTTTAATTTTTGTTTTAACATTTGCATTTAGGGACCAAATTAGAATCCTCTCATTCATTTTATCCACTTTCTTCTCGGTCTTATTTTATTTTGTATACTTTGTATTGAGAAAATATTATCTCATATATAAGAAGCTGGTAAGATAAGAAGCAACATTTTTTGAATTTTTAAAAAAGAATATGTAAAAATTCATGATTAAACCTTTCAAATATAGTAAAAACTTCCCTAAGATTTTTTTAAAGATTTTATTTATTTATTTGAGAGACAGAGAGCACGTGCGTGAGAGAGCATGAGCAGAGGGGAGGGGCAAAGGGAGAGGGAGAAGTGGACTTCCCGCTGAGCAGGGAGCCTGATGCGGGACTCGATCCCAGGACCCTGGGATCATGACCTGAGCCAAAGGCAGACGCTTAACTGAGCCACCCAGGCGCCTTCCCTGAGTAAGATTAATAAAAAGACAAATCTAACAAATATTTGTTTTTTGGTGTTTTTTTTTTAAGATTTTATTTATTTATTTGACAGAGAGAGAGAGACACAGCGAGAGAGGAAACACAAGCAGGGGGAGTGGGAGAGGGAGAAGCAGGCTTCCTGCGGAGCAGGGAGCCTGATGCAGGGCTCGATGCCAGGACCCTGGGACCGTGACCTGAGCCGAAGGCAGATGCTTAACGACTGAGCCACCCAGGCGCCCCCAAATATTTGGTTTTGAGTAATTCTAAAATCTTTTTATAACAGAATGAGGTATAAGAAAAGATACTTTTAAGTATCTATATATAAATGTAGTGTGCTTATATGCAGAGCTTTTATCTATAAACCAAAAAATTGATAGTAAGAGAACAGTTTGCGGGAAACCTATTTTACATTTAATAGTATTGTAAATATAAGTTCTCAGACATAAAACATTGCTAAAACTGGAAAGCAAGGGCATTTTGAAAGAATAACCTTTGTTCTTTGACATTGAGCTCTTTAAAAAGCGTCTTTATATGTGTATTTTAAGCACCTAAGGTAGTGCCTGAAACTTAGTAGGTATTTGTTAAATGTTGAATTTTAAAGTTAAAAAAAATTTTTTTTCACAATATAAAAGATTTTTAAACCTTAAGATGTGTTTTTTGGAAGTGATTTTTAAACTCTTTACTACATAATCACATGTATTTGTAACATGAGATAATATAAACCATTATAGAAGCTGTTTTTAAGATGCAGTACAAAATTATCTGATATGTCATAGCAAGAAAAATCATAGAAAAATATAGCCCCTCTGACATCAAAAGTCTGGTGGGTTCTACATAACATTCATAAAGGCCACTTTTTCTTTCTTAAAAACACAACAAATAACTTATAAATTGTTTTAGAATGCATATTTATTAGGAAGTGCAGGCTCTCAAATGTGTTATAATTAATAATAAATCACATTAATATGTTAATAATTGAGCTTTTACCCCACATATCAAAGCCTTGTTAATGGGTTTTGGATATCACCACATGAATAAATGAAGGCCAAATTGTGATGTGGTCTGTTTAAATAAAGCTTGTCTGAATGTCTGGCTTTGTCTGGAAATTAAATGAGAAAGTGCTTTAAACAGGAAGGATTCTGAAAATCAAGAAAAACTTGATGCTAAGCAATTTTTCTTTTCAATTTAGATTATCTTCAAATTTACAGCACCATTTCAGCTTGTCGTCTGTTTATTCACATTATTTTCCTGACACTGGAATTCCAGAAGTGACCACCTGTCATTCCCGAAGTGCCATAACTGTGGATTATATTTTCTATTCTGCTGAAAAGGAAGATGTTGCCAGGCAGCCAGGTAAAGAATGCATGTAATCTTACACTGTGCTTAAGAAGATAGTAATTCCAACCTTGGCACTAGAGGTCAAGAAAAGGTAGCTAAATATCTAGGTGAAGTTTTAAATTAAAAGTTAAAAATATTTTGGGCGCCTGGGTGGCTCAGATGGTTAAGCGTCTGCCTTCGGCTCAGGTCATGATCCCAGGGTCCTGGGATCGAGTCCCGCATCGGGCTCCCTGCTCCTTGGGAGCCTGCTTCTCCCTCTGCCTCTCTCTCTCTCTGTCTCTCATGAATAAATAAATAAAATCTTAAAAAAAAAAAAAAAAGTTAAAAATATTTTGAAATTGGTAATGTATTTGAGTAAATCAGTTAATCACCTGCAAATCATGGAGGCAGTGAAGCCCTTCAAAGCAAATTATTGCCTAAGAATTATATCCTTAGCTCCCCCTTCCAGTTCCAGTCAGCTTCTTAGTTATGGGTCTCTTATATTGCCCTTTGGTTTCACTTGCCATAAATTTACTGGGTTTTGGGGGGGCAGGCAGAGGGACAGCAACATCAGATAGTTTTGTACTTAAATTTTACTAAGGCATGCTGCCTTCATCGGAGGACCTAGCTTATATTGCCAACAATAGACAGTTTTGTCATGTTGACTCTGGAATATCAGATCTTTCTGGAACGAGAAATCCATTATATGAATTTGTGGTTTCAAAGAGCAGAGGTGATAAAACACTTCCCCTTATATGATTCAGTAAAAGTAAGGTTTTAAATATTAACCAAAATATTTAACGTGGAGAAGAAAATGCAGTTTAAAATGACTGGAAGGCAAAAAATATCTTTCAGAAAACTTCACAAGTCCAAAATGTGGACAGTTGTTTTGTCTTTTCTGGTTTTCCTTTTCTGTCTTTTTTTTTGTGTGTGTGCGCTACTTTCCTTTTGTCCTTTTTTCTTCTGCTTGTGTTTTCCTTCCTACTGAGGATAACCTTATTACTAACACTCGGGATGGCTTAAGCTTAGCCCTCCCCAACTAGAGCAAGTCTATGAAATAATGCTTGCTGCTTTGAATCTGTAGTCAGGGTCTGGTAGTTGTCATGCTGTAAATGTTCACTAGGTGGCGGGAGTGTGCCATGAACCGGCATCTCAAATGCTGCCATTAACAGTAGGTCCTCTTACTCTTTGTAGGCACTGACTCTGGGACCAAAGTATACTAATTTATTCTCCAGTCACCTTATAAACTTCCTACTCAGCTGTGGCTGGGTCTGTCTGGTTTATACAACTGTGGAATAGTTGATGAATTTCTTAATGTAGTTGTCAATCTCAAATTACTTTTTTTTAGATTTATTTATTTTAGAGAGAGCAAGAGAGCATGTGTGTGAGCATGGAGGGAGGGGGAGTGGCAGAGAGAGAGAGTCCCAAGCAGACTCTGCACTGAGCTTGGAGCTCATCGTGGGGCTGACCCCACGATCCCAAGATCACCACCTGAGCCAAAACCAAGAGTCGGATGCTCAACCAACTGGACCGCCCAGGCACCCCTCAAATTACTTTATTTTTTATTTTTTAATTTTTATTATTTTTTAAAGATTTTATTTATTTGAGAGAGAGAGCATGCACAAGTCGGGGGAGAGGCAGAGGGAGAGGAAGAAGGACAAGCAGGCTCCCTGCTGAGACTGGAGCCCCAGTGGGGGTTTCAGTCTCAGCCCTGAGATCATGACCTGAGCCAAAGTCAGATGCTTAACTGACTGAGCCACCCAGGCGCCCCTCAAGTTATTTTAACATACTTATGTATTACAGACAGTATTTTCTTCTAAAGATTATTTGCAGAACTCAAAACAAAAAAAAATTTGAACCAGAAATAAAACCAAACATCTAAAACTGCTATGTGTCTGAGAACTATAATTAGGTTATAACTCAATATGAAATTTAATCATATTCTAAAAGCTGTTTCCCATTAGACTCCAGGAAGTTCTGAAGTTCTATACCATCGTTTAAAAAAGGACTTGTATTATTAATTTACAATGACCTGTTGACACAGTTTCACTAAACATGCGTTTCCTTAATGTAGGAGCTGAAGTTGCTCTGGTTGGTGGCTTGAAACTTTTGGCCAGACTATCACTCCTTACGGAACAAGATTTGTGGACTGTTAACGGACTTCCAAATGAAAATAATTCTTCAGATCATCTACCTTTATTGGCTAAGTTCAGACTTGAGCTGTGACTCTTCTTTGATTACATATATACTTTTCTTTCCAATTTACATTCTTTTTCAAAAAATGTAAAATATTTCTTGAGAGTTTGCATGTTTATTTTTGCGCCATGGAGTTTCTGAAGAGGTTATGTTAAATGCTTGAAACAGATGTGAGAAGAAACAAGTTTACAACAATTTTCTTTGTAATACCGAAAAAATATTTTCCTGACAAGTGCGATCCAAACGCTCCTTATTGTAAAAGAGTTGTAAATGTTTTTTATTCTAAATCCCAGTAAAATTGACAGTGATTTTTAAATACAGTGCATCCTCTTTAGTTAGTAAAGAATTTCAGTTGATGTTTTTGGCAAGCTTTACGGTGGATCCAAAGTATCTTTGAGTTCTTGCAAACCACAACGCATTTCCCTCCCAGAAGGCCTGATTTCATTGTGAGGACCATCTGTTTGTTGAGTCCGAATTATTTCATCTCAGAAATCACTCACAAGTGTCCAGCCAACCATTTTAGCTTGGTTTTGAGGGGGCTTGATAATGCTTTCTAAAATTGTACAAATTGCCTAATCCGTCTTACTACTCTCCTGAGCCGTGTACTATGTCTGCATTTTGTTGGGAGATGTAGGTCACCATTACTAGTGGGTGAGGTGCTGTATACACGCCCTCTTTCCATCCTGTGACAGACAGACCATTCCAGCATGCCTGAGAGAGGCAGAGACTGGGTTAGATTGCCTTTGTTTCCCTAGCACTTTGTTTTTTGTTTTTTTCTTTTTTCTCTTCAGTTTCAAGAAGAGATCCCTGGGGGCGCCTGGGTGGCTCAGTTGGTTAAGCGACTGCCTTTGGCTCAGGTCATGATCCTGGAGTCCCTGGATCGAGTCCCGCATCGGGCTCCCTGCTCGGCGGGGAGTCTGCTTCTCCCTCTGACCCTCCCCCCTCTCATGTGCTCTCTCTCATTCTCTCTCTCTCAAATAAATAAATAAAATCTATAAAAAAAAAAAAAAAAAAAAAAAAAGAAGAGATCCCTGGGTTGGGGGAGAGTCTTTATTTTTCTGAACCAATTCTGTGGAAATTTATTTTATGAGGAAACTTGTCTTTAGAACAAAGTGGCTGCTATAAGATTCTTTTGGTTTTGCCTCAGATATTTAGGAAGCCCGCAGAACTAGTAGGGAGATACCAACTTGGAGACCTAATACTCTTAAGTAGTAATTTTAACCATCTTAGTGGTTTTGTTTCTAAGATGTTACTTTGTTTTCTCTTATAATGAGGCAGCAGTGTGAGGTGGTGCTGACATTTTTTTGTAAAGTGGTTTAAGAGCAGGTCTAGTGAGTCCCACAGTTGGCACTCTGTGAGTGTTTGGATCAAACATTTTAAAACAGAAAAAGTGAACATGTCCTCTTTTTTAGACATTAGGATCAAAGAATTATGTGCATTTTTACTAAGTAGTAATTTTATATTTAATTATACTGAATTATAAAAGTTTTTACAATGGGTGTTCTTCATAGAATGCCTCATCTTAAATTAGAAAGCAGTAGTTACTCCGGGTCCTGGACTCTAAAGGTTTTTGTACTAAAGTATATTTACTACAGTTATTTTTTAAGAAAAGAAATCAAATGACTACCTGAACAAGGCATGTGGGTTATAAGGATTTACCTACTAAAAATCATAAGCAAGTATTTTTAAATGTTTAATTTCTCACTTTTTTGGGTTTTTACTTACAGTATTAACTGTAGTTCTAAGATTTTCCACATTTTCTAGTAACAGTCTGCAGAATATTGTATGTTCTAATTAGCAGATATTGTCATCATGAAATAATAGTATAATTAATCCTTTTTAATATTGGGGAAAGAAAAATGAAAATTCATTAATTACTGCTTTGTGTTTATGTGAGTTTATTAACAGATAACTTTGTGTATAGGTCGTTTTTGCTAAACTAACATCTCTGAAAACCTCTGTGAAAATTTAATTTTTTATGTCCTGATCAATATATTGATTTTAGGCCCTTTTCATGTGCTTCACTTTGTAGAGTTAATCCATAAAAATGTTTTCCACTTTAGCCTTTAGAATGTAATAGTATTTTGTGAACTGGAGGCCAAGGGGTCAATGTAACCTTCTCACAGGTTTTTAAAGCTCCACTAAAATTAACTATCCAGTTGTCTTTACTTTTTTTTGGTCAGAAGAATTGGTAACTCTCTTGTATTTACCTGCCAAAAGCATTTAAATCTGGTTAATTGCTGAAGCCAAATCACCCCCAATCTGGTACTGGCCAAGTTTTAAAATGGAAAGAGATACTGTGGAGTAAGAAATGTTGGTTTTACTGTACCTTTTGATATCAAGATGCATGTTTGAAATCTTGTCCCTTTTTTTTGGAATTTAGCAACTGTCTGCTTTTAACCCTTTGCTTTCCTAAAAAACCAAGTTAGAGATCCAGAGAATTCAAGGCGTTGGGGAAACAGAGAATTCAAGTTGTTTGCACTTTGTTTCTGTGAATCACCTAATAAATTATTACTCTAGTGCATCTGGGCCTGGAGATTTTGTGGTGGGTGTGCTAAGTGTGTACGCTGGGCTGTTCCCCTTTCTAAACTATTCCATTACCCTAAAGCCTGTATTACTTAGGGTGATGCTAAAATGTAAGTGAATTCAGATGTGGCAAAACAGAATAGTGTTGAATATAGAGTCTGAAAATTGTGGAAGAAGACAAGGATGAGGGAATGATAAATGAGTTTACTGGGACAAGTATGTAGTAAAAGGACAAGAAAAAAATAAATCACACCATCTTATGTTTTTGGAAGAAAAACAATCCTTTAGTTTCCAGGATGGTTTTATTAAAGTCCCATGCTGTGTATAAACATACAAGTGATGAGAAAAACATTAACTTGAAACATGCACTTATCTGGCATTCTCTAAAATACCATTATACAAGTTTTCCTTTACTTAGAAAAATACCCACTAAAACAATCACAGTTTTCCTTAAAGATTTAAAAAAAATGTATTGGCCAGAACAAAGTCCAAGAGAATAAACAAGATTCTGAATTGTGTGTCAAAAAAACTGTACAAGGTTGTACATAAAACTATAGCTTACAAAAGCCTTGGGTATTGTAAGAATACAGAATTAAGATTTCCAAAGTTCTATTTACCAATATCTATTAATAAAATCCTTATGAAATAATTGACTTAGAAAAAGTGAAATGCTCATGATTTCAAAGTGTATAGAAAATACTAAATATCACTTTCTGAAATAAAGTATACTCAAAACAGCACAACATGGAGTCTAAAATCAAGATTTCTGTCATCCATTTAAACTTTGCATATATCCCCATAATGGCTTAAGCATAAAATTTCTCTTGCATTTATAACTTTAAAAACTAGACTCAAATCATCTCATAGTTTTATTTTTTATCTTTTGAATAATAGCCAGTTTTAAAATCAATTTTGGGGAGGGGGGTAAATCATGTCATGGTTTACCATGGTTTACCAAAACAACCATGGTTGTTTTGTTTTTGTCTTAATATCATTTTAATTAAATTCCTGCGCTAGAATTTAAGAGTTTGGTGCCTTTCTCACATCTTTCAGAAATCAACATAATTCCATAGGCAATAAAAATAGAATGAAAACTAAGAGCATTTTAAATTACTTTTCATGTTTCTGTGACTAACCCTGGCTCTGGGGGACTGAATCTTAAAATCAAGAAGTGAGTGGAAAAAAGATCAGGTTACTAATTGGATCACCAAACCAGCTGGCGGTTTTAAGGCTTATAAGTCAGCATATTAGAACAGTTGGTGTTCCTATCCTTTTACCCTTTTTTGTGGGAAACAAGAGGCTATGCAACTAATGACATTGTATATTTTGGAGGGGACGGTACTTAAATAATACTTGGAAAATCCTATTCCAAGCTCTTAGAATGATTGCAGTGGTAGAAGTTGTATACTTATTAGAGATAATAAAGTGTCAGATTGATAAACATAAGATACATATATCTTGTTTTTCACAGAGAGAGCTAAGTCAGTATTGTTTTAGAAGGAGAATGAATTGACTAATTGAAATACTTCAGTACACGTGGCCATGAGGCTGCAAATGAGTTTGCCTTATGAAGAGATACAAAGATACCTCATCTTAAACTGGAACTGAGAATACTATTCTTAAAGTGATTAAGTTCAGAATTTTTAACTTCTGTATTTTAATCTAATTGAGATGTATACTTACTTGGTCCTTTTCATGTAAAGGACACTAAACTTCCTTCTTTTTCAAGAAAATACCACTTTCTATGAATGCCATGAGTTGTTGTTTTTTTTTAATGCCATTGAGTTTTAGCATAAAGTGAGCTCATGCACACACGGCTGAGGGATGGAGTCACCTTCAGTGGTTTTACTGGTAAAGAATCTCAGTGAGCAGATGATTTTTCTACTCCCCTTTCTAAAATCAGGCAAAGAAAGCCAGAGAGGAAGCCCTCAACTGAGATAACACTTCTGTTGACTAGCAGACTTCACTTACATCTGCGCGGTGGTCTCACGAGTTGGCACGGCTGTTGAGCTACAATAGATGAAACGGAAGCATGCTCTTGATGTTGATAAAATACAGACTTGGCGGGTAGGGTTCCTCTGTGCGGTCTGCAGTCAGAAGTTACACAGATACACTGTCCATCACGGACTCCATCACGCTCTAAGATGGAACACTGTACCTGAAGACTTTTCCATTTAAGAAAAGGTTCTGCTTCTCTAATTCATCATATTTTCCATTATCAGTTCCTAAATGTCATGAAGTGGTACTTAAAAGCAAGGGACTGGAAGGGGATCACGTCATGCCACATTTGGTCTTAATATAAGACATCAGAACACCTCTCTGACAACAGTGAGTCCTTCAGAATCAAGGCCTGACTCAGAGTTTAAAAATCAGATGGACGTAAACAGAAAGGTTAACTGGTTCTCAAGCCTCTGCTGATTGATTCCTGGCCTCTGCCTTTCTGAGTGTGTGATTGTCGGAGGTAATTGCAATACTGCTAAATGTGTGTCACAGTGCCATGACCTCTTGTGCTTTTTTTGCTGGAGTTTGCAAAGTTTAAATGTTAGTGACAGAACACAGACTACCTTCTGATCATGCTTTTTGTTTTGAAAGAACAAAAAACCGCTGTCAGTGACTGCTTTAAGAAATATTAAGAAAGAAGTAACTCCAAGGTCCTGAAAATAGTTTCCTGTATTGCCAGAAGAATTTCAGTGCTTTTTAGTAAAACACTTGATATAATACCTTAACTCCCATTATGTGTGTACCAGGAAAAAATTCCAAACTTTGTGGAGATCCCCATTGGAAATATTGGGGAAATAATACAAATAGAATATATATATATATAAAAAAAAAACCATTAAGTTTGCATATCTGATGTCAAGATGCTGAGGTAATATTGACTGCTTAAAAAAAAATCCCACCAACCTTTGCCTCTGTTATTGCTGAAAAAAGACATTAATACTGGCTGAGTTACCCTACTATATCAAAAGTGGGAGGGAGGGTTTCAGTAACATATACTACTGGTGAGGAGGCATCATGTTCAAAAGCAAGGAGACAAAAAGTAGGTCAATGGGAAGATAGAAAACTACGGTTACATATTTCCCTTTCTATCTGTAGTGAGGGAGACAGTCCAACCCCGATGGGGTTTCTTCCTTCGGCCTTTTCCTGGTGGCCCCTTGGTGAGTTTCAACATTAATTGTTACCACCCACTCAGATTCCATGTCCAAGTGAATCCTTAAAAATAAAATCCACAGGTTCTCAATAAATAGTTGCAGTTCCTCCGAAAGACGCTGGGGTAGAGTGCAGAGAGAAGCACCACGGAAGCCCTCTTACTGGCTGATATGGCTTTGCCTAAATTCGGATTTGGTAGCCCAACTCGTTCAGCGTGCTAAGGTCAGCCACCTTCTTCTCAGGCAGTGCAGGCCTAAGGGTCAAAGGAAGATGGTGGGGGAGAGGGGATGGGATAGAGAAAGATCACTCAGTATTTGATTCAGAGAACTCGACTTTGTTCTCCTGACCCTTCAGATGCTTGCCCCCAGCCCGCCCCCCGCCCCACCCCACCCCCGGCCTTGGTTCCCAGCTTGACCTCGTGTTCTCAAGTCCACTTTGATGGGATATGTAGGGAACATTTTCACAGGCTTTTCAATGTAGAGCTGAAAAACACTGACAGGTTGCCGAATGAGTTTGTCCAACTTGAAGCCTGAAGCCTGCGTTCCGTCACACTAACTTCTGAAACCCAGTTATCTGTAAACCTTGCAAAGGTCTAAAAAAATCACATGTAGTCCAGTAGAACTAAAAACCTCAGCCAGACTCTCCCTGAAACCTTGGCTTCCTGGTGCTTGTGCCATGGGGGAAACCCAGCAACTACACGACTTCGCAGGTGCCAGATTGGCACGGAGAGATGCTTGGCTATCTTTGATAGAGGATTACTCTTCCAGGCCTCGGTGCATAAAATTGGGGCGGATCCTTTACAACTCATCTGAAAAAGCATGTCAATGTGGAAAACCATTCCGTGGCAAATCCTCTCTTCTCCCTAAATACATTTTCCAAAGTACTAGTAAGCATTTATGTGAAGTCATGTCAGAAAATACTTCAAGCTGGAGAAAGAAAATCAGTAAGCACATCACCTGTCTTCATTAAAGACATCTCCTCAATGATTTCCCGATATAAGAGTACGCCCAAGCATTCTCCCGACTTCTCTCACAGTTTTTCCATTTCTTAGCCTCCTACCTTCTCTGATAAGAGAGAACGGAGCTTATGAACCAAGTTTAGCAGGTTCAGTATGGCTAGAGAGCTCTAATTCCAAAGTTTCACATTCAGCCATTTTTACCAGAAGACTGAAGATGTTTTTAGGATACACATGACCCTTGTTTTAAGTGTTTGAAGAAAAGAGACCAAAATGAAAATATAATTGGTTTCTTGGTTTATCCTTTGAAGGGCTTCCTAACAACAAATAGATTTCCCCCGGCAGGAAGGTGCTCCAACTCACAGAGCCAGAAATCAACAGCCAGCTCATGTCGACGGGGCCGCTTAAGGACACGAGGCTCAAATTTTGGCAACAAGTTCTACCGCCTACATATTATCATTCTCTCTGTCTCCCTGTCTCTGCCCACCTCCATCTCCTCTCCCTCCCTTCCTCATCACCCCTCCCTCCCTTTCCCTCAACAGCCTATGAACATCCCCTCTGAACCTGATTATTCAAAGTGGTCAAGAAACCTTCCCTGACTTGCTACTTGGCATTACTAAGGAACTTGTAAACTTAACTCATCTCTGTGTTGCATGAGGCTGATTTCCCAGCGTGACCATGTGCCCTGCTTTACTGGTCAGAATCATGCCTCTCGTTTCTTTGTGTCTCTGCTCATGGTGCCCGGGGTGCACAGATGATGCTGACAAATATGGCCGACAGACGACAGACGTCCCCGGACTTGCTTGCATGTAGACCCCTGCTCACTGTACCAAAGAGCTCAAGGCTTCTGACCGGAGCAATGGTGTCCTCCAGCCGTACGTGCCCTAGAGATCGGCCATTCCCTATCAACAGAGCCACTGGTAGAGTGGACCCCGGGGACCACTGTAAGGACCATTCTTGAGTTGGCAGCTAATGGGAGCACACTTCCAGCTGAGGGTTCAAACTTAAATTTATATCTCGATCCTAGTCCTCAGCCCGCTAACGTGGAGAGAACTAGGGCTCTTGCAGACAAGTCCGGTTCAGAGTCCATTTGTATCTAATCCATTTTCTTTCTTTTTTTAATTATTATTTTTTAAGATTTTATTTATTTGGGTTTTTTTTTAAGATTTTATTTATTTATTTGACAGAGAGACAGCGAGAGAGGGAACACAAGCAGGGGGAGTGGGAGAGGGAGAAGCAGGCTCCCCGCGGAGCAAGGAGCCTGATGCGGGACTCGATCCCAAGACCCTGGGATCATGACCTGAGCTGAAGGCAGTCGCTTAACTGACTGAGCCACCCAGGCGCCCAAGATTTTATTTATTTGACAGAGAGAGAGGGAGAGAGACAGCACAAGTAGAGGGAGAACCAGGCTTCCCGCCGATCAGAGAGCCCGATGTGGGACTCGATCCCACGACCCCGGGATCATGACCTGAGCCGAAGGCAGACGCTTAATGACTGAGCCACCAGGCCCCTCTAGTTCATTTTTTCAAAAAGCCTGACATAGAGTCTGTTTTGTTTCCTTGCCTGAGGTGTGTCATCTTTTCAAACAGCGAATATGCAACTTCCTCCTTCAGGTAGACTCCCCATAAGTTAGCATCACCCTAAGGCAAATGGGGTTAGAAAGGCAAATCTACTTCCCCCCTCCTCCATGTGCCCCACTTTTAGAAAATTCAGCAATCAAAAAAAATTCACCTGCCGAAGGATAAGCTTCAAGTATCCCTATGCATTCCTCGCTTTACAAAAGGATTAAATGGGGGTCATTTCCTAGAACAATTAAAATATAATTTCCACACTACCTTTCCTGGTGGTTGAACTACGTGCACATATGTTCCTTATCCAAATATAAATCACATTTGCAGTGAATGGATTTTTTCTTTATCTGATGCTTTTAATGATCTCTGCGGGGCAGAGTCTGTTAGTTGCCCCACCACGTCCACCATCCCCTTCTGCCTTAGTACAAACCCGCTTTTCAGCCGGGCACAGAGCTGCCAGAACACAAACCACGTTTCCCAGCCTCTCTGAAACCGGTCAGGCGTCGGACTAAGGTGTAGCCACTGAGACTGACGTGGAGGTTACCAGACACCTCTTCCAAAGGCAAGAAGCATGTGCCCTTCGTGGGTTTCCCTGCTCTCTCTCCTGTCTTGTGGAAGTGATGGCTGGAGTGTGGCCCCCAACGTGGGACACTGGAGAGGCCCAGCAGGAAGACGCCCCCTACCGCCTCAGTTGAGCCACTTTCCCACGTTGGTGAGCCCCCGGCTAAGCCCTAGCTTCACCCCGACCTTACCCGCCACCAAACCTGATCCTGACTGGGATCACGTCCGTCCGTCAACTCACTAAGACAACGCCAAGTCCGATGCCAGTCATGGTGGGTGCCGAGTGGGCCTGAGGAAGGTTCACCTGGGGAGTGAGCACACGTTCCTAGCAAGTTCTCTAGAATTCCACTCGGGAGAAGTAGCCACACCCTACACAAAGTCCGGAGACTCATGGGTAGGAGTCTGTCTTCTTCCCCGGGGCCCTGCACCCCGTGCAGGACCTACGCCATGGCGGCTCTTCACATCTCCCATTGTCAAGAGTAAGCAACAACTCGTGCTCAGCAAGAGGATCCCCGTCCCAGGGGCCTTTGCAGCATACAACAGCGAGCTCACCCCAGTTCCGGCACCTTTCTTCCCGACCTGGCCTCTTTCTCAACACCGAGTTACACGTCTCCTTCTCCGAAACTCTGAGAAACATGCTGCCCTTCCTGTGTGAGAAGAGCGCTCGTAAGACACCAGCCTGACATGCTTTCCCGGGTGGTGGAGCAGGTCTGTGCTGACCTCTTTTCTCTCCCTCGGTCCCCGGACCAACGGCGCCTGCTGGGAAGTCAGTGGCAGGACAGGCTGCAGGGCCCGGGGGTCGAGAGGACGACGAAGCCTAGCCGCTCGGCCCTGGGGTGGGGGCTCGCCTGGGACCCTGCTGCAGGGTGCGAGACTCGAGGGGCCACACACAACCTTAGCCACCGGCAGGCCGCCTCCTCAGAAGCCAGTGTTCGCCCACTCACCGAACTCTCTCACTTCGGAGCCCATCGGCCCCCAGGAAACGGAATGTTCACCACACTCTTCCAAGTGTGTGTGTTCCTAAAACTTCACCCTTTACCTTTACCCTTGGTCTGCTACTGGTTCCCTTGGAAACAGATGTACTTTAACTCGGGGGGTCTTTGGCCTCCTTTTTCCTAAACCTTTCCTTAGCACCTCCGCCAGTCACTGCCCCCTGCCCACCCCCGCGGGGTCTTCCAGGTGCTGAGAAATCACCATTATAAATAGTTTCCATTTAGTTGGCACTTACAAGGCACCAGGCATTGCTCTGAGAGGTTTACAGGGATTAACTGAGTGTCACCATAACCTGATGGGGTTGATACTGTTCCTACCCGTTTTACAGAGGAAGAAATCGAGGCACTGAAAGTTAGGGAACCTGTTTAAAGCAAAGTCACATGTTTAGCAAGTGGTGGAGCCAGAACTCCTCCCCAGCATCTAGAGCCCGTGTCCTTAACCATGAGGCAAACGGACCCCATCCTCCCACTCCCCACACAAAGCATCCTCCCAAGCATCGAAGGATGACACCACAACCACTCCTGGCTTCTGCACCATGACACGGAATGCCCAACCCCATGCCTTGTCGTCCCTCCATGGTCCAACCCGAACACCACTTCCCCCGCGAAGTATCTGACTTCCTTCCCTCGCAACGCATTACTTCTCGCCCCCGGATGCTAGGGCATCTTCTCTAGTACATCTGCTAAAGAATCCTGCAGGTTCCTACCCCTCATGCCTGCCTCAGAGACTGAACAAATTGAGAACAGGGATCCAGTCCATTCAGCTATGAATCCCTCCTGTTGAGTAGCCTGTTCTCAATTAAACCTGGGTCAAGTTCTCATTAACATGTAAATGGCGGATAGGGCTTCATTATGTTCTCTTTATCATGGGATATTTTTAACAACGTCCTAAGCCAGGAATTCAAGTCACCATGATGACATTCTAAGAACTAACAAGTTTTCCTGTACAGGACAGGATTTATCTTACCAAAGCCGCTTGGGGAACCTGCCTACTTTGAAAAGCTGAATGTGGATCTGCAAGCACAGAGAGCTGGAGGGCTTCCAGAGGAAAGGGACTAGGTTGTCCCCTTCCTCTGTAGCCCACCCGTCCCCCTGCCCCCTATGTATCCAGAACCCAGGGAAGAACAAAAGGCTAATACTGCCAGAAAAGGATTCAACCGAGATCCCCGGTGAACTGCCTGAAAGAGGAAACCCTTTTCTCTCCCAGCGCTGCTGGCTGCAATCCCCTGGCCTGGCGGAGGGCATAAGTGGGTTATCACAGCCTGCCACCTGCCCGTGGGCCTCAGCCAGAAATCCTGCTCCCTCCTGGCCAGCAGCTCGTCTCAGGGCCAGAGCTGGGTGAGCTTGTGCGTGAAGAGACCTCTTCCAAGCGCTCCCCTGGCTATAATTAGAATTCTGCAACGGATTTATTTTTAAGAAACACAAGCACCAGGATGATGATTCAGCCAGATCTGCACTTGCCCAGAACCTCTCATCAGATCCACGGTTATTATTTTAGACCGAACAATCAATGTCTCCAAACCCCTCCCTAGTCCACACAAGGGAAAACATCTCCGAGGATTTCCTAGTGAAGGGCTTTCAGCCCGCCTTCTGTTTTAGGGGAAGCAGGGAAGGGAACTTTAAGTTGCCGGTTAATAGACTTTGTGGAAGGAAGGGGGGGCGCTTCTCTCAGCACACAAATGGATAATCCCAGCCTCGTCTGTTGTCACAAATATATCCAGGGTGACTTAGGGTGGATGGCCTGGTCCCAGGTGTCCCCTTCACCCCAACCTCAGGCTTGCATTCCTGGAGCTAGCTAACAGCAGAGGCTGTTCAGAGGGGAGGTAAGTTGAGGAGGACAGGATGGTGGTTCCATAGAGAAGGTATTCTATAGCAGGGAAACCTTAGTTTTCCATCCTTGTGACACATGGTGGAAATTCACACTCTGGATTTTTTTTTAAGTAAGCTCTACGTATAATGTGGGGCTTGAACTCATGACCCTGAGATCAAGAGTCATATGCTGTACTGACTGAGCCAGCCAGGGGCCCCCACACTCCCGATTTTCAATGTGATCTTTTGTTCCAGGTAGCTGGGAGTAGATATGGGACTTTTAGTTTTCCAGTTTGTCTCAATCTTATATGGCTTGTGACTCGTTGACTTGATCCAAGTCCCTCCGAAACCTTGACAGTCCGGGGCGAGTGAACCATCTCGTGGGTGGGCGGTGGCCCCTCGAGTCTCGCACACAACCTGAGGCAGCCTCAGTGTCCAGGGAGAGCTTGGCTAGATTCTATGTTGGTGTCAGTGAAGCCACAAGGAACCTCAGAACCAGAAAGTTCATGGCAGCATGTTGGGGACCGAGTGGGGACATCGCGTCCTAGGGCTGAACGTACCAGCTGGTGTGTGTCTGTGTGAGACTGGGTTTAAGAAAAGAAGCAGTAACGCGGAAGGAGAGCCTACAAGCTTCCCCCCAAGCTCCAGCCCCCATCCCTTTTCTGCCCTTCTGACTAAGGCCTGAGTCTGGGGCACCCCTCCCCCCACTTCTCAACCCCCGCCCCCCTCCCCTCAGCAGCTGCTGGGGAGCAGGGTCAGCAGGCCTGAGTGGCGGCTGGGAGGGGAGA
Source organism: Mirounga leonina (assembly GCF_011800145.1). Classification (NCBI taxonomy): domain Eukaryota; kingdom Metazoa; phylum Chordata; class Mammalia; order Carnivora; family Phocidae; genus Mirounga; species Mirounga leonina. Next base: position 37,731,262 of record NW_023270389.1, on the reverse strand, counting down.
GCAAGGCTCCTGCAACTTGCTGGCTGCTTACTCACCCACAGGACTTCATTAACACTTTGTGCCAAGTACCTTGTAGGTCTCGGGGTTACACCAGGACAAACAGCAGCTCCTGCTCTCCCTGGACCCGAGGTCCATTCCCTTTGTTCTGATGGAAATTTGCCTCTTGTTTCTCCCGTATGAGTAGGATACACTTGGGGGACACGGCCCATCTATGTCCAGTTCAGGGCTGCCTGATTGGGAGGCACGGGCCACCCATCTATTCATGCTTCTTACTCCTTTGTCCCCTGAGGTCACAGCCCTGGAGGGTGGGCAGTGTGCATGCCCATGTGTTCACCCACTCACCCTCACGCACAAACACACCCAGGAAGACCAGGTTAGCTCTATTCCTTGTGGACTCGGGATTCTAGAAAGGGATATACAGTAAGGATGCAACTCTAACATGGACCTCTCGGTCCTCAGTGTTAAGTGTGTGGGACAGATTAAATCAGGGATGGTGCTGGCCCAGCATTTACAAGTTCAAGCAGAGACCCCAGGCCTTCCTCTCTTGTCTAGTCTGGCAGGAATCAGGTCAGGCTGGGTCCCGAGTTAGGACTTATGACCTGTCTGGGTAGGCCTCAGTTGGAGGGCCATGGGAGGGGGAACTGGTTCCTTCCAACCTGTCACTGTCATTCCAAGCCATCCTGCTCCTCGCTCACATTCGCCACTTCCAGGACAGTAGGTACCCTGCTGGCAGGTGCGGGCCGACAGCTGAAGCTGCTATGCACGCATAAGAGATTCGGCTCAGCAGAGACTCTCCAGGCCCTGCCCCTTCTTTCAAGGCCTGCAGAGGTAGGAGGCTCTGGCCAGAGACCAAGAGCCACAGGCCACTGTCTGAGATTCCAGGGCACAGCCTCTTCCCCTTGCTGTGATGGAGAACCCCTCTAGCACCCCCCAATGGTGTCTGACCTCCAGGAGCCTCTTTGCTCACTCAGGTCAGGAGGTCTTTGCTGATACGACTCATCATCCATCCTGGTTTCTCCAAGCGTCCCCAGGGACCCCAGACTCTATGAAATCCCAGGAGAGCTAAGCTGAGCAGTCCTTTGTCTGGGCTTCTAGTAGGAAACTCCACATCATCCAGGAGGCTGACTTCTCCCTCTCCTTCCACAACCATTCTACTTCTCTCCCTCCCTCTCTCTCTCTCTCTTTTGCTTCCCCTCTACTTTCCTTGCTAAGGAAATTATCTCCTTTTCACTTCTGGGGACATTTTCTCATCCGGAATGGAAGAATGGAATGACTTCTTGGGCCTCATTCACAATATCTTCAATGTGATTAGACCATGGAATCAAACTGATTCTCTATGACTTCATTATGACTTCATGGCCTCACTCGGGCAACTGCCTGGAGGCATCGTTGCGATCCTTCAAGACAGAAGGGAGCAGGAACTCCACTGTCTAGCTTGGGGCCAGCAGTGAAAGGAGACCTTATCTTAAGATGGGGCTTAGTAACCTCTGTGACCCTGAGGGTCTCCAGCGGGGTGAGCGAAGCCCCCTAGAGCCACAAACCGCCACAGAGACAGATGACCAAGAAGGGAAATCAAAGAGGGAAAAAAAGGGAGGAATAGAATCATAAATAGCAAAGAAGAGCAGTGGAGGGACAGAGGGGGTAAAAGAGGAGCCAGAGAGCGGAGAGAGAACAAAGACATTCTCAGGGGTCCTTAGGGACTCTTGCCCCACTTGGGAAGAATGTTCCACGTGGTCATTCCAATTGGCATGAGCTGCTTTCATGCTGACATGGGCAGCCCAGCCAGAAACCTGCCGTCCGCGCACGCCTACGCTCCTGGGTTGTGGCCATAAGCAGTAAGCCAAGACGTTTGGACTGTCAGAGACAGAAAGGACCCCAGGGAGCCTTCGTGGTTCTGCGTAGGGGAACTGTTGGCATTTTAAGTGGAAAGGTTCTTAATGGGGGAGGATGAGCTTTGCAGGAAGTTTACCATCCTTGCCCCCTCCCTGGGATCTCTCATTATAATAAGGAAAAACCTCCTCTCCTCCCACCTCATTTCTAACCCTTGTCCCGTAGGGTGTCCTGGCTGCTGCTGAGAAGCGACTGGCAAGGGGACCGAGGCCCAGCATTGGGAAGCAGTTGGTAGAAGTTCACGCCAGCCTTTAAAACGTGGGTCTCAACCTTGATCTCCTTGTCTCTTTTAGAACCATTTGACTGCTCTGTGTGGAAGGTGCTTTAAACACTCCTAGGGGAGCAGAGGATGAAAAGGACTGGTGGGTGGAGGGTGGGGGAGTCCGTTTCCCTCTCGAAACCTTGCCTGAGCCGACACCTCGTACAGCTTTTGCTGTTTGCCCTCCCACCCCGCTGACTCTTCTGTCAACCCAGTGACACCGATCTTCCTTTCCAGAAGGATTATTCAGACCAGTGCAAAAATGGAGAGGAATGCAGGGCTGGAAGTAGCTGCAGCTGTAGGGGTGAGGTAGGCAGGGATAGAAAGCCACTAAAATTATCCCAGCATAGAAAGGGGCTGGGGCCCCACAGCTGATGGGCCTCTTGCCTGTTATGGTAATAGTCCACCCTTGGGCCACTCCCAAGCTTCATTATGGCACCCAACACATTTAGAAATGATTTGATGGCCTTATGTAATGCTGAAAAAAATAACACAGTGACAGAGCCACCAAGCCCTTCCTAGTCCCAGCCATTCTACCGTAGGATGCCCAGAATTTTGGTGGAGTTATTGGGTCACAACCAGATGCGTCCCTTTCTCATTTCCTCACCAAATCAAGATCACCTGGAGAAAAGCCTGCTTGGTGAAGGCCAGAGGTAGAAGCTGAGAAGAGGCTCTCCTCCAGACACACCTCTAGGAACCAGGGTGTCCTGGGCTCTAGTCTATGGCAATGGCAGAAGCTGGGATCTGGAGGGGGAGGGAGGGGCTTGGTGCTTCGGTCCTTCTTGTCCTCCCTGTCTCATGCAGCCCTTCATTTTACTTTCAACTCTTCCCTTTCTGTCCTCTCGAGCCCCTGTGATCCCCTACCCAGCCCTGCAACTCAGAAAGCAGGATTTAGGAGGAATTAGTAACACCTTGTAACACCTCAGTCCACTTCAAACTTCAGCCACGGTGTTTGACCTCTAGAAACCCCTCCTGACCTCCAAACTCAGAAAAGAAAGGGCTTCAACTACCAAGGATGGCCACGGTCTTCCCGGATTTGCTCATACGAAATGGTCCACAGGAACCCACAAGCCACCTGGGCTCCCTTGATGGTCAAACTCTTCCAAAGCCACCCCGCCCCGGCTGTGAAAAAGAAAATCCCTAAGACCTGACCCACTAGGGAGAGTTGGTGGAAGGAGACTCCTGGGAACCAGTGCCGTGCCCAGGAGAAAGGGCTGCGGGGTTCCGGGGCTGGTCACAGCCACTCTTCGCCATTTTGGAAAAGTTTATGTTTTCATTCAACCACGAGCCATTACCTCTGTGGCCCTGGGGCCTGCCTGCTGGGGCTGGGATCGACTTCGGGGCGTGGAGGGAAGACGGTGGTGGAACGGAACCCCCATCTTCCTGCAGGTCTTCCTTCCTGACCCCTCCGGTGACTACTGCCCTCTCCCTACTGCCTTTCTCCCCATCCCTGGGCCCACTTCCTGCTTCCAGCCAACAGGAGGGATGAGGGTGAGTGGGGCCCCGACACTAGAAAGTGGCTTTGCAGTCACAACTGCGGCAGTCTAAGAGCTGTCCTCTGTAGGTGCAAGTGTGGTCCCTTGCCTTGGCTGCGTGACAAAGCAGCCAGAGATTAGGGTATGGGCATGGCCAGTTTCCCTTCCTGGCCCCTAGAAGAATGACCAGCCAGGCTCCGACCAGCGTGTCTTCAGTGGAGCCCAACCATGGGGGTCAGGCCGGGGTCACACCCTCTAACCTCACCCCAGCACCTCAGGCTCCAGAGGCCCAGGCAGGACTGGGCAGAGCTGGGCCCCAGAATCACACTCGGCCTCCTCTGCCCCCCTCAGCAGACCCAGTGCCTGCACTTTGACATTCTGTTGTTTTTTTTTAAAGCCAACCCCCAAATCAGTTCTCCCATTCTGACTGATCAAACCGTGGCTCTCCAAGAGTGGTCCCTGGACCAGCAGCATCAGCATCACCTAGGAACTTGCCAGAACAGCCGGTCCTCGGGCCCCATCCAGATCTGCTGAATCACAAACACTGGGAAAGGGGCCCTGAAGTCTATTTGAACAAGCCCTCTGGGGATTCCGGGCTTGCTGAAGTTTGAGAACAGGGTGTAGGATCCTTCTATCTATCCTCACCTGGGCCCTTGTGCTGCATGCAGCCCCTTCTCCACCCCGTGCAGATAATCCACCTGCTCCTCCTCACTCCCACCCAATGACGCACCTCCTTCACCAGCAGGATAAAAGCCACTGAATGCACAGTCTTTCAACTTCTACGTCCTCATCTACCTGACCTTAAACTCTCCCTCATTTTCCCCCCTTCCTTTGCTCCTAAGATCTTCACAGCTGGCTTCTGCAGGTGCGGACAGGCCCCTTCACACTCCCGATCCATCCTCTCTGCCTATTCCTCCCCTATCTCCTGTTCTGGTTCTTCTTCCTCCGGGCTACTCAGGGCCTGACAGCGCTTCCTTCCTTCCTCACCGACTTAACCAGCTATCGCTTCAGCTGTCACTTCTAAGTAGATGGTTCTGATGTCATGATCTCTATTCCTCAAGCTCCAGATCTGCATTCTCAGCGGCTTCTAGGATGCTCCCCCGGGATGCCTGAGAAGCGGCTCAAATCCCACAGTCCAGGCTCCAAGGCACCTTCTTCCCCTACTGTTCTCAGACCACCAGCACCTCGCGTGTCCTCTGACTTCTGTCTCCACAGCCAGTGTCTGAGATCTTGTTGGCTCTCCCATCCCTGGGCACTCACGGGAACTTTTTCTGGTTAAAAACTTCACAGGCCTTGGACTGCAAAGTTCCAGTGGATGCAAGTAGAACAGATGCGACAGCACTCGTCCGAAACCCCACACGGCCGTCCCGCGCATCAGTGCATCAGGTGGCATGCTCAGGACTCTCTGGTTTAGAGGGCAGAGCGGGGCTTTATTGACTGCTGCAGACTGCGAGCTCCGAAGGGAAGACTTTGCCCTCCTGGGGCAGCAAAACTAACCAATCAGAGGAAAGGGCCCCTCCCCTGCTTCTTGGGTGACCAGACTGCCACTTCTGGGTTGCTGGCTGCATGCTTCGTGACCCTCCGAGGGTTTACATACGCACAGTCCTCTGAGACAACTGTTACTTTGTTCAGGGACGCCAATGACGGGATGACTGCATCAGAGAGGGGGAGAGCTAGGGTTACGGTGAAGGTCAGGGTCAAGAGGCAAGGGTGGTGGTCAGCATCGGAGGCAGGATTCAGGTCAGAGGCTTCTGCAAAAATCTGAAGTCATCCTGCTCTCTAAAGGGACAAAGCCATGCTGAAGTCCCCTTGTTCTTCAGCTTCTCTTGCTGCAGGAGCTCCCCAACCCCCCCTTCCTCCTTCTCCTTTCCAAGCCTGGACCCCAGTCATCTTAGCCAACACCTCTGGCTGTAGATTCTGCACCCTGGGTTCAGCAGTGGGAAGTAGAATGGGGACAAACCAAGAACCTTCCTCGGAACTGACACCACCTCATCCCGCACCGTTCTTCCAAAGACAGAACCAACACTTCCGTCCCCCTCCCCGTTCCCAGAGCCAGGGGACCTGGGTTCCAGCCCCAGTCCCATCACTGACCAGCTACAACACAGCATAAGATAACAAACCTGGTTTGTGTTCTTGTTTCTTCCTTTGACAGTGAAAACGAAAACTCTCCCTTCTTACTCTACAGGATTGATGTGATGATAACGACATGCTTGTATTAAAGGCAGTTCACCATGAACAAATCGCTCTCACTATGTCTTCTAAGTTGATCCTACGACTCCTTGAGAGAGAGGCAGTGAAAGCATTTTTACCCTCCTGGACGAATGAGCAAACTACGGCTCCTGAAAGGCTTGCCCAGGCCGCAAGCCTACGGGGCGGCTGAGCTGAGGCTCACCCCGGCCCTCCGGGCGCTGTTCCACACCGTCCCTGGCTCGGCGAGAGCCTCCTGTGACCCGGCATACTGCTGGTATTAATAAAAGTGGTATTTTTTCCTGCTGTGTAATTATGGCCCAAATATCTGCCAGTGGATTATCACTGGTTACTTTGGGCCTCCTCAGCTTCTCCAATCTGTCAGTGCTCAAGTGAGTCATTTTGACCTAAGAAGTAGGTGTGGGGGGTGCCTGGGTGGCTCAGTTGTTAAGCATCTGCCTTCGGCTCAGGTCATGATCCCCGGGTCCTGGGATCGAGCCCCACATCAGGTTCCCTGCTCAGCAGGAAGCCTGCTTCTCCCTCTCCCACTCCCCCTGCTTGTGTTCCCTCTCTCACTGTGTCTCTCTGTCTAAGAAGTAAATAAAATCTAAAAAAAAAAAAAAGAAGTAGGTGTGGAATCTCTGGCCTCAGGGCTAAGATGGGGGAGGGTAGAGTCAGCAAGGGAGAGGAGGAGCCTGCAGGTATTTCTGATGCCATGATCCAAAGAATGATTGTGATTTCTGCCGGGCACAGAGGGCTACAGGGTTTTAGGAGAGTTTACACGCTTACATGACAGGCCTCACGTCATGGGGCTCACAAGGAGCTGAGCTGGCCCCAGACCCAGGCTTCCTAAGTCTACATCCCCTGCTCCTCCCACGAGGCCAGGGTTTCGGGGTATCCTTCATCTCTTGCGGTCTGGAGCCTGTCCCTTCATCTGAGTCTACAACTGGCAGGCGGCGGCCGCAGAGCAACGGGGGTCATGTGCATAGTGGACCCTTCTCCCCAAGGGATGCCCCCTGAACGAGGGGTGGTCCTCTCAGAGATCTCCGTCTGCTTCAGATGCCATGCCCAGGACACACCTTTGTCCCCACGGGCCAGGACAACCCCACGGATGCGTGTGTTGGGCCCCGAGCCGGGGAAGAGAAAATACTCACGACTTGTCTCTCCTGCCGAGCCGTCTCGGGGGGCTCGCCTGTCTCCTTCGTGGGGACAGGGACTTCCCCCGGCTTCTCACTTGGGTTGGAGAATGGGCACTTGCAGGTTTCAGGATCTGAAGGAGATGTGAGGAGTCACCACACTGGCTCCGAAAGGAAACCACCCTCGTGTCTTCCTGCAGCATCCCTGCCCCCAGCCTGCCGTGATCGCGGGGCTTAGGAGGTACCGAGCTGGAAGACCTCCAGTGGGGAGTCCTAATAGATGATCCTCGCTCAGTCTGCACTGGCGAGGAGCAAAGGACCCCCTCCCAGAGGCTGAAATGATTACACCACGCCCCCTTTTCCACAGCAGAGAGGCAGAGCCCCATGCCTCAGCCTCCTGGGGCTGCTTCCAGGTGCTGGGTGCTGTCTTGTGAGGGCAAAGTCCCACCTACATTGCCCCAGAAACCAGCTTGTTCTTCCTCTGACTCTCCCACCCCACACACAGGCACACAGCGGTTTCAATTTCTCTAGAATCTCTGTTCCAGGTTCCTCAGGGTGAAGAGGACAAGTCCCCAGGCCCTAAACAGAACCAAGCCTGAGGTCAGCAAAATCTCTTTCCCCTGGGGTCCTCCGTGTACACACAGGCTTTCTCTCAGTGACTCCACAGCCCTGGAGGGACAAGGACAAGCAGGCATGATGTCACCATGGATGTGACATGGGAGAAGCAAGAGGGGCTTATGAGTGTAGATTCTATGAAGCCAGCACAGTGAATGATTCTTCGCTATTGTGACACCAGGTCAGAATTTTATGCCAAAATGCATTGCAATACATAAAGCAAAGCCGAGACATAATGCCACTCTGCAAAAGATTATAAGGCAGGGTGACCTCGTGTGCCCAGGACCTTCCTGGTTTTAAGTACTAAAGATGTCATGTCCTGGGCATGTTTCAGGCAAACTGGAATGACTGGTCACCCTATTATAAAGACCAAAACAACAAAACAAAATGAGAGGCTTAATCTAAAATGACTAACATTTTAGATTTGATTTCATAGAAGGATGTACATGCCAAGACATCGCTTAACTGTAACATCTAAGTTGACTTCAGCTCCAGTGTTTGAAGTAGTCTATACAAAGAGAAACTTTAATTGTCCATGTCAAATAGCAAATGATTTCTATTTTTTGTTTTAATAGGATGGCTACTAAGCAAGATAAACTCAAGAAGCTTTTGACTATCCCAGAAACATGGGGCATGAGGCAAGAGGGAGACAGACAGAGGTTGGGGATAGAACTCTCTTGCATCACTCATTCGCCTTCCCAGCACCTACCTTCATTCTCATGTCCCTGGCATATTTCTCCAGCTCCTTCCTTATGTCAGCCCTCAACATCTTTGAGACATTGAGGACCAGCTGCTTCCACTCAATGGGCTGAAAGCTATGAGGCTCATGGGGGACATACAGCCCAATCTTGACCTTCTTCACTGTGTGCAGGTACTTCTTGTAGGAGTCTTCAAAGTCAAAGATGAGGTCACTCAGAGTCCGAAAGGTCAACGGCTTGTCCATCAGCTCAGCCCTTCGGCTCATGCCCAGTGAGCCATAGTGGCCATTGCAATAAATCCCCAGCACAACGTGGTGAAAGTAGTTTCCTGAGAAGTAGGTTTTAAAGCTGATGGGGAATCGCTCGATGGAAGGCTGTCCATTGGTTAAGTATCTTAGACCATCTGAGTCAAGGAAGAGAAGGGAGGCCTTGAAAATTCAGAGCTTGGACTCCCAGGAAGGGAAGTGGCCCAGACAGGCACAGTAATTGTCCATCCCTCTGCCTCTGAGGCCCACATCTAACCTATCCAGACTAATCCTTTTAGAAAGGATTCACTTGATATCTTTGAGTACTTATTTTATGGTGCATACTGAAGCCAAATTAAAATGGGACAATGAGAAAAACTTGCCTTCTACTTTAGTAATTAAATAAATGCAAAACAAGATCATGGCTTTTCCCCCTCCCTTGGTTTTCTACAGGGATGATGAGTATTAAAGACTTTTTTTATGTAATCGGAATGACGTTCTCAGACATTAATTCTGGCTGGAGTGTGTGGGACAGAGCCAGAATTGAAGGCCTCTGCAATGTTCCAGGAGGAAAATGAAAACCAGAATCAAGGCAAGGCAATGAGATGTAAAAGAAACAGACCGGGGCGCCTGGGTGGCTCAGTTGGTTAAGCATCTGCCTTCAGGTCTGCTTCTCCCTCTACCCCTCCCCCCTGCTTGTGATCGCTCTCTCTCAAATAAATAAATAAATAAAATCTTTAAAAAAAACCCAAAACAAGAACAGACTGGTTGATTATCTGGAAGGGAAGGCATCAGAACAGGTCACACCTGCCCCTCATCTGTTGCTCTCATGGACCCCAGCACACCCATGCCAACAGCCTTGGGTACCACACAGAAAGCTGCCTCCAGCACCCGAACCTCAGGCTCCTCATTCCCCAAGGCACTTGGCATCACAGATTGGCTTTCTCCACTTATCAGCCCATTTGGATCGAGCAACCCAGCCTCTTACCGTTGTATCGGTTTGGGACCAGCTACCCTACAGGTGCAGCGTCATGTAACTACCCCACTGACTCCACACGCTGGAGCACTGGACAAGAAGTACCACATCCTTCAGCCCATCTCAAAATCCCAGGATAGTCCCGGCAAGGACCCAGTATTTCTGGAGAGGGATGTTGAAAACTCACGGTGTCACTTTTCTGCTGAACACCTGTGGTGACTCCAAGGAGTTTCTAAGGTAAATAATAATCCAGGTGCTCCCCATGGCAGCTTGTGCCTGGTAAGTGCTCAGTCAGCGGATATGGTTCTCCACTGTCTGAGAATCTGTCTTCACCATTTCTTGCCCCCACTCAAGTGGACTTTCTACCCAGAGGCCAGAATGTTCTATTCAAGCCAAAATTTGGTACGTGTCAACTCTTCTGCTTCAGTTTTCACTGTCTCTCATCTTCTTCAGACTTGGTCCAAATCCCTTATCAAAGTCCTGCCACGATTCAGCCCCTGCTCATTATTCCTTTGTCTGGTTTCATGCCCCCCACACCCTGGTCCAGCACATAGACCCGCAGTCAACCCGAGACATTTTTGGAGGATACACCGAGACCATAAAGAATCCACTCCCGTGCCCTTGGCACATACATTCCCTCATAATGGGAAGTCATATATAACTGGAAGTCTTAAATGACTTTTAAATGACCTTCACATTACAAAGCTATGAGACCAATTCAACAAAATGCCACTGCACATACTCTGCACCACATGACACCCCCTATTGCAGTAGAACTTCTCTTATGGCTTCACTCACACATCAGCCTTCTAGTGCAGGGGATTCAAACCTGGCAGAGATCTTTGGGGTCTTATAAGAATCATGAGTGAGGACGGTGTGGGCTTACTCTCTTTATACAGGCGGCACCCCGACTAGAACAGCCCCACTGCTCTCTCCTCCCTCCTTCCACTCTTCCCCGACCTTCCTCAGTATGAGTTAAGTAGCTGCCCCAACTCAAGAGCCCCTGTAGCACTTGCTGCTCAATCATCCGGCGTTGTAATTGTGTATTTGCATTTTGTTTGCATCATGTAGGGGCGGGAGTTGTGTTTTGCAGGCTGGTGTCTGTCCCCAAGCGTAGCACAGGCCTGGTGCACAGAAGTTCTTCGTTAATGCTTGCTGCAAGGATGACCCTCCATTGTGAGCACACCTTCCTTAGGCTCAAAAAGACTGCCTTAGTGAGGGCCAACCCAGGTACCCTTACAAGAAAGAAGCTAACAGAAGCCAGCCCGAAGCCCTGAGGTCAGCCCTGTCCTCTGTCCTCAACTTAAGCACAGATGGCTCCTCGCTATAAAAAGTTACCTGTTGGGAGCCTGGGTGGCTCAGTTGGTTAAGCGACTGCCTTCGGCTCAGGTCATGATCCTGGAGTCCCGGGATCGAGTCCCACATCGGGCTCCCTGCTCGGCAGGAGGTCTGCTTCTCCCTCTGCCCTCTTCCCTCTCGTGCTGTCTCTCATTCTCTCTCTCTCAAATAAATAAATGAAAAATCTTAAAAAAAAAAAAGTTACGTGTTCTGTCTTCACTTCCTCCTGTGAGATTAACTGGCAGTAAGGGAGTGAAATCACAACCTTCCGAGTCCCCTGACGTCCATTCCTGCTTGTTTTCTGGGGTAAGTTCTCTGGGGCTGGAATAAGGGCATTCCTTAGTTGGTTTAGACAGGATAGCAAGCCCTTACTGGGTGCGGATCTCCTGTGCCAGACAGCCTGCAGGCAGGGCTGTGGAGCCAAAGATGAAGCCTGTCGGGGAGACAGACTCAAAATGGACACAACATGATCAGTATGGTAGCTCCTCAAAAAAAAAAAAAAAGAAAGAAACAAAGAGTTGCCACACGATCCAGCAACTCCACTTCCGGGTGTGTACCCACAAGAATTAAGGGACGCCTGGGTGGCTCAGTCGGTTAAGCGTCTGCCTTCGGCTCAGGTCATGATCCCAGGGTCCAGGGATCGAGCCCCGCATCGGGCTCCCTGCTCATCAGGGAGCCTGCTTCTCCCTCTGCCTCTGTCTCTCTCTCTGTCTCTCATGAATAAATAAATAAAATCTTTAAAAAAAAAAAAAAGAATTAAAAGCAAGGACACGAACAGGTATGTGCATACCCATGTTCACAACAGCCAAAAGGGTGACGTGACCCAGGTGCCCCCGGATGAATGACTGGATAAACCAAATGTAGCGTATGACATACAACAGAGTAGTATTCTGCCTTAAAAAGTTAGGAAATTATGACACGTGCTACAACACAGATGAACCTTGAGGACATCAGGCTCAGTGCAATAAACCAGTCACAAAAGGGCAAATACTGTATGATTTCACTTTCTGAGGTACCTGGAGTAGTCAAATTCAGAGAGATGAAAGTAGAATGATGGTTGCTGGGGGTCGGGCGGAGGGAGGAAAATGGGGAATTAGCACTCGATGGGTGTGGCATTTCAGGTGGCGGAAGATGAAGTTCTAGAGATCGCTGGTGCCCATGCTTGCAATGTCACTCAACTGCGCCTTAGACATGGTTAAAATGGTAAATTTATGGTATGACTATTTCACTGCAATTAAAAAAACCCACATTCACAATACGTGTACGTCAAGCCACTACGCTGTTCACCTTAAACTTACACAGAGCTCTACGTCCACGGTGTCTCGGTCAAACGGAAAAGAACCACCCCAGCGTGATGTGTGCTGTGAGAGAGACAAGCCCCGCACCCCCAGGGAGAGCAAAGAGGCCACGCGGTGACCACACCGAAATTAGTCTTGTGGGACAAGTAGAGTCAGCCACGTGGAGAAGAGGGAGGGAGGAGGGGATGTCACAAGTCGCCATCGCTAGGATTTGTTCCGTCTTTATGGCCATCAGGAAAGCCATGGGACCTGGAGCAAGTGGGCCCAGAGCAGGCGGGGACAAGGAAGTGTGGCTGAGGGCAGGGAAGTGGCCTGAGCTTTTCTGAGGGAGCAGCCGTGCTCAAGGTCCTGGAAGATCCGCCCAGCATCTAACCCGCCTCTAATTACAAATCTGTCACCGGAATCAGCCATAGCACTTTAGTACCGTGATTAAGCCCCTTCATGGTCAGCGAGGCCCCCCAGATTGCTGCCAGGATTTGGAAGATGAACTAAAGGGCTCTGTCGCGGGCAGGGCTGTGCACGTGTGTGCATGCACACATGAACTGAAGCAAGAGCAAATGAAGGGGCTCTTCCTGAATGAATCCTGAACTCTGGACTAATGTCAAATGAGAGAAAACAAGGAAGGACAAGACGGGGGACTCGGGCTTCCAAGCAGCAGCTGAGCTGACCTGTTTCAAAGTTGCTGAGGTGCCATCTGTTTCCCAGGACCCGCAGAGGGGCCTGTAGGCGACACAGACAGATGACCCAAGTCATGTCCTTCACTGTGCTCGAGAGAAAAGCAGGCCATAGGGATGCTGACAAAGAGCAAAGAGAAAAGACAAAGATGCTGTAACTTTTGTAATTCAGGTCTGTGTTTCTTGTCTGTGTCCAAGAGTCAAATTTCCCTGAGCTCAGCAGTGTGAGCCCCATTCCTCCACCCTTCCCCACCTTCTCGGCACTTCTCTGAAACATCACATTGGTAAGAACAAAGGAAAACCGAGAGCCCACTGTCTGATTTGGACAGGCCCAGAGGCCAGTCACAAGTATATTCCTCACAATCCCGAAAGAATTGATTAATCCCAGTAAACCTAAAGTAGTGCTTCTGTTCATACATAGCACAGGGCCGCGGCTACTGTGTAAAGCAGGATGGCCTCTGCCCAGGTGCACCCAGACCTCCGTCAGCAGAGTCTGAAGGTAGCTGGTCCGTCCAGGGAAGGGCCTGGGCTCGTGCTCTCCCTCACTGATCCCCCCAGCAAATCCCCAACAGCTGCTCACCCCCATTAAACTCGCAGGAGGCTCTGCCCCACAGCTGTGGCGGACTCCTGCCACAGAAGGGCCCCCGGAGCCATCTGCGGCCTCCACCCCGTTCTGCCCTCCGGCGGGGCTCCCCAGGCACACATCTCATCTCCTTTGTGAGGAGCGGAGAGGAGGTAGGACAGAACTGTGGGGGAAGGGCCACAATAGGGCTCAAGCTCCCATTTTTCAAATGTCAGCCTGGGCACCTGTGGACAGTCTCTTTCAGATGAGGCCTGCCAGTGCCCTGCAGACTGCAGAGGGCCAGAAACGCCCCTTCCCATGAACGTGTCCAGGAGACCAAGCCCACAGACTGCACCTCTCCTACTGCCCCCGGGCTGATTCTGAGCCACCGGTCCTTCCGCTGATGTCACGCTAGCCTCTTTCTCTCCTGGGTTTCCTTCCAGCTCTCTAACTTTCCTTCTTCGTCTCTGTCACGGGCTCACCGTGTCCAACTAAAGCAAAAAAGGGTGAGATGTCATCCTTGAACTTCTGCTCGTCTCACTCCTTCCACAGCAGCCTCCACTCCCTAAACACTCGCAGCTCCCCAATCTCTATTTCCAGTGCAGAGCTGCCTCCTGAGCATCATGCTCTAAATACCCCACCCTGACATCCTACCACACCCCGCGTCTCAAATTGAACAAATTCAAATCTGAACTCCCCTCCCCATAAATCTGACTCTCCCCACAGGCCCTTCCTTTGGGCTGCAGCGTACTTATCCAATCTCAGTTTTCCAAGCCGGAAATGTGGGCTCGTTGCCTTTGTCTCCTCTAACTCTTAGAGCTGATCAGCCCACGGGTGGTGTTGATGACCCCCCGCTCCTTCCTCCACCTTCCCGGCTACTGGGTCAAAGTAGCTCACCTCTCGGTTGCCTTCATCACCGTATTGGTTGACTTCTTCCTCATCAACTCCTGCACTCAGTTGGCCTCTAAGTCCTGGAAATTCTATCTCCTTGGTGTCCCCTCACCTCCATTCCCCTGGCCAGGACCATGGTTCAAGCATCACCATTTCCCTCAGGGAGCAGCTCCTAACGGGCTTTGCAGATCCAGCTCCTTCTCCAGTCTGCCCTTCAATCTGCCCAAAGAACCACCTCTCTAACACACATGCCTGATCGTGTCGTGCCTCTGCTGCTGATCTTTCACAGGGGCTGCCCTTGCCTTCTGGAGGAAGGTCACAATTCTCAGCACAGTACTCAACAACCCACCTGGTCTTTCCTGGGACAACCTGCCAAGTTCATGTCTTGCTGCGTCTCCTTGGTCACTGTCCCTTCCAGCCATCCACCCCAAAGGACTGCAAGTTTCTTTGCTCTTCTACCAAATCATATTCTACTGCCATCACAGCTTTTCTGGACCATATTCCCCTCAGGCTAAGGAGCCAGAAGTCTGGCGGAAAATGGAACAGAAAGTATGGGAGAGCCCAGACCCTTGTTTCAGCTCTACATTCTGTGGAGTTAAGACTCTACACCATTGCTTGGTCTCCTCCACAACCCACTCTTAGAATTTTCCCTAGAGATGCGTTTGGATAATCCCATTTCCCCTTGACTGTCTATCCTGTTGCAATGCCAGATAAATGCAAAAAATAATGATACATGCTCTCTCTGCAGTCCCTCTAAGTTGGAATTCTCCTCGTGACTAGTGGATCTGGCCTGAGACCTGGGCCTGGTGCAGGCTGCAGCTAACAGCTTACATTGACAATGACCGGGGAGCCAAGCTCTGATCTGGTTCAACTCTAGAAGGTGAAAGTTAAAGAGAAGCATCAGGGGGAGCTTGACACTTTCCCCAAGGAGACCACGGGCATCATCTCTGTGAGTCTAGGACAACAAAGGCACAATGGGCCCCACAGTGAGGCCACCATCTATGGAGTAAACTTGAGCAAACAAAACTTCAAGGATACATGCCCAGGATGACAGCTTCCAGGCATTTGATAGGCAAGGACTCCCGAGTCATTTCTTTCGCTGTTTCCATTAACCTGTAGGGTAGAGCACAGCAAAGTATCTCAGGACTTATTTAATTATGCAGTCTGTCTGTCGGTCAATCCATCAGCGTGCCTGTCTCCACACCAGGTGCCATGCAGGTTTATAGAGGGAAAGGGGAGAGCTCGCTGTGCAGGACGGAGCCAAGGCGCATCTGGATCCAGCAGAACTAAATTCCTAAATTCTCCACTCCTCTCTCCAAGCGTTAGTTCCTGGAGGTTGGTGCCTGTATGCCATGGCATTCTCTATGTGCCAGGACAAGGGGCATTACAAAGAGCAAGTAAAGGAGGCCACATAAAACAAACTTCAGGGCCACCTGGGTGGCTCAGTCCGTTAAGTGTCCGACTCTTGATCTCAGGGTCGTGAGTTCAAGCCCTGCATTGGGCTCCGCGCTGGGCGTGGAGCCTGCTTAAAAAAAAAGAAGATACACCCTGAAATTGCATTGCCAAAAAGAAGCCTGAAACTGTGTGATGCTGGGGGTGGAGCCTACTCAAAAAACAAGAACAAAAACAGAAGCCAACTTCACAGGCCTCCTGCACCCCTGTAAGAGTTAGTCTTCCCCACAGAGCTTAGCTGTCAGAGTGGCCCAGCCCCTAGCCCCACCGCCAACCTGGCCCTGGGGCACCCCCACCCCCACCCCTTACAGACCAGGATGTTGGAGCAGGGGATATAGGGATAAAGGGTGGGAGAGGGAGTTGACAGCTTTTGAGTAGGAGAGAGGTCCCCTGGCCCACAGATCATGCACCACTTACCCACTCAGCGGTCTCATTTTCCTAATTTCAAAGAACTGGGTCCCTGTATGATTGTATCTGTGTGAAGTATGTAAAGGGAAAGTGACAGAAAACTCCAAAGGTCCCAGTGATCCAGCAGAGGAAGCTATGCATTGATTTCTTAAAGGGATGAGGAATGAAGAGTGAGGGACTTTCTGGGAAGTGCCCAGTAGCCAGAAGGTAGCCAAGAGCCTCTTACTCCTCACTGTTCTGCCCTGAAAATCCAATTTCTAACTTAAGCTTCAAAACACCTTGGACCTTTATAATAGCTATTTTCAATCTGCTCTGTATTCTGTTTAGTTGAAAACATGTCTTAATTCACTTATTAGACTACAAACTCTTTGGGAGTTAGGACCATTTATTTATTACCTTTATATCACCCACAAAGCCTGGCACAAATCCAACATACTCCAGTTAGCAACTATTATTAAATGAATGAGGAATAAATGAATAGATGGGTGGACAGATGGATGGATAAATGGGTGGATTAGTGGAAGGGTGGATGGATGAATGAAAGGAAGGAAGGATGAATGGAATTGATGGAATGGAAAGGTAGGTGGATGGATGGATGGATAGACAGATGGATGGAAGGAATTGATGGAATGCAAAAGTGGGTGGATGGATGTATAGATGGATGGATGGATGATGGATGGAAAGGATGAATAGAATGGAAGGGTGATGGCTTGGAAGGGTGGATGGATGGATAGATAGTAGAGGTGGATGGATGGATGGATGGATAAATGGATGGAAAGAGTGGATGGAATGGAAGGGTAGATGAAATAGAAGGGTAGATGGATGGATGGGTGGGTAGGCAGGTGGGTGGCTGGATGGACAGATGGATGGATGGAGGGAAGGATGATGGATAGAAGGGTGGGAGCATGGCAGAAGGGTTTCTCAACAGTGCAGTCTCTGCAGCAAAGTTTCTGTGGAGACATCACCTTCGTTTCACTGGACTGATACTAGACCATGGTTACTAAGTCTGAGAGGATGACACTATTACCCACAACTTGGGATTTAGCTGGTTGCCCAGAAAGTGTCAGGGACTGGCAAGTCAGCACCAGGTCATTCTGAAGGAGATCAAAGATTCCCTGATGTGATGCTCTCCGAGACTAGATCTTGATTTTTTCAGAGCCTAAAGAAAAGTTGCTTTACACATTTCTCTTTCCTGCCTCAAACAAAATCCTACAGATAAAAGCATATGTTGGGAAGGTGCTCATGAATCGAGAACTTGTAACCCTGGCAGGGGGTATGAGGGGAGATGTGTGACCCCAGAGTGGTACAAGCAGTGGCAGAAGGGGGCGCTGCACACCCTCCCAAGGAGGGTTAGGACCCCCAGCCCCCTCCCCCCAACAGGCACGCATAACAACTACTGGAGGGTGGGGGGTGGGGAGCTCATTATAAGGAGACTCTGGGCTCTCCCCCTGGAGATTCGGATTTCAGGCCATGGTCCTAACCCTCGATGTCATTCAGAGTCACACTGCCTTGGACTGTTGTGTTGGAGGTTCCAGGGTGAGAGCCAGAAGATGATTTTAACAAGCTCACCAAGCTGGAAATTATCAGCATGGAGCCATAAGAAGAGCCCATCACAGTATATAGGCTCTTGCCCAGCTTTTGAAAAATGCAATATAAAAAACCTTAGAGGGAAAAGAGAAAAACGAGGGGCTACGTATCCTCACTGTGAAGCGATATTTTTATTTGACCAAAGATCTCATTCGAACAGTGAGACTCCTGGTAAATTTAAAGTAGAATTCAGTGGACAAAAATTCCACCTGTGTGCCTTTCTCCCTGTTCACAGATCCAGTCTATACACCTAGTGTGTAAAGTGAGACCAACCCATAATAAAGTAACAAAAAATTGCCTGGCCTTCCATTCTCAGTTCCTTACCGTTATGAACCCCAGAAAGTGAGTTGGGGGGAAAGCCTCCTGTAAACATTGCCTTCAGAGTGAGATACTTCCTGAGCCCGAGCTGACCCTCAGAAGGCCTCTCCCCACGAGGCAGAGCTCAGGGGACACCTGTCTTTCCAGAAGTCCATGCAAGATTAGCACTCCTGATGGCTGACACTCTGAAGCTGTCAGAAGGGAAGGCAGGATTTGTCTTTTCATGTCCCCAAACAAGCACGTCTATAGTTAGGACTACCTTGGTAGCCAAGCATGCGTTACTGTGTCCAGGGGACAAAGCCGTAGGAAGTTCCAAAGACCTAAATACATACTTCCTTTTACTGCCCTTCGCTTTACTGCCCTTTGCAGATATTACAGTTTCTTGTTTTGTTTTGTTTTGTTTTTTACAAACCGAAGATTTGGGGGCACCTGGGTAGCTCAGTCGTTAAGCGTCTGCCTTCCGCTCAGGTCATGATCCCGGGGTCCTGGGATGGAGCCCCGCATCGGGCTCCTTGCTCGGCGGGGAGTCTGCTTCTCCCTCTCCCCCTCCTCCCTGCTTGTGTTCCCTCTCTCCCTGTGTCTCTCTCTGTCAAATAAATAAATATAATCTTAAAAAACAAACAAACAAACCGAAGATTTGTGGCAACCCAGCATCCAGCAAGTCTGTCCACACCATTTTGCCAACATGTGCTCACTCGGTGTCTCTGTGTCAGATTTTGGTAATGCTCACATTTCAAACTTTTTCATTATTATTATAATGTGCTATGGTGGCCTGTGATCAGCGATTACAATTTACTGAAAGCTCAGAGGATGGTTAGCATTTCTTGACAACAAAGGCTTTTAAATTAAGGTACGTAGATTGCTGTTTTAGATACATCATTGAGCGCTTTCGATGTGTTATTCCAGGTATGTTATCGGGTAGTGTCAGCAGAAATTTTACGTGCACTGGGAAACCAAAGAATTCACTGGACTGGCTTTATTGCCATATTTGCTCTCTTGCAGTGGTCTGGAACCAAAACTGCAATGTCTCCGACGTGTGCCTGTAAAAGTCTGGGCAGCAGAGAAAACAGAGGTCACACTCTGCCTTCTTTGCGCATTGGCTCCAACAGCCAAGTGACCGGGGGCACGATCCCAGCAGCCCGCGGCACTTTCCCCTTTCCGGCCCTCTCTGCAGTCAGTGATCTAGGTCAGTGACCATCGTTATGGGTCAGAGAAGAAAATGAAAAAGCAGATCCTTCAGGCAAACTGAAAATTTGGCTGAGAACATGCTGTAGGGTTTATGGAAGAATGAGCATATGATGTACATTTGCCCCTATCAGGGCATCCCCAGCCAGGCTCATTCCCTTTCATCTCTGGCTGCATGATCCTTGGGAAGATCATGTGCTAGATGGAAGTGGGGAGCAGTTCTAATTTCTGTCACCTTCTAGAATATTCTGTGAGCAGTCAGTCACACCCTTGGGCTCTTGGGGTCCCAGGCTATCCTGGCAGAAGTTTATGCTATGCTCCCCAGGGGTCTCAGTTTGGGGATCAGCACCAACAGCAGATATAGCCTGCTCAGGGTTAGGGCTGTTCGCTTCACCCCCGGAGGCTGGTGCCACCTCCCCCTCTACTATTTCTTTCAGGATTTCACTGGGAAGATGCCATGCAGGGGAGTTATATCACCTGTGAAGTGGGAACTGCGAGGCTAATGAAGTAATCTGCCTACCCAAATCAGTAGCAACTGGTGTTACTCTCCTCTGGTATGCCCCCCCTTCAGAGAGACACACAAATCCAGAGGAAAGATGCTTGCATATGGCACAGAGAGGAAGGGCCTCTTCTGGGGCACATGGGAACATGTGTGCAGCGTCCCATGAAATCCTTTCTGCTGAGTTCTATGTCTTTCGGGACAAAGGACGGAGGTCAGCAGAGAATTGACCTCTTGGACAATGTGCTGGGGGCTAGGGGGCCAACAGCTGCCTTGGTAGGGCGTCTGATGCTGTCTTAGCTCTGAGATGTTCACGGGCGGGGGCAAACAGTCTGTCCCTCCCACAGACACCTCTGACAGCCCAGCTCCCATCTGATTCCTGTCCCTGAAAAAAATACCAGCAGTGGCTAATGTACCAGCCTCCAGTGCTCCTTTGTTCTTACAGTGCTGCTGGTGCAGGCCCACAGAACAGATCTAATCCTGGCTACAAACAAGCCATGGACACTGGCAGAGAGAAGGACCAGAGTCCGGCTGGTCTGAATTCAGCCTGGACCCACAGGGTTCCTCCACGCTTCTCCAAGCTCACATGAGGGAAGAGGACCCCCATCCCAGGGCCCCATTTCTTCCTGTGGAAGGGAGCAAGGCTGCCGGTCTGGGGCACCTGGGGAGCCAAAGGCAGTGCCAGGTGGGCCTCCTATAGATTGTAAGTGGTCAGGATGAAGGCAAAAAGTGAGAAAGGAAAGAAAAAGAGCAGAAAGAAGCCCAGGAGGGAAGAGGGAGAAAGACAGATAGTAGAGGAAGAGAGGAGGGAAACAAAGATCCCCTAATTATCATGCTTCCAGACTCACATTGGGGCATCCCTCTATGCCCGGCCTCACCAACCTTAGAGCATTTACTGACCAGCTGGGGACAGACCTGCCACCAGGCTCGAGATCACCACACCCGTCCCCGCGGGGTCCGCCCAGACCCTGGTTGGAAGGATACTGTAGTGTCTTCATGTAGTTCTGGATTGCCTGGAGCCAGTCTGGGATCGTCATCGACAGCCTGTAGTTCGGAACCTGGGGTACTGAAGGCTGCAAAGAAGTAGAGAGAGAACGCTTTATCAAGGAGATGCTCCGGGGCCCAATGTCTGAGGGCAGCCAAAGGGCTGAAAGCACCAGAGAGCTGCTCCTGACAGCAGACGGCCACCTGCACAAGGTCTCCCCAGACCACGTGGTCCCTTGCCAAAGTTCTGCTTGTCTGTGTTCCCTCCATACCCTCTGCCCTGGGGCACCATGGCTCGCTATGGCCCTCTGTGGGTTGTGAATGTGAACGCAGCCTGCCTCCCCATGGGAGCCTCAGCGTCGTCTCCTTGAAGCCAAGGACCATGTCCTATAGCATCCCCCACGCAGCCTGGCCCAGGATGTTCGCAGGGGTGCCCCACTAACCCTCACATTTTTACCGCATGACTACACCTTTTGCTGCATGGCTGGTATGACCCATTATACTCCAGGACACCACTGAATACAAGACGAATGGTGCCCTAAAGAAATGCAACATGGTGCTGCACCTGCCATCTCTCCTCAACACCACTCCCATCGAGGCCCTTCCCTCGAGGCCTAGTTTGGCCCAAGCGGATTAGCAAAGATTCCCCTCTTGCCATGTCTCTTCCCAGATAAGGGCAGCCCCTATGACTCATGAACACCCCCAGCTGCCCAGGCGCTTCTTCTTTTCCTCGCCTGCCCCTTGGTCAACACCCACTGAGTGTCTACGAGTGAGTGCACGAAGTTCTAACCACTGCTGGGAAAAGAAAGGAGCAACATCAGGCGAGGACTGGAAAGCGGGAGATAAGTGCCTCTTCTCAGGAATTTAGAGCTAAGACGCCAGCTCTGAGACACCAGGCAGCTCTGAGCACCCCTGCCAGTGAGGCCAAGAGCAAGAATGAGCAGGGGCTTCTAATCCAGCCCTTCTCTTCCTGGGTAGAAAGGGACGGTGTGTGCTTTCTTCCCCCTATATGCTTCTCAGTCTCATAAGCTTGGCCTCCGGCGGGGTGGGGCTATTGGTGACAGAGACACTCGGCCCCTGTGAGCCTGTGGAAAGGGGAGGCTCCTCCAGGCTTAAGCCACTTAGGGAGGAGCAGAAGGGGCCGCAGGACGGATTAGTTCATCCTCAATCCTCGAGAACACAGGGAAAGGGAGGCCCTGGGGATTTAGTGCTCAGCTGATGGAAGGTGAAACCGCCGGTGGAGAGACTTGGGGACGGTGCTGCGCAGCCTGGCTGGGCACCAGGGACAGACACCGCCCAAGGACATGCCCTGGCCCCCTCCCTGCTCTCCAGGCTCGGGCCCGCGCTGAGGCTGGAGGGCGCGCTGCCCCTGGGCCTGTGGCGGGGCCCCTTCCATACTTCCACGCCTTTCACACCTTCTACACCTTTAGCTGCGGTTACTTAAAATGCTACTTGAGGGTGGGAGGATGGGTTAGCCTGGTGGTGGGTATTGAGGAGGGCACATTCTGCATGGAGCACTGGGCGTTATGCACAAACAATGAATCATGGAACACTTCATCTAAAACTAATGATGTAATGTATGGGGATTAACATAAGAATAAAAAAAAA
This sequence comes from Mirounga leonina, assembly GCF_011800145.1. Lineage (NCBI taxonomy): Eukaryota > Metazoa > Chordata > Mammalia > Carnivora > Phocidae > Mirounga > Mirounga leonina. The sequence continues at coordinate 37,708,977 of NW_023270389.1, read as the reverse complement.
AGAAAAAAAAATGCTACTTGACATTCGTTTCCTCTCAGTGCTTCTCTTTTCTCTTGGCTTTGCAACTTCCTACTTCACAGCAACTGCCCCTCTGGCAGAACGGAGACCAGTCACACGTCCTGCTTCATGGCCAAGGTGCCGAGTGTGTGTGTGTGTGTGTGTGTGAATGTGAGGGGGTGTGTGTACATGCATGCACAGCTGTTCTGCAAACTACATGTGGTTTACAACATATCCACTCAAATCACGGTTCTGTCTTGGAGAGTAATTTTGGGGAGCAAAACGTTCCAACGTGACCATTCGCTCACGTGACCCTCCCACACACGCAGGTGCACGTACACACACACCGATGAAATGTATGTATTATGTATTATGAAATGTATCCTCGTATTTCTGCCCTTACAAACACTAGAAGTGTCCATCTTGTCCTTGCTTTTTGCAGTAACATCCACTGATCTACCCATACCTGGAATTCTGTGGAAGAAGGTGCCAGAGATTGCACAGAGAAGTGAGGAGAGAAGGGGAGATGTAGACAAACATTTCTTTAGCACCTGCTACATTCCAAGCTCTAGGTCAGGGGCAAGGGAACACAGAGACGGAGGAAGGAAGGAAGGAATGCTGTCTTAATTAGACAGCATTAAGGCACACGTGTATTTCTACACGGAAAAGTGCTATTTGTATCTATTTAATACAAAAGATGGTAAAAGCATGGGGAAGTGCCCCAAAGAATCACCGGCCACTTAAGGGATCCTCAGAGGGGTGTCTCTTGGCCAGAGCCCTGCCATAGCCACACGGACTTGGTTCAGAGGTGGCTACGGGGGCCCGCCACCAAGCCCAACAGAGCCCACAAGAGCCAGATGGTGGGGTGGGAGTCAGGCAGCAGCTGGTCCTCAGAATAGCAGCCCGATGGCGCCCAAGGGCTTTTAAAAACAGCTGCCTGGTTACCTCAGGCCCGGCTGAGAGTGCCGGAGCTGTGGCCACATTCCCCAAGCCCCAGCTGGGGATCAAGCCTGCAGTGGGGAGAGGAGCTGAGACAGCTGAGGGGCTGATGTCATCAGGCTACAACGCACCCTGCTGTCTGGGAAAGCTGGCTGGGGCTCGGGCTGGGGGCCGGCTCCCAACCAGCATCTCAGGCCTCCAACACGCCCACAGGATGGTGGACTATATAAACCAGGTGGGCTCCTTGGCCGGTAAGTATGAGACCAACACAAGATCCAAGTCCCCGCTCTGTCACCTACTCACTGTGGACCCTGTCCAGCTCCATGACCTCTTTAAGCCTGTTTCTTTCCTGATAAAACAGGAGAGTATCACCCACTTCAAACCTTCTGGGCTAGTTGTAAGGATTGTAGGACCTAATGTACAAAGCAGGCAACTTGGGACTGGCGCTCAGCACTCTGGAAGGGTTGGCTATGTTATCATTCATCAACAATGTGTTTTCGGGATCTAGACTGGGGAAGCCTGAATGGTCTTCACTTTTCTGGAACTGGAAGACAGAGTCAGCAGGGCCTGAGTCTCTGCACACACTCAACGTGGAACATCACAAAGATGCCTTCTCACCCCAATGGAAGAGAACATGTCCACTTCCCCCTGGGGACACATCTTGACCATGAGCTAATATCCTTAATTCATGAACAGTTCATACAAAGTTATAAGAAAACTCTTCAGGGGCACCTGGCTGGCTCAGTCAGTACAGCATGTGACTCTTGATCTCGGGGTCATGAGTTCGAGCCTCACATGGAGTGTACAGATTACTTAAAAAAAAAAAAAAAAGTAAACTCTTTGGGCTTTAATGGAAAAAAAATGGCCCAAAAGGTAGAAGAAACCCAAATGTCCATTGACAGGTGAATGGATAAACTTTAAAATGTGGTACAGGGGCACCTGGCTGGCTCAGTCAGTAGAGTATGTGACTCTTGATCTCAGGGGTCATGAGTTTGAGCCCCGCATTGGGTGCAGCTTATTTTTTAAAATGTGGTATATACATACAATGGAATATTATTCAGCCTTTAAAAATGACATTTTGACACAAGCTACGACATGGATGAACCTTGAGGACATGCTAAGTGAAATAAGCAAAACATAAAAGGACAAATATATGATACCTCTTACACAGTCGTCCCCCTTTATCCACGGGGCATACATTCTGAGACGTCGCCCCCCACAGATGCCTAAATCTGCAGATAGTGCCAAACTCTATCTATACTATGTTTTTTTCCCCATGCGTACATATACCTCTGACAACGTTTCATTCATAAATTAGGCACAGTGAGGAGATTAAAATAATCAATAAAATAGAACAAGTATAACAGTGTACTGTAATAAAAATTATGTGATTACGATCTTTCTCAAAATCTCTTATTGTAGTGTACTCACCCTTTTTGAAATAGGAGGTGATAAAATGCCTACACAATGAGATGAAACGAGGGGAATGGCGTAGGCATCATGACCTGGCCTTAGGCTACTATTGACTCTCTGACCACAGATCAGAAAGAGGATCATCTGGGGTGCCTGGGTGGCTCAGTCGTTAAGCGTCTGCCTTTGGCTCAGGTCATGATCATCTCAGGGTCCTGGGATCGAGCCCCACATCAGGCTCCCTGCTCCGTGGGAGGCCTGCTTCTCCCTTTCCCACTCCCCCTGCTTATGTTCCCTCTCTCGCTGTGTCTCTCTGTCAAATAAATAAAGAAAATCTTAAAAAAAAAAAAAGAAAGAAAGAAAGAAAGAGGATCATCTGCTTCCAGACGGCAGGTAACCATGGGTGACAGAAAGCATAGGAAGTGAAACAGTGGAGAAGGGGGGCCAACTTTATGAGGCACCCACAGTAATCAAATTCATACAGAAAGCAGAAGGGTGGTTGTCAGGAACTGAGGGGAGGGAGGAAGAGGCGTTAGCGTTTAATGGGTACAAAGTTTCAGCTAGGGAAGAAGGAAAACTTCTGGAGATGGAACACAACAGTGTGAATTACTTAATGCACAGAACTATACACTTACAGGGGGTTAAAATGGTAAATTATATGTTATGTATATTTTACCACAATTTTTAAAACAGTCATGAAAAGACAATTCACAAAAGAAATGAATACATATTTGAAAAAAATTTTCAAGCTCACTAATAATTTAAGAAATGCAAAGCAAAGGGGCACCTGGGTGGCTCAGTTGTTAAGCGTCTGCCTTCAGCTCAGGTCATGATCTCAGAGTCCTGGGATTGAGCCCCGCATCGGGCTCCCTGATCAGCGGGGAGTCTGCTTCTCCCTCTCCCTCTGCCTACAGTTCCCCATGCTTGTGTGTGCTCTCTCTCTCTCTCTCTCTGACAAATAAATAAATAAATAAATCTTAAAAAAAAAAAAAGAAATGCAAAGTAAAACCACTGCAAAATGCCATTTTCACCTCCAATTAGTAGAGATATTCTGAAATGTGGACACCTAATGCTGACGGGGATGCTCTTATAAGGCACGATGGGAACATAAATTGGTATAACCTTTTTATAAAATGCCACGGCACATTCTTTTTTTTTTTTCCTCCCTGACGGGTCCTAAGAGTCCCTCCTCATGTTATTTTCCTGCCCTGTTTCACCTGAAACCCCAGCCTAGATTTTCCATGGCCGTTCCCCTCAAGGTTCCTGCCTCCTGCCTCCTGCAACCAGCCCCTCAAGTCACAACCCAGCTGATGAAGGCGGAATCCAGAGGGAAGAGATCAAAACCAGCCTCTCTACACAGGCACTGTGCCTGTGGTCTGGGGTTGGGGACCCTGAGAGGTGGGGGCAGGAGGTAGGAGTGGGCCAGAAGGGAAGATAGCTGTTCACGAATAATGCAACCAGCCACAGGGAAGGCTTCTGTGGTCAGGCTCTCTCTCATCCCATTCTCGGCAAACACAATTACCTGTCCAAAGAATGCAGGGAGAAATGATGTGAATGGACATAGGTGTGTAAGTGGCATCCCCATAGCAAGAGACGGGGAAAGGCAGAAAAGGAAGCCCGGAGGCAAGCCAGAACACTCGGCACCAGGAATCTTTAACAAGAAAGAACAAAGAGAAAGCAAAGCTTTTTGCCGTCCCTGCTCTGGAAAACACGGGTGCCTGTGCAGACACCCCAGGCAGAAGAATCTTCTCTGGCAACTTGGAGAAGCAGCATAGAATATCACTCATGAGCCCAGGATGGACCCCAGGCCTCTGCATCAGGGGCAGCCAGGAACCTGTTGAAGGCGGCCTAGTGTGGAGCTCTGGGGGTCTCAACCTTGGGCCAAGCAGGAAGGACAGACCATGGTTCTGAATCGAGGACACAGGCAGGAGGGAGCTGCCTGCGTGAGCTAGCAGGGGGCAGGAGTGGGCCCTGACTGCAAACTCTCCCCACCACAGTCTCACACTTCTCCGCTCAGTCAAAGCTGAGTCCTCTAAAAGTGAATTCTTTCCCAATTTAGAAACAACATGAGAATGAGGCACAGAAACACGGGGTCTTTAAGAAACTATTGCTGTTTCCTGCTGAATCCATTCTGGTCACCCCTTGGAGAGTCCAGCTCAGCCAGTAGAGAAGTGGAGGAGCTGTTTCCTAGCACACGCTGCTGGGTTTTTCTGGGCCAGCCACTCTGCTTTTCCCTTCTCTTCCTCTATCATCCTCCAATGACTGCTGCTTTTTGGTACTTTCCCTGAAAAGCCCCGGACTTCAGCTAGTCAGCTGCTAGCTTGGACCCAGTAACCCCCAGGGGTGAGGCCTGCAGTCACATATTTAAAAGGTGGCTTGCGGGTGCCTGGGTGGCTCAGTTGGTTAAGCGACTGCCTTCGGCTCAGGTCATGATCCCAGGGTCCTGGGATCGAGTCCCACATCGGGCTCCCAGCTCAGCGGGGAGCCTGCTTCTCCCTCTGACCCTCTCCTCTCTCATGCTGTTTCTCTCTCGCTCGCTCTCTAATAAATAAATAAATAAAATCTTTAAAAAAATTAAATAAAATAAAAGGTGGCTTGCAGAGGAGGTGAGCCCCCGGACCCCCGAACCCCTCATCCCCCCTCCCGCCCCGGTAGGAGCACCTGGACCTGTGGGCAGAACTTCCCATGGCTGCTCACAAAATGTCCTGCAAAGAAGTATCATTCAGTCCTCCTCTTAAACCTTTGGTACCTTCCCCTGTCCTCTTTTGCTTCTTAGTCTATATTCAATTGCCAAAAAAGGTTAGTCTCCCTGAAACTCTCCAACCCTCTACCACCACCCAACACCCCTCTTCTGTACAAAGTCCTCAGCAAGACACTGGTAAAGGAGAAAAGGACACGGACCCAAAGGAAAAAGTCTGCCAAGCTGAGTGCAAGAACAGCCCTTGGACCAGAGAGGAGCGGCCCCCAGAACCAGGAGCTATTTTGAGGCTCTTTCCCATCTCAGGGGTCAGGTAGGGGTCAGGGGTTGGGGAATGTCAGGACTTGGGAGAAGGGGATGCTGAGATGGAGTTGGGGTGGGGGAGAGAACCAGCTATTATGATGCAATGTAAGAGAGAGAAATGTTAAGTTTTTTATTTAGGTTCAAAAAGCCAAGGTCCATATTTAGCCTGGGGTTTTCCTGGCTTGGCAGTTCTCATATGACTTCAGGTTACTGTGAAAAGAAAAGACAGTGTGGCTGCTATATAAAAAAAGGGAACTTTTTTTTTTTTTTTAAAGAACGCAGCATTCAGCCACAATAGTGGAAGCATCAGGTACGGGTCTCAGGGAAGAGTGATCTGTGTTCTTTTTTTTTTTTAAGATTTTATTTATTTGTGAGAGAGACAATGAGAGACAGAGAGCATGAGAGGGAGGAGGGTCAGAGGGAGAAGCAGACTCCCTGCTGAGCAGGGATCCCGATGTGGGACTCGATCCCGGGACTCCAGGATCATGACCTGAGCCGAAGGCAGTCGCTTAACCAACTGAGCCACCCAGGCGCCCCAGAGTGATCTGTGTTCTAAACCGCTCAGACAACATTGAGAATATTGTGTTTCATATGTGCTTATTTTAGAGGGCTGACTGGTGACAAACTAGCAAGTGTCCTAGAAAGAGGGTGAAGAGAGTGCTTTGATCTGGGAACTGTGACACTAAGACCCAGTGAAGGGAGCTGCGTGAGGACAAAGAACTAAAGGAAGATGCAGAATGACGGAAGCTCACGGCTCTGAGGACTTGTTCTAAGTCAACTCTGTTGTCTCATTGGAGACCTGGAGACGTACGGGTCATATCATCAAGGGACTGAAGAGCTGGAAAGAAATTTATGAAATCTGGGCTACTCCCATTTTACAGATGAGAAAACTAAGGCCAGAGATTTTAAGTGAGTGACTGAGGCCACAAAGCCAGACGTAGCACAACCAGGACTAGAATTTAGTCCCTTGATTTTTACTCCAAGTCCCATCCTTACTCCAAGAGCACTGTGTCGTAACATTCTCGGGAGCTGTGAGTAGCGAAGGAGGTAGATGTGTGCTGTTGTGATTCAAAGAGCAACACAAGAATCTGTGGGGACGTCACGCTGAAGATGAAGAAAGAATTTCTGTGCCACCGAAGAAAAGAGTTTCCCAATCACCAAAACCAAAATCTGGCCAGGCCCTGGGGCCAGCTGCCCTGTGAGGTGATGAGCCCCCCATCCCCATGAGGGCTCTGGAAAGAAGAAGGGATTCTGCCGAGAGGTGGGAGACCAGTCTCCACCAAAACAAACATTCCCTGATTTCCATGGAGGAAAGGGGTCCCCACACACAAGGCCAGGAGGAAGATGAAGCCACAGTTAGAAGCAGGGTCAGTGGTCAGGAGGCTGAATTAGAATGGCAGCATGGGACAGCAGGAACAGGCCTCTGTCCCCTGTGGCCACCTCTCTTCCATGCTTAAAGGGCTCCCAGGTCTTCCTTAAGTAAAGCAAGGCTCACTCAAGTAAGGACAAAATCTGAAGTCAGAACTACTGGCCAAGACCAGTGTTGTTCTCATGCTCAAGGAAAACCCAGCAAGGTAATTACAGCTGACACTGAAGCAGGAAAGATCCTCGTTGGGCATAATGAAGATCTCCTTGACCTGCTGTAAGAAGGTCTGTAAGACTGACTGCAGCAGGAAGCGTCCGGGCTCTGTCACTCCCCCCAAGGGCACACACAGCTCTCTGGCCTGCAGGGCTCAGATGCTCAGGTCACCAGATGCTCCAGGTTGGGGATTCAGCCAGAGGGCCTTTCAGGTCTCAGGTCTGGCATTTCTAGACCAGTCCAGGAATGTTCTCAGCCACATCAGTGTCCCCAGGGGCCAACGGAAACCATCTGCCATGCCATAACCCCCAGGCTCTGCAGCATTTCTCTGCAGCTTGCATTTTGAGGTCTCATAGAGTGATCACTGCACATCTCCCTCCCTCCATCTTACTAACTATATCCTCAGCCACCAAACTCAGTCTGCTCACTGGCTTCTCTCCAAGGTAGAAAGAGTTTCACTCCTGAACCTCTTTCTCTATCCAGTGAGACTAATGCATCATGTGCATTGGAAAGTCCCTTTCAAGCAATAGTCAAAACTCTTCTTTTTTTTTCTTGGAGTGCAGATAAGCTGGGAAAAGAGACAGTTCACTGCTTTGCAAGTTTCAGAGGTGAAAGTCACTGTCATGAAAAAAAAATTGGCAAAAAGTCTAGAAATGATTCACGCTGAGAAGTCTGACTGGTTGATTGCAAAATTCATTCACAGCCTGATAAATCATTTGCAAGGGAGAGACAGGGGAGGACTCAGAGTCTCCAAAGAGGAAAAGTAGGGTGGGATCCCTAGGGGGGCCTGTGCATTCTTGGCACGGCTGGTGTTACCTGGTGGCTACAGCTTTTGGTGGAGGAGGATGTACATGGGGGTGAGCAAACAGTTTGGCTGGAGATTCAAAGAACTCTTGGCATGACCAGACCACACAGTCCCAGGACAGGAAGCCCTCTACCTCTCCCTCCCCCATTTCTAGGGCTTCCAAGACAAACATCTCTATTAAGCAAAGGGGGTGGGGACTGGCCGGAAGAATGGGGAGCATAAGGGAGTTTAGAGCTGGACCAGGAAAATGGACATGGCCACTACTTGCTATGCAGACTGAAGTGCTCCCATCATTGCCCACCCCACCCCGTCCATCGAAGCCTCTGACCTTTGCCAAGAAGGTGGCGTTCCTGATGGCGCCCACCATTTCTCCCCCCTTGGGGTGCACCTTGGCCACGTGCATCCACATGCGCTCCCAGGTGTGGCTGTCGATGGGGAAGCCGCTCTTGTTAACGTGAAACAGCACCCCGCCGTCTTTGTCCTCTTCCTCCGAGCCCCCGCTGGTGGCGAGGCTCACGGGCCGCGCGTGGCTGCTCCGGGACCGGGTGCCTTTGGCGCCTTTGGGGTGGGGGCAGCGGTGAGTGTCGGCCGCGGAGCCGGTCATGGTGGGGCCGGGGCGGGGCGGGGGTGCGGGGGGCGCGCTGCGGAGGCGCCGGCGGCGGGGGGCGTGTGCGCGCGGGCGTGGCGCGGGGATCAGCGCCCCGCGGGGACAGCCTTCTCCATGCCTCTGGCTGCCGCAGGACGCGCGAACCGGGAGCGGCGGCTGGAGCTCCGCTTACCGGCCGAGCCTGAATCAGTGGAGACACAGCACACACCACGGGTAAGTGTACACCAGAGGAACCGAGGCGGGGGCCACTGTGTCCAACGGCGGTGGGGCCTCGGAGTGGCCCCGCGTCACTCCCCGCTCCCCCCACCCCCGCGCGCCGACAGACCCCCTCCACCAATTGCACACGAGCTTGCAGCCATGCAATTCCCGAGGAAGGCGACTCGAATTTTGCCCCAAAGCTTCACACACCCCTAGACACCGGGAGGGGGATCCAAGGAGCGTGGCGGGTGCGGAGTGGACGGGTAGGGAGAAGAAAGACAGCTCGTGCTGCGTGAAGGAGCAGGAGGTCCCCACAAGGCTCCACGCATTCCTTGGTGCCAGATGTGCCGGAACGTGCCGGCACGTGAGCGCCCGGGCTGCCGCGAGGGCGCAGCAGCAGCCTCGGCTTGCAAAGGCGGCCCCCTTGCCGCCCGGAGGCCCTCCCGGAGCCGGTGGGCGAGGGTCGGCTGCAGCCCCCAGGCGCCGGTGCAAGTGGCCCCACCCGCCCCTCTCCCCGAGTCCCAGCGCCAGGCACCCTGGGGACTGGCTGCGGGCGGGGCGCGAGGCGGGCGCGCCGCAGCTCCGGGACCCTACCTCGGGCCGGCGGGCCTCATGGCCGCGGAGCTTCTCCGGGCGGCGGGGGCGGCGGGGGCGGCTGCGGCGGCTGCGGCTGCTGCGGCCGTCGCCTCATTCCATGTCCCATTCTCGAATGTTATTCTGTGACATATAACCGAGTCACCGGGCAGCCGCCGATGTTCCGAACGCGTCCATTGGCCACCGCAACAAAGAGGGGCGGGTCCCGGGCTCGGGACTCTACAACCGGGAGCTCCGCGACGCTCTGATTGGCTCCGGGGCTTCCCGGGCAGGAGGGGAGAGGAGCAGGGGGAGCTGGGCGGCCACGCGAAATCCGATCGCTGTCTTGTCCTGGGAGCCCCGCGGCGCTGGAGCGTTTGTCCATGGGACTTAAGACCGAGTTTCCCCAGGGAGGGTGGCACTGCGAAGGTCTGCGACTGTGGGAACAGAGGAGAAACAAAGCCACCCAAGAAGTGACCCCGAGGTATCGGAGGGCTTGTCCTTAGAACTTCGTTCCCTGAGGAAGGCTGGACACAGTCACCTGCCCCTAGCAGGGAGTGATGGACAGTTTAGGCAGGGGCTGTCACAGGAAGGCACAAAATTAATTTTTTTTTTAATCTCACATTACAAATTTTCCAAAACCAACAAGGGGGCACAGTGTGTACCTTCTGACATTAGTCATGATTAATAAATTCCTTTTAAACCCATGCTGATATGCGCCACTAAAACCCAGGAAGTCAGTGAGGCCCCAACTACTCTGTCACAGCTAGAGTTAGAGTAGGGGCTGGAGAGATGCTTGAAAGCCATGGTGAAGTGGGAGCTTTTCCACACTCTCCACAAAACACTTTTGCCTTACGAACACCTTTTTTTTTTCTTAAGATTTTATTTATTGGGGCGCCTCGGTGGCTCAGTCGTTAAGCGCCTGCCTTCGGCTCAGGTCATGATCCCAGGGTCCTGGGATGGAGCCCCACATCGGACTCCCTGCTCTGCGGGAAGTCTGCTTCTCCCTCTCCCACTCCCCCTGCTTGTGTTCTCTCTCTCACTGTCTCTCTCTCTCTGTCAAATAAATAAAATCTTTTAAAAAAATAATAAAGATTTTATTTATTTTGGGGGGGAAGGAGCAGAGGGAGAGGGACAAGGAGACTCCACACTGAGCAGGGAGCCAGATGTGGGGCTTGAGCCCCCAACCGGGAGATCATGACCTGAGCTGATCACTCAACCTCCTCAGCCACCCTGGCACCCCCTCCCTTTTTTTTTCTTAAGAAAAAGAAAAGAAAACTGAGATGGGAGAGCACCAGACTACTGACCCAGGGCCAGGCTCTAAGTCCAGGTTTGTCACTTGGCTAAGTTGTGTGACCCAGGACAAGCCACTTGCCTGTTCTAGGCCTTAACTTCTCTTTCTGAAAAGAGTAGAGTAGAACACCCCCCACAAACTCACACACACACACACACCAAGTTCTTTTTTTTTTTTTTTTTTAAGATTTTATTTATTTATTTGACAGAGACAGAGAGAGCACGAACACAAGCAGGGGGAGTGGGAGAGGGAGAAGCAGGCTTCCCGCTGAGCAGGGAGCCTGATGTGGGACTCGATCCCAGGACTCTGGGATCATGACCTGAGCTGAAGGCAGCCGCTTAACGACTGAGCCACCCAGGCGCCCCACACACCAAGTTCTATTCTGGCTCTAAGGTTCTGTGATTCTCTGGTTTCCTCTCTCAGGGACACTCAGGAACGTGGCCATAATATCCTTTCTCTTTACACTCCCTGCCAGCTTTGGGAGGGTAAGCAGTTGCGGTAGCAATGCTAAGTTAACCTGGAATTAAGAACGTGGTCATCAAAGAGCTACTGATGGTGGAGGGCATGGTGAGTCGCCAGTGCAGCAAAAGCCCTGGAGTACAGCTGAGAGCCAGGCACTGCACACGGAGACCTGGGTTCTGGAAAGTGAGAACAATAATGTAGGTCCATGCAGACAGCAAGAAATGGGCCGATTCAGGAAATCATCTGAATGATGCAAGTGAAACAGAACCCTTAAAAAAATCAGGAAACTGAGAGAAAATTATCCTCTCACCATATAATTGTCTCAGGTTTCATTTCTCCATTGAAAGAACACATGCCTCAGTGAGTGTTCTGCTTTCTCATCTTGAACATCCTTCCTCTCTGCTCACTCATCTCTCCCATCCGCCCCTCTCTCCTTACTTCCTCTGAGTTTCAAGTCCAGGAGGCGATATGAGGATGAAGACCTGTGTGCACAGGATGAGAATTTGGCCTCACAATCCTGCAGGAGAAAATGGAGCTCTCAAAGCCCAAGTGATCAGTTGGCGAACATTGAAGAATGTCTGGCAAGTTTCACCTTCCTTGGCATCAATTCCTAGTGTCCCACTCAGGCCAAGTCCAAGCAAGTACAATTAACCTGTTATACCAGGGCCTGGATCCTGCTCTACCTGAATCAAATCCTATGGACCAGAGAGGGTCATCAGTTCATGTTTCCACTCCAGGCATCCCAGAACTCCCTGAGAGTTGGGGGAAAAGCTTTTGTTGGTCATCTCCAAAATTCCATCTGTCTGTTCTCTTCTTCCCTGGGGGCTGGGTGCAGTTGGGGCCCAAGTGACATGGCATATGAAGAGAACTAGGAGATTTGGCTACTTTTCCTGAAAGGTGCTAAGAAGGCTTCTGAAGTGAACTGTGCTGTCCCAGCAAAGGACTGAGAGGCAGAGGGCCCTTTTGTTGAGAATTCTTTTGCATTAGGGAATTGTGTTCATTGCATGGACCAGCCAACTCTATTCTTAATATCCTTGTGTATTTAGTGTTATGTAACACTGAACCCAGGCCAGACAGATGATGGGTTTTGAAAGTTCAAATAGTAAGAGTGACATGGCTATATATATATATATATATATACACACAGTGGGACGGAGCCAACTTTTGATTTGAACAGGGACGTGTGGTGACTAGAGGCTCAACCTCCGAGAGCATTTGTGGACATAATGACTGGAATAGCAGACATGTGTAGTGGAAGGTTTGGAGCAAGAAAAACGGGTCAAGGGGTGCCTGGGCGGCTCAGTCATTGGGCATCTGCTTTCGGCTCAGGTCGTGATCCCAGGGTCCTGGGATCGAGCCCTGCATCGGGCTCCCTGCTCAGCGGGAAGCCTACTTCTCCCTTTCCCACTCCCCCTGCTTGTGTTCCTGCTCTCACTATCTCTCTCTCTCTGCCAAATAAATAAATAAAATCTTAAAAAAAAAAAAGAAAGAAAGAAAAACGGGTCAAATAGTATCTCCTTTTTCAAGTGCCAGCTGCTGAGGTCTCAAAGATATTTCAGAGAAAATCCCACCTGAGGGATCGTATTTCTAGCTCCACCGCTCGTTGATGTTAATAGCCTCCGAACACACCGTGGCTAGACCTCGCCTTTCTCCATCGGAGCGGCTAGATGATGCATCTTAAGCAATCAAATCTTTTTGATCAATGAGAAACAGGAGTTGGGAGGGAGCTGGGCAGGTAAGTCCGCTTTCCGTCCTCCCTTCTGCGGACAACTCTGAGGCATGATTTTCCAGCAAAGCCTGTCTGGAGATGGCCTGCACGGCTGAGCAGACATCCCTATTGAGGGACCTGCCGCGGCTCTCGGCAGCCGGTCCAGAAGCAGCTACCAGTGTGAGAACACCCCACCTTGCAATCCTTCTCATCCTGTCCTCTCCCGGTTCCCTTTTTTGCTCACTCTGGCTGCCTTCCCCAGCAGATTTACTCGTTGCTTCAGATTCTGCTTTTCTAGGGAAACTGAGCTAAAACAATTGGTTCCACAAGTGGTTCTGGAAAGCACATGCTCAGGATGAATTTAGGGCTTGTATTGCCTCCCTGTCTGAAATCAGTAGAACCCTTTGCTGGTGACAAGAGGGAAGGCAAGAACTCTGATACGCAGGAGCACCTCAGCTTTCACTTGTGTTTAATTGGGGTGAATTTGGTGGAGAGCAAGACATTAGGAGATCGAGTGGCTGTGGCAGTCAATCAGTTTGGAAACAATGATAATTATAAGGTATGAGAGACTTTGGAAACAGAAAATGACAGGCTCAGCGCAGTTAATTACCCGCTCATGGAATGCTCTGAAAGCCAGAGAGCCTCCACGGCATGTTTAAGAGTCTTATTTCCTGCAACCGTAGTAGAGACTCTTAAAATCAAACCCAGGACCTGATCACATAGTAGCAGAAGTGCAAAGGATTCTAAATACATGGTCTTCACAGGCTTCCATGTGAGAGTCAGACCCCTGATAGGGAAGAGTGGGACCCAGGCTCCTGGAATAGGGCTGTCTCAGTGGATGAACATTCTTGACCCTTCAAATCCCTTGTGAATGCTCCTGCCCAGAGAAGACCTCCTTCTCCATGGCTTGCTCTCCTCAAGACCACTTACTGCCTCCACCAATACCCAGGGTCAAATGCTAGCAGAGCCCACACTGGAAAGAAGAAGTCCCACTCCAGGGAGAAACAGCATCCCGGCCAAAAATATTGTAGGGCTTAGCTAACATGCACTGGCAGGAACTGTGGAAACGTATGTGGATCCTGAAGATGTTATATTTGGGGGGTGGGTGTGGAGGGGAAAGCAGAAAGCTCATGGGGAGAATTGACTGATTTGGGGATACCCCTACAGAACTCAGCATTTAATGTTTTAGCAAGGATGCCTGGAGCTTGTCCTAATCCCCTTGTTTGTTTGGTTGGGTCTTTGAAGCCTGGGCTCAACAATAAGCAAAGTGGAAAAAGCAGACTTCCTTGTGTAGTGTAGAGGAAGGCTCAGAAGAGTCAGGAAGGAGGGAATAGTAGAAGGTTTTATTAAGTAAAGTTCAAGGACCGATCACCTGACTAGTTCTGTGGGCCAGCCACTAGGACACTCACTTCACTAAGGCAATAAAGGATGCACGAATAAGGAGGCAGTTGGTAGTGGTTATCCTCGTAGTCCAGGGGTGATGGTAGGCGGAAGGGTGCTGTATAAGTGGGCTGCCTACTATTAGCAAAGATGACAAAAATCCCCAAATTGCAGAGGCGAGGTGGGAGCACTTAATCAACAAAGACAAGGTGAACATATCACAAGAGACAGCAGGGTAGAAGAGCGATCAGGGTCACTTTCTCTGCATGGACTCATGCTGGCTAATAGATCATGGTGTTCCTAAGGGATGGGAATTCATATAATTTATTGTCCACACTGAGCTCCTTCTGAGAAGGAGAAGCTGTGCTAGTGATGATTACATGGGGACACGTGGTCTACACCAGGACAACCCCAGTCAAATTGACACCTATGGTCACCCGACCAAGGGTGGGGTGGAGGAGCAGCCACTCAGGTTATTGCTTGGTTTGTATAATCAGAAAAAAGAGCTGGTGAGCAGAAGGCTGACTCTGGTCACCATAGTGAAAGATCATAGACCCTCACCTAATTTCCAAATTTGGGCCAAATTTGGCCCAAAGCTATTGCCATTGCTGAGTGAGCCCAACTGGCCACCTGCAGGGACTGATGCTCAGTCTCACAACATTGCTCAGATAACCACCTGGAAGCAGGTAAGTTTATATGGACCTTCTACCTTGGAGATAGCAGAGAGGTGACTTGACCACAATCAATATAAACACCATATATGGGTTTGCCTTCCCTGCCCACAGGGCTCAGGGTGTACCACCATCTGAGAGCTTCCAGAATACCTTATCCGTTGACATGTTACCTTAGACAACATTCCCTCAGAACAGGAGACCCATTTTATGGTGAAAGATGGGCCAACAATGGGCTCATGACCATGGTCTACTGAATCCCACACCCAGAAACAGCCGACCAATAATATAGTAAAAAAGCTTATTGAAACTCAGTTCAGGCAAAGTGAGGGTACAACGCTTTGCCGAGTTGTGGTACCGTCCTCCAGGTTGTAATATGCTTTGAGCTAAAGACAACTGTGTGGCTCTCTTCTGGGAGATCGTAACTCGCCACAACCTTAAGGGGACCTTAATAGCTAGAAATAATGAATCCCGGAACTAAGGGACGGAGGTAGAGGTGGCATCTTTCACCATTACCGCCTGTGAACCACTTCAGGAATTGGTGCTTTTTGTCCCTGAAGCTTTGGACTCTGTTAGGTAAGTGGTTCTGGCTTCCAGGGAGATCACTCTGCCAGGGTATGCAGTAAGGTTCCACTGCCCTGGAGCTGAGACTGCTACCTGGCTCTTTTGGCCACTTCAGGCCAGAGGGCAAAGAAAGGAGTTAAAGTATAGTGATTCTAATTACCTCGAGGGGCCTGGATGGCAGGGAACTCAAGGAACTCACTGGGATAGCTCCTGGGAAAGCAATAATTTGGCAGTGATAGCCACTAAACTCAATAAAGGCAGTTCAATTAAGAGCGTCAGACCTTCTCCCGCCTATGAAGATGACCCAATCAGGCAACCCATCCGGATAAAGCAGCTGAAGTGTTGGACAAGAGTGAGGGAAGTCTAGAATAGGTCACGGAGAAGGGAGATGATGAATATTAATCACAGCCTTAGGACCAGCTCTGGTAGCTTGAATCAAGCTGACTGTAGCTCTACTCGTTGACTCTCTTCCCTTTGATCTTCTGGGAGATCGTAACTCGCCACAACCTTAAGGGGAACTTCATAACTGAAGGGATTTGTATCTGTCTTGGAAAAAGGGTAAATCCTCAAATCCGGACTGTTCACCCACCCTCACCAGTAACATGGACATTTAGTGCAGAGCTTCTGTCCTCCCCTGTCTTGTTGGGAATCAGTATTTCATGTTGGTTGAATGTAGTGGATGTGACTAGTGGAACCCAGGTCACCTCTTTGTGCCCTACCTGCAAAGAAAATTGGAGAGGAAGTTTTCCAGATTTTATCTTCAAGAAAAAAGACTCACATGGTGGGAAATCCCCCCAGACACAACCAGCGTGTTCAAAAGAGGCTACACAACTCTGAAACTATTGGGGATGTCTGATAGGATTAAGCAAACGAGTCCATGCCCTTATAGTGTGGGGCGACAGTGTTCTCATATGGAAGAGGGAACATACCAACGTGGGATGGGGAGAGGCAAAGAAGGACCCTGTGGGATGAACTGGAGTTAGAGGTATTGATGGGAACTCAGTCTTTCTAAATCCATAGCATGAATCTAATCATGAACAAGCATCAGACCTATCCAAAATAAGGAACGTTCTGTTTTTAAAACTGTATGGTTTAACTGTCAATGTAATAAAGGACAAAGAAAATCTGTGGAAATATTCCATATTAAAGAAGACCAAAGAGACACGGCAACTAAGTGTGACACCTGATCAAAAACTAGATCTTGACCTGCAGGGAAAAAGTGATGTGAATGATATTCTTAGACCAAGTGACAATATAGTAATATAGATGTTCAAGTAGATAAAAGTATTGTGTCTATATTAAGGGACACCTGGGTGAGCATCTGACTTTGGCTCAGGTCATGATCCCAGGGTCCTGGGATGGAACCCCAAGTCAGCTCAATGCTCAGCGGGGAATCTGCTTCTCCTTCTCCCTCTGCCCCTCCCCTGGCTTGTGTTCTCTCTCTCTCAAATAAATAAATGGCAATCTTTAAAAAAAAGTATTGTTTCTATATTAATTTTATTGAAGTTGATAAACTCTACTATAGTGATATCCAGGGACTATCCCAATTCTTATTCTGGGGAAATACACACCGAGGTATAGAGGGGGAAAGGGCCACTGACTCTCAAGTGGTTCAGAAAAAAACCCACTGTGTCTGTGTGCACACGTGTGTGCGTGTGTGTGCTCGTGCCCATGTGTACAGAGAGGAAATGAGAGAGGAAATAATGCAAAATGTTAACAGTAGATGAATCTGGGCAGAGGGTATATGGACATTCTTTGTACTATTCTTATACTCACCACTTTTCTGTAAGTTCGAACATATTTCCAAGTAAAACACTTCAAAAAGGAGGGGGAAAGATTAACCCCTGAGAACAGAGTAAATGTCTACTATAATAAGCCTGTGAGATAGGTGGTATCATTTCCATTTTACAAAGGAAGCAGCCGAGGTTTTAGAAGGTTAGGTAACTTGCACAAGATGATATAATTAGTAAGTGTCAGAACTGGGAATTACACTTAGATCCTCCCGATCCAGTGCTTTTCTTTTTCTTTTCTTTTCACTTTTTTTTTTTTTAATAGGAAGAACATGGACTTAAATGGTAATCACAGACAATTCCCAGATGTCCTTATGACCAAAAAGTTTAACTGTTCTGATGCTTCAAACTTTTCCTTCAGGAGGAGTCCCTTGTATTTCGGGCTTATTTGTTTTTCTAACTTATCCTCTGAAAAGGGGGTACCAGAGGGTGGGGGGCACGGAGGAGAATGAGAAACAGGATGAACAAGACCAGGCGAGCTACCAGGGAAGGGACTGCGCTGGCAGCAGCTGGGACCCTGGACAATGGTCCTTCCGACCAGATTTAGGGTTCTAAGGTCCTTTGAGGACATTTGGCCCAACGGAGCAGAAATTTAAGACTTTCTTGGATTACAGCTACTTTTCACCCAGAGAATAAGAGAATCATCTGCTGTAAAATTACTACCTTCTGTCACAATGGCACCTTTCAGAGGAGAAGCCTGTTGTCCCCTTCCAGACAGAGCATTTGAAGGCCCTGTGCCTACCCCTGAACAAAAATACCATAGACTGCATTGCTTTTCAACAACAAACGTTCATTCCGCACAGCTCCAGAGTCTGGGAAGTCCAGCATCGAGGCTCTGGCAGATTCAAGGCGCTGGTGAGGACCCACTTCCTGGTTCATAGACGGCCATCTCTTCTCCCTGTGTCCTCACATGGCGGAAGAGACAAGGGAGCTTTTTATAAGGGTGCCAATCCCAGCCATGAGGGCTCCACACTTATGACCTCCTTACCTCCCAAAGGCCCCACCTCCCAATACCATCCCATCGGGGGTTAGGATTTCACGAATGAATTTCAGAGGGACACAGACATTCATTCTGTAGCAGCAACCATCTTGCAAATACTTGGATTTGGCCTCTGTGGGATTTTCCTGAGATCCAGACGGAGAGGAGCAACGGCTCAGATGCCGTGGGATGGCTGGGCTATGTGAGAATGCCCCCCCCCCCTTTGATTCTTGGGTACTTCAGGAAGGTGAAAATGAAGTAAGCTGAACAATATAGCCTCTGTGTCCCGAAGCAACCCAAGCCTGCCCAGCTATTGAATGAGACCTAAAGCAGTTACTATGGAGGCGCGTGATTGGGGTCACACAGGAGCCACACTGGGGAGTTTCTGATGGTCCAGGAACCTTCTGTGATATGAAGGGGACACCACCTGCTAGTCTTAGCTCTGCCCATAACATCCTAAGTGAGGCAGGTAGCCACCTCTTGGTATTTAGGGAATGCCTCAAGATGAGTATTATGAATATTCTTGGAAATTGGAGTCGGACAGTCTTCCCTGAAGAGGATGAGTGCATGCATAGCCTATCACACCTGGCCACTGAACAGTTTCTCTGGGTTCTGATCTCTGTTCTGTCCCCTCAGAAGCTCTGTGCGGATCAGGTTCCTCCTGTAGCAGTCAGGGACAAGCAGGAAACAGGTGGAACTCTCAAGAAGGTTTAAGTGAAGTAAACCTTTTGAAGGGTCTGTCGGCAGAGGCACTGACAAGATGAGGGGAACTGTCGAGGATAATGAGGAGCCCCAGAGCTGTTCCCTGCTCTGGGCCTGAAGGAGCCCAGTGAGAGCAGAAGACAGGTGTGCAGTCCACTGAGGGCAGCCTCCTGGGCAGAGGACGGAGCGAAAAGTGGGTCAGGGTGGACAGAGATGACTGCTGACCTCGATCGTCAGGGCGCAGGCAGAGGCCTCAGTGCCTTCCAGGGCATCTCACACAAGGACACGTAAGCTGTAACAAGAACTTCACACACGTGGGAAAACAAGGCCTTCATGTATCCAGACCATAGATAAGCACGTTCAGAGGCTGAACGTCTTCCTGGGTGAGCTGAAGAAAGAATGTGAGCCCAGCGTTGTGCGGGGAGGCGATTGGACGTTCCCTGACGAGAGGCCCCAGGCGTCTCTTGTTGACCATCTCCCTTGGTGCTCCCTGAGTGTCCACTTTGAGGAAAGGGATCCACATTAGAAATGTGCCAACACATCTTCCTTTCTTAATTGTAACATTCTCCTTGGCTTTATGGAAGACAACAGCTGTTGGGAGTAGAGTGGGTGCTCAAGATGACGATGACGTAGCTTTTGGCAGAAGCAACACTACAGAATGCAAGAGGAAGCCCACACCCTCAATATTATCATCATATATTATTGCTAATATTTACTGAAAACGTACTACGTGCCAGACACCTTTTTGAGGGCTTTTCAAGCATGTAGTCATTCCGCCCTCACACAACCACCCTAGGAAGTGGGTGGTGGTGTTATGGCCTGAGTGTTTGTGTTGCCCTAAAGTCGTATGTTGAAGCCCTAACCCCCCCCCGCCCAGTGTGGCTTTATCCGGAGATGAGGCTTCTAAGGAAGTAATTATGGTTAAATGAGCTCCTAAAGGTAGGGCCCTGATCTGATAGGGGCTGTGTCCCTGTAAGGAGAGACACCAGAGAGCTCGCCCCTTCCCCCCCAGTGCTCACGCTGAGGAAAGGCCATGTGAGGACACAGCAAGAAGGCCGCGGTCTGCAAGACCAGGAAGGGAACTTTCACCAGAAACCAAATTTGCTGGCCCCTTGATTATTCCAGTGTCCAGAACCGCGAGGAAATGAACGTCTGTTGTTTAAGGCCCTCAGTCTGGGCCTGAGCTGACGGAGACAGGCCCTATCAATATTCCTCCCATTGTGTAGGTGAGGAAATTGCAGCAGAGGGAAGCTAAGTGGTCTTCTTAAGGTCACCCCGTTTGCCTTTGCCTTTGGTCTCTTCACCTCTTGGGGTCCTGCTTTTCCTGTAGGAACGGGGTGGGTGGAAACAGATTGAGGGGGCTAAACTCAAATGTCAACAGGAGTCGGGCAGATAATAGAAACAAGGGAAGCTGGCTGAGAGGGCCCCTTGCCAACTGAAGAAGGCAGGTCCCTTTAGGGAGGGCAGCTTTTTGTCTGTTTCAACAACGTGTTGGCCAAATGGCTGATGTGCTCAGATCTGCAGTTTTTCAAGACAGACTTGACATCTGGATCTTTTTTAGGAAACACGATTTCTCCCGCATTCCATCATGCGACAGTGTGCAGGCTAATTAAGACCTGTCTCTGGGCCATGTTTGGTGCAGTGTCCAGTTTGCGCCCCCTCGGGACTAGATGATTTTTTTCTACACACTTTTCTCCCCCTGCCTCTTCACTGGGCCATGACTCTTTGCCTTCGGCCAGATTCCCTCCCGTGTGCGGACTCTAAGCCCCCTGCCTTGAGAAAAATGAGCACCACCATGATCCAGAAAACGTTTTAAGATACAGTCAGTGCACAGAGCCCTATGTCGTCGACTCAGTTGAGCCACGTGACTCTGAGCCCATTTCCTCTTCTGAAAGTGGGTCCAATCACACCCGCCTCACAGGAGTTCTGGAAGGATTAAATACGACTGGGCGTGAGGAGGCAGAGGGCAGAGAGCCCCTGCTGGGGCTCAGAGACCTTGTGTGAGTGCTTCCATCCTTCATCAGGCACCTCAATATTAGGTGTTTGAGCTGCTTACATATAGCAGACTTGGGCTTCCGTGGCTGTAACATGCTTGAAACAGAAATGATTGGCCAGGTTCTAGAAGGCAGCAGAGGGTGATCTGGAGAGGCCCGGGGCATGGCTGGGAGCTGGAGGAACTGTCAGGGAGGAGAGCAGCAGAGATGCCAGCCCTGGGAGGTAGGAACAAAACAGCCTCCTCTGCCCTTGAACGGTCTCGAGTCATAATTAGGAAGAGTGTTTGTAATAATGCACTGAAAGTTCTACTCAGGCTTAATAGCTGCCTGTAAAAATTCCAGGAGGTCCATTTTTAGTTGGGGCTAATGAGGGTTAAAAACTCTCCAGACTCTGCCCAAAAGACTCCCAGGGAGGCCCCCCAGGAGGGGATTTATTTACTGCACCACCGATTAAGGAACAGTTTATCTACTCTGGATCATCTTTCACCAAAGCCTTTATCAGTGGTTTTTTTTTGGCTACTGGTGTTTGGGGGTTTTTTGTTTGTTTTTTGGTGTTTTTTGTTTTTTGTTTTTTTTAACAAATGAGAGCAGATTATGTGTGTTCCAAGGCTGTGACCCAGGTTAGCTGTCTGCCAGCTGTGAGCAGGGTCCTCTGGGGCCAGCCCTCCCCTTGCAGAGCTGGTGGGGGGAGGGGCGGGGGCGGTGCCAATAAGAAGGATGAAATAGAAGGAGGCAGAAATCCCTTTCTTCCAGGTCTTGCTGGGGAGCAGCTCAGTGTGGGTGGGAGACTCTGGGGATGAGTGGGTTCAAGGCAGCCGAGGTGGAGGAAGAAAGCAGAAATGAACTGGCCATGGGAGGGGAGGGGAATGAGAGACGCTCCAGGGGAGGTATGCTGGAGACTCCCCAAGAAGCCCAGGGAACTGATGCACGTGGTTCTAGAGGGAGGGCAGCATGGAGCAGGAAGGAGGATAGGGTGAAGCTGTGTTCTGGGCTGCACTGAAACTCGGGTTAAATCTAAATCCACTCTGATCAAGGAAGGGTTTAAAAGGTGTGACCTTGGGGATGGGGTGCCTGGGTGGCTGAGTCAGTGAGGTGTCCGACTCTTGGTTTTGGCTGGGATCATGATCTCATGGGTCATGAGATCGAGCTCCCCATGGGGCTCAGGCTCCATGCTCAGCATGGAGTCTGCTTGAGATCCTCTCCCTCTCCCACTCCTTCTCCCCCTCCCCCTCCCCACTCACACACACACACACTCTCTCTCTCTCTCTCAGATAAATAAATAAATCTTAAAAAAAAAAAAAAAGGAAGAAAAGATGTGACCTTGGGAAGGGTGTTCTGTCCTAAATGAATTTTTAAGAGCACTCATTGAATTTGGGGGCTCAGGCCTGCCACGAGCAGGCTAAATAATCCTGGGTACTCCTTCTCCCCCCTTTCTGAGGCTTAGTCTGTAAAATGAGGGGGGCTGGACTGGATCCCTAGTTCTAAACCTTTGCTGCACATTAGAACCACCTGGGGGACTGCAGCCCAGACCAATGAAATCAGATTCTTTGGGAGTAGATCCAGGCATGAGTCTCCCACAACCTGGAATACTGTCCACAGCCAAGTTTGAGACCCTCGGGGCTAGATGGTCTCTAAAGGTCTCATTCAGCCCTGCCATTCATTAAGACTTTGAGGAAAGGAGAGAGAGGATGATTGGCAGGCAGTCCTCAGTAGAAGCAAGGCACGGACCAAATGGCCTCTTAAGAATTCCCCTGCTCATAAGATTCCATGATTTGAGACTCCAAGGGGAGAGTCAGGCTCTTGGTGCCAAGTTCCAGCCAGCTGTGTTTCTTGCTCCCTTAATTCATTCCAGAAGTATTTATTGAGCACCTACTATGTGCCTGGCACTGTTCAAGGTGCTAGGGATATAACAGCGAACAGACCCTCTCTTGTGTTCAACTCTTGGGACAGATCTGAAACCACAAGCTGGAGAGGAGGGGGCAGGATGGTGCAGAGAGCCAGAAGGGAAGGGAAGTTTGGGAATCTGATGATTCACACAGAGTTCCCCAAACTTACAGATCATTTCATAGAACTGAGTAATGAGGTTACTGGGGATCTGTCCTTGTTACATTAATCCACCTTCTTTTCCTCCTTCCCCTTCCACTGTGGAGCCATCAGTCTCTGCATTTAACAAGTCAGTTCTGGCACCCAATTCCAACATGTCGAGGCGTGATGGATGGTAACCAACATCACCCAGGCAACTCTCGGACACTAGCAGGGTGTGCTACAATTTAACTCAACTCTGACAGTATCTACCTGGAGATAGGGTCAGATCCTGTAGGGTAAGGGCTCAGTCCCAGAAGACTCTGCCCCCATCCCCACTTCAGATACCAGTGGCAAGTTCCCTGTACTTCTGACCAACTGGCTATAAATCAGAGGTTCCCATGATCCCCTGCTTGGGTTTGATTAATTTGCTACAGTGGCTCACAAAACTCAGAGAAACATTTTATTTTATTTAATTTTTAAAGACTTTACTTATTTGACAGAGAGAGACACAGCGAGAGAGGGATCACAAGCAGGGGGAGTGGGAGAGGGAGAAGCAGGCTTCTTGCTGAACAAGGAGCCCGATGCGGGGCTCGATCCCAGGACCCTGGGATCATGACCTGAGCCAAAGGCAGTCGCTTAATGACTGAGCCACCCAGGCGCCCCTCAGGGAAACATTTTAATTACTAGTAAACTACCAGTTTATTGTACAAGGATATAACTCAGGAACAATCGTATTGGAGAGACGCATAGGATAAAGTATGGGGAAAGGGCTCAGAGCTTCCATGCCCAAGTGAGATACTCTCCCTAAATCTCCACGTGGTCACCAACACAAAGCTCGCAGAACCCAATCTTTTTGGGGTTTTATGGAGGTTTCATGACAGGCATGCTTGATTAAATCACTGGCCGTTGGCATTTGATGCAACCTCCACTCCCTCTCCCCTTCCCAGAGGTAGGTGTGTTGGGGGGGATGAGACCAAAAGTTCTAGCCTTCTAATCATATGGTTTGTTCCCCTGGCAACCAGTTCCCATCCTTAGGTAATTTCCAAAAGTCTCTCATTACCATAACCAAAGACACTTTATCACTCTTATCACAGGAAATTCCAAGGGTTTCAGGATCCTAGTGCCAGAAACAGTGACGAAGACCAAATATATATTTCTTTTTATAGATCACAGTATCACAGCAAGCAACCCACGGGTCAGAAAAACTCTTCTCCCCAATCCCGAACTCATTCTCCCGGGTATCCATCATGTCTTCCCAATTCAGTGTAAGCCCCTCACAGCTGAGGGGCCTTGAGTCTTTGGGGTAGCAGATGGTGTAGTTCAGAGTGTGGGGGCTATAGACAGATACCCTGGATTCAATCTTAGCTCTGCCTCTTGCCGGAGGCTATCACGATGTGATCTGGGCACCGTACTGAACGGCACCCCAACTGCCCCTCTCAGCTCGGCGCCTTACAAGTGCGGATTATAACAGCACCACCTTTGACGTTGCTGTGAGGAGTAATGAATTCGTGAAGACAAAGCAGTGTCTGGCACTGATAACTCTCAGTAGGCGGGGACTCTGATCGTCCTTGAGCGGGAGACTTTAGGCGTGCTTGTTCTGATTAGGCTTCTGGAGAGACCAGCACGGTTGTACGGTTGTACATTGTGGTGGCATATCTGCTCTCTTTCTCACTTCCCGACAGGGCAGGCGTCGGATACCTTGGTCAGGAGAACGCTAGCTGTGGTAACAGGGAGGTCCTGAGATCTCAGCAGCTTCATTCAGTAGGAGTTCATGCTTCTGTGCAGTCTAAAGGCATGGGGAGGGAGGGGGGTGCCCTGCCCCACGCAGTCGTGTAGGATGCCAAAGGCTCTGTCACCCTCGAGGAAGGCCAGGACTTTGACATCCAAGTGCCACACAGGCTGGGGAGAGCGGAGGGTCACAAGGGAGCCTTTTGTGGGCCAGGTCAGGAAGGGCATCCCATTCCACTGGTCAGAACAGTCGCATGCCACCAAGAGCCTGGGAATAGGGTCAGGAAGAAGCACATGGGGTGGGGAGGTGGGGGCCTCTAGCGCCTGGCCCCCAGGGGTTCTCTCTTCTGAGCTGGCAAGGTCTGTCTTCTGATCTCAGGTGCCCAGCGCCCATGGCGCTGACCCCATCTGGGATGGGCCCTGGGACCACTGTGCGTGTATAGGGCGCCCTCCTGCTGTCTTCTTCCTCTCTGACCTTCTCCAGTTACTTGCCTCCAATTCCCGTTCTCTCTCCAATGGCACCTTCCCTCTGTTGAACTCCTGTGGTTGGAGAAAGGTTAATTGTTCGGCCATTGAGAGCTTTGGTGGAGAGGTGCCCTAGGGATTCAGTGACAAAGGATGTCGGGGGAGGGGGGCGTCAGCAGAGGAGCCTTCCAGGGAGAAGAGCTGTGACCACCGCCACCCGCCTCCTGAAATCAGAGTCAGGCCACTGGGTTCCCAAGGACCTGGGAGAGCTCTTAGCCCCGATACAGTCCGTGAACAACAACCGTATCACCTAGGAACTTGCTAGAAATGCAGATTCTCAGCGCTGTCTTAGACATGCTGAATCAGAAAACCAGCTCAGAAAGATTGGTAACCTGCCCAAAGTCACACAGCTCATAAGAAGCAGGACAAAAGTGCTTGAACAAGTCCTTAGGTGATTCTGGCGCACACGGCTGAGCATCCCGGCTGCAGGTAGGCGTGTGCCTCACACTGCCACCCAGTGGCTGCAGAGCAAACAACAGCCCAGCCTCCAAGTCCGGACAAACTCAGGCTGAGGAGGCAGCGTGCTAATATTATAGGTTAGGAAGCAAGTTCTGGAAAGCACAGGGAATCCACAGGTGTAGCAGGGGACTCACCCAAGTCTAGCCTCATGGACAGTTGTTAAGACTTAGCCTAGAGTCCAGCCCAGAGCCAAACCCAAACTCTGCTGCTAGAAGGCCAAACCCACCTGCCTTTACGTTTTCTGGAGACCAGACATAGCCGGCTGGAGAGGCCTCTGCCATCAGACTGATGACCCCATCAGGGGCAGGCTCCGTTGTCCTCACAGCGTACCAGAAGGAACAGAGGTCCTTCTTCTCTGAGAGAGCACAGAACTCCACCTGGGACCCTGCCAGCTAGGACCCTGAGGCCCCAGGGCTGGCCTGGTGTGGCACTCCCTGGCTATGCCCGGAGCTTGGGGATGTTGGGGGGGGGTCGGCAGGGGGAGGCTGGAGGTAGAAGAGAAAATGTGATGAACCCTCAGGGTGCAGCCGTCTCCTGCCTTTGTGATGGGGAACTGCAGGGATGGGGGTGACATCTGAGCTTAATGAGGAGGAAATGTCCAGAGACAAAGACCACGTGCTCTCTCCCTCATCCCTTGGCCTCAGACGCAGCAGGGGCAGGAGGCTCAGCACCCTGAGGACTGACTCTGAGTTTTCATTTTTATGGAAGGACCTAGTAGCTGTGGGGTTCCCAGGGGATGTGCTCAGCTTGCCTGGTAGGCAGACTCTGGGAGAGGAGGAAGGGCACCAGTGTCCGTAGGCATCCTGCACTGTGTGGGGAAGTCGTGGTCTCATTCAATCCACACACACGGTAAAACTCAGAGAGTTTAACAACCTGACCAAAGTCACACAGCTATGTATGCTCTGTCCACCACTCTCTACTGCCCATTCCCCACGCAGAACTCCTCTGGGCTGGCTGTCATGCCAGGCAATTCTTGAATCCAGAAACCCATGGGATCCAACAGCGACAGAGCATCTCCTTGCGTAGCTGCCCTGCCCTTTGGTCCCAGGCCCCTCGTTGGCTCAGGAGCATCTCTGATAAGGGAGGAGGCTCCAGCCAACTTAGGAACTGGGACATTGGCCTCTGTCCGAGGTGGGGGTGGGGAGCCGCTCCATCCTGGAGCAAGGCTGAGGTCCGGAGGATACCCATCTCTGCCCTCGGGGCTCCTAACCAGGGATGCAGAGCAGGGTCTGCGAGGGGGAGGGCAGGAGAGGGAGCAAAACCACTGCTCAATGTATCCAAAGGAGGGACAGTTGGGGTCCCGGGAGCGGCCCGGCCACCACAAGCCCCAGGCGCAGGTGAGTCCTGAGCCAAGTCTGGATGGTGGCTCCCCAATGCCCTGCTCTCCTGAGTTCACTGGTGAGACCCAGCCACCTCACAGTAAGGGTACCCAAAACCCAGGGGCTGCTCTAAGATAAATGTTCCGCTGCAGACTTGAAGCTACATAGCCGTTGCTAAAATAAACACGAGAAAAGCATGCTAGGATTTATACTTTAAACTTTATTCAATATACAGTTGTTATCAAAGAGCCTAACAGATGAACCTCACACTTTCTCTGGTTGTCTGGCTCAGGAGGATGTGGGTTTGGTTTGTTGGACTTTTTGTCTTGCCAAAAGATTCCAGATACCCCCCAAATTTGGGGGTCACCTGTGTGGCTCACTCTCATCATCATTATTCGAAGCCTAGAGTGTCTACCTCTGTATGCCAGGAACGTCTTTCCTGGCCTCTGTCACTGACGCACATCCTCACAGGGAGGCCCAGGGCATGGAGCAGACTTAGAAAGCGAGCTTCCCTGGGGAAACCGGGGACGGCTACCCCCAGGCGGGTTGGGTGTGGGAGGCCTTCTTTCTTGAGGGTCTCTGTGGACCAATCCAGGCAACTGTCTTGTGGATGCTGGGCGGCAGAAATTTCTTGTCTGGGGCTGGAACTGCCACCAGGCACTCCTGACTCGGGGCTTCTCACTTCCCCTTTCCAAAGGAGGCAGCAGAACCTAGGAGAGAGGCCTTCCCCGGGCAATCTGCAGACTGAGGCCCAAGTGAGGGAGGAGTAAGGCCCTGACTCCATTCTTTCCTAGCTATGCAACTTTTGGCAAGCCTGAGTCTGAGTTTACTCTTCTGCAAAATGGTTGTAATTAGTGAGGCTCCAGAATTTTTTATAGGAGGCACTTAGGGGGCCTTCAGGAAGGAGGTGGCTGTGCTGGGAAATTGTCTACAAGCACATGTACACCATTCTGCTTAGATTACAGGCTTGGGGTGGGAGGGGGAATTGGGGAACTCGAGGCAGGGCTCTGCTGAAGCCCAGCCATCTTTTGGTGCTGCTGTGGTTATAGGATCCAAAGCAGCCTCCGTCACGGGGGTCAGATGAGATCACGTAGATGAACGCCTTTGGGAATTGTTCTCAACAGATGGAGCATATTATTATCCCCTCCTAAAGTAGGACCCTAACTGTTTAGTCGGGAGTCTGGCCAGCATTGCTTGCTAATGGATCAGTGATGTTGCCCGTGGGCCCTTCTGCAGAGGGGCCATCACTGAACACTCCCCCCTGCCCTGGGCGATGCTTCGGTTGGTTATCTGGGGGCTCCTTCCTAACCCAGAGATGTGGTTAGATCTTCCAAGCCCCCAAAGCACTGTTTCAGGAGGAATCTCCCCACTCATCAACAGCCCAGGTAATCCCCCAATGTCTTGCACAACTTGTGCAAGATTTCAGTCCCAGAAGACTCTGCCCCCATCCCCACTTCAGATACCAGTGGCAAGTTCCCTGTACTTCTGACCAACTGGCTATAAATCAGAGGTTACCAAACGGGCGGTAAGAGCCTGCATAGACAAAGGATGGCCACAGCCCAGTTGCTTTGGGAACACGTCAGATGCTTGTGAACACTTCCACAGCCCCATTCTGGGTCCGAGGAGTCAGTTTCTGGGAGCGGGCTTGAACAATCTGTGGGGTTTTTTGTTTGGTTTGGTTTCTTAATCGAAGGCATCCCTGGTTATTGTTGTGAAACTACGTGTGAGTCTTGGATAGGGATGATCATGGGATCTGGTCCGCTCTGCGGGACAGACTTCCTGCCAACCCTTCTATTTCAGGAGAATCTTTCCCATTTCTAGAGAGCTCACCTGTCTGGGGAGGGGGCTGAAGTGACAGGAACATGCAAAACATTCCGGCCACGTGTCCTTTAGGAAGGAAAGTCAGCCCGGACTGTGCAGCAGGAGACTCGAGCTCAGAGGACTGGGGAAGGTCAGGTTTTCGGTGCATTTGGAGTTTTTGCTGAGGACAGAAACTCCTGGCTCTGTGGGAAAAGACAGGGAAGGAGAGGAGGTCTCGAAAGGGGCCCAGGCGGCCGCTCCGGTCAGACCCAGCTGGAGCACCTACTCTGCGGGCAGCCTGCCCGCACCTGCTCCCTGCCTGCCTCACCTCTGCCCACAGACACCACCCTCGCTAATGGGCCACAGCACGAACCAGGCACAGACCCCCCACATGCCTTCTCACTGTTCAAATACCCCATGTCTGTCCTTACCAAGCTACTCTCTCCGAAGAAAGAGGCCTTTGCTTCAAGCCCAGGAGTTCTCCCTGTTGGAAGTGGTGGGTTCCCTGCCCAGTTCCAGAGGTAGGGCC
The DNA here is from genome assembly GCF_011800145.1 of Mirounga leonina. Classification (NCBI taxonomy): domain Eukaryota; kingdom Metazoa; phylum Chordata; class Mammalia; order Carnivora; family Phocidae; genus Mirounga; species Mirounga leonina. The sequence goes on along the minus strand of NW_023270389.1, from coordinate 37,679,939 downwards.
TCTTCTCTCCTTTGCTGCTTTTCCTCCAGACCAGGTAAGGGTGTCGCTTGCTTTCCCGGCTTCGTGGCAGTCAGGGGCTGTGGGGATGTGGTGTCTGCCGTCTTCACCGGGGAGGAAACTGCTTTCCTAGAAGCCAGTTCTTCTAACCCCGTTGGCCCTGCTCCCACCTGTAACCCACCCTGTCTCCTGAAGCGGTCCAAAGGAAAGGGGAGGGGAGGAGGATACAGGGCTGACGGGGAAGAGTGACAGCTGGCACTGGCCAGGGCTCAGCCTGGCCCTCCCTGGACTCTGTGGGGGCGGGAGTTTGCTTCTGCACAGAAGTGGAACCCGGCTGGCTGTGGTCCCCGCAGGCTGGAGACAGGCCAGCAGCACCACCTGCCTTCCTTCCCTCCACAGTCCCAGACGCACCTGCTGGGCTCAGAACCGTCTGCGTGTCTGAGAAACCAGATCCCTACCTTGTTCCTCTTCACTGGGGACACACAAAAGCCTCCCATCTGGACAGTGAAAAGAACAGCCAGGTCATGTTTCCAATCAAGCCCGAGGAAGCATTTTGGGGGCAGCTAAGGGGAGCCTCTGGGGGAGGGGCGCTGAGCCCAGGTAGACCCACCTGACGAGGCCATGTGTGTGTTCAGCCCATCTGGGGAGGCAAGGCCAGCTGGCAACCGCTGGAAAGCTGTTCTCGAGGCTCGAGGTGTGGTCCTCGGATCAGCCTCTCGTCACCTGGGGCCTTATCAGGAATATGTATTCTTGGGCCTCACCTCAGACCTGCCGAATCAGAACCTCTGGGCTCGGGGCTTGGCACTTTATGTGTTAATAAGCGGTCCAGGTGATTCTGAGGACACTCGAGTTGGAGAGCCTTTGGTTAAAGTAGGCCATGCTAGTGAGCCTGGAGCCCTGGGCTGGGAGGCAGGGCCAAGGGGACTGTGTGTGACGCCCGGGGACTCCAGTCACAACAGCCTCAGCCGTCTTGCTTTTGCGTCAGCAGGGACGGGGGCTGGAGAAAGCACGCGGCCGAGCTGCAGGCTGCCTATGGCAGGAAGCGAGGGCTCCCCCCCTCCAGCGCGGTGGCACCGGGACAGGCCTGGGGCAGCATGGCTGGAGGGCACACCGGGGCCACGGGACGGGCTCACAGATTCCACGGGGGCGCAGTCTCCGGCCAAAACACCCTGACTTTCCCCATCTTGCACAAGTTGTGCAAGACAGTTAAGCTGAGTCAGCCTCCACCAACCTTGCCGGAACAGGCTTGCCTCGGCGGTCCCGAGGGCTCGGTTCCAGGCCACCAGGGTCCTCGACTGGCACAGTAAAGTGAGTCCAGTGAATGTTTCGGTTTCCCAGTGCCTCTGAAAGTGATGTTTTCACGGTACTGTGGTCTTGTACGTGTGCAGCACCATTATGCCTAAAAAACAGACATAGCTTAATTAAAACATACTTTATTGCTAAAAAACCGCTAACCATCATTTGAGCTTTTAGTGAGTCCGAATCTTTTTGCTAATGGAGGGTCTGGCCTTGATGCTGGCTGATCGGGGGGCGAGGGTTAGGGTGAAGGCTGGGGTGGCTGTGGCAATTTCCTTTTTTTTTTTTTTAAAGATTTTATTTATTTATTTGAGAGAGAGACTGAGAGAGAGAGAGCATGAGAGGGGGGAGGGTCGGGAGGGTCAGAGGGAGAAGCAGACTCCCTGCCGAGCAGGGAGCCTGATGCGGGACTCGATCCCAGGACTCCAGGATCATGACCTGAGCCGAAGGCAGTCGTCCAACCAACTGAGCCACCCAGGCGCCCCTGTGGCAATTTCTTAAAATGAGACAACAGCGCAGACTCTAAACCCTTTGTGGTCACTTCAGCAATCTCCACAGCATCTTCATCTGCAGAGTCCATCTCGAGAAGCCACTCTCTGTCCTCATCCTTAAGAAGCAAAGCCTCATCCTCTCAAGTTTCGTCATGAGATTGCAGCAACTCACAGGTAATAATAATGAAAATGTTTGCAATATTGCGAGGATTACCAGAATGTGACACAGAGTCACGAAGTGAGCCAGTGCTGCTGGGAAAATGGCACCAAGAGACCTGCTCTTGGAGCAGGGCTGCCACGAGCCTTCAGTTTGTAAAAAATGCAACATCTGCGAAGCTCAATAAAATAGGATATGCCTGTATTTGCCTCGAAAGTGCCAGTAAACGTGTGAGAGTTGTCAATGGCTAATGTTCACCACGGCTCCCTGCTATGTAGCCCAGACAGTGGGAGTGTGAGGACACACTCACTTGTTTAACCTGTGTGTGCATGTGCGTGTGTGTGTGTGTGTGTGTGTTAGGGGGCAAGTGATTCCTACTGGTTTGGAGATATGGCTAAAATGAACTGGCACATCCCTGTCCCCCCTCCCCCAAACATGCCCACACATCCCCTCAGCAAGCCAGTGAAATTGCGGCCATGAGTCCAGAGCAGTTCATGAAATGACCAATAGAGGGAGTGCCGGTCCCATTTTTGGAGTGGAAAGGGGTCTCCCAGCCCCGGGCCAGGCAAAGGGCCAGCAGCTAGGTTTTCAGTGCTAATGAGGAAAAGCCCCAGATGTACTGGTAGGTTAGAGGCACAAGCCTAAAGCAGAATGATTTCAGGGACACAAAAAGGTGCAAAGCCTCACATAATCCTACTGGACAATTGAGGCTGTCTGAGCTTTCCTTTTAGCCTAGACCAATTTAAAATACAAATACAGGGGCGCCTGGGTGGCTCAAGCATCTGACTTCAGCTCAGGTCATAATCTCAGGGTCCTGGGATGGAGCCCCGTGTCCGGCTCCCCGCTCAGTGGGGAGTCAGCTTGAGGATTCTGTCTCTCCCTCTCCCTCTACTCCTCCACCTGCTCGTGCTCTTTCTCTTGTATAAATAAATAACATCTTCAAAAAATAAAATACAAATACAATCCAGGATTACACGTCAGGATTTCACGTCTCAGTGAGATGAAGGGAGCTAAGAGAAGGTTTTGCTAAACTAGGAGGTGAGGGCGGCCCAAGAGGCATAAGGGGCGTAAAACAATGAAGTTGGGGCTCCCCAAGTATCAGGAGCCTCCTCTGTTCAAAACAAGAGAAAAGCCTTGTCTGATTCCGAGGGTGAGAGGCTGCATGTTGGTGTCCCCCCAGGAGGGGGCGCCGCTTCCCTAGAGTTCCCTTTTTATTTGCTCATGTAAGGTCTCTGAGCAAGTGCTGTGGACTCTGATGGTTTGTTTTCTTGTCTTAGAGCATTTTGAGAGGACACTGTTTTGTATTTCCAGCTCCTACCAGAAACCCTGACACAATTGTACGTGCTCTATACACATCAAATAGGTAAATGAATGAATGTCCGTGAGCAGAGAAACATTAAAGTACGGTATATCAGCCTGATGGGGATATTATGCAGTTATTTTAAATAGTGGTTATTTGTTGTTTTGTCTTGTTTTGTTTTACTTACTTTTAAAAGGATTTTATATATTTATTTTTGCGAGAGAGAGAGAGACAGAGAGATTGAACGCACAAGTGGGGGTGGGGGGAGGGCATAGGGAGAAGCAGACTCGCCGTTGAGCAAGGAGCCTGATGCAGGACTTGATCCCAGGACCCTGAGATCATGACCTGAGCCGAAGGCAGATGCTTAAATGACTGAGCCACCCAGGCACCCTGTTTTGTTTTAAATAATGGTTATTTGAAAGGTACTAAGAGAGTAGATCTTAGAAGTTCTCATTACAAAAAAAAAAACAAAATGTGTAACTCTGTGAGGGGCTGGATGTTAACTAACCTTACTGTGGCAATCATTTCACAATATACATATATATCAACTCTTTATGTTGTTCACCTTAAACTACTACAATGTTCTCTGTCAATTATATTTCAATAAAACTGGAAAAAATAAAATAATGGTTATCAAGGCCATGTAGCAACATGGAAAATGCCTAGGATATTGTGTTAAATACACAAGTTGCTTTCTACCTGTGTGAGATTCTGCGCGCATGTGAATGAAAGGGAAATAAGGAGAAATAGTTGCATATGGGTGGAGGACTAATGGGTAGCTTCCTTCTTAACTTGTTTAATCTCCTTTGTTGTGGGTCGTGCAAATAACACAGAAACCGCTTTTTCCTGAGCGTCTCAGTTTCATTCTTTGGTGCCCAAGTACCTTGACTTCCACCCCATCTGTCCAGATCTCACCATCTCTTTAGAATTCAGTTTTATTTCATTTTCTTTGCACCAAGCCCAGTGTTGCACCCACACGCACATGGAAGTGGCTAAGTACTTTGGATATCAATGATTTTAAAGGCAGCTGCTATAAATCCTGTCAAGTTCAAACACTTAAACACATGTTCTCCCAAATCAGTCAACTGCCTCTCAAGTGTTATCAGCAGTCAGTCCCTACCTTTACTGTTTCTCACAATGGGAATAACAACGCGTCTGATTTGTTAAGGATCTATTGTGTGCCTTCTAGTTAAATTTCATCCTCACCGCAAACCTGCAAATTAGGAAATATTATTCTAGTTAGTAAGAGAAGAAACAGAATTTCATTTTAAATTCCTTTCCCAAGATCATAGTCATGTTTCACACAGAAGACTTTAGGTTCCCAGAGGACATGTTTTTACCCTACACACCATGTGGGATGCTTTCCAAGGGCCTACAATGCAAAGAAATAATGCATATCAATAACAGAATCTAGCCATACAAGGAAACCAAACTGTCCTATGAATAATAGTACCAAGTACTGCATAGGTTTCCAGGTAAGGAATCTATGCCCATGCGTCACCCCTCCAGGGACATGTTCTAATACTAATCTGATTGTGTGTTGGGAACCTCTGTCCTTGCATAAATCCTGCCCTGGCCAGAATGATCCAGAGCTTATCAGTCTTTGTTTTGGGTCAGGTTAAATTTTGAAGGATTCAGGCTTTTCACTGAAAAAGAAATCACTGCCACTCTTATTTCAGCCTCACTTTTATGCATGATGAGGCTTTATGAAAATTTAATCTATCAGCTAATCTCAGGGGTTAGGGGCCATTTCAGTCCCTGGAGGAATCAGACATGTCTCTGAGAAATAGAGGTGCTCAGGCAGCCTTTATTAATCAAGACCTGGAGGCTCCAGCCAGAAATCAAGTTTCTACTGGCTTCTAACAGTTTGTTCTCTTTACAATGACCATTTCATCATGGGCTTAAAGTAACAAATGAAAGGGGAATTGCAAATGAATACATCAAACAAAATTAGACAGAGGCCTAATACAACATTTGTCTAAGTGGAAAACGAAGCTCACCATCTTAATGAGTCTTCCCCCTTCCCCCCCCACCCCCCACCAATATCATTCTCCTCCTTCCTCAAGGCTTAGGGTCTCCGGATCACATCCCCACCTCCCTTCTATTCAGACCTGCTCAAGGATATCTCTAGACCCTAGTTCAGATTTCAGACAAGGTATTCCCTCTTGGTGGTCAGTGTGCTTTGAAACCTTGCCTCTCTTTGGGGGCCCAAAGGTGTTTTATCTCCTGTGAGGTGTCATAAATGCATTTTCCAGGCACAGGATCCCGTCAAGAACCCTGAAGTCATTTCAGGGCAGGTTATCACCTACACGGATGGCTAGCTCCCCTCGCAGGGAGGGAGGGCCAGTGTGGTAAAGGCAGGGGTCTCCATCCGAGAACCCGAGACTGGCCGGCGGGTTACAGGAGAAACAACGGGCTTCAGAAATGGGTTATTTACCTCGAGAGCTTTGCCTGCTGTGGAAAATAAGAATGACTGTAATTCTAGTGAAAGGTCTTAGGTTTTTTTTTTTTTTTTTTAAGATTTTTTATTCATTTATTTGACACAGAGAGCCAGAGGGAGAGAGACAGAGAGCAAGCACAAGCAGGGGGAATGGCAGGCAGAGGGAGAGGGAGGCTCCCCGCTGAGCAAGGAGCCCAATGCGGGGCTCGATCCCAGGACCCTGGGATCATGACCTGAGCTGAAGGCAGCCGCTTAACGACTGAGCCACCCAGGTGCCCCAGGTCTTAGATTTTAAAGCCCCTGTTTATTATAGGGTGATGGTAACAGATACAATGCTATATAGTCGGCTTTTTTTTTTTTAAAGATTTTTATTTATTAATTTGACAGAGAGAGAGCACAAGCAGGGGGTGTGGCAGAGGGAGGGGGAGAAGCAGGCTCCCTGCAGAGCAGGGAGCCCAATGCAGGACTCGATCCCAGGACCCCGGGACCATGGCTGGAGCCAAAGGCAGACAGTTAACGAACTGAGCCATCCAGGTGTCCCTATAGTTGTTTTATTTCAGTTTCATGACCTTGGCCTTAACTTTTAGCTACCTATAAAGCTAAATAAAACTGGAAACTTCATCTTGAAATATCACACCGATTATAATTTATGAAAAGAGGTACTGGTAACATTTTTATGGCTTCAGGTAGCATCTTTGTTTGCACCTGCCTGCTCTCTTTTCTTTGGCTTCATTAACAAAACTACCCGGGGTTTTGCCTTTCTTTCCCCACAGGCTCTGTTGTGTCTCCAATGACTCTTCTTCCATCTCGGCTCCTCTTTAGAGGCCCTTGAACTTTGACCCTGCTCTCCAGTCCACTCTTCCTGGTTTCTCATGCTGTCGATCCCTGTTCTGCGCTGATGACAGCCAATCTCTTTTCCAGAAGAGTGGTTCTCAGAGTGTGGTCGGTGGAACCTTGGGAGTCCCCAAGACCCATGTCAAACTTTTTTGTAATCCTAGAAAGAAGTGATTTGCCTTTTTCACTGCACTGACGTTTGCTCTGACGATGCAGAGGCAGGGATGGAAGAAAGCGCTTGCACCCTCGCACTGAATCAAGGCCCAGGCACCGAGCTGCTCTGGCGGCCACTGGGTTCTTCCCCGCCATTCAGCGGCAGCGAAAAAAAGAAAGTCAGAGCCACTGAAGAATATCCTTGATGAAAAAAGTAAAAGCGATTGAATGCTGGTCCTTGGGCACATGACTTTTAAATATTGTGTGATGAAATGGCAAGGATGCATGACACACTTCTGCATACGCCCAAGTATGAGGCTCGTTTCGAGGAAAAGCACTGGTACATTTATTTGCGATGCAAGCTGAACGAGAGGTTTGTTTTCAAAGAACATCATTTTTACTTGAAAGGATGGTTGACAGATAAATTGTGGTTATTCAGATGGGTGTTTGGCAGGTATTTTTTCAAAAAGCAATGAAGCGAGTCCCTCACTTCGAGAAAATAACTGACAGATTTTTTTTTTCCCACCCCAATGGCAAGAATCAAGTTTCCAAACTAAAATTAGCATTCTAGAAACCCTGCGTCTGCCAAAACAAGGCTTAAGAGATTTGTATGAGCTTGACGGCTTCCCAGCACTGAGACTTTCTGATGAGATCAGAGGTATTAACAAATGTGATTTATCTGGCATCATATGATGAGATTTATCAAAGTTGGAAGAGCTGCATAACTCAGTGAAAGAATACTTTGCAAACGCCAAAACATAATATTACAACCACGCATGGTTAAAGACCTATTGGAAGGACAAGACAGACCATTAAATTTTGATGTTAACCAAGTAGGAAAGGTTTATTGATATGGTTCCAGAGTCCACATAGCAACTAATCTTTAAGATACTACCAGTTCCAGGGGTGCCTGGGTGGCTCAGATGGTTAAACGTCTGCCTTCGGCTCATGTCGTGATCCCAGGGTCCTGGAATCGAGCCCTGCATCAGGCTCCCTGCTTAGCGGGGAGCCTGCTTCTCCCTCTCCCTCTACTGTTCCCCCCACTTGTGCCCTCTTGCTCTGTCAAATAAATAAAATCTTTAAAAAAAAAAAAGATACTACCCTTTCCAACTTGCTATTGTATTAAAGACTACCCACAATTCTCTGAAAAGGCCACTAAAATACTTCTTTTCCAACTGCACATGTGTGCAAAGCTTTTCTTCAAACATGTCAAAATAGCCTATCCCTACAGACTGAATGTAGGATCTGGTAGGAGAATCCGGGGCCTTCTATGAAGCCAGATGTGGAAGATTTTTTGCCCTCTTTAAACGTTAAAAGGTGTCATTGTTCTCACTACATTTATTTTGGAAAATAATTATTTTTCATAAAATGTAATTTATTAAGAGGTAATGAGGTTATTTTTAAATGAATAAAAGTTTTGTTTTAGTTTCTAGTATGATTAATATTAACAGCCATAACTCAGAAAAACAGAAGTTCTTTGGGTTCCTCAATGATTCTTTTTTTTTTTAAGATTTTATTTATGGGTGGCGTGGGGGGGAGAGAGAGAGAGAGAGCACAATCAGGGGGAACGGCAGGCAGAGGGAGAAGCAGGCTCCCCACTGAGCAGGGAGCCCCATGCGGGACTCGATCCCAGGACCCTGGAATCATGACCTGAGCTGAGGGCAGATGCTTAACCAAATGAGCCACCCAAGCATCCCAGGTTCTTCAGTGATTCCTAAGTGTAAAAGAATTCTGAGACCAAAACCTTTGGGATTCACCGCCCTAATCTCTCATCCAGCCTCCAGTCTCAATGACAATTTCCTTAATCGTGACCAACCAGTTTATTTGCATACAGGACTGACTTCAGGAGGATGTGGAGTGGGCAGCCCCCTGCCAGGTCTGATTTGAATAATATGGTTACCACTCCCTTCCTCCCTAAATATCTTCTCTATTGGCTGCTCTCCGGGACCTCAAATTTTCCTCAGTGATATCCTTTTGATGTAAGTCACTTGAACTTCTCTCTTCAAATCCAAATACTTTTAAGTGGTAATATGGTGCTAGTTACCAATCATTAATGCATAAAAATAGTAGCCAAAACTTTTGAGTGCTGGCTATGTCTTTATGTATTTCTGCTACATGTTCTTTATGTATAATCTCACTGAAGCTTATAAAGAATGAGCGTTCATCATACCCGATTTTTCAATGAAGAAAGTTATAGTTTGGTTTTATGATATTAATCAGCAAGGCGTTGAGGAAAAAATGACATCTGCTGTGGGGTATCAGGTCCCATACAGGTACATGCTACCAGGAGAAAAAGGGAAAGTCTGCAGCTTAGATGTAGCCATCCCCAGATGGCTCATGCTAGGCACCTATCTGCCCAAGGAGGAGTTAGGCACAAAGGAGAGGAGATTAAGCCCTTGCTACTTTGCTGTTTTCGTCCTGACCCTGGGGGCCTTCGTTTCCTTGTGCTCCACAAAACTCCCTCCTTGGCCCACTCTGAAATCTTACAGTCCCTTTCCACTCCCTATGTGTACCTAAGCATCAGAACTTAAAAAAAAAAGCCCATACAAAATGAACATTAAAAAAATAAATTTATTTCAGGTCTGAAACACTGAAGGACAAGCATACCGACCAATAGTACAAAAAGCAAAAATTAGAACATGAAAGATGACTTAATACAGACAGGCATTCTTCTGGCAATGCTCTGAGTTTATACACAAACATATTTTTAAAGACATTGCTCCAACATTCACAAAAGCTAGTGTTTGTTTGTTTTGCCACATTTATAAATGCAACAGCTTTTGAAAGCATCCAATTTCTTTCTAAAAGCACTTCATTAAAACTTACACAAGTGTTGGTTACCCAACTCCATTTTCCAAAGATAAGACAGAATTATATGACATTCTTGTTTGACATGTTACAACTTTAACTCAAAATATAGAAAAAATTATCAATCCATTTTGTGTTTTGGAACATAATATTTCATCCTTTTTCTAATCAACAAAGACACACATCACATACGCATACGCTGCTTTTCAGAAACAAAGTAGCCCAACTTTTATCTGTAATTTTTTTCAAAAGCTCAGGAACTCAGTAAGTATGTGATTATTTTAAACAATTGATAGTTCACAAATAAAAATAATTATTTAGGAGGGATCTTAGAATATATTTTTGGCCATAAAACCTGTCAGTATCTAAGGAAGTTAATGATTCAGCATATTCTGCCTGCACTATCACCAACTGAATGAAAAAGCAAAAACAGATGTTAAAGTCCCCATATCCACCAAGTATCCATCACAGCTGTTGATTCAATTCTCCAGGGGATTCTTCTCTAGCTAGAATTAAGTTCCTGTGGTTCAGTGATTTGGTCTAGCCCATGACAGACGGCATTTAAGATTCAAAAAAGATCTCTGAGATCAAAGTGAACACATTCATTATATGGATGCCAGCGAGTGACAGCTAAAAATAGATCCAGGTCACTGACCCAGAGCTCCTGATTCCCAGCTACGTTCTTCTGGTGACACATTCTCCAGGGTAAGATTCTATATAATTTACTGTCGTTTGATTACAGAGAATGTTATCATTTCAATATAAAGCAATGCATATAATATGCCCAAATCAGAATTGCTAATTCACTTCAAGAGTATTCAAGGGTATATCTGACTTTTTTTTTTTTTGGTTGATGTGGACATAATGTAAATATCATGGCTGCTTAGATGTCATTATTGTAAAGATATTTCCCTATCAGCTTACCGACAGGACAGAAACAACATTTAAATTCTCATTGTAAACAAAATGAAGTGGTAGGCACTGTAGAAACACATTTGGTCCTATTTTCCTTACCCTGAGCATGTAACAAAGCAGACTTTTTTCCAACAGCGTGGAGACTCTGTACACTCTGGTGAAGAAAAGAATACACTCCCCCCAACACGCCGAGGGAGCACGTACCCGGGCACAGTATTCCTCGAAGGAGAACGATCATACGCATGGTAGTGCAGAATGAAGACAGCATTTCCAGAGGTCTCCACTAAATGAGACCTCTGGGCTTCGGTACCACAGATTTATCTCCACAGCCTTCAAGCCAAAGTATTAGGCGTGATGCAAGAAATCACGAAAAAGCCAACAGACATGTAGGATGGCCTTTTCTTGCTAGAAAGTTATACACAGGCATATCTTGTTTTACTGTGATTTCATTTACTGCTGTTCACAGATACTGTGTTTTGTTTTTTGTTTTTAAACAAATTGGAGGTTTTGTGGCAACCCTGCATCAAACAAGTCCATTGGTGACATTTTTCCAAAAGTATCTGCTTGCTTGTGTCTCCGTGTCACATTTTGGTAATTCTTGCAGTATTTCAAACTTTGTCATTATTATTCTATTTAGCAGGTAATCTGTGATCAGCAGTTATGACTTGCTGAGAGCTCAGATGATGGTTAGCACTTTTTAGCAAGAGGTCTTTTTTCCTTTAAGGTGTGTACATTGTTCTTTCAGTCTACTGCACACTTAACAGACTACGGAATAGTGTAAACATGACTTTTATGTGGACTGGGAAACCAAAGAATTCATTCGAATCACTTTATGGTGATACTTGCATTATTCTGAATGGTCGGGAGCTGACCCCGCAATATCTCCAAGGCATGCTTGCATTGAAAAAAAGAGAGTAAACAAGGCAGTGGGTACAAAATCATTCTATTCCAAGTTGGAGTGAAAAAAAAAACAGTTTTAGCATTTAGGCCATGGTAGGAAGGCAGTGCAGAGAACTCAGGTAATGAGCCTGTGTCTGGGCTCCTTAGCTTAATTAGAACACGAGTCTAAGACCAAAGTCGTGGGTTCAACGTGTACACAGAATAGTTTTGATGGTCATCGAGAGTACATGTTACAAAGCACTGTTTAACAAGAATAGAAGAAGCCAGAAAAATCTTAAGAGGTTCCGTGGAAGTCTCATCCCAGTGCTGTCCTTTGAGGGCTTAGAAGTGCCATGTTGGTACTCCCACTGAGGCCGACTGGACAGTTGGTCAGAATAATGGAAAGGGAGCCAATTAGGGATATATTGCACACTTGGTTCTAAATGGTATATACTCCTCTGTAACCTAAGGGGATTAGACCTCCACATTATTATTTTAGAAAGCCTCTGACCGTCTATTTTCCATAGAAAAGAAAACACTTCTGGAAAATACACGTCAAGAAGCTTACTTTTGATCAGCAGTAGGGGATTAACAATGGGATGCTCAGTAGATAAATGGTAGTGTTAATAGGATGTGAGCCGAAGTCTCTTAAGCAAAATCTTGCTTACGTTAACAATGAAGCAAGATAGTAACCATAGTCAGAGGTCACATAATAATTTTCAATTAAGTATCCATCTCCTGTCCATGTATAAACCAAGCCTTACTGCTCAACTATCACATGATGTTAACTTCTTCTTTCACCTCAAATTGCCGATTCTGACTGCTTGGACATCATCATAGTTTTGGATTCTTGCTCTATGGGACTATCTTCAACTGGTACCTACAAAAAGAATCAGGAGATAAAAAAAACCTTACAGCATCTGGCATATGCCATTATGACAGATCAACAGTTGGCTCGGGAATACAAAATAGCTGACTAGACAGATTGATTTCACACATTGCTCAATAGTATAATCATAAAAATGCTCATTACTTACAGCTTTAATATCACCGTTCACAATTCCTATGTTTATATTGTGTCTTTTGAGATCAGATTTGATTAATGCTGAAACAGAGAAACATCAGTGGAGTTACCAAAGAGTATATATGAATATATTTTTCTCTAAGCAGTACAAAGTCTTTTTTGATGTTGTCACATTTAGCACACTGTAGTACCATCATATTCAATAGCATCCTCATAGCATGAAAAAATGCTAGGGATGCCTGGGTGGCTCAGTCGGTTAAGCGTCTGCCTTCAGCTCAGGTCAGGATCCCGGGGTCCTGGGATCGAGTCCCACATTGGGCTCCTTGCTCATCAAGGAGTCTGCTTCTCCCTATGCCTGTTCTGCCTGCCACTCCCCCTGCTTGTGCTCTCTCTCTCCCTGACAGAGATAAACAAAATATAATAAATAAATAAATAAATAAATAAAATCTTAAAAAAAAAAAAGAAAAAGAAAAAAATGCTAGTGCTTCCCTAAGCCACTAACTTAATTAGCAATTCATTCATTAGTGAACAAATACAGGATGCTAGGAACCAAAGATACAAAGATGAGAAGCACAATTCTTTCCCTAGAGCACCCTCCAATCTAAGGAAATATTGACATGCAAACGATTATAATACTGCAGGGTCATTGCAACCCTGTAGGTTATTTTTTATTTATTTATTTATTTAATTTTTTTTAAAGATTTTATTTATTTATTTCAGAGAGAGAGAGAGAGAGAGAAAGAGCACAAGAGGGGGGAGCGGGAGAGGGAGAAGGAGACGTCCTGTGGAGCAGGGAGCCCGATGCGGGACTCAATCCCGGGACTCTAGGATCATGACCTGAGCCGAAGGCAGTCGCTTAACCAACTGAGCCACCCAGGCGCCCAACCCCGTAGGTTATGTAGAAGGTGTAGTGGGAGCCTGGGGGGGAAAAATGCCTCTGTCAGTCCAGACACAATCACGGAAGGTTTGCCAGAGGAGACACATTTGAATCGAAACTTGGAAAATGAGTAGGAACTTGTCAAGCGATAAGAAGAGAGAGGAAGGCATTCTGGGCAGGCGGGAAATGGTATATGCAAAGAATGTGAGACAGGAGTAGAAGAGCCAAGAATGTGGCACCGGAGGTATCTGGGATCACTGGAGCATCAAGTACAAGGGGAGGAGGCAGCATATGTGGCTTGGTTGGTAGGTACATTGTATAAAAAGAGTTTACACTGCCATCTGAATAGGGAAAAGGAATGCAGAAAGAAATCAGCCAAGGGAGCTAACAGGAGAAGCAACGTGGGTGCAGAAACACTGCTGGACATTAAGCTTTGCTTCTAAATCCATTTTTACATTCATGCGCCCAGACAAACATAAATAAAAGCCCTTTTCTGTGCTCTTTCTCTGGCGGTCGGGCAGGTTGGGTTCTACTCTCGTTCCTGCCTGTGTCTATTCTGATTATCCCTAACAAGGGTAAGAACTGGCTAATCATTCCATGTGCTATTTCCATGACCACACACTATCATAATTGCTGACGTGATTAGGCACGTTCTAGGTGCCAGACACATGCTGGGAGCTTTTTGTGAACCACCTCAGTTAATCCGTGTAGCAGCCCTGTAGGGCAGACTTTTTGATACCTTGTTATATGAGTGAAAAAAGGAGGATTTGAGAGGTGAAGTAACTTGGCTAAAGTCACACAGCCAGTGAGAAGCAGGTCTGTCCACTCCAGAGTCTTTACCGACTCTTAATACAATGGCTTTGTTTTCTCTGCATAGTGACAGCAGTATTGAAGTTAAAATCTGAAAAATGAATGAATAGATTCATATCCTTGGAAAAAGACAAGTAATATCCTGCGTTTTATCTCTTTTTTCCCCTTGAATTCTGCCAAGCCATTGAGAATCACCAGACATGAAAATTAAATATAAAGACAATATGACATAAGTAATTTTGCCAGGAAAATACCCTAACTTACCTGTTAAAATGATGCCTAGAAACATCCAAATACAGAGGAAAACATTCCCTGCCCTAGGACCATAGGCTGACGTGAGCTTTCCTTGAGCCAATGTGAACAAAATTCCAAATATCTAAAACAAGAGAAATAATTGTTAAATTTGCTTCTTTGAAATCAGTGCAATGTTTTCCCCAGAACTTTTCCTAACTATTTCACTCATATGATTTAGCTTCTAGAAACATTGCAAGGTAGAATTTGTCAAACAAGAACAATTTTTAAACTTGTTACCCGCTAGAACAGTCAGCAAACTAGTCATCTCAGATTTGAGAGACGTCAGAGGTTTACCTGTGCTGAGGCATTAAGAAGACCAGAGGAAGTACCTTCAGATTCTGGGTAAGTGATTTCAACAGCAAATTCAAAACCCAATGGGAGGTAACCGGTCATGAAGAAACTAGGAAAATAAATCCAGAATTATAGATACAATGAACTGAGGGACAATATCACATACTGAGGCAATCATTCTACTTCTCAGGACTATTCTAGTGATCAGATAACAGAGTATTCTGAACTTAACGTAAGGCCCTATTATTATTCACCAATCAGCCCAAGGACAGAAGAACTGAGAAGTAAAGCAGTTTCTAAGGTTTTCTTTTTCTGAGAAAAATTTACCTCTAGTTTGCGAAGTCAGTTGTTTTTCTAGCTAAATAAAGTTACCTGGACTAAGGAAGGCTTATCCATTTTTCACTTATCACATATATCAAAAAAAAAACCAATTTTAAACTACTTCTTTTTAATTTCTAAAGAATTACGCATTTACGTGCACAGGATAGATTCTTTAAAGTTTAAAATATTACAGGACATTTGAATGAACTAAAAATGTACAACCACAGTAGTAATACTTCAGAATTGTAACAGCGTACTATCCATTCCTCCTACACACCCGATGCTTACCCGAGTACCCCTCCAGTAACGAACACGACGGCAATGTGTCCAAGGTCCAACGTGACAGTAAATACAACCATTCCCAAAAAAGACAAAATGTAAACTATCAGAGTAGTCTGTCTAAAACAAAAACAAAATTGTTAGTATTTTGCCTGATTTTCCTAGGTATATAAAAATCACGTCGCTAACCATTGGTCTGTCCATATGGTAATAAATGCCTTGGTTTCCAAGATTGGGTTTCTCTTGTATGGAAAATGTTTCCACCAAAGCATGGGCTTTAAAGCTTACATTTAAGCTTCAAAGCAGCAACCGACAAAACTCACACCCTATCCAATGTTCAGACAAGAAGGAATATTCATATGGATCAAATCGTTTCTGTTCCACCAAGTGGGATAGTTCCCTCACTGTATCTCAAGACTGAGTTCAAGTTCTACCTCTTCCAAAATGCCTTTCCTAACCACTGCAGCTTACAACATTGTCTCTTCCTCCAAATTCCCTTATCATCTCAGAATCTAAATAACTGTCACATGACAGACATCTCTTGGGCGTATGACATCTATTTTAGTCTGTTATATTATTATTTCTCATATATGAATGCTTTATTTTCCCCACTTAGACCACAAATGTCTCAAGGACAGGGACCCTATGTTGCTTGTCACAATCCCTAGCTGAACTATGGCCACAACACAGGTTTGGTGAATGAATGGCAATTACTCTGAGAATAAAATCAGGACAACAAAGAAGGCATTCCTACGCCTATCAAGTTTTCTAATTCTAAAGTGGATCAAAGGCTAGTAATAACTTTAATCCTTTACATATGTTCCCTTTATCTACAGATTGAATGGGTTTCACTGTAAGCTACCATTTCACAATAATGAAACCACAGCAAGTGTTGTATTAAATTATAGGAGAGCTATCTTGGAGAATTTCAACATGAGAGGTCTTTGGAAGGGCTAACATAATGATATCAAACATATCTTGGGCCCTGACAGGTACACAGGATACATAGGTGACAGTTCCATATTTCATTCATTCATTCATTTTATTTCATTCCATTCACTTATTCATAGTTCCATTCATTCATTTCTCCCAAGGAGATAGGACGATTCTGCCTGTTAAAAAATGTAGCTATTCTTGGCTTAGAGGCCCAAGATGGCAGCCTAGGAAGACCTTGAATGCATGTCCTCCCACAGACACATAGAATCTACACAGAAAGCAATTCCTCCTGAAGAAGAACTGAAGACTGACTGAACAGCTCCTGCATGATAAAGGGTAGAGGGACCACACAGAGAACAGCAGGAGAGACAGAGACAGGGTGACAGTAGGAACCCCACCATAGACCCAGTGACCTGCAGTCGGGAGAGATATCACTGGGCTGTGCCGTGCAGATTCACCTGCCCTGGGGGCACAGCTAAAAACAAAAACAAAACAACAGTGGTTTAAGGGGCAACTAGACTATGAGTGAAGGAAATCCATTTACTAGCCCTAGAGTGTTTGCCGAACAGTGGGGAAATTGCTGGGACTCACTTTGGAGTTGGAGATCCCGGTAACAGCCACTGTTTACATTGCTCTTCCCCCTTGAGAGACGGGAACAGAGTCCACTAGCCCACACTAGCTCCATCTGTCCTGCAAGGGGAGCCCTCCCAGACTGCATCTGCTCCAGGTCAAGGTACAGAGCACCCCCACCAGCACTCACTCTAGCTCCAGCCACCCTGCACGGCAGCCAGGGCACAGAGTGCCTACGAATGCCCCAGGGCCCCCCGGCTCACGCCTGCTCTAGGTACAGCTATTCTGCCAATGTGGACCTGGCATGAAGCCCCTGGGACCACCTGGCCCAAATGTGCTCCAGTCAGCCCTCCCACCAGGGTGGCCTCCGGCATGGAGCACCCCACGACCTCTGGCCTGGACCAAATCCAGCTCCAGCTGATGAGCCTAAGTAGCCAGGCACAGAGTCTACACGGGGGACGTTCCTACATAAGGCCACTCCTTCAAGACCGGAAGCGATACAAACCTCCAGTTATAAAATAAATAAGTCATGGGGATGAAAAGCACAGCATAGGGAATATAGTCAATAATATTATAATCCCTTTGTATGGTGACAGACGGCAGCTACACTTACTGTGGGGGGCACTGAGTAATGAAAATAATCATTCCCCTATGTTTCTTGCAGCATTATTTATGATAGCCAAACTATGGAAGCAGCCCAGGTGTCCACCGATAATGAATGGATAAAGAAGATGTGGTGTATAAATATAAAATGGAATATTATTCAGCCATAAAAATGAAATCGTGCCATTTGCAACACTAGGGATGGATCTAGAGAAGAGATCTAGCTATACGAAATAAGTCAGTCAGAGAAAGACAAATACCATGATTTCACTCATATGTGGACTTTAAGAAACAAAACAAACAAACAAAGGAAAAAAAGAGAGAAAATATCAAGAAACAGACTCTTCACTATAGAGAACAAACTGATGGTTACCAGGGGGAGGTGGGTGGGGGGATGGGTGAACTAGGTGACGGAGATAAAGAGCACACTTATCTTGATGAGCACAGAGTAACTATAGAGTTGTTGAATCACTATGCTGCACACCTGCAACTAATATAATATTGTATGTCAACTATACTTCAAATTAA
Source organism: Mirounga leonina (assembly GCF_011800145.1). NCBI lineage: Eukaryota > Metazoa > Chordata > Mammalia > Carnivora > Phocidae > Mirounga > Mirounga leonina. The sequence goes on along the minus strand of NW_023270389.1, from coordinate 37,662,136 downwards.
AAAAAAAATAACAAAAAACAAAACCAAAGAAAAAAGCACTACCAACCCCCAGAAGGTCCCCCCAGTCACTGCTTCCCTGCCTCCAAGAGTAACCACTATCTTGACTTCTAACAAATGTGCTTTAGATAAATGAAATCATACATCATAAATATATATACAAATAGCTATTCTTTTAAGGCTCAGTGCAAAAGATGCTGCCCCTGAAACCCCTTTTCAGTTTCCCAGTTGGTATTCCTAAGTTCTTCTTTTGTATTAGCATTTTGATTATATAAATGTATGATTAATACAGTATTTTCATATTATGCATTATATTATAGTTAAGTGGTGCTACAGTGTGGAGCACTTTAGGCAAAGGCTTTTAAAGACTTTTCCTTCAAGGTTTGATTTATTTATTTATTTTATTTATTTATTTTATTATTTTTTTAAGTAAACTCTACATCCGACATGGGGCTCAAGCTCATGACCCTGAGATCAGGAGTCACATGCTCCAACAGAGCCAGCCAGGCACTCCTACACTAAAACTTCTTACCAAAAATGCCTTATGCTCGATAACAATTTTTTGGTAGGAGAGACAAAATTTTTTGTTTGTTTTTAAGCTTACAACATGAGAAAAGAACAGGATAAAGTCTCTGTCAGAAGTCAAATATTTCTCAGAAAGGGCTTTTGTAGAATAGCAATGAGCCCTTCTAAAGATAGATGTGTGCATGGTTATTATTAGAGGGGAAGAAGCTTCGTAAGGTATCCAAATTCTCAAAGTCGAAATAAGGATGTCCGATAAAATAAGACAATATATAGACTTCATTCAGAAGTGAAGGGAATCTACAAATGTCTAGAATCCAAGTCTTTTAGTAATAATAACACTCTTTAAATTTCTCAAATTAAAAAGCAAAGTTTCCATTAAACCCAGAATACCCTGGGTTGTACACCATACGTTTATCTACTACCACTTACTTGTATGTTTTGGTATGATCTAGCCACAAGCCACAAAGAATAGAGCCTACCATTCCAGCTACTACCAATGTTAGCCCAATCCTTCCAGCATTGATTTCTTCTCCCTTAAAAAAATTTTTCAAAAGAAGTTAATCAGATACTTCTAACTCAAATAGATCTTTCACATTCCCATACCTTTCACAGTCAATGGAAATAATCGGATAAATTAAGCATACAATACAGTAGGAAATTTAGTACATCTGTTAGGATGAAGGGGGTGGGGGGCAGGACACTCTATTTTCCATATCAAGGACACTCTATTTTCCAACCAGAAAAAAAAAGAAAACCTGAAATGTGGGATAAATAAAAGAAATTTTTCTTGATCCTCCATGGTTAGAAAGTACAATGATTTTTGTTAGAATTCTCAGGTAATTCACAGAAGTCTGAGAAGGAGATTAATCTGATAGTTTTTACATATTACAACTGCTCTCTCCTTTCAAAAGCTAAGACAGGTAACAGCTTGATATTTACTTCTTTATATTTGGGTTGATTTCCTTTAAAATTGTTTGTTTTTTTCCCATATAACCAGTCATTTCTTTTAAAAAGTACTGAAGAGGGGCGCCTGGGTGGCTCAGATGGTTAAATGTCTGCCTTCGGCTCAGGTCATGATTCCAGGGTCCTGGGATCGAGTCCCACATCAGGCTCCCTGCTCCTTGGGAGCCTGCTTCTCCCTCTGCCTCTCTCTCTCTCTCTGTCTCTCATGAATAAATAAATAAAATCTTAAAAAAAATAAAATAAAAAAATAAAAATAAAAAGTACTGAAGAAAGACAGGCATTGTCACAGCAATAATACCTTCTGCTTTCCATTTTGTGTGTTTTATAAACTGGATTAAATGTATTCTCAATGAAAACAAATGAAAATCTTTTATTTATTTTTTTTTTCAAAGATTTTATTTATTTATTCGTGAGAGACAGAGCGAGAGAGAAAGGCAGAGGGAGAAGCAGGCTCCCCGCGGAGCAGGGAGCCTGATGCGGGACTCGATCCCAGGACCCTGAGATCATGACCTGAGCCAAAGGCAGACATTTAACCATCTGAGCCACCCAGGCGCCCAATGAAAATCTTTTAAAGCAACAAGGTCATAAATCTTTTTTTTTAAGATTTTACTTTTAAATAATTTCTACATCCCATATGGAACCTGAACCTACAATCCTGAGATCAAGAGTTGCACACTCCACCAACTGAGACAGCCAGGTGCCCAATAAATCTTTAATCTTATGATCATGCTATCAGGATTTACACTGTTTAAGAAACATTCTTGGCCGGGCATGCGACACAGTATAGACAGAAACTCACCTTATAATATGTCAGTATCATTTGATTTAATAATGTTGAGACTGAGTAAAATGCTCCAGTTATGATACCTACAATAATAAACAGAATATTACAATAATAAACAGAAAATTATAAATGTACCATTTACTAGTTCATAACGTGATATGGAGTACTCTGTGACAATGGTGAACATATAACGTATTTCTCAGACAGCTGCCAGAGAAAACTAAAAACGCTTGCCATTCCATCTCAGACTTTGGAATGATCAATTTAACACCTCAACTTACTAGCGCTTACAATAGTAAAATTCTGTCATTACACCATTTATTATTATTTAGACTCAGCTATGCCAACCATAACTTCTGTCTCCACGCAGAACACTGTATACAGCAATGAAGCACTGAACGGATGGCTGAGCTCCTACAATGTACTCGAGCTAGTGAATGTTCAAACAGGAGACAGAAACTCTGCCTCAGAGATCTCACCCCTGCATCAAAGACTTCAAGGCAATTAGTAAGATAGTATTAATTACAGAATATTTAAAAAGGAAAAATAAAAAACTGTTGGTTATCAGAAAGCATATGACTAGGTTTGAATCCTGCTGATTCCTGGCACATTTGCAAGACTTTATTTTATTTTTTTTAAAGATTTTATTTATTTATTTGAGAGAGAGAGAGAGAACATGAGAGGGGAGAGGGTCAGAGGGAGAAGCAGAGTCCCCGCTCAGCAAGGAGCCTGATGTGGGACTCGATCCCGGGACTCTGGGATCAAGACCTAAGCTGAAGGCAGTCGCTTAACCAACTGAGCCACCCAGGTGCCCACATTTGTAGGACTTTAGGTAAGCCTCTTAACACAGCGAGGCAAGTTTATTATTTCTCTCTATTATTAAATACTTCAAGCACAGAATAAAGTGCAGAGAATAATTTAACAAATACCCTTACTCATCACCTAGCTTTGTCAAATATTCACATTTTGCCATCTTTGCTTCAGATTCATTTTTTAGATCTCTAATCCTGTTCTTCTCTCCTATTCTTTCTAAGGTAACCCCAAACCTCATGTTAGTGCTTATCATTTTATCTTATTTACTTTATTTTATTTTAAGATTTGTTTATTTATCTTAGAGAGAGAGGGCATAAGTGGGCAAGGGGCTAAGGGAGAGAGAGGGGAAGCAGACTCCCCCCTGAGTGGGGAGCCCGACAGGGGGCTGGATTTTAGGAACCTGAGATCATGACCTGAGCCAAAACCAAGAGTCAGACATCTGACTGAGCCATCCAGGTACCCCCAGTGCTTATCATTTTAGATATTAATTATATGTGCATCCATAAATAACAATTAGAATTATTCTGCATGTAATTGAACTATATATAAATAATATATTATTTGTATCTATCTGTAGCTTGCTCTTATCACCCAATATTACAGTTATGAGATTTATCAGAGTTAATACTTTAAATTTTAGTTCATGGGACGCTTGGGTGGCTCAGTCAGTTAAGCATCTGCCCTCAGCTCAGGTCATGATCCCAGGGTCCTGGGATCGAGCCCTGCATTGGGCTCCCTGCTCAGCGGGGAGCCTGCTTCTCCCTCTCCCACTGCCGCTCCCTCTGCTCATGCTCTCTCGCTCTGTCAAATAAATAAATAAAATCTTTAAAAAAAAAAACAACCCAGATTTTATTTCTTTATTTATTTGAGAGAGAGAGAGAAAGCACAAGCAGGGGGAGAAGCTGACTCCCATGCTGAGCAGGGAGCCCAACATGGGGCTTGATCCCAGGACTGGGGGATCATGACCTGAGCCTAAGGCAGATGCTTAACTGACTGAGCCACCCAGGCGTCCCAAGAAATTCTTTTTTTTTTTTTTTTAAAGACTTTACCCATTTGTCAGAGAGAGAGAGTGCACAAGCAGGGGGACCGGCAGGCAGAAAAAGCAGGCTCCCTGCTGAGCAGGGAGCCCAATGCGGGACTCGATCCCAGGACATCGGGATCACGACCTGAGCCAAGGCTGCTCAACTGACTAAGCCACCCAGGCACCCCCAAGAAATTCTTTTAAGAATACTAAAGCCAGTTTCCTATATGTACTTCTAAAACTTGAAAGTTCTAATTTTCACCCTTTGGTCTTTACTCCACTGCAATTCATTTTTTTGATATAGAGAGCTAATTTTATTTTTCCCATATGGATAATCAATTATCCCAGGACAATTTACTATATAGTTTCTCTTATACAAAACATCTAGTTTTCATATATACACGTTCTAGTCATTAGAACTGTTTGCAAATACAGTAGTCCTCTCTTATCTGCATGGGATTTGTTCCAAGTCCCCCAGAGGATGCCTGAAACTGCAGATAGTACCAAACCCTACATATACCATGTTTTTTCCTGTATTTATATATATATATATATACACACATACATATGGTAAAGTTTAATTTATAAATTAACAACAATACTTAAGAGATTAACAACAATACTTAATAATAAAATAGAAAAATCACAGCAACATGCAGTAATAAAGGTTATGTGAATGTGGTCACTCTCAAAATCTTTTTGTACTGTGATTTTTCTTCTTCTTGTGATGATTTGAGATGACAGAGTGCCTACGTGATGAGACGAAGTGGGGTGAATGACACAAGCTGTGTGACGTAGGGTCAGGCTACTGTTGACCCACTGTAATAGGTCAGAAGGAGGAGCATCTGCTTCCTGACTGTGGTTGACCATGGGTAACTGAAACCAGAGAAAGTGAACTAGGACTACGAGGATCGCTGTATTCTAGTTTTTCTCTTTCCAGACACTTACATGGCCATTTGACTTTAGATGTGAGCAAAAGCGACATTTCCCACTTGCTGCCCTAGTAATCATAATAGCATGTGCAAAGATGTCATTCTGGGTCCCTGAGTTAACTCTGGTGAGCAGCACCTTGCTGCCAATTCGCATTGAACGTGCAGGACTGACCGGCAGTAAGTAAATTTTTGACGTGTTAGGGCGCTGAGATTCTTTATTAGCAGAATTTCATTGCTATCATACGAACTAGCCTGCAAATGGATACAGAGAAGTAGGTCACTGGGATTGTTACTCTGTTCCAGTAATCTAATAGTCTATCCCTTGATTATATGTGGCATCTTAATTATCATTGTTTTATAAATTCTGGTATCCGAGAATGTGCCCCTCACCTTGTTCTTCATTGACATTATCTTTGTTGTTCTTGGCCCTTACTTCTTTTGCAGGAATTTTAGAAGTAGTCAAGTTCCCTTACAAACCCTGTTTAAATGGAAGATTGCAGGATGAGACATACAGCTGTCTAAAGATCGTATCAAAAAACCCTGAGTAACTGGCCTTGGTTGCTCACTTCCCACTGAGTTCAGATATATGTAGGGACCCAGCGTGGTGAGCCTGAGGAGGCCAAGGAAAACAGGTCTAAGGGTACTCCACTGCACTCTACCCTATGCTGATCTTGCATCTATTCCAGACTGGAGTAAAGATAGCAAGAGTGAGGATAAAGGATCATAAGAGCAAGAAATACTGTTATCTGAGCCTAGACTACTTGAGTTTCAGACAGCAAATAGCAAGAGTGGCATTGTGAAGGATCGCGTTTTCTCCAAATAGCCTTACCTCAAGAAAATGTTACCTTTGACTATTTGGTTCCTAAGTTTCACTGTATATAATCCTGAAAACCTGTCCTAGGAGTATAGTCCCTATCTAGACTATCCCATGTGCAAGTCTGCTCCAACTTTATATTTTAATTTTTTTTTTTAAAGATTTTATTTATTTATTTGTCAGAGAGAGGCAGCAAGAGAGGGAACACAAGCAGGGGGAGTGGTAGAGGGAGAAGCAGGCTTCCTGCAGAGCAGGGAGCCCGATGCGGGGCTCGATCCCAGGACCCTGGGATCATGACCTGAGCCGAAGGCAGACGCTTAACAACTGAGCCACCCAGGCGCCCCTCCAACTTTATATATATAATACTAGTCATGCAGGGAGACAGGTGCACTGTCAAAAGGTGTGATGTGACTCACTCATTCAAAACCATGATCCCCAACTAGGCACCCCTTCAGTAAAGAATATGAGGTCAAGAAAGTTTTCCAACTCTCCTGGGGAACTTTCCACAGTGTTTCCCAATGCCTTCTTTCTGAATTTTTTTTTTTTTTGAAGATTGATTTATTTATTTTAGAGACTAAGTGAGGCAAATGTTAAGCCAGCTCTTGTAGGGCTGCTTAAGGGGAAAAAGGAGTACATTTCAGGTAAAAGGAATAATGGCACAAAATTGCAGAGACTAGAATTCACAGCATATATGCCCGTGGAGGCATGTTTGTGTGTGTGAACGTTTGTCCGTGACAAGGGGCTGGTTATAAATTGGCTCAAAGAAAGTCTTATCTTGGGAGTCAGGGAGAGATAAAGAAGGTAGGAGTCTTTCTTCCTTAAACGACAGGCTACGGAAATGAATTTGCTCTTATAGATAATAACCGCCCACTGTATTTTCTCTACTTCCTAGTTATGTGTTTTAGGTTTAAGCTAACCAGTGGAGGGAACCAGCAAAATTAAGAAAAGGAATTATGGCATGGTGAAGTATTTAATGATGATAGGATATAACATCTGGGATTTGCTTAAAAATATTCCAGGGAAAAAAAATTCCAGGAAAAAAGTAGAAGAAAGAGAGAAAGCAAGAATAGTGAAATGTTGACCATTGCAGCTGGGTGATGATAGGTACCTAGGAATTCCCTACATTAAATGTTTTATTTTTGTGTTCAGTTATTTTCCCTGAAAAAGAAAAAAAAAAAAGATCCAGTAACCATGGTACAGGGGTGAGTGAGCATTTAGGTCAGGGCATGTGCTCCCAAAAAGATGTCAAGAAGAGAAAGAACAGCAGTGAGTGACTTCTCAAGACAAGTAAGACAGAAATAGGGGGTGTTGGCAGTTATTATAAACGGTGTTGATATAAAAAAAAAAACAAAGAATAAACTGTCAGCAAACTCTGAATGGAACCAAATGGGCTGGTGCCTGCAGTCAAACCTACAGCATCAGAGTGAGTATCTGTCAGCTATCATGAAATACCTAGAAGGATAAGAACTGTTTTTCAAGTTAGAACTGGTTAAGGTGATCGCATTAATGTCTAGTTTTGACTGAGTGGTCAAAACAGATGCCAATTTGCACTGGAGCAGAGAAAGGAATTGTTGATGACATTTCCCATATGCTTACAGCAGTTTATGAAGGGCTTAAAATACTCGGTGTAAACAAAAAAGAAGGCAGTGCTTGTCTATTATACTTTATTTAAAAAACATAACAAATTAGATTAAGAAATTATTAAGAAATTGGATTAAGAAATTTTGCTTTTAGTTCAAAATTTAAGTTTATGACTATGCCATCCTTATTTTTAGAGTTAACAAACCTATCTCATTACTTAAAGCTCAATCCACTAGATTAAATGAAAAGAATCTACAATGCTCCGAGTTTTATACAGAAATCAAAGTAAAAGAAAACCACTTACCATAAGTGATCAAGAGAAGGACAAAAGGAATGTTTCTAAATAGGTTCCTTATTGATTTCTTATAGGAGTATTCAGCAGGGGAACTTTTTTGAAGAACTGCTTGAGCCTGACTCGGTGGATACTGAGGTTTTTCTTTGAACGCTGGAAACACACATGGAAAGGTAATTAAATACATGGATCTTCCTTAGTGAGCAGACTAAATCAGTCCAAGCTTAAAGAGGTAGTGAAGGTCTTATAGTGAGTCTTTCATTTTCATGAATTTCTGAAGAATATCCTCTCAGTCCTCTGAAGCGGACTACAACTCAGAGATTTGGTCAATTTACGTAACTGCAAAACCATCTCAATAATATGTCACAACCTTGCCCACTGATTAGTCCATTCTTAGTTAAGCAAGATTAATTTTTATTCTAGTAAGTATTCAACAATTCCATTTCTAAACTTAGTTCAACTTGTAATTACAGGTGACATCAGAGATGAGCAAACCAGGCTATGTTACCTTTTAGAGGACTGTCCTGAGTTAGTAACTGTTTTCTTCTACTATTTGCTACAAAATTTATCATCTGATCTAATTAGATATGATTTCTAGAATTGAAAAGGTTCAGGTAAGATTCATGGGAGCAGAGCTCACCAAAACATCGATTAATTAGGATATACTGAAAACTTATCAAACTAAAACAGACTTCTATTTTTACAGGAGTCACAACTAATTCAAGAGGAGACATACTCATGAATATTTACTTTTGAATGTTCTTATATCAGAGGACTGATAGACACAAAATGTTTAAGTTGTTGCAATCCCTTCTCTTCGTTCACCCTATCTGCTCCTTGCACTGTTGAGGATGCCTGTTGTCCTTTCCTGAAAGTCTCCTTGGGTCCTAGTTAAGATAGGAGATATCTCTTTTTGTTAATAGTGGCAATACACAACTCACGCGGTTGTAAAACAAAGTTTCAGAAAGTAAAAACCGTGCTTATAAGGTAATCATGGGGATTGAGTCTTCAGTCTCTTACTAGGTTCTTATTTACTCTGGTAAAGTAAGTATAAGTGGCTCAGATTTGAACTCAAATGCAAAGAGAAAACAATGCCTATTAGTCTTCAACTCCACTGAATTTATTTTCTGAAGACATGTGTTATCTTTTCGTTTCAGGTAGTCATCTGCCCTGTTGGACAAAATCAGACCCGTATCTATCAGCTACACAATACACTAAAGTTGGGTGTCAATCTATATGAAGAAAAGGAAACAGAGGAAAAGAAAACCACTGGTCTATGACCCTGCTTACTCTGCGTTGCTTCCTTTAAAAGGATGGAATATGGCTTTTTCTTTCTCCTTTGAAACTGGAAAACAATAGCCTTCTTTCTTCTCCCCACCAAAAATGTATGCCAATAAAATAACTAACTACTGGGGCCCCTGGCTGGCTGAGTCAGTAGAGCATGCGACTCTTGATCTCGGGGTCCCACACTGGGCAGAGAGCTTACATAAATAATAATAATAATAATAATAATAATAATAATAATAATAAACTATTCAAGCAGTTATTCTCCAAAGTAGCCAAAGGATTTTGGGGCACCACATTCAAACCTTTTCTCCCATGATGAATAAGAAGGAAATCTATGTGTTTAAGACTACTTCTACTTTTGGAATTAAATAATAACATTATCTTTTGATTTCATTATTTGTCCCTGTATGATTCAAGCAGACATTCCACATATTAACTTATTACAAGATATGTAGAGGTTTGAATACTGGCTCTGCCTCATATCTTTGTATAACTCAGAAGAAATCAATTCCTGTCTCTCAACTATAGCTTTCTCATACATAAAATGGAAATAACAAGTTGTCATGAGGATTATATGATATAATATATGCAAAATAATCTTGTAATTATTGAATGCTACACAGAATACAGTGTCATTTTCAGGAATACTTGTTTGTTTGTTTTTTTAAAGATCCATCTATTTATTTGAGAGAGAGAGCACAAGCAGGGGGAGAGAGAGAGGGAGAAGCAGACTCCCTCTGAGTGCAGAGCCCAACATGGGGCTCGATCCCAGGACTCTGAAATCATGACTTGAGCTGAAGTCAGATGTTTAACCGACTGAGCCACCCAGGTGTCCCCAGGAATACCTACTTTTAAAAGTCAGAGACTTTATCTCAGGGGCTTGAAATTCTTATAGACTAAGTAAAACATATTTCTGTTAAATGTTTACAATAGCAGTCTATCTATAAATATCCTGAATATAAGAATCAAAAGTAGAATTATACGTACATGTTATATACTCATGTGTTTAAGTACCTTAACATTGAATATTTTGATTGCCTTTACTTCTGGTTTCTCTCATCCACTCACATTAGTGAATCAGGAAGGTAAGGATTTTAATTTGCACATTTGAGTTACGTGATAGAGTTTACTGCCCTCCTGCACAAGGATAGCTTTCAAACATAACTGCATTACCACTTATACAAACGGAATTTGAACTGGAACAAAAACAAGACTAATTAAAAATTAAAATGCTGTATTTTTTTTTTTAAGATTTTATTTATTTGAGAGAGCGAGAATGAGAGAGAGTACATGAGAGGGGGGAGGATCAGAGGGAGAAGCAGGCTCCTCGCCGAGCAGGGAGCCCGATGCGGGACTCGATCCCGGGACTCCAGGATCATGACCTGAGCCGAAGGCAGTCGCTCAACCAACTGAGCCACCCAGGCGCCCTAAAATGCTGTATTTTTATATATAACCTTTTAAATATGGAGTTAGGGTACCTAGGCTCAAATTTCATCTTCAGTATTCACTGTGACCATGGATAGATTACATTTACTTCAATTCTGTGTCCTAATTTCCTCATCTATTAAATGGGAATGAGAATAGTACCGCCCTCATATGGCTGTGAGGATTAGATGACGAAGTATGTAGTGTGCCTACTTTAAACATGTTTGGTACTTACCAAACCACCAAATGTTAGAGGCCACAGTCGTGCGGGGTATGAAGAACGAGGTATTAGTGTGAGATCTGGTGGAAGGCTTGGGTTAATTCCTAGATAATGCTAGATGGATTACATTCATGAATAAGCTCCATGAGGGAGGGCAATAGGGTTACATGGCATGAAGCCTCAAGACAGTATTTTTGAAAGAGTGCTGAATACCAATTTAGTATATGTCACATTGCTGAAAAGCAACAGCAAAGCCAAATTACTTTATAAAATTTGGTTGGGCTTCCAAAGTATTTATGGGAAGTATTCAGAGGGAAGTAGGATTGTCTCTTAGTAATTAAGGACCTTTAAAATAATCCCTATCTTCCTCAACAGCAAATATTTAAGCATAAGGAAAAGAGATAAATTTTTTTTGTTTAAATGTCACGATTTTCAACCCAAGACATTCGTGTCACAACTGTATATTATCTTGCTTTTATACTATGCTTGGTATCATAAGGTTAAGACTACAGGTCACCAAGCAAAACTTGACAGTGAGCCCTTTCTTCCCTGCTCCATCTCCATGGTCTCCTCAGAAGCTAGGAGTGCATAAATAAGTAATAATATACATGAATAGGTCTCTTTTAATTTCTCAAGTAACACAGGTGCTATGTCAAAGGTCAACCTATTATTACTGCCTTTTTGTCCCCTTCCTTTCACAAATAAAAATCTTGTATTTGTTGGGGTGCCTGGGTGGCTCAGTCATTAAGCATCTGCTTTCGGCTCAGGTCATGATCCCAGGGTCCTGGGATCGAGCCCCACATCGGGCTCCCTGCTCTGCGGGAAGCCTGCTTCTCCCTCTCCCACTCCCCCTGCTTGTGTTCCTCTCTTGCTGTGTCTCTCTCTGTCAAATAAATAAATAAAATCTTATATTTGTAGCATCTCATATAGATATGCTTAAACACATGTGTCATATATATGATTTCACATGTATAGATATCTTATATTTTTCCAAAGAGATAAAGCCATGAAAGACAATAAAAAAAGGAAAACCAGAATTGATGTGAAGATACACAAGCAATCATAGGAAGGTGGATTTTACATTTTAATAATCCCTATTGCTAATAAAGGATCCATTTATACAAAACATATACAAACTATATGTCATTTAGCAAATCAAATATGGATACCAGAGAAGTAGACTTAAGAGTTTGTTTTTTAAAAAATACACAGTTGAGGGGCACCTGGGTGGCTCAGTCATTAAGCGTCTGCTTTCGGCTCAGGTCACGATCCCAGAGTCCAGGGATCGAGCCCCACATCAGGCTCCCTGCTCCGCGGGAAGCCTGCTTCTCCCTCTCCCACTCCCCCTGCTTGTGTTCCCTCTCTCACTGTCTCTCTCTCTGTCAAATAAATAAAAATTAAAAAAATATATATATACAGTTGACCCTTGAACAACATGGGGGGTTAGGGGCACCAATCCCCCACACAGCTGAAAATTCATGTATAACTTTTGACTCCCCAAAAACTTAACAACTAGTAGCCTACTGTTGACCAGAAGCCTTACTGATAACATAGTCAATTGACTCATATTTTGTACGTTATACAAAACAGTGAAGGGGCGCCTGGGTGGCTCAGACAGTTAAGCGTCTGCCTTCAGCTCAGGTCATGATCCCAGAGTCCTGGGATCGAGTCCCACATCGGGCTCCCTGCTCCTTGGGAGCCTGCTTCTCCCTCTGCTTCTCTCTCTCTCTCTCTCTGTCTCTCATGAATAAATAAATAAAATCTTTAAAAAAAACCCAAAAAACCAGTGTTACACACTGTCTTCTCAAAATAAAGTAAGCTAGAGAAAAGAAAATCTTACTAATAAAGTCACAAGGAAAATACTTTTACAGTACTATAAAAAAAATCCATGTATAAATGGACACATGCAGCTCAAACCCATGTTGTTCAAGCGTCAACTGTAGATTTCTTTTAAAACTTTGTTAAACTGCGGAAATAGTACAGGGATAATTTGTCCTTTTTCAATAGTCTATACACAGCAAAAATGTCACCCCCTAATTGAAACATAGAAACCAACCACGAGGGGCGCCTGGGTGGCTCAGTCGGTTAAGCGACTGCCTTCGGCTCAGGTCATGATCCTGGAGTCCCGGGATCGAGTCCCACATTGGGCTCCCTGCTCAGCGGGGGTCTGCTTCTCCCTCTGACCCTCTTCCCTCTTGTGCTCTCTGTCTCTCATTCTCTCTCTCTCAAATAAATAAATAAAATCTTTAAAAAAAAAAAAAAAAAGAAACCAACCACGAGTAGATTTGGCATGTCAGAATACTTTCTATGCTACCAAGAGAGTATTTTTTTCATTATCGGAAGGGAAATTAAATGTATGGGCAGTTCATCTATGAAGGCAGTCTCTATCAGAACAGTCTTCAACCGACATGCCTTTGAAAACCAAGGATTTCCTATCTGGAGATCACAAAATTTGAATTTTTCATTACTATGATAGCCATGGTAAAAATTAATCTTACACATTTTAAAGCTCCAGCTATCATGCAATTTAATGTAAATATTAATGATTAAAAGATGGCCTTTCAACTTTGAAGTTGCTCTCTTCCTCAAATCAAGTTACGATACCCTGAGTGCCCAGCGGGCAATATTCCAGTTATGTTAGCAACCACATTACTTAAAAAAAACCTGTCCTTCGCCCTGCAAGCAAACTTGTTTCCCATTAAAAATAAACTTTAAAAAGCAGACCTTCCCAAATCTTCTTCCAAACTGATGGTGTGGCTGCTTGCAGCTGATTTTGACTGACTGCTTCAACAGACAGGCCCAGACGAGAGGACTCAGGGACGGGTGGAGAGAACAGTGCTTTGCTGAAGTGGTCTAACAAGCTCTGCTGAGCAGCTGAACAGCTTGCCACTGCCCAGGATCGTTCACTGGTCAACATGTTCGGATCCGGTTAATTGTTAAAATGGGGATCCTTGGGAGGATTTCTCATTAAAAAAGAGAAAAAGGTTGGTAGCCTCTTTGCATCATTTCCAAGCATAACAAGAATTTGTTCCTGGCTATGTTAGCGTCAGCTGCAGAACACGTAGAGGAAGATGCAAACAGGAGGCAGGTAGCATGTTGGAAACCACAGTTATCCAGGAAGAAAAGTTAGTAGGGAGAGAAATTAAATGAGTTAGTCTTCAAACCCTTTGCGATACTAAAATAGATATAGCTGCCCATAACACATCCCTGGGGGTGTAGCATTCATTATCTGAACAGGTGCAACAGCAAGAATGAAACAGGCAAATAGCAAAGGGAGATATTATCATGAAAATGTTCAGGGTCAGCTATTTTTATTTCTGTATGTTTGCCATGCATTTATCTATTTAAGCAATAGGGAAAATAATTTGCTTACCAATTACTGTTAAAAGACATAAAAATGTGGCGACGGCTGATGTTCCATAAAACATGGTACTGATATTACAAGCCAGAAGATCTGTGTTGTTCTGTGTGTTGGGCACCAAAACTGGTGGTAGCAAAAAGCCAACTGCAGTTCCAAGCTGTAAAATAACCAATCCTGTTAATAGCTATTATTAATAAGAGGGGGGAAAAAAAGGACATACTGGCAATTAATATAGAGAAGAACAGCTAGTGTATTTAAGGTGTAAGGTGTACATTCTAAAGCACCATGTTCTGGGATGCTGGGCTGGCTCAGTTGGAGGAGCAAGGGACTCTTGATCTTGGGGTTGTGAGTTTGAGCCCCACACACCGTGTAGAGTTTACCCAAATAAATAACTATTTTTTTAAAAAACCCACCATGTTTTAAGGTTTGTTTTTTTGTTTTTTACTACAGTACTGTTAAATGGTAGTTGCTCCTACTCTTGGAATGATTCTGCTGTAAGGATGTAAGATACCCTTCTTACCTTTTAGATGCTTGCAATCAAAAAGAAGAA
>NW_023270389.1:37577573-37647561 GCF_011800145.1 Mirounga leonina | reverse complement strand
AGAATGGGAGAAAATAGTTGCAAATCCTATGTCGAAGAAGGGTCTACCATCTAGAATATATAGAGAACTCTCACAACAACAAAAAGACAAACATCCAATTCAAAAATGGGCAAAGGACTTGAATACACATTTTTCCAAAGAAGATATACAAATGTTCAATAAACACGTGAAAAAAAATGCTCAACATCATTAATCAGTAGGGAAACGCAAATCAAAACCATAATGAGATACCACTTAATACCCACAAAGATGTCTATAATAAACAAACAAACAAACAAAAAACTGGAAAATAACAAACGTTGGCAAGATGTGAAAAAATTGCAACCCTTGTACACTGCTAGCAGGATTGTAAAACAGTGCATCCACCGTGGAAAACAATTTGGCAGTTCCTTAAAAAATTAAACATAGAATTCCCATATGACCTAGCAATTCCACTCCTAAATAAATACCCCAAACACTAAAGATAGGTATTCAAACAAATATTAAATATTATACGTGAATATTCATAACAGCCCTATCTGCAATAGCCAGAAGGTAGAAACAAACCCAAAAGTCCATCAGTGGATGAACGGATAAACAAAACGTGGTACACCCATATAATGAAACATTATTCAGCCCTAAAAAGAATGAAATATTACCATGGATGATCTTTGGATGAACTTTGAAAAACATGCTAAGTGAAAGAAGCCAGACATAAAAGGTCACATAGTGAATGATTCCATTTACATGAAATATCTAGAACAGCTAAATCCATGGAGAGAAAAAGCAAATTAGTGGTTGTCAGGGGTCAGAAGAAGGGGTGAATGAAGAGTGACTGCTTAGTGTTGGGTATTGGGTCTTCTTTGAGGGTGGATGAAAATATTTTGGATCTAGATAGAGGTGATGGTTGTGCAACCCTATGAATGCACTAAATGCCACTGAGCTGTAATCTAAATAAAATAAAAAAATCTAAAATAAAATTAAAGTATTAAAGGAGCTCAATGGAGAAAGATAACAGGGATGGAGATGAGAAGGAAGGGCCCAAGATTGATTTCCAAAAGGAAGAGTCACCAAACACTTCATTTGCTCCTTTACAAAAAGCTGGATAGAGACCATTAAACAGGTAATTACAAGAGAGTTTGGTAAGTACAGTGATACAGTGATGGAGAGGTAGAGGGTGCTAAGACTGGAATGATCACGTGATGTATCATCCAAACGAGAACACTATTCAAAGTGAAAGGGACTAAATGAGTAGTTTTCCTAATGAACAGCTCCACACCTGGATTATCCCAGGCAAACTGGAACATACAGTCACCCTAGCTAAGAAACTACTTTGAAGGAGCACTTTGTATAGACTTGGGGTTCAGGAAAAGTTCCTGGAGGAGCAAAGATCTGAAGAAGAAACTGGAGTTAGCCAAGTAAAATCAGTGTGTTCCCAGCCAAGGGCACATCATGTACAAAGGAAGGAGGAGAGCATGACCTTGTGAGAAGCTGTAAGTAGTGGACAATTCCCCTCAGAGCAGAGAAAAAATGTGGATGTGAGGAATGGGGGGGTGTGGAGAGGTGAAGCCGAAGAGCTGACAGGAGGGAGATCCAAAAGGACTCACACTGTCTCATTAGACAGTTTGAATTTTATACTCAGGGCAATGGAAGCCACTGCAGAGAGCAAGGGAGTGTCCTGGACAGATTTGCACATCAGAAAGACCACAGTGGATAAATGTGAAGAGTAATAGGAAAAGTGCAAGAGCTGCAGATAGGAAAGTCAGCCAGCAATCTCAAGGTAAGGGCTGCCGGTGGCCAAAGCCAAGATAGAGGCAGCAGAAATGAAGAGAAATGCGCTAGGAGACCAGGTGCATTTGGATGGGTGGCAGCATATGGAATTATCAGCTAGCCAGTATCTAAAGCTGAGTCTAAAGCTCACTCATTTATTCAACCAATTTGTATGGAGCATCTATAACGTGCTGGGCACTGTATTAAATGCTGGTGAGATAACTGTATACATTCAGACCACATGCCTATTTTCATGAAACTTACAATCTAATAGTGGGGATGGGAAATGACTAATAACAATATATAAGCATAAATATATCAGATAGTGATAAGCACCATATGGAGATAAGTATAATGATGTAATAAGAGAGTGACTGGGCAACTCTAAATGGGTTCCTCAAGAAATGCCACAAAATGATATTTAAAATGAATTTAAGGGGCGCCTGGGTGGCTCAGTCGTTAAGTGTCTGCCTTCGGCTCTGGTCATGGTCCCGGGGTCCCGGGATCGAGCCCCGCGCTGGGCTCCCTGCTTGGCAGGAAGCCTGCTTCTCCCTCTCCCACTCCCCCTGCTTGTGTCCCCTCTCTCGCTGTGTCTCTCTCTGTCAAATAAATAAATAAAATCTTTTAAAAAATAAAATAAAAAATAAAATAAAATGAATTTAAAATGAGAATTGCATGACAGTAAGGATGTAATAATGTGATCCTAGGAGGAAGAACATTCCAGGCAGAGAGAATGCTTCTGCAAAGGCCCTTATGCAAAATCCAAGCTTAGT
Organism: Mirounga leonina; assembly: GCF_011800145.1. Taxonomy (NCBI): domain Eukaryota; kingdom Metazoa; phylum Chordata; class Mammalia; order Carnivora; family Phocidae; genus Mirounga; species Mirounga leonina. The sequence goes on along the minus strand of NW_023270389.1, from coordinate 37,645,039 downwards.
GTTGTTTAAGGAGCCGAAGAAGACATATCAGAATAAGGTTTTGCAACCCAGAGTGAAGAGTTTAGATTTTAGGTACTATGGAAAATCATTGGTGAGTCCAAAGCAGAGCAATGACAGGATCTGATCCATGTTTTAGAAGGGTTTCTCAGGTTAGAGACCTGGCAATAGACATGAATAGTGAAAAGCCAGGATGCAGGAAATCAGACAGACATGGGCGTGAATGTTGCCACCAGTTCACTGTGTGACTTCTGGAAAATAATTTCATCCCTTCAGGTCTCAGTTTCTGTATCTATAAACCAGAGAGACTAATGGTTCCTACCTTATATTATTAAATTCAAGGACACAATGCATGTAAAATACTTAGCATGGTGCCACGTTCTTAGTGAATGCTCAATAATGTGGAATATTATTATAAATGATCATTCCATAATTTAGGCTGAAAATGAGGGCCATGAAAAGTGCACAGTTACTGCAGCCAAGGAAGGACAAGAACACCTAGGGACAATAAATGTACAAAGAAGGCAGAGGTGGGCTGAACATGAGAGGGAAATCTGCCTATGAGAAAACATTTCCATTTATTATCCATAAATAGATAATCCATAGGTATGGAGTTAATAATATTTCTGCCATGCTCAATGAAGTATGAATATGGAATATAATTTTGTTAATGAAAAATACCTTAAGAAAACAGTTCCTACCTAAACATATGGAAGCAACCAACTCAAATATCAGTTATAAATTATTTTGGTTTTTTTTTTTTTTAAGATTTTTATTTATTTATTTGACAGAGAGAGACACAGCAAGAGAGGGAACACAAGCAGGGGGAGTGGGAGAGGGAGAAGCAGGCTTCCTGCTGAGCAGGGAGCCCGATGCGGGGCTCGATCCCAGGACCCCGGGATCATGACCTGAGCTGAAGGCAGATGCTTAACGACTGAGCCACCCAGGCACCCCAGTTATAAATTATTTTGAATACACAACAACTACAGTTCAAGCTACCCATTTCTTCTGTACTTTTTTTTTTTTTAAAGATTTTATTTATTTATTTGACAGAGAGAGACACAGCGAGAGAGAGAGCACAAGCAGGGGGAGTGGGAGAGGGAGAAGCAGGCTTCCCACCGAGCAGGGAGCCCGATGTGGGGCTCGATCCCAGGACCCTGGGATCATGACCTGAGCTGAAGGCAGACGCTTAACGACTGAGCCACCCAGGCGCCCCCATTTCTTCTGTACTTTTAGAGAAAGAAGATAAACATAAAGTAATAAACATGTAGAACTAGTCTCTTTACGGATTTTAGCTAAATCTTATTGTGATCTTGGAACAGGTGTTAGACTGGAAGTAAGAGAGTAACATTCTTTTGTTACATAGCATGTAGGAATATAGGCAGAGAGACAGGTGATTTTTAACTACATTCTCAAGCTGAATGAACACTCAATACAATGTACATAAAGTATCACAGAACTCCATATGCAAATTTTAAATGACAATAAAAGACTCAATCTGCAATTACAACACACACACACACAACATTCTACTTAGTAATGCTACAGGAATGCTACTGGAATTTGAACCTATGGTGTTAGAAGGACTAGGAAGCACTTTAAGGGAGAAATGGCAAAATAAGATCATGGGTTCCATGATCTGCGATCTGTCTTGCATTTTCTGACTGTTAAAAATTGGTAATTGGACTCAGTAATGTTGTGAGGTCTTTACCACCAGAACATTTATTTAGCTGTCATTTATAAGCGTTGTGTACCAGGCACTCTGCTGATTGCTAACATATAAAATTAAACAGGAAGGGCACTTGGCTGGCTCAGTCCGAAGAGTGTACAACTCTTGATCTCAGGGTCATGAGTTCCAGCCCCACCTTGGGTGTAGAGACTACTACGAAAGATAAAAGAACTTTAGAAAAATAAATAAGTAAAACAAAACAAAATAAAATAAAACAGGAGCTGTTCACACTGATCACTCAAAATGAGAACAAACTTCCCAGAATCCAACACCTTCCTTTTACAAAGAATACACTGGGAACGACAAAAATACCTACCTAAGTCTCACTGGTTATTACACTGACAAGTTTTCTACGATGCTAGGGATATATGGGCCAGTTCAGTTAATTATTTTATAGGTAATTCTCAAAAACAAGAAGATAAGGTGGTCACTTCAAACTGGTTTTGAAGTTCTGCCCTTACAAATCAATCAAACACCCTCTTTAATCCAAGACTGCCTCCTATCTTATGACTACACGTCTCCTTCCCTTCATTTATACACACCCGCCTCCTGAGGGTCCATCCACACGCCTAGCTCATACAGCCTATGCCTTTATCTTTAAGGATCCGATTTTCATCTATCACTCTAGTTCTTACCTGATTGCCTAGCACGGCAGTGGCACAAGCTGTGGATACCTCCTTGGGCCCAAACCACACCGAGGCGATGCGGGAGGGCAAGCCGAGGATGAACACCTGGGCCACGGAGCACAGGCACTGGCCCAGCATGGTGACCCAGAAGAGATGCCGCTGGACACTGGCGCACTTGATCCAGGCGCCCAGGCAGTTGAGGCCGGAGCCCAGTAGGGCCGTGAGCCGCAGGCCTCTGGTGTCCAGCAGCCACGTGGCGGGGAAGACGAGGGGCACGTAGGCCAGCATGTACACCATGGACAGCCAGTCGATGTGCAGGGAGGAGACGCCATAGAAGCCCTCAAAGACATTGCTGATGATGCTGTATTGGATCCACTGAAAGGCGTTCACCAGCGAGTACAGGCTGAAGATCAGGAGCACCACAAAGCGCCGCGCAGAGAGCGCCGTCTGGGGCACCCGGGAGCCCTCGGCCCCGGGGGTCTCCTCCCCGGGGCCCGCAGGCAGCAGCCGGGTCTGGGTCTCCTCCTCCGGAGCCAGCGGAGTCTGCGGCCTGCCGAGGGATTCAGCGGCGGCCACGAGGCGGTCCCGAGACACTCCATTCGGGGTCAGGCAGCCGGCTTTGGGTCCGTTCTGCGGCTCGGAGCTCAGCTTTCCGGGGGGCTCGCCCCCCGGGACCAGGAGGTATCCATTCGCGGGCGGGTGCCCGGGTGCCACCGCTGCCCCCTCCTCATCGTCCAGCTTTGCCATGTCCCCGCGCTCCCCCGCGCCCCGGCCCTCCTCCCTGCGCCCCCCGGCCCAGGACCCGAGGCCCTCCCTGCACCCCAACCGCAACCCCTTGGCCCACCGCTCATGCAACCCTTTCCCTGGCCGGGTGCGCCTGGGTGCAAGCCGCGAAACCCAGCCCGCGCCGCCGGAGGCCGCAGGCGAAGCAGAAGTCCTCGCGCCCCTCCAGGCCCGCGGTCACCCTGAGCCAGGCCCCGCCCCAAGAACGTCACCCGACCAAGCGGCGGGAGAGCCAATCGGGGCGCTTCTGTCAGGGATGAGGCCGGAGGAAATTTGCTGGGACTAGAGGAGGAAGGCGGGGCTGGAAGGGTAAGGCCCCGCGTTCACTCCGGTGGAGAGATGCGGTCGCCGAGAGTAACCCGCCTGGGAAGAGGGCGGGAGGCGGTGCCGAGGGGGAGGGGAGGGGGAGCGGGAGGGTGGGGGGCGAGGGCGGGCGGGAGGCGGCCGGGGCAACTCGGCCCCTCGGAGCTCGGAGCGAGGGGCTGGGAGAAACCGGGGAGACCAAGAGGTAGGCCTCGGCCTCTCCACCCGGAGGGGCTCCCTAGGGCCAGGTCCACACTCGGGCAGAGGACGAATTTGGCCTCGCCCCAGTACAGCTGGCTGTCAAGATCGGACCCCGCCTTTAGAGCAGACAGGACCACATTGCAGAAATTCGTGCCACCTCGGCAGAGGAAAAGTACCAGAAAGCGTTTCAGTCCAAATGAAGAGATTCGTCAGAAATCTGCCCCTGGTGAAGCTGGAATCCCCCGCCCCGCTGGTGACGGAGGCGGGTGAGACGGGCTGTGCCTGAGCAGACCCTGTGACTCAACATTCTCGCTTGGACTTGAACCACCTCCTGTAGTTAGTACTTACTGGACACGCACATTCAGTGGGCTCTGGATTCCAGGTACCAACCTTGTTACGTATGTTCCAGACACTGTCGTGCCCTAGGGAATGAAAGTTTCTGCTCTCAAGAGTACGTGTACGCAGCCTTGAGAGTCTTCTAGAGAAAATGTCCCGCCTGCTGCTCCTTAGGAAACTAATTTTGAAACAAAACAAACCGAAAGACTCCAAATATTCATTATTAAAGTGACATTGAGACCCGGGGTATCTAACTATGGGTTTAATCTAAAAAAGTGCTGCTATCTAGAAGTCTAAAACCCTCTGCATCTTCTTCTTAATGCCTCTTAATATCATTATTGTGGTGATCTATATCGGATATATGCCTCAAGATATATATCAGATGCCTCTCAGTACAGGGGAAATACTACGTAATGCTAAACTTTAAGGAATGTGTGCATTTTAATGTCTTCCTTGACCACCCTATATAAATTGCCACACGCCACCAACCCCCAACCCCCTCCTTCTTAGTCCCTTTCCCTGCTTAATTTTTCTTCTTAGTGCTTACCACTATCTAAAATGTCCTATATTGGGCGCCTGGGTGGCTCAGATGGTTAAGCGTCTACCTTCGGCTCAGGTCATGATCTCAGGGTCCTGGGATGGAGTCCCACATCGGGCTCCCTGCTCCTTGGGAGCCTGCTTCTCCCTCTGCCTCTCTCTCTCTCTCTGTCTCTCATGAATAAATAAACAAAATTAAAAAATAAAATAAATAAAATAATCCTATATTTTACTTATTTTTTTTTTTCTGGTTATTTTCTCCCTCCCCACTAGAAGGTAAGCTCCATGAGGGCAAGTCTGAAAATTTATTGCTATTTCTTAAATGACTGCAGCTAAAAAGCATTGAATTACTATTGAATATTTTAAATAATTGCTTGCTTTGTAAATGAATCCATTTCTTTTTTAAAAACATGCAAATTTCCCCTGCAAATGATTTTCTAAACATTGTTTAGATAATATTTCATATTATGAAGCTGTGTTCTCTGAAGGAACAAACAACTAAATGTGGAATCTAAAGGACTTCAATCTTAGTTAAGAAGTTTGTTTTATGGGTTTCTGAAAAAGATACTGATCGAATTGCTTAATATTCTGCACAACTTATTATTCAACATTCAGAAGCATTTTTAAAATACCTTCATGTACCATGAAACTTTCTACATAGCTTGCAGAAAAGTTGTTTAGAAAGGGAATCCAGGGCGCCTGGGTGGCTCAGATGATTAAGCGTCTGCCTTCCGCTCAGGTCATGATCCCAGGGTCCTGGGATCGAGTCCCGCATCGGGCTCTCTGCTCCTTGGGAGCCTGCTTCTCCCTCTGCCTCTCTCTCTCTGTCTCTCAGGAATAAATAAATAAAAATCTTAAAAAAAAAAAAATTATAAAAAAAAAAAGGGAATCCAATGGGTAGAATTTTAAATGGACCTTTCTTTGCTTGTGTTAGTCATACCTCCATTCCAGATAGTCACAGTAATCACTCAGATATCTGCAAACTTCCCACCCACTTCCTGAAACCAGAAACTGGCAGATTATATTAGGCCTCTCATTTCCCCATTAGCTAGTGTGTGTTGGCGATTGTCTTCTGCTAGATCTGAACGATAACTTCCCTCTCTGCACAGAGGCGGATTCCCAAATGTACTTCTGCAAGGAAGCCATTCTTTCTGATTGTGTAGGCCTCCTCTGTCTAGAGATAATTTGCCTTTTCTGTGTCCTTAGCAAGAAGGATGAGGTTGAGAGTCCTCTGGGTATCCTGGATAACACTCAGCATCTAATTTCCCTCCACATTTTTACCAGCTGGTACCTATTCTACTCTCACCCACTTCGTCATTTGCCTTTCCTGCCCATGGCAAAGCTCTGTATCTGAAACGATCACCATCTACGTGGAGGAGCATAGCATCAAGGGGGTTTAGAGTAGTGGAGAAAAGCATATCTAGAGATAGGCTACCTGGATTTGAATCCCAACTTTAGTACTCACTAGTTGCCCAACCTTGGGCAAGTTACTTGGCTGTTTTATAACAGTACATGCTATTATGAGGAATAAAGGAGTGAATGATCCCTGGCACATGGTTTAGACATTCTTAGTTACAGTTTTTAAGGTAGTTTATATAGTGGTCCAGGGTCTGGATCCAATTGGCCTGGATTCAAATCCTAGCTCTTTCACTTTCCAGCTGGATGACTTTGGACCAGTGACTCTGTGCCTCAGTTTCTACAACTAGAAAATGAAGACCATATTCTTCATGGAATTGTTGTGAGAAATAAATGGCTAATAAGTACAAAGTGCTTAAATAGTGCCTGACCTCTGATCTGTAGTAATCAGTAATATACTCAGTAAATGTCACCCAAAGCTATTATCAACTCATGTCTGTCCTCAGAGTTATATCTTATTCTCATGTTATCTTAGATTTGACGCCATCTTGCCTACTGAAGCTTGCTTGCATTGTCCTGGAGTTACTCCAAGCTCTCTCCGACTGAATTTATGATTTTAGAGCCCCTCTCTGGAAGGTACTCTGAGAATATTAGTATACACAGTGGTGTATAGTAACTACCTTTGGCCTAACAAGAGGTAGATTTCTTATCAGAGGTGGTCAGCATTTGAACAGACAATATCCAGGCAACAGATGCTATCTGTGTTGGACCAGGTGTGTTGTGGATAGGATGCCTGAATTCCATAGAAAATTGAACTATGTGGGGCACCTGGCTGGCACATTTAGTTGAGCATCTGACTCTTGGTTTTGGCTCAGGTCGTGATTTTGGGGTTATGGGATCAAGCCCTGCTTTGGGCTCCATGCTCAGTGGGGAGTCTGCTTGAGGATTCTCTCTCCCTCTCCCCCTGCCCCTCCCCCCAAATAAATAAATCTTAAAAAAAGAAGAAAAGAAAATTGAACTATGTGAGATTTAAGATGTCTTCTGACTCTAAATTTCTATGATATATGAAAAGTAAAATAAGATATTTCCAAAGAAAGGATTAGACAAAATTCATATGCTTAGTTCGACAAAGTTCCATAAGTAAAGAATGGAGTACAGAAAGGGAAAAACCAGCAGTATCTCTTTGTAGTATCATTCCAGTCTCTTAACCTTGCCTTCTCTCTCTTGAAGCTTCAATGATAGATACTTATTAACCAGTTTAGGTATGAATCATACTTTATATCATATGTTTAGAGGTATAAAACATAAACCTTACTCTCTGCCAGAGAGGACAGTACTGGGAGCATCACTTGGCTGGGAGTTGAGAGGAGATTGAGCTACATTATGGGTGTGGAATGCCAAGTCTGAAAGAGACTTGAATAAGTAACTGTTCGGCAATATGAGATCTAAATGGCATCCAGGAACCAAGGTCCAAGATGCTATCAAGTGTGATGTGGCTGTTCCTGAGCAAAGGTTTCCTGCAGTCTAAGAGGATAAGATGCAAACCAGAACAATGCTACTAGATGTAAAATCCACCACGTATTAGGGGGAGGGGGGTAGATTTTAACAGCCTTGACTTCAGTTTACATCACTATTACTGTGCCCTGTCCACCTGAGTGGCCAGATCTCTGCTGTTGTACTCTGTGGAAGGATTAAGTTGGGAACGGAGGAGTAGAGGAAGCTGGAAATCAGAATCCTCCCATGTGTACTTTATTTTCCCCATGGAGACATTGTGTGTGTGTGTGTGTGTGTGTAACACTTGTAGACAAGAATTCCAGGGTTTTCCCTTCTGTGTATTTTTGTCTTGCTTCTTGGGTTCTTACAAAGAAACCAAATGGAAGGGATGGGGTGGGAGACTGAAATTTCCAACACTTTAATCAGTTGGTTTGTTCCCCTGGCAATCAACCCCATCCCTAGGTACTTTCCAAGTCATTTCATTAGTATTACAAGGAAATCATCACAGAAAAGTCCCAAGGTTTGAGAAGCTCTGTGCAAGAAACTTTGTTCTGAAGGCCAAATATATTGTTCTTACTATAAATCACAAAAACACATCAGCATTGTAGCTGGTATGCATTACCAAGGCTAATTCCTGATCCCCAGGCTTGGGAGTGTGAGGTTGCTAACGTACCACCCCTGTGGTCAGAATTACCAAAGGAGCTGGGTGTGGCTGAGTATGCAGACGGGAGGCCATACCAACCACAGAGGAGGACTAGCACCGGGAAGAAGAAATCACACCACATTAGTCCACTCGGTGCCTCTAGTATGCCACCTTCACATTTATCATGCAATCTGACTCGTGATCTGCTCTCCATCTTCCCTTAATTTAGCCAAATCCCACCCATCCTTTATGGTCCAGGTCAGCTCAACTCCCACTCCCTTCCTTAGTCTATCTCCATGATTGGAGCCCCTAGAGATACCATCCTCTTCTGACCATTAACACCCCTGGAGCTACTCACTGAACATTTCCTGGTGGTTACCTAGCTTTTCTTTGCATATTTTAGCCCTTACCTAGAATTTAGCATCTTGAAGCCAGGGACTGGATTTTACTTTATAACACCCTCAGTACCTAAAAAAACTTTTTACATGGCAGTGTAGCGGCCCAGGGCAGGACGCCCCAAAATGGGCCACAGTGGCATGTTGATTACTTTGAACTAAAGCTACTGAAGAAACAGCCAGTGCAAGGACACTCTGACCTTCCTCTCTCCTGCTGAAAACGGGAAATAAATCTATGTGAAAGGTACCCTCCCTGTACCAGGAGGTAGAGAGATAGGGAATCCTTATCACCAGAAATAGGGAATTTAGAGCCAAGAAGGCCATATAAACAAACTCTGTTACTTTTTACTAATTTACTACCTCAGCCCGCATTCTGTTTAGAATTTCGTACTAATTGAAGGTTCTGAACATAAGTTTTCTTTTTCCTGTCTACTCCTCACAAATTTATTGTCTCTTTGACTAAAATGTATAAAAACTGCTTGTTGTGGTCATTTCCATAGGTTTCAATTTCCTTAGGTCTCAATTTCATTACCCCCCATGTGCACATAATTAAAATTTGGGGTTGTTTTCTTTTCCTGTTAATCTGTCTCATGTCCATTTAATTTTTAGACCAGATAAAAGAAACTTGAAGGGTACAGGAGAATTTTTGCTCCTGGACAACAATTCATTTCATACAGAGTAACTGGCATCTAACTCAACAAATGCTTTTAGGTGACAGTGACTAATAGGAAAATGGCCAGCTCCATTATTGCAAAATTGTAAAATTTAATTTATATCAGAAGTTAAATCAGGCCCAAAATGTAAATAAACACACTTTATTTTCTTTATTTATTTTATTTAAAATCAATTAGCCAACATATAGTACATCATTAGTTTCAGATGTTGCATTCAATAATTCATCAGTTGCGTATAACACCCAGTGCTCATCACATGTATCCTCCTTAATATCCATCACCCAATTAACCCATTCCCCCCCACCTCCCCTCCAGCAACCCTCAGTTTGATTCCTATAGTTAAGAGTCTGTCATGGTTTTTCTCCCTCTCTGATTTCTTCCCATTCAGTTTTCCCTCCCTTCCCCTATGATCCTCTGTGCTGTTTCTTATATTCCACATATGAGTGAAACCATATAATAACTGTCTTTCTCTGACTGACTTCTTTTGCTCAGCATACTACCCTCCAGTTCCATCCACGTTATCCATTCATCTGTCCATGGACATCTCAGCTCTTTCCACAGTTTGGCTATTGTGGACATTGCTGCTATAAACATTGGGATTCAGGGGCCCCTTCAGATCACTACATTTGTATCTTTGGGGTAAATACCTACTAGTGCAATTGCTGGGTTGTAGGGTAGCTCTATTTTTAACTTCTTGAGGAACCTCCATACTGTTTTCCAGAGTGGCTGCCCTGCTGGCATTCCCACCAACAGCGTAAGAGGGTTCCCCTTTCTCTGTATCCTTGCCAACATTTGTTGTTTCCTGACTTGTGAATTTTAGCCATTCTGACTGGTGTGAGGTGGTATCTCATTGTGGTTTTGATTTGTATTTCCCTGATGCCAAGTGTGTCTGTTGGCCGTTTGTATGTCTTCTTTGGAGAAATGTCTGTTCATGTCTTCTGCCCATTTCTTGACTGGATTGTTTGTTTTTTTGTGTGTTGAGTTTGGTAAGTTCTTTACAGATCTTGGATACTAGACCTTTATCTGATATGTCAATTGCAAATATCTTCTCCCATTCCATAGGTTGCCTTTTAGTTTTGTTGACTGTTTCCTTTGCTGTGCAAAAGCTTTTTATCTTAATGAAGTCCTAAGAGTTCATTTTTCCCTTTGTTTCCCTTGCCTTTGGAGATGTGTCTAGCAAGAAGTTGCTGTGGCCGAGGTCACAAAGGTTGCTGCCTGTGTTCTCCTGTAGTATTTTGATGGATTCCTGTCTCACATTTAGGTCTTTCATCCATTTTGAGTGTATCTTTGTATATGGTGTAAGAAAATGGTCCAGTTTCATTCTTCTACATGTGGCTGTCCAATTTTCCAAACACCATTTGTTGAAGAGACTGTCCTTTTTCCATTGGATATTCTTTCCTGCTTTGTTGAAGATTAGTTGACCATAGAGTTGAGGGTCCATTTCTGGGTTCTCTATTCTGTTCCATTGATCTACGTATCTGTTTTTGTGCCAATACCATGCTGACTTGATGATCACAGCTTTGTAATAGAGCTTGAAGTCAGGCACTGTGATGCCACCAGCTTTGGTTTTCTTTTTCATCATTCCTCTGGCTATTCTGGGTCCTTTCTGGTTCCATACAAATTTTAGGATTATTTGTTTCAGCTCTGTGAAAAATGTCGATGGTATTTTGATAGGGATTGCATTGAATGTGTATATTGCTCTGGGTAGCATATATATTTTAACAATATTTATTCTTCCAATCCATGAACATGGAATGTTTTCCCATTTCTTTGTGTTTTCCTCAATTTCTTTCATAAGTGTTCTATAGTTTCTAGAGTACAGATCCTTTACCTCTTTGGTTAGATTTGTTCCTAGGTATCTTATGGTTTTTGATGCAATTGTAAATGGGATCAACTCCTTAATTTTTGATTCTTCTGTCTCATTGTTAGTGTATAGAAATGCAACTGATTTCTTTTTTTTAATTTAAATTCAATTAGCCAACATATATCATTTGTTTCAGATGTAGTATTCAGTAATTCATCAGTTGTGTATAACACCTAGTGCTCATCATATCACGTGCCCTCCTTAATGCCCATCACCCAATTATCCCATTCCTGGAAATGCAACTGCTTTTTGTGCATTGATTTTACATCCTGCCATGTTTCTGAATTCCTGTTTGAGTTCTAGCGATTTTGTGGTGGAGTCTTTTGGGTTTTCCATATAAAGTATCATGTAATCTGCTAAGAGAGAGAGTTTGACTTCTTTGCCTATTTGAATGCTTTTTATTTCTTTTTGTTGTCTGAGTGCAGATGCTAGGACTTCTAGCACTATATTGAACAACAGTGGTGAGAATGGGCATCCCTATCCTGTTCCTGACCTTAAGGGAAAAAATTGCAGGTTTTCCCTGTTGAGAATGATATTCACTGTGGGCTTTTCATAGATGGCTTTTATGATATTGAGGTAGGTTCCCTCTATCTGTACACTGTGGAGAGTTTTAATCAAGAAAGGATGCTGTATTTTGTTAAATGCTTTGTCTGCCTCAATTGCGAGGATCATATGGTGCTTGTCCTTTCTTTATTAATGTGATGTGTCACATTGATTGATTTGCAAATGTTGAACCACCCTTGCAGCCCAGGAATAAATCCCATTTGGTCGTGGTGAATAATCCTTTTAATGTACTGTTGGATCCTATTGGCTAGTATCTTGGTGAGAATTTTGGCATCCATGTTCATCAGGGATATTGGCCTGTAGTTCTCCTTTTTGGTCTTTTGGGGTCTTTTTCTGGTTTTGGGTTCAAGGTAATGCTGGCCTCATAGAACGAGTTTGGAAGTTTTCCTTCCATTTCTATTTTTTTGAAACAGTTTCAGAAGAATAGGTATTAGTTCTTTAAATTTGTAGAAATCCCCCAGGAAGCCACCCGGCCCTGGACTCTTGTTTGTTGGGAGATGTTTGATTACTGCTTCAATTTCCTTGCTGGTTATGGGTCTGTTCAGGTTTTCTATTTTTTCCTGTTTCAGTTTTGGTAGTTTATAAGTTTCTAGAAATGCATCTGTTTCTTCCAGATTGCCTGATTTGTTGGCATATAGCTGCTTATAAAATGTTCTTAAAATCGTTTGTATTTCCTTGGTGTTAGTCGTGATCTCTCCTCTTTCGTTCATGATTTTATTAATTTGGGCCCTTCCTCTTTTCTTTTTGATAAGTCTGGCTAGGTGTTTATCAATCTTAGTCTTTCAAAGAACCAGCTTTTAGTTTCATTGATCTGTTCTACTCTTCTTTTGGTTTCTATTTCATTGATTTCTGCTCTAACCTTTATTATTTCTTTTCTTCTTCCAGGTTTAGGTTTTATTTGCTATTCTTTCTCCAGCTCCTTTAGGTGTAGGTTAGCTTGTGTATTTAAGACTTTTCTAATTTTTTGAGAAAGGCTTGTATTGCTATGTACTTCTCTCTTAGGAACGCCTTTGCTGCATCCCAAAGGTTTTGAACAGTTGTGTTTTCATTTTCATTTGTTTCCATGAATTTTTTAAGTTCTTCTTTAATTTCCTGGTTGACCCATTCATTCTTTAGTAGGATGCTCTTTAACCTCCAAGTATTTGAGTTCCTTCCAAATTTCCTCTTGTGATTGAGTTCAAGTTTCAAAGCATTGTGGTCTGAAAATACGTAGGGAATAATCTCGATGTTTTGGTACCAGATGAGACCTGATTTGTGACCCAGTATGCGATTTATTCTGGAGAATGTTCCATGTGCATTTGAGAAGAATGTGTATGCTGTTGCTTTAGTATGGAATCCTCTGTATGTATCTGTGAAGTCCATCTGGTCCAGTGTGTCATTCAAAGTCCTTATTTCCTTGGTTGATCTCCTGCTTAGATGATCTGTCCATTGCTGTGAGTGGGGTGTTAAAGTCTGCTACTATTATTGTATTATTATCAATGTGGTTTTTTTTTTTTAAGGTTGTATTTATTTATTTGACACAGAGAGAGAGAGAGAGCACAAGCAGGGGGAGCTGCAGGCAGAGGGAGAGGGAGAAGCAGGCTCCCCGCCAAGCAAGGAGCCTGATGAGGGGCTTGATCCCAGGACCCTGGGATCATGACCCGAGCCGAAGGCAGACGCCCAACCGACTGAGCCACCCAGGCGCCCCCAATGTGTTCCTTTAATTTTATTATTAATTGGTTTATATAACTGGCTGCTCCCAAGTTATATAAATATAAATATTTATAATTGTTAGATCTTCCTGTTGGATAGACCCTGTAAGTATGATATAGTGTCCCTCTTCATCCCTTACTACAGTCTTTGGTTTAAAATCTAATTTGTCGGGTGCCTGGGTGGCTCAGTTGGTTAAGTGACTGCCTTCGCCTCAGGTCATGATCCTGGAGTCCCGGGATCGAGTTCCGCATCAGGCTCCCTGCTCGGCGGGGAGTCTGCTTCTCCCTCTCCCACTCCCTGTTTGTGTTCCCTCTCTCGCTGTGTCTTTCTCTGTCAAATAAATAAATAAAATCTTTAAAAAATAAAAATTAAAAAATAATAAAAATTAAAAAAAATAAAATCTAATTTGTCTGATATAAGGGTTGCTACCCCAGCTTTTTTTTGGATGTCCATTAGCATGATAAATGGTCCTCCACCCCTCTCATTTTCAATCTGGAGGTGTCTTTGGGTCTAAAATGAGTCTCTTATGGACAGCATATTGATGGGTCTTGCTTTTTTTTTTTTTTTTTAGATTTTTATTTATTTATTTGACAGAGAGACACAGCGAGAGAGGGAACACAAGCAGGGGGAGTGGGAGAGGGAGAAGCAGGCTTCCCGCTGAGCAGGGAGCCCGATGTGGGGCTCAATCCCAGGACCCTGGGACCACTTCCTGAGCCGAAGGCAGACACTTAATGACTGAGCCACCCAGGTGCCCCTGTGGGTCTTGCTTTTTTATCCAGTCTGATACCCTGTGTCTTTTGATTGGAGCATTTAACCCATTTACTTCAGTGTAACTATCAAAAGATATTAATTTAGTGCCATTGTATTATCTGTAAAGTCACTGTTTCTGTATATTGTCTCTGTTCCTTTGTGGTCTATGTTACTTTTGGGCTCTCTTTGCTTACAGGATCCCCTTTAATATTTCTTGCAGGGCTGGTTTAGTGATTACAAATTCTTTTAGTTTCTGTTCATCCTGGAAGCTCTTTCTTTCTTTTTCCATTCTGAATGACAGCTTTGCTGGGTAAAGTATTCTTGGCTGCATGTTTTTCTCATTTAGTGCCCTGAATATATATATCATGCCAGCCCTTTCTGGCCTGCCAGGTCTCTATGGATAGGTCTGCTGCCAGTCTAATGTTCCCACCCTTGTAGGTTAGGGAGCTCTTGTCTTGAGCTGCTTTCAGGATTTTCTCTTTATCTCTGAAATTGGCAAACTTCACTATTATATGTCAGGGTGTTGATCTATTTTTATTGATTTTTGAGGGGGATTCTCTGTGTCTCCTGGACTTGAATGCCTGTTTCCTTCCCCAGATTAGGGAAACTCTCAGCTATGATTTGCTCAAATATACCTTGTCTCCCTCTCTCTCTTTCTTCTTCCTCTGGGACCCAATAATTCTAATATTTTTTCATTTTATGGTATTGCTGATTTCCTGAAGCCTCCCCTCATGGTCCATTAGTTGTTTTCCTCTCTTTTCCTCAGCTTCCTTCCCTTCTATCATTTTGTCTTCTATGTCAGTGACTCTCTTTTCTGCCTCATTTACCCTAGCTGTTAGAGCATCCATTTTAGACTGGATCTCAGTTAAAGGAATTTTAACTTCAGCATGATTAGATTTTATTTCTTCACTAAGAGATTTCTAGTGTCTTCTATGCTTTTTTCCAAGCCCAACTAGTAACTATATAATCGTTATTCTGAATTCAATTTCTGACATTTTACTTATATCCATATCGATTAGCTCTATGGCAGAGAGTATTACCTCAGGTTCTTTCTTTTGCTGTGAACTTCTTCTGGTCATTTTGTCCAGACAAGAATAGATGACGAAGAGAACATAGTCAAAAATATCAATCACGACCCCAGAGAAATACACCCTAGA
Source organism: Mirounga leonina (assembly GCF_011800145.1). Taxonomy (NCBI): domain Eukaryota; kingdom Metazoa; phylum Chordata; class Mammalia; order Carnivora; family Phocidae; genus Mirounga; species Mirounga leonina. Next base: position 37,629,938 of record NW_023270389.1, on the reverse strand, counting down.
CAAATCTGAAGAGGTCAGAAACCAAAAAAAAAAAAAAAAAAGAAGGTAAAAAAGAGAGAATATAACCTCACAGGTGGACAAAACAGGGTGATCCACTTGGTCCTGGGTGTATTTTGGTCTGTTTGTTAGAAGATACTAAATCCCAAAATTATAAAGAAAGAAAAACTTATATATAACATATATATATATATAAAAGCAGTGAAAGGAAGCCAAATATGAAGAATATATCTATAAAATGTAAATGTAAAAATGAAAATTAAAAAAAAAGACTTAAAAACAAAGAGTTGATAAAATAAGAAACTAGTTGAAAAGGAAAAAAAAGGAAAAAGAAAAAGAAAAATTTAAACTGAACGACTAAAGACTCATGAGAAAAAAACCCTCGATTTCTATATACTATTTTCCCCAGCACAGGAGTTTTTCAGTTCTGCATGATCTGTAAACTTGGTATTTGCCTGATGTTCCTGCTGATCTTCTGGGGGAGAGGCCTGTTGCACTGATTCTCAGGTGTCTTTGCCTGGCAGAGTTGCAACACCCCTTCCCAGGGGGCTGGGCTCAGTGTAAGCTGCTTCTTGTTGCTCTACGTGGCTTTTGTTGCCTGAAGGCTTTTCCTGCCGTTTTAGAGGATGAAAAAAAAAAAAAGTAAAAATGGTAGCACCTGATCTCCAGCCCCGGAGCTAGACAGTCATGGCTCCCACTCTTCAGTGCACCCTCAGGGAAAGGCAGTCAGTCCCTTTCGTGTGCGCCAAACTCCGCAGAGTCCTGCGGTGCACACCTGCATCAATCCTCCCAGGGAGGGGAGCGGGGTCTCACCGGGCCCTACGGCTGGCTAGGCCCCTACTCGGGAAGTGGTTGCCGGATTCTGCACGCACCTGCGCGGCAGCTCCCCTGGGAGAAGGAGCAGGGTCTCCCAGGGGTTGTCACTTGCTGGGCCTCTGCTTGGAGAGCGGTTGCACAATCATGCTGCACTCCCAGTTTATGGACACACCTAGGTGAGAGGCCACTCAGGGGCTCACTAATTGTAGCCAGTTTCCCTGCTTTAATGCTTGGGAACTCTGCCACACTCAGGCACCCCCGGTCTTCCTGTGACCCCGGGGATCTTGAGACCACACTGTCCCACCTAGGATTCTGCCCCACTTTGCCACCTGAGCACCTTTCAGGCAGGGATGTCCCTCACAGAAGCAGACCTCTAAAAGTTGCGATTTTGCACTCCAGGGCTATATCACTTTCCGGTAGCCGGCTTCTGGAGGCTCCATCCCTCCGTCGTTTATCTTCCCCTCAGATTCACGTCTCCGCCCCTCTTACCTTGCAAAAAGTGGTCTCTTTTCTATTTGTAGAATTGCAGCAATTCTTTTCTTAGATCTCTGGTTGAGTTCACAGGTGTTCAGAATGATTTGATAGATAACTAGCTGAATTCAAGGGACCAGATGAAGCACAGGTCCCCTATTCTTTCACCATTTTCCCTCTCCCTCCTAAACACACTTTAAATTCAATTTTACATATTTGGCCATGATTGTGCACACCTGGTGTTGTATCTTATAACCTTAGAGTAGGAATGAAGTAAGACCTTGGTGAGGTTTGAAGTGAGTAGCTATTGGGGAGGGGAAAATTTCCCCCTTACCCTCTTAGTTAAAAATATTAAAATATTAAAACAGTGTAAGACAGATTAACAGGAGAAAACAAAGTTAATTAATGTACACATGGGGAATCCACATAAACATAAGAGATTCCAAAGACAGTCAGGCAAAATGAGGTATATATGCCATCCAGAACTAAGGAGAAGGGGTAGGGGTTTAGTAACTCGAAAGAAAGGAAGTAATTCACAGGAAGATGAAACAGATGTTTTCTGGGCCATACAGAAACACTGGGACACAGGAATTTTAACAGTCTTGGCTTGGTTCCTCCCTTCCTATCACACCTGGTCCATATTATAATGTAGTTGTCTGTGGAGCAGGTCCTCTATCTCAATTCTTTTAGAAAGTTAGGGGTGTGAAAATGAGTAAAGGAAACCTCATTTCAAATGGAGTCTCAAAGCACTGTTGGGGATGGGGGAAGGGTTGGGAGCTCTCACACATCCTTGCAGCCTGCATAACCAGTAGGGGAAAAGAAGATAGATAAGAATTATCTTGATAAGGGGGGACATTTCCTACCTAGGTATTTATCTCCTGCTTTTAAGAAAAATAAGAAAGAGCCCTCTGTGCCCCAGCAACAACGCGTTAGTCACTGTTTACAGCCAATGAGAGCCCTCCACAACCCCAAACTCTTGTTCTTCTCCAGTGAACTTTTATTCAAAACAGCCCTCCCCAATTTCCTTCTAAAACCTAATAAAAGCTAACCTTCCCTTTGTCTCTTTGGACTTGCCTGTAGTTCACCATAGCTTGCTTGTCCTGAATTGCAATTCCTCTGCCATTCCCAAATAAAGTAACTGACTATTTTATTTTTAAGGTTGACAGGGGGAAGGTCAAAGGTTCTTCCTGTGTCTTTTGGGCCTTGATTTCAAAATAATCCACATAGCAAAGCAGCACATCCTGGGTGGCCTGCCCTGAACCTCAATAGTTTCTTCCTCTGAGGCTTTCTTAGAAGTTTCATATATTGAAAGCTGAGCTGGTGAGTGTGGAGAGTTAGTAGCTGAGTGGCAAGAGATCCATAAAGGGAGAAAACAACAAATAGAATAAGGATAAACAAACAGAAAAGAACAAATTGAAGCCCATTACCCCACACCCCATTAGACAAGTCTCCTACTCCTGGGAATAGGTCAGTCCCATATAGTGGGTAAATTTAATTTATCTTATGAAAATTACTAATCCTTTCTTTTAACAGATTGAAGTTAGACATAGAAATGACATTTTTCACCCATGATTACAAATTCCTCCTTGTTGAGCTAAAGAGACACATTTTGGGGTGGTAGATTTCGCTCCCCTACAGTCCTGCCTTTGAAATTTCCCCAAGAAGTTTCATCATCCAGAAGTTGAACTGGTAGATTGTTTCATCTCATCGAACTAGACTCGTAGTCCTGACAATAGGTCAGTTCAGTTAAATTCCTTTCAGTAGGTCATCTTGCAGATAGACTCCCAAAGTTAGGCCTGTATTATGCAAACAATAAAGTATTGAGTAAGAGACATTTCTGTGGGAACAAAGAAAAACAACAGTTAATGGGTTAATGATTGGAGTAAATTTTAAACCAGTTTCTGAGTTCTGAGGGTAACCAGTTGAGAAGATTTCTAGATGTCAGGCTTACGCATTTCGAGATAGAGTGAAGGCAGCCAGGGGTCATCTGATAGACTTTCCTAGTTTGCAGCTTGAATGTTTCTGGTAATTTTTCTGAGCGGCCCCCACAGCAACAGGCAACAAGGATGGTCCATACATGAGCTATTGCGGTAATTCCCCTGAAGTTCATGTATCAAGTTGTCCAAATTTAGTTTGCATGGCTTTAGGAAAAGCACAGTTTTAGCTCTTAATGATTCTAAGACGGGATAGTAGAAGAAAAATTGGAAATATGAGTTTGGAGATTTGTAGCTAGAAGACTTTTGGACCCAGTCCAGTTTGTGATGAATAGTATTAGCTTCTAATATCCACAAAGGTGTGTTATTGAAACATAATTTTTCTCTTTATAAATACTGTCATTTCTACCAAAGATAGCCAAATTAAGACTAATCTGTTTGCAAAATAAGTCTACTTTGAATAAACTTGGCCTGATTATTTACATAAAGACTAGCAAGAATAGCAACTGATCATTTAGGCTCCTTTAAATTTGCTTGCTGGAACTTTTCATAAGGAATCTCCAGGTTGAACTCCTAACAACTTCTCAAGGTGAAGAGGTCAAACCAAATACTTGCCATCAGTCTTGTAATACCTATAGATTTGGGTTAATTCCTCTCTTTTTGGGGTCTCCCAAATATCCTGAGGTACTTGCACCCGCCAGGAAGTGACCTCCTTACTCATCTGATAGGGCTGCTGGGAACCCTGTGAGCAAGGTACCAAGCTGATATTTCCAAGGGGTTTAATTGACTCCATAAAGTCAACCTTAGTCCCTTAAAGCTATCTGGTCACACCTGAGTCTATGCATGCCTCTTTTAAATATGACAGTCCAGGCAAAGCCTCGGTAATATTACCAGCTTCCAATTGTGTCCTGTTACAAGGAGAACAGATTCTTATTGAACTTGGGCAAATAACTATATTGCCATAGAATATAAGCCTGCTTCTCCCTCTGCCACTCCCCCTGCTTGTGTTCCCTCTCTCACTGTGTCTCTCTCTCTGTCAAATAAATAAATAAAATCTTTAAGAAATAATAGTAATAGGGGCGCCTGGGTGGCTCAGTCGTTAAGCGTTTGCCTTCGGCTCAGGTCATGATCCCAGGGTCCTGGGATCGAGCCCTGGATCCGGCTCCCTGCTCCGCAGGAAGCCTGCTTCTCCCTCTCCCACTCCCCCTGCTTGTGTTCCCTCTCTCGCTGTGTCTCTCTCTCTGTCAAATAAATAAATCTTAAAAAAAAAAGGAAATAATAGTAATAAATAAAATCGTAAAAACAGAGTCTGTGGTTTGTCTCTTTTTTTGTTTGTTCATTTGTTTTGTTTCATAACTTCCACATATGAGTGAAATCATATGATATTTGTCTTTGTCTGATTGACTTTATTCCACTTAGTGTTATACTCTCCAGTTCCATCCATGTCATTGCAAATGGCAAGATTTCATTCTTTTTATGGCTGAGTAATATTCCATTGCATATATTACATATATATCACATCTTCTTTATCCATTCATCTATGGCAGGACACTTGGGCTGCTTCCATCTTGGCTGTTGTAAATAATATTGCAATAAACATAGGAGTGCATATATCTTTTCAAATTAGCATTTTCATTTTCTTTGGGTAAATACCCAGTAGTGTGATTCCTGGATCATATGGTAGTTCTATTTTAAATTTTTTGACAAACTTCCATACTGTTTCCACAGTGGCTGCATCAGTTTACATTCCCACCAACAATGCATGAAGGGTCCTTTTTCTCCAGATCCTCACCAGCACATGTTGTTTCTTATGTTTTTGATTTAAGCCATTATGATAGGGTGAGGTAATATCTAATTGTACTTTTGATTTGCATGTCCCTGATGATGAGTGATGTTGAACATCTTTTCATGTGTCTGTTGGCTGTCTGTATTTCTTATATTAATTAAACCAACAAATTTAAACTTAGATTTTATTTACTGAAAATTTTCCTAGATCACAGGAACTTGAAAAACAGGTTACCTTCTATTATATTTTTGAGATTTATAAATGCTTGATTTATAAATGCTTAATTTTAGGCCAACTAAATAGAGCTCTCTTACAAATTAATTTTGGTAATACTATCAGGAGGTAGAAAAATACCATATTTAGGGGCGCCTGGGTGGCTCAGTTGGTTAAGCGACTGCCTTCGGCTCAGGTCATGATCCTGGAGTCCCTGGATCGAGTCCTGCATCAGGCTCCCTGCTCGGCAGGGGGTCTGCTTCTCCCTCTGACCCTCCCCCCCTCATGTGCTCTCACTCATTCTCTCTCTCTCAAATAAATAAATAAAATCTTTAAAAAAAAAAAAAGGAAAAATACCATATTTATAATATATAAAACAGAGGTTTTTATAGCTTTCCATTTTAAAATTTTACCTATGAATCAGATATAAAAACTCACTAGTTTGTAAGTTAGGTTTATCTGCTTGGATAGCTACAGCTTTTTACTCACAATATTTGTGGAGAAGGCACATGATTTATATTTGTCCTTGACAAGTAATCTTATAGAAGCTGTGGAGCACTTTGTATTTTTTAAAAGGTCTCTAACCCAGTCCCCCATGTAGTCTGAGGCATTTCTTTAGGTACCTCCCACGGTGTTTATATTTCAAATACAAGGTAAGATTCATATCTTGAAAGGACAGAGAAAGAATGTAAGTTCCTCCAAGAAGGACTTTGGTTTTTTAAGGCCAATAATTTTACAAGCCTTATGAGAAAAATAGAGGAAGTTTTAGGACTGGTAAAAAGGAATAGATGGACTTTGCATTGCATCTAGAGCTGCATTTTTTAATTTAGTAAAGATTTGTAATATAAGGATAATTGCTCTCCATTTTTTCCCCCAAGGAATAACAAGGGGTTGATCTGCCCACCCAGTTACATTAGCTCCAATTTGCTTTATTTTTCTGGATTGTTAAAAAGAAAACCACAGGCCCAAAATGGTGTTACATAGGTTAAGGCCCCACGTCAGTAAACCAAGGCTTAATACCTAACCTGACTGCAGTTTCTTTAACCCCCCAGAATTTTTTTTTTTAATGCAACTTTTTTTTTTTTTTTAAGATTTTATTTATTTATTTGACAGAGAGAGATATAGCGAGAGAGGGAACACAAGCAGGGGGAGTGGGAGAGGGAGAAGCAGGCCTTCTGCAGAGCAGGGAGCCCGATGCGGGGCTCGATCCCAGGACCCTGGGACCATGACCTGAGCTGAAGGCAGACACTTAAAGACTGAGCCACCCAGGCGCCCCAACCCCCCAGAATTTTTAACCAGTCAACATGAGAATTTCCTGGTCAGCACTAGGAAGTTTACTTAGGACGGTGACCTTGCCTAAAACAATGGACTCTTTGCTAATAATTTCCTTTTTTCCCACTCCCTCTCTCCCTTTAAAAACCTTTTTCCTTTTCTGCAGCCCTTTGGAGCTCCCCTCTACTTGCTAGATGGGATGCTGCCTGATTCATGAATTGATTAAATAAGGCCAATTACACCTTCAGAAATTTCCTGTTGAATTTTTGTTTATTAACAGATTTGGTGGCAGTTATGGGATCCAAAGTGCACTTCTGGCAGCATTTGGGGACAACAAGAAATACAGGTTGTGGTACCCACAAACACTTTGAGTTCACTCTCTTTCTCACATTTCCAAGGGCTATAGGTGAGTTCCTCTTGGTTCTGAGCTGTCAGTTCTGCCTAGAGCTCACGAGGGCTGGCAGTTTCGCCTGGAAGACTGACTGAGCTGGCAGAAAGGTCTGCCCAGAGCCAAGGCCCTAGCCTATCAGACCATAGATCCCCCGGGGGGAAAAACCTCAGCAAGGTTCCATGGGAATTGATGGTATGCGCACAGGGCCTTCTTGTCGTCAAGATGAAGTAACATCTCTTGGTAACTGCCAATACTTTAAGGTGCACATGTTTGTTTGTCTTGTTTTATGGAGATAAAGGCTACTGCTAGAGGGGATCTCAGAGGCCAAAAAGCCACAAAAATTGGTGGGCATGGGTCAAGCATTTAAAGGCTGCTGGAGCTCTGGCCACCTCAAGAAGACTCCTGTGATAGGATAAGTGGGTCACAGAATGGGTTAGATTGACAACTAGGTCACCTGCCAACCTCAAGAAAATTTCAGTGCAATGAGGTACACTGTCAAACACAACCCCCAATCCAGTGGCATGTTCCTTTTAAGTATTACTTCGGCTCTAAGAAACCCAAAGGCTTAGCTAATGGGATCCTTAAATCCTAGAGTCAAGTGTGCCACCTTTCAGCACATTTTATGTCTAAGAGCTATAGTCCCGGAAGTTGTAGATGTGTAGCAAAAACAGCAAATCTTACTAAGCTGGTTTTGTGTCCTGAGGAACTTCGGTCAGTAACCATCAGGTTGAAGACCCCAAAATAAGCGTGGACAAAAATGTTGGTTAACTCCATTTGCGGCCAAGGTCCTGCCAAAGTGCTGCCAGCCCTTAGGAGAATTACAACAGAGAAGCACAATGGCCATGATGGGGAAGGTTCCAATTAGCTACAATCATTTAAGAAGTGCACTTCAAAGCAAGGTTCCCAAATTAAGCAAAATGGGACATCTGTTTTAATTGGCGAGCAGAAGCCTCCCAAAGGTTATCAAAATTCCAAAGTAGTTTCATCAAATGACTCTTGTTGCAAAAGGCTAATGAAAAATTAAAGCTGTAAATGGTACTTAAAACAAAAGACCGTAAGACTGATGTAACTCCTACTGCTTCTCTCTTTCCTCTTTGGAGTGCTCATTCTACTAATTCTCTGTCTAAATTGTTTTTCCAGCTCTAAACAGACTACACAACCATGAACAAAAGTCCACCAAGTGAATGGCCTTATAGACACCCCATATCTCCCTTCAAAGTAGAGTCCCTATATGGGTCCCTCCCAGAGTTGTCAAAACTGAGGAATTTTCTGGAACACTGCTATGTTATTTCCTTAAACAGCCAAAGAGAAACTGGTAAATGCCTGCAGAGGGGATCCCCAAAAAACTGGCAGAAGCCAGCAAAGGGTGAAATTCCTTATCAGAATCTGCTCTTCCTAATCTCTGTCTGTGGTGCACAGTCAAGAGGAGCCAATAACATTTCCATTGTCCCTTCCTTTCCAAATCCAGACCTACTGACTACTGATCCTTTCTCTCCCAGGGAAAGCTACTGTCTTCTTGCTTGATTCATTTTCATAACGGGGTCTGGCTTTCTACCTGCCTGGGACAGGCAGGTTGCTGATTCTCTCTTTTGGCTCTCATTGGGAGCAACTCTGGATTTGGGGAAAGTAATAAATATCCTTTGCACCCTGTCTGAGGACCCCTCTTACACCAAAGGGGAGTTATTCAGTACTGCCAAAAATATCTAAAGTTAAAACTATGTACGCAGAGGGAAAAAGTAAATTGAAGATAATGTAGTTGAATAGATTACAAAACTAGAAATGCAACTCAAAAGGCAATTCAAAGTTCACCTATTCTTTTACCAATCCCAAAACTTCCCCTATTACATGACTTCAAATTATTGGCTTTAGGAAACCAAAGTCCTTCAAAAAAAACCCAACCAAACAAAACAACTTGCATTCTTTCTCTGTCGCTTAGAGTCATACATCTTATCACGTATTTAAAATATAAACACAGCTCACAATTACCTGAGACTGAAAGAGAATAAGGGGAAAGAGGCCCTTTTCACATACAAACTGCTGAAAGGACTCTTGTGCCCAAACTCTAGTAGAGTCTCCTTAAGATTAATTCCAGGGAGGGGCGCCTGGGTGGCTCAGTCATTAAGCCTCTGCCTTTGGCTCAGGTCATGATCCCAGGGTCCTGGGATCGAGCCCCACATCAGGCTCCAGCCCCACATCAGGCTCCAGCCCCACATCAGGCTCCAGCCCCACATCTGGCTCCCCGCTCAGCAGGAAGCCTGCTTCTCCCTCTCCCACTCCCCCTGCTTGTGTTCCCTCTCTCTCTGTGTTGCTCTCTGTCAAATAAATAAATAAAATCCTAAAAAAAAAAAAAAGATTAATTCCAGGGACACATAGAAATCTTAAAAATTTTCTCCACAAAGATCCTCCACTGTAGGGTCTTTGCAACTATCTGTGTGTATGTCTCTCTTACTATATATGTAGTAAATGTGAGTTACTATTCTACCTCCGGACGGTACTGCTAAAATTAATTTGCCCAGGCAAGCGCTTATAAGGACTGGACATTCTAAAACTCTCAGATAAAAACTAACCAAAATGTGTTTTTTTCAAGTTCTCATGATCTGGAAAAATATTGGTTTGGGTTTTGGTTTAATTGAAATAGATGTGTCTTTAAAGTTAACAGCATTAAAATTAAAACTTTAATTCTGCCTGGGTTTACAAGAAGTCAAATAAAGTTGATGTGATCTCTGTTATAAAATGTAAAAAAAAAAAGGCATCTGGGTGTCTCAGTTGTTTAAGCGTATGCCTTCAGCTCAGGTCATGATCCCAGGGTCCTGGGATTGAGTCCCACATGGGGCTCCCTGCTCAGCCGGGGAGTCGGCTTCTCCCTCTGTCCCTCCCCACCCCAACCCCGGCTTGTGCTCCCACGTGCTCTCTCTCTCTCAAAAATAAATTTAAAAATCTTAAAAAAAAATAAAAAATAAAATGTTTAAAAAAAGAGAAGAAGAAAAGAAAAACCCAGCTTGGGAGAATTAACTGACCTTAATGTCTCATGAAGTTTTTTGGGGGTAATCTAAACATAATTATTAAAAACAAGTAAATTAAATAGGTGTAAATAAAATAAAATTTTAGGTAAACTTTTAAGTAGTCTCCCAAATCTTTTTGGTAACCTAAAACCCTAAAGTTTTGCTGAGTTACATTAAATGATAAATTTAGTTAAATTCATTAAATATCTAGATCATTTCTAAATAATATAAAATACTGAAATATCAATTACTGGACATAGATTTATTTACTTTTTGGCTTCCTTATTACAGAGAAACTAAAGATATGTTTGGGTCTGTTAGTAAACATGCTTGGGATTTATTAAATATTATATGATGGCGGTGGCTGGCTGGCTCAGTTGGAAGAGAACATGTGACTCTTGATCTTAGGGTTGTGAGTTTGAGCCCCATGTTGGGGGTAGAGATTACTTAAAAATAAAATCTTCAAAAAGAAAAAGATTATACTATGAAAAAGTACATTTCTAAAAATTGTGAAATATATTCATCAGTATACCAACTTAAAAAAATACTGGTGTAACAGAATTCATCATTGCTTACTTACTAGCTTTCACTAGAAATTAAGGGTTTCTTTTTTTTTAAAGATTCTATTTATTTATTTGAGAGAGAGAGAGTGAGAGAGAGCATGAGAGGGGAGAGGGTCAGAAGGAGAAGCAGACTCCCCACTGAGCAGGGAGCCTGATGTGGGACTTGATCATGGGACTCCGGGATCATGACCTGAGCCGAGGCAGCTGCCTAACCAACTGAGCCACCCAGGCGCCCGAAATTAAGGTTTCTAAGAGCTAAAAAATTCTAGTAAGGGAAACAACATTCCATGCAAAAGAAGTAAGATGTGTATTTTTGGTTACAATAAATAAGAGGGATGCGAATACATTTTAGTTGAGGGAGAAGAAAGTAATCCTGTCCTAAAGTGAGGCTGGTTATTTAAAGATGGAAACCTCAGGACAAAATCCAAACGTAAAAAACAAAGTTGCAGAAGATTTGTGAAAAAGGAATCGTTGGAAAGGAATTTTATGGGTGGTCAGGACTGACTAAGATTAAAATGAGTATGTTTTAATATCAAAAGTAAGTTGGTACAAAATAAAAATTTGGTTTTCTCTCTGTTAAAAGGACAAAGGGTATTTTTTGTTGGTTTGTTTGTTTAGACTTTTGGTCTGCTTAAATCTTTTTAACCTGGAACATTCCAAAAGATTTGCTAAACTAAGTAGGCTCACTTGATATGTTAAATTATATAGGAAGCATTGCCAAATAAGAAGTAATACTAAGTTTTCTTTATGTTGTATTTGTAAGATTTGGGCACATGTGAAAGCCCATTCTGCTTCTACAAACAATGGCCCCTCACTACCAGACGTTTGCCATCCCGATACCCTTGTAACTTAGCAATAGTCCAATCCTGAATCTGAGAAATTGAGCAATGGCTGTAAATTAAACTGTCAGGGATATGGGAAACCAAGACAGCTGCTTGGTTTTTCCCAGGTCCCTGGCAAATCCCATTTTTTGGGTTTTGCATTCCTTTACCCACCATAAGGAATTTAAGATGACGCAAGTTATAAATAGACATTGGTGGGGAGACTTTATAATATTGCAAGAACAGTCCACAGGCAATATCTGACTTGTCAGGTGCATAATCCTAAAAAAATTGTTTTTGTCTCCAGAGGCTTCAGACGTCTTCCCTTTGGACCCTCTGAACACCTATAGCTGGACTTCATTCAACTGCCACTTCGTAGGGGTAATCGATATCTTCCTGTTACTGTTTGTATATTTTTCCAGATGGGTTGAAGCCTTTCCCCATGGCAAGTCGGGTGCCTTTAAAATGGGTAAAAAAAAAAAAAAAAAAGAATGTTTAAAAAAATGTACTTCCCACTTGGGGTACACCTTCTATAATCTCCGTGATTGGGGCACTTCACCAGCAAATCACATGAGCCTTAGTAAAAATCTTACAAACTTTTAAAAATTCTACCAGTGTACTACTTTCTGCTGACCTTGGTTGTCTCATGAAAGCGTGACCAGCTACTGTAAGTCTCTAATGTCTGTTATCCACAGGTTAAGGAAGGCTCCCTGGGGGCGCCTGGGTGGCTCCGTCATTAGGCATCTGCCTTCGGCTCAGGTCATGATCCCGGGGTCGAGCCCCGCATCGGGCTCCCTGCTCAGCGGGGAGCCTGCTTCTCTCTTTCGCACTCCCCCTGCTTGTGTTCCCTCTCTCGCTGTGTCTCTGTCAAATAAATTATTTATTGTAATAAATAAAGCAGGGAGCCCGATGTGGGGCTCGATCCCAGGACCCCGGGATCGTGACCTGAGCTGAAGGCAGATGCTTAACAACTGAGCCACCCAGGTGCCCCTAAAATCTTTTTAAAAAAGGGGGCTCCCCAGATTCCAATTCAAAGGATTCTGTTGGTCCCAGTTTAAAGCCTGATGATTAGGTGTTCTGAAAATGTTATCAGAGAAAGACAGCCCTTGAGCCCCATTGAAAGGGACTTTAGCAAGTGCTCCTGGTGACCAACACTGCTGCAAAAGTAGAAGGCATTGAGCCCTCTACAGATGCTGGGGATCTCCAAATCACACTGGCAAGGAAAGAAGTAGCTGGCACCGAGGTAAACTGCTTCTGCCCAAGACAACAGGTCAAGACTTCACACCTGAACTAAACATGAAACCCTTTCTCCTTTTCCTTACCTTGACTCTGGCGTTGGCCGGGAAGGATAACATTCTCATTTGTATCTCCCAGGCCATAGCTAAAGGGGTGACCCCTCACAACCCCGGGACAGCAGCTCTTTCTGCCCACGGGTCCTGTCCCCATGCTTTAAAAAAACCACCTTTTTGCACCAAAGACGTCTCAAGAATTATTTCTTGGTCGTCGGCTCCGGACTCCACCCCACCAAACCTCATCTATATTCCAAAACCCCATCATTAAGATCCAAACAATTAAATGCACCATCTTCTGGCACACCTTTTTAAGGACATTAAATTGTATCTACATTTCCTTCTGGAAGCTACATTATTGATAGAAATGCTTTGTTCTTGTAGATTGCTAAGATATTTGTAAACTGAGGGAGACTCATGTCTTGCAGGATTGTGATCTCTATAAATTAACTTTTTTTTTTTCCTTTCCTTAACTTTAGGGCAGCCAGGAGTGTCTGAAGAATGTCACCTGCATCCCATGGGGGGGGGTTGTGGGGTGTCAGCTTCTGCTTTGTCCTCAGCTTGCCTTCTGCTCCCTCATCATTAAGAAGGAGGAATTTATGTTACATGTGGAGCTTTAATTTTTGTTCTAATTTGTTTTTTTCATCTGGGAAAAAGGATTCCAAGGATTCCCTTGGTAAAAGCCTGTTACATTCTTTTGTATCCACTTTTGAATTTGGTCTTTACATAGATGCCATTAAGACAATTCTTTAGGATGAGAGCCCTGTTACATTTTGCAAACACTGAAGTTTCTCTGATTCAGAAGATCCATTGTCTGGCCATTGATGAGTAGGATGTATTCATCTCAATAGTGAGTCAAACCTAAGCCTTCTTATGGCTTAACCAAGAATACAAGAGGCATCCATCCCACAAGAGAATGTAAAATATGCTGCCTTCACAAGATCTAGAGAGTTCATTTCCAAAGCTAGACTATGAAGTAAAGGCCTTTGTTGCTTATTTTTATGACTAGTAAAAATACGCTCTCTGGTCTTCACCATCTGGAGGGTGCACTTACTGGGGTGTACCTGGTAGCCAGTTGAATAGAGTGGGGTTCCAAGACATGCTCTTGGGCTGGCTGTGTCAGCAATCAGAGGATTTTGTCATAAGGGGTCCCAGAACATAATGGGCATTTGTTATCTCAAACTTGTTGTTTGTTAGTGCTGGAAAAGTCCCATTTCAGTAGCACCTGCTCGTGTCACAGATTAGTGATCTGTGACTGGAGGTGTTCCATGTTCCTGTGGGAGACTAGAGACACTGTTTTCACGACACCATCCTTATTGCCTGTGCAACAACAAAGGCCTTTGCTATCATAGTTTATTTTTGGGAGTGAAGTTTTTGGATCACGGGGGCTATACTGTCTGCAGTCACTGCAGGGACACCTCTTGCGTCCATGGTAAAGATTTATTCTGGGGCGCCTGGGTGGCTCAGTCGTTAGGTGTCTGCCTTTGTCTCAGGTCGTGATCCTGGAGTCCTGGGATCGAGCCCCGCATCGGGCTCCCTGCTCGCCGGGAAGCCTGCTTCTCCCTCTCCCACTCCCCCTGCTTGTGTTCCCTCTCTTGCTCTTGCTGTCTCTCTTTCAAATAAATAAATAAAATAAAATAAAATAAAGATTTATTCTAAGCTTTGGAAATGAGCTCCAGGACTTCCCATAAAAAGGCTTATTGGATTGTGTCACTATTAGAATAAATATACTAATGGAGATCCTACTCATTAATGGCCAGATGATGGGTCTTTTGAGTTGGAAAAACTTCTATATTTGGAAAATTTTTTAGAGAACTCTCATTCCAAGCAGTTGCCCTTCCGGTATTTATGGGAGGATCAAATTTAAAGAAAAACACAATAAAATTTTAACAGCTAGCCTCAGGGAATCAATAAAATGAAAGAATAAAAGTCAGAACAGAAATTAAACAAATCTGACATAAATCCCCCTTTTGCTCTCCTTTATCCCCCACTCCCTGTCCCTGACCCTCTAGATATTTTGGATCTGGGCCCCTGGTCTAAACTCCCTTTCTCAAAACCCAGCCCCATCTCCTCAGCCAATTTCCTTAAATCCTAAAATTCCACCTTCCCCAGAAAAAAACCCTCTAACAACCAGCTGCCTATTATAATTTCCCTTTCTTCATGAGATTTGCAGAGAGCACTTCTGCCTGATCTCCAGACCCAGGGAATACAGTTTGCTTATGTAAATACTGAATGTCAGGAAGTGAATTTAGCAAAAGTGCCCAGGAAGAGCAACAAGGCTTTCTTTGCTACCCCTTATAATTCAATTCCTCCTACTTTCCAGGGATCTGTAATCAACCTCTGCCAGTTTCAGCCATTCCTATGCCAAGTCCTTTGTGGATGTATCCTGGACCCCTAGGGCAAAGAATTCATGTCCCCAGGACAGCAGCAGATCTTTTAAATTATAAAATCCCTTCACCTCTGCTCTTGGAGTGATGTAAAAATGTTGGGGTTCGGGAGTGAACAGTCATGAAAGAATTCTTGAGATGTCTTTGGTGCAAAAAGGGTGGGGTTTTTTTTGTTGTTTTTTTTTTTTTAAAGACTTTATTTATTTATTTGACAGAGAGAGACACAGCAAGAGAGGGAACACAAGCAGGGGGAGTGGGAGAGGGAGATGCAGGCTTCCCGCGGAGCAGGGAGCCCGATGTGGGGCTCGATCCCAGGACCCTGAGATCATGACCTGAGCTGAAGGCAGACGCTTAAAGACTGAGCCACCCAGGTGCCCCAAAAAAGGTGTTTTTTTTTTTTAATTATTGTCTTTTTTTTTTTTTTTAAAGATTTTTATTTATTTATTTGAGACAGAGAGAATGAGAGAGAGAGAGAGAGAGAGCACATGAGAGGGGGGAGGGTCAGAGGGAGAAGCAGGCTCCCCGCTGAGCAGGGAGCCCGATGCGGGACTCGATCCAGGGACTCCAGGATCATGACCTGAGCCGAAGGCAGTCGCTCAACCGACTGAGCCACCCAGGCGCCCAAAAAAGGTGGTTTTATTAAAGCACAGGAATAGGACCCTCAGGCAGAAAGAGCTGCACTGGGGTCATGAGGAGTGGCTGATTATATACTTCCAAGTTGGGAGGGCGTTAGGGATAGCTTAAGTCTCTAAGGAATTTGGAAGCAAGGTTTCCAGCACCTTGAGGGGCTAGCTGTTGTTAGGAAAAGGTCATTTACTACTGTCTAGTAAAACCTTAGTCATGAGACCCTTCAGATGTATATCAGCGGGCCATATGCTTGGAGGATGATCACTAATATATATCTTGGGGTGGTGGGTAGAGATAAAGGAGGTTTCCAAAGGGATTTTCATATGTTGAAGAAGACTTATAGGATCCTGGAGTTAATGTTAAGCTAAGGTTGCCTTTTGCCCATATCAAAGTATTAACATCGAGGCAGTTGAGTTCCAAGAGGAATGTCACTCTGCCTGTATCAAGGACTTGTCAATGGACTATAAGTTTTAAGTAAATTTAATTTTGTTCTTTTGCCTTTGTTCTCCACATCAGGAGGATCCTACCAAATTTAAAGACAAATTAGAAAGATTAGTGGTTATTTACAACCCCACTCCCAGGGACCTAGACTGGCTATGAAGGGGTGTTCTTCCTACCCATGATTATATGATGGTTAGGAGACAAGCTAGATGGTCCCTGGAGAAAACCCCCTCAGAGAGGAAACAGATGGCCTGAGCCTTTCCCAGGCCTTCCTGCGCATGACCCAGAAACGGCTCAGCCGGAGGCTGATATCCAAGGCCTCAATATAGGAGCTATATTAGAGGTGTTCCCCCTCAAAGTAAATTGGTCTGAGGTTGAACGATGTACTTAGAAAGAAGAGCAGATAAAAGCCTTTGTTGAATGTATATACAAACTTTTCAAAGGCAAACTGTTAAATCCAGAAGCCCTGGAACATAGGAATCTTTTAATTTCTGCTTTAGCAGGAAATTTTCTCCCTGATATTAAATAACAAATCCACACGGTCGGTTGGTCAGGGCAACCACTAAGCATAATAATGGAGGCAGCTACTTAATTCTTTGAAAAGAGCTTGCCGGAAAGCAGGAGGAAAAAAGAACTCATAGCAGCAATTCTTGCTTTGCAACTTGAGTCTTTGGAAAGGTGAAAGCATGACTGAGAGTAATTCAAGGCCCATTCAGAGCTCTCCCTATTTGCCTCCAGGCAATCACAGATATTGCAAGAATGCAGGTCACTGGAAGAGAAGTTGTCCTGTACTTAAGAAAAAGTAAATTTTAAGAAGCAATTTCCCTAAACCCCATCATCCTGAGAAAATTTGTTTTTCTCCTGAGAGACAATTCCCCCTTAAATGACAGTGTCAGCCAGGCCTCAGTCACACCCCAAAGCCCACCACCATTAACCTTAAAACAGAGGATCAGGAATTGGATTTCTTATTTGGCACTCATGTGACTTTCTCTACCATCTGCTCAGAGGATTTATCTCTACCTGTCACCTCTGATTCTAATCAGGGGGAATCAAACTAAGCAGGGAGCTCTTATATAGACGCCCTCATCCTCCTAAAGGCACTGGCTGAATGAGGCCATAAAGTCTCCAGATTTAAACTTCAATGGGTGCAAACAACTGTTAACTACTTAGGACCTGAGATATCTCAGGGCATTCAAAAGCGGACTCCAAAACACCTTGAGTCAATTTTGTTCATCCCTCTCCCCAAAACAAATAAGTGGTTATTATGTAAATTTGGGGGGGTAGCTGACTATTGCAGCCAATGGATTCCTGATTTTGTAGACTTTGTTAAACCTCTGTATGCTCTTCTCCCAGAGACCCCCGCCCCCCCACCCCCACCCCCAGCCCATTTCCTGGCCTTCAGAGATATTACCATCTTTTAAAGCCTGGAAATTAATACTGTCAACACCCCCAGCTCTAGGCTTACCTAATTTTAACAAACCTTTACATCTATACTCCCCTGAAAATAAAGGCATTGCTATAAACATTCTATGACAATCTTGCCTCTCAGGTACAACCTATAGTATATTTTCTCATGCCAGTTAGACCCTATAGCACTGGGTATGCCCTCATGCTTATGTGCACTGATTGTTTGGGGCTCAAAATAATGCTCACGCTAAAGCATCACATCCTGTGGTGGCCTACCCTAAACTCATGATAGCAAACCAGAGCGAATCCAGGAAAATGGGGATAGGATACCTTAGAATGTAGCCTGAAATCTTTACTGGGAGAGTAACCTTTGAGTGAGGGAAAATTGTTGGCTTAAGAATTATTCAAATTGGCTTTCTTATGTGACAAATAATTGCATTGTAAAATTATGATGGAGAATTACTGTTGGATACAACACACACATAACTTTCTGAATTAATAATCTAATCTAATCAATGTACATTTTAGAAAAACTCATAATGCTCGTGTTGGGGCTCAGGGTAGGTGACCCTAAAATATGCTATGTTGGCATCTTGATTATTTTGAATTAAAGTTACTTAAGAAACAGCCAGTGCGGGGCACCTGGGTGGCTCAGTCGTTAAGTGTCTGCCTTCAGCTCAGGTCATGATCCCAGGGTCCTGGGATTGAGCCCCACATCAGGCTCCCTGCTCCACGGGAAGCCTGCTTCTCCCTCTCCCACTCTCCCTACTTGTGTTCCCTCTCTCGCTGTGTCTCTCTCTGTCAAATAAATGAAATCTTAAAAAAAAAAAAAGAAGAAGAAAGAAACAGCCAGTGCAAAAAGGACACACTGACCCTCCTTTGTCTCCAGAAAGCAAGAAATTAACCTCCCATGTGCATGGTACCCTCCCTGTATCAGGATGTAGAGAGACATCCTTATCATCAGAGAGAGAATTTAGGATGAAGAAGCCTGTATAAACAAACCTTGTTACTTTTACTAACTGACTACCCCCATCCAAATTGTTTAGAATTCCTTACTAGTTGAAGTTCCCAAACATTATCCTGTCAATTGCAATTTATCGTTTCTTTGTTTTAAAAAAGCTGCCTGCCTTAGTCATATCTGTAGGACCTCGTATGTACAAATTAAATTTGATTCTTTCCTGTTAACTGTCCATGTCAATTTAATTCTTAGACCAGCCAGAAGAAGTTTGAGGGTAGAGAAAATTTTTTTCTCCCCAACATTTGCTTTATATACTTTATGGTTTACAAGTCCCTTTATCTGTTATCTCATTTAATCCTCACAATAGCTCTGTAGTGATATCAGCCCATTTCACAGCTAAGGACACTGAAGTCCAAAGATGTAGAAATCTTCCTCCAGATTGCACTCTAAGAAGAGAGGATTTGAATATAGCCCCAAGCCCTCAGGTGCCAGGGTTGTGCCCAACCAAGTAGGTCTCTTGATAAGCCTTTTGGATTATCTGGGAAATTTGCTAAAAAACAAAACAAAAAAACCCCCAACATCGGCAAAATACCTTCTCATCTTCAGGGGCCGCCCTGCATTAGGCTCAAGAGTTGTGTTTTTGTTTTTGTTTTTTTTACTGCAGTCTCATCAGAGTTGGGTGGTCTTTTTTTGCTGACCCTTCATATAGTTCTTTCGGGAATTCATTTCTCTGGTATTGTGAACTACTTTCTTTAATACCAATCTTACTTCTTCTATCACAAATTCTTGTAAAGAGAGAAAGAAATTATGACTTTTGTATTTCTAAAATGTATTTCTGAAGATTTGTTTTTGTGGGAGGCTTCCTCTTCTGAGAAAAAAGATGAATAAAATAATTCCCAAGTAAAATATGAAGTTTTAATAAAATCAATAAAAATAGCTATGATTTACTAAATACCTACCTTAAACCTTTAAACTCTAAGCTTCATGGGGATAGGTACCCATTTGTCCCTAGTACCCAGAACAATACCAGGCACAGAGTACATGTTCAAGAAATATCAGTACATGTAATAAATTGATACCAAGCACAATGTAAAAATGTAATATTTCATTTAATTTACATGTATATCTCATTTAATTCCAACTCCCTCCCTACCTCTTACCACATACACACAAACATACAACTTAATGGAATAGATATCTTTATCTCAGATGAAGAAATTGGTATTAAGAGAAACTGAGTGATTTATTCAAGGATACATGGCTGGTTAGTAAATGGTCTCTCTACCTCCAAAATTTCTCTTAATTAGGGTTCTATGAATAGAACAAAATTGGAATGACTTAGATCATAATATTCCATCACCAGGGTAACATTTCAGTAGGCTGATCCAAACCAGTGGATTTCAAATAGGCTTTGGGTTGCTGCACATTAAAGGTAATTTATAATAACATACCTGTAGAAACAGTAGTATATTTTCTATATATACGCAGTTGATTCTTGTTATTGCAGTAGGTATGTTCTATAAAGTGGCCTCAAACATCGAATTATCAAATACTCAGCCACTGCTCCTAGGGGAAATACAGGGTTAGGTTCTTGTGAGCCTCTGGTCATAACATTTTTGTCAACCAATCAATACATAACCTTATTTTATGTATATAACATTATTTAATACATACTATTGATTCATTAACATTGAACTCACAACTAACAGCATTATAACTCATGCCTGAACAAAGCTTATCTAACACATATAAGGCACATTATAGCCTTCTTGCTGCTTAGGAGCACTGGACAGCACTTTAGCAGTATACTTGGGGGGCATCCTAAAAAATAATGACACTAAATAGATCAGGAAAAGGACACTTGTTTATAGTATGAGAGCTGAAGCAAGAACGCAGAGTATCCCCTTGTTTGACCTTAGCTGGGAATATGCACATCAAGGAGACTAAAATTTTTGCTACTCTGTGCATTTCTGGGAATGATGATGGAAATGCTACAAGTATTGATTTTGAGATAACAAATTTTTATGAGTAGACAATTTTGCTAATATGGATTCCATGAATAATGAAGATGTTCTCTCTGTAAATCCTTAATATTTTCAAAGCCCTTTTCTTAATTTTTGGGTTTTTTTAAGATTTTATTTTATTTTTTTAAGTAATCTCTACAACCAGTGTAGGGCTTGAACTTACAACCCTGAGGTCAAGAGTCACATGCTCCACCAACTGGAGCCAGCCAGGCGCCACTCAAAGCCCTTTAAAAAGCCATAGGTTGTTCACATTACTTATCTCTGTTTAAAAGACTAAAACTGGGTGAATTAATCATAGAAATCATCCTGTTACTATGTAATACACAGAGTCAGTTTCATAGACATGTGACCTCTGCACTAACACAGGGACCCTATGCTCAAAAGGGCCCCACACTTGGTTTAATGCTCTGCTGTTGCCATCTTGAAATTTTCAATAAGGGGCCCTAGGATTTCATTTTTCACTGGGCCCCACAAATTATGTAGCTGATCCTGGTTGCATAGCAAGTAAACAGATCAATAACTGGAGGGACAAACAAAACAAAACAAAAAATAACTGGAGGGACAAAAAATAACTGGAGGGACAAATTTCCCCAACTTATCCAATTGAACAAATCCTTTATTTCACAGTGCCTAATTGATATATTAAAGTTACCATTTATTGAGGATTGGCTATATTAGGTCATTTAATCCTTATGACACTCTGTGAGTTGGACATTATTTCCAATTAAATAAGGAAACTGAGTGCCCAGAGAAGGTCACACAGTTATTTTGTATGACATATAAAACATACCTTGTTTTCTTTTCTTTTCCTTTAGTCATGTCCCAATTTGATTTCAGCCCCTAGAGAGGATAAACAGTAAAAGTGTTAGAGAGGATATAGTTCAAAAAGTTTAAATTCTGATAAATTAGTATCTCTAGTAAAAGTAAGTTGAAACTGATGACAACAATGAGGTATTTAAACTATTTAAATAAAACCAAATTTTGTTTCCACTACACTGGATAATAATTGGTGATTGGAATAGAGTTAGCTTTGTTGAGGCCAATTTAATTCTTTTTTTTTTTTTTAAGATTTTATTTATTTATTTGAGTGAGAATGAGAGAGAGCACATGAGAGGGGGGAGGGTCAGAGGGAGAAGCAGACTCCCTGCCGAGCAGGGAGCCCAATGCGGGACTTGATCCAGGGACTCCAGGATCATGACCTGAGCCGAAGGCAGTCGCTTAACCAACTGAGCCACCCAGGTGCCCGAGGCCAATTTAATTCTTTAGTGTTAATTGAGTGTGTAAAATATTTTGTCTTCCTTCAATTTAAACTTGCCTAATCCAGTGCTGAAAAGGCATCTTTTCTCTTTTCATGTCTGCAATTGACATCTTGTCTAAAGAGAAAGTTTACTTAAATCATTTGAATACCAAGGGATCATTTTCTGGTGGGTTGTGTATTATCTTTTATATTTGTGAGCAAATGTTACTGGATTTATACATTTAAGAAGGTCAATTTGTCAATTGCTTTTTATTGGGCTCCTACATTATATGAGCTTGAACTCCAATTTTATTGTGCAAGATATGCTGCCTAAGCTTGAGGATTTTTCAGGGAGATAGGAAACAGAAATGGGAAATGGAAAAGATGTGCCTGCCAGAGGTGGGAAAATGAAACTGCAGTTCAAGAAAAAATTGTTTTCTTCTCATATCCTTTACCTTAAAAAAAAAAAAAATTCTCTTATGCTATTAAAATTCCTAGAAACAAAATAAGGATAAGAGATTTAGATCCCATCTGACATGTTGGATTAAAGGAAAATAGCTTTTCTTGTTTTTCCCAGTCCTAAAATTTTGGGAGCAGACCTAAGCTCAACCTTCACCGGGGAGCCAAGCCCAGCCAGACCTTCAAACCAGAAGCCAAGTTCTCAGGTGAGCCCAGCCCAGCTCAATCCACCACTGAGCATGAGAATAAATGTTTATCGTTGTATGCTGTTGAGTTTTGCAGCATTATTGTGGCAATAACTGCCCGAGACAATTCTTTACCATCTTGCAGAAAATTCTAGTCTTCCTTGAGCTTTGGACAGGGGGAGGGGGAAAAAAGTTCAAATTCCATTCTCCCTTAAACCATTTCCTTTTGTGTAGGGACAACTACTTTCTGCAGGTACAAACACATGTAAGATTTATGTGTTAGCCAGAGAACTTTGAAACATACCTCTTCTCCTTTTGTGTATCCAGGAATGACAAACTGACTCTGGCAGGTTTCCTAAAATAGTGTGTGTTTGTGTGATTTTTGTCACTCCAGTGTGTTTCAGTGTATTGTTCAAAGTGTAAACAACCTACAAGTCTAACAACAAATGGACTAATCAAATATATTATTTTAAGTCCATATGAAAGACTACCACACTGTCATCAAATATTTCATTTTTATTATGAATGACATATATGTAATGGCATGAAAAATTCTCATTATATAATAGTGAGTGAATAGGAGTCAAGATTTATAAGTAATATACTTTTCATTCATTCAACAAATATTTATTAACCACCTGATATGCATTAGGCAATGTGCTAGGTGCTGATTCCAATTTTATTTAACAGTTTTATTGAGATGTAATTAACATACGATAGACTGTATGTGTTTAAAGTACAATCTTGTAAACTTTGACATATATATATATATACACACCCATGAAACCATCACCACAATCAAAATAATGAACATAGTCACCACCCCCAAAAGTTTACTCATGTCCCTTTATAACCCCCGTCTGCTGCCCTTGTCCTCAACCCCTTCCCATTCCCAGGCAAACACTGATCTGCTGTCCCAGTAGAGTAGTTCACATTTCCTAGCATTTTATATGAAGGGAATCATATAGTATATATTTTTTCTTGTCTGGATTTTTTTTCACTCAGCATAATTACATTGAGATTCATCCATGTTACCGTGTGTAGCAATAATATATTCCTTTTTTATAACTGAGTAGTGTCCATTGTGTGGATATACGATAATTTGTTTATCCATTCAACTGTTGATGGATATTTGGGTTGGTAGAACTTATTGGCTCATAAAAATAAAGCTGTGATGGACATTCATATATAAATTTTCTTGTGTACAAATAGTTTCTTCATACACTTGTATAGAGACTTTCACTTTTGTTGGGTAAATACTCCGGACTAGAACATGTGGCAGATAAACGTTTAACTTTTTAACTACCGCACTGTTTTCCAAACAGTTGTACCATTTTACAACCTCACTAGCAGTGTCTGAGAGTTCCAATCCTCCACATCTTCACCAGCACTTGATTTGGTCGATCTTTTTAACTTCAGCCATTCTACTGATAGGCAGTATCTCACTGTAGTATTGATTTACATTTCCCTAATGATTGATGATGCTGAGCATCTCTCTGTGTGCTGACTATACCATCTGTATAACTTCTTTACCGCAGTGAAAATATAATTTCTCTGTTTTATGGCTTCTATTGTTCCTTTTTGAAAAGTCAGCTGTTAGTTTAACTGCCCTTCCTTTTATTCTCTCATTGCTTATAAGATTTCCTTTTTTTCCAAATTCCACTGTAACTTAAGTGTGGATTAAAAAAAAATCTTGGGGTGCCTGGGTGGCTCAGTTGTTAAGCATCTGCCTTCGGCTCAGGTCATGATCTCAGGGTCCTGGGATTGAGCCCTGCATCGGGCTCCCTGCTCAGCGGGAAGCCTGCTTCTCCCTCTCCCAACTCCCCTGCTTGTGTTCCTGCTCTTGCTACCTCTCTCTCTCTGTCAAATAAATAAAATCTTTAAAAAATAAAATAAAATAATAAAATAAAATAAAATCTGGACTGCTATTCTTTAAGCTTCTTGAGTCTCTGGAGTGGTATCATTTGTCAGTTCTGGATATTTCTCAAACATCTTTTTAAATCTTGTCTCTGCCTCATTTTTGTCCTCTGGATTTCCCATTTCCTGTAGGTTTGACCTTCTCACTGTGTCCTCCACATATTTAGCTTTTTCACACTTTTTGTCCTTCTATGCTGCATTCAGGATAATGACTTCTGATTTATCTCCCAGTCCTCTAATTATCTCTTCATCTGAATCCGTATCTGCTGCTAAACCTATATGAAATGTTATTTAATAACATTTTCTCATTTCTAGAAATTCTTTTTGGCTTCTTGTTTCCTGAAGATAGCTGCAAACTTATTTTCTCGTTTCTTTAGATGTAGTCTGTGTAATTGTTCTATAATTCATCTGATGCTTCTCCCATATGTAGATTTCATGGTTTTGTTACTGTTGTTCTCACTTTATGATGCCTCATCTACCCTTGTGCTTGATTGCTTATCCTTGGCTGTGTGCTCTTTGTTGTCTTTGAAAAAGTATTGGGGATTCCCCGAGGCCTAGGATGAAGTTCTTCCAGAAAAGATTTGAGTTTGCTTCTGTTAGTCACTTGGATGTACTCCCAGCCTGGAACCCCTTTAGCTAAATTCTTGCTACCACCCTTGCTTCGCAGCTTGATGTTTCTTGCACCATTCTTGCTTTTCAGCTTGACATTTCTTGTAACCGCCCTAGCTGTGAATTTGGGTTGAAAATCCATGTGAGAGTCAGGAAGCACTTACAACTTTTCATGGAGGGATTTTCCCCCAGAGCTGTGCCTAGTGCTAAAGCAACATTCTTCCTGCAAGTTCGTGATGGAATGTGAATTTATTTCTTATTCACTCTCACCCTGAGGGGGTAGCCCTTTGGATGCCAACTTAATATGGAAAAGGTCTACTTTAGGGTCTCCACTGTGCATAGGCTTTGAGCTTTGATTTTTCTGTCCCTTGCCCTCTAGGCTAGCAAAATGACTTCTTTAACCTCCAGGATTAGAAAATGTCCTCAGGCAAGCGCAGGTTCTTTCTACCTCTCTATGTCCTTGTTCTTGCTTTCCTTCATTTTGGACTTGATATTTTCTAACTCTCTTATCATTTCATTATTAACAAATTAAAAAAAAATTTTCCCCATAATTTTTAGTAGTTTTCACTGGGAGTTAGGTCTGAATAATCTAGTCCACCAAAAAGATCTTCGGAAACAATAATAAAAATGGAGTGAGATATGGGGTGAGGGGCACAGCGTTAGTGGTATTTTACAGGAGGAGAAAGAGGAACTGACTGAAGACTGGACGCTAGGTCAAGCAACCACTGATAGTATTTTGTCATTTGTTTGCAGGACAGTAAGAATCACTTGATGACTGGTTTGTCAGCATAATGACTTCTACGAACAGAACCAGTGAAATAATTACAAAGCTCAAAGAAAGCGAACAATGTCTCCTGAAGGAGATAAATGAAAAGCGTGAATCCAACTGCCTTGTGGAAAGAAGCAATCAAGTCAGTTTACTGAGAGCTCAAAAGAGGCATTTCAGTGGTGCCTATATGCCCTCAACTCACACCCAAATCAAAGAATATGTTCCTGACAGTGGCAGGAGCTCCTGGCTCACACTGAGTCTCCTTGCTCACACGGAGAAAAAGCACTTTCCTGCAAAAAGTAAGTTGTTGTGGTAGGATTCCCACCCAATTGACAGGAGGGATTTATAAGTAAACTTGGGGAGAGTTTCTGGGGTTGAGAGAGTTTCAGGAAGTATCTCTCTGGGATAGTTTAAAGGAAATCTGTCTGAAGTAAAAAGCATCAGTAAACAAGGTTCTTTGATATAAGGTCTACTAGAGATCAGAGATTCTCAGTTTCTTGTGCTTAGAGAATCCCAAACTCCACCTCCAGACGGACTCATTCAGTAGGCTCTCCTTTGGTCCCCAGAATCTGCATTTTTCAGCAGGCTAAGGAGATGCTGATGCTGATGGCCTGAGAACCATATTTAGAGAAAAGCCATTGTAGATAATTATAAGAGACCACAAAAACTCCAGAGACCTCCTCTCACCAATTTCTGTTGCCTATGCAAAAATTTCACATGCAAAATTGAGATACAATAGAAATTATTTTGATGACAAATATCAAACAAGAAGCCCTGAGTCACAATAATAAAGTGTGGAAGGAGGTTGGCATGGGGGTTTGTGGTGGTAGTGATATTATTTTGCAGGAGGAGGAAGAGAAAGGGTAACTACTATTGATTGGGAACACTTGTTCCTAAGTCAAGATAAGCAACCGATGGCATTTTGTCATTTATGTAAAAAGAAAAAAGAGTGCAATTGTATTAAATACAAACAACACATGATTTAGATCAGAAACAAAAGAATCACTATTTTATTTTATTTTATTTATTTTTAAAGATTTTATTCATTTATTTGACAGAGAGAGAGAGAGCGAGAGCAGGAACACAAGCAGGGGGAGCGAGGGAGAGGGAGAAGCGGGCTCCCCGCTCAGCAGGGAGCCTGATGTGGGGCTCGATCCCAGGACTCTGGGATCATGACCTGAGCCGAAGGCAGACGCTTAACGACTGAGCCACCCAGGCACCCCAAGAATCACTATTTTAGAGATTTAACTTCAACAAGATTAACTTGATGAAGGAGTTGTGACTTTTCATTTGCCCCAAGCTCTTAGTAAGTGGGACAGAGAGGTGATACAGTGTGTCATGGGAAACTGAGATTCTCCATTGTGCTTCCAAAGTTAATCTGTAACAGCCATGTGTTTATTTTACTCAAAAAATAACTCTTTACAAGGAGGAGTGCATCTAGTGTTCTAAGTGGGTCTGCACAATCTTCTATTCTGCTTGAATTACTTGGAACTAGATGAGGTAAGCCACAACTAGTAGGTTAATTCTCACAAGTTTAATGGTGGTTGGTAATATCCACCTTCTATGACAAACATAGTTTACCACTTTACGTGAATACACATGGTTTTCTACAAAACAGAGTCTAACAAACATAATTTCCATAGCCAACATTAATGATATCGAGGTTATAAACCAACAATTCTGGAACGTTGAAACAAACCTTTAAATATTGCAGAAAAGCTCTTTGTTTCTTTTAAGTAAGCAGACTCAAACAGAAATTCAATTTTATGATGACAAGATACAGAATAAGCATAGACCTAATTTTTTTTTTAAGATTTTTATTTATTTATTTGAGAGAGAGAATGAGAGAGAGCGTGAGAGGGAGGAGGGGCAGAGGGAGAAGCAGACTCCCCGCTGAGCAAGGAGCCCAACGTGGGACCCGATCCCAGGACTCCAGGATCATGACCTGAGCTGAAGGCAGTTGCTTAACCAACTGAGCCACCCAGATGCACAGCATAGACCTAATTTAAAGGTTATGGTAATTGGCATGTAAATACATGCTTTTTCTTTTTTAGTCTAAATTAGTAGTTCTGAAAGGGTGGTCTGGGGAACCCCTGTGTATTCAGGTCTTTTCAGGGACCCACAGGCTCAAAGCTATTTTCATAATAATGCTGAGATATTACTTACCTTTTATACTCTCATGGGAGTACAACAGAATTTTCCAGAAGCAGTATGATATGCAGTCACATCATTTTTCTGACCATTAAATGGAATGTTGACTTGTATTCTTGAGCTTTAAATTTTTTCTCCATTTAAATTTCTAATGTGGTAAATATTGAGAGGTACAACACACATGAACAAAACTTTGATAGGATTTTTAATAATTTTTAAGAATATAATGGATCTTGAGACCAAAAAGCTTGAGAACCACCTGTTTGAACAAATGGTAGGTAATTATTGACCCAGTACTGTGTATTCTCAAAAGCTCATTAGAAAAAAAAAAAAAAAGCTCATTAGAATTGTTTCCCCATTAATCTCTACTTGAAACTTAAGGTCTCTGGTTTCAACTTTAGATAAATAAGAGATATTGGGGGCTTTTTTTTTTTTTTTCCCCACAAGTAGAAAGTATGTGGGTATAGAGAAGGGTGCTGACATTTTTTTGAGTGTCTACTTTATTCTGAATACTGTAGAGGCTTGAAAAAACAATAATATCCTTCTATTCCTCAGTTTATATCAATTGAGAGACGGATGGAGGTAAAAATTGGCTTTGTCACTTTGTCACTGGAAAACTATCTATACTGGGAAATTGGCTTAAAATCAGTGAAAGTTAAACTCAGCCCAAAAGAGAACTTACCACATTCCAAACCAAAAGTTCAGCCCCACCACACTAGACTGAGAACAGATATGAGAGAATACCTCCTCCCCGAGGAGGCCAGAAAAAAAAATCCTCATTTGTAAAAATAAGGAGACGGGACATTACTTATAAAATTTGATGAACATATTACTCTAGTAAACCATCAACAAATATGTATTGAGTTGAATGATAAACATCATTAACTGTAAAATCACATCCTTTTTCTGTAAGATGGCCCACTTCTCATCATCTACACTTAGTTTTCAGGTGATCTCAATGAGACAGATTGCTGGTCTTCAACTGTTAGAGAACTTGAAAATCTTATCTCTATCCTGCACATTTCTTTTTCTGGCCCTGCCCTTTCTCCTGAGTTGGAGACACCCATCCTGTAACACAATACCTGGCTACAGTGTTTGTCACTCCCTAACGCTCCTTGATGGTGTCTGTTTTTTCACTGCTTTATCCACTCCGTTCCTAGAATGGTGTCTGGCATTAATTAGGCACTCAGAAAATATTCATTTGATGACTGAATAAATACTGGGACATAGAATGTATTTTTCTAGAAGTAATGGTAAATCTTACCTCATTCCTCTCGAGACCAGTAGCTGTGCCCTTGGGCGATGGCTCACAAACCTAGAGTTTCCCATGGCACATTTGTTGTTGCAGAATAATCTTTAGAAATAGAAGAGGATAATAAGAAGGTACATTTTGCTGGATATATACAGTAAGAATTAGAAAACGGTCTTTTCCTTCATACTTACCTGTGTTAGAGGAAGAAGCACATTCATTCAGCAAATTTTTATGGCACTGTTCTCTGCTTGGCAGTACAGTGATAGATAAAAACCCCTGCCTCATAAAACTTAGATTTCAGTGGGTACTTGAGTGGATAGAGGCAGGGAATTTTTAAGTGGGTAAGTGATATGGAGGAACATAAAGCAGCAGGATGGGAGTGAAGAGGAAGTGCTGGGTAGGGGTTGCACTGCTGCTCATAGAGCTATGTGGTTAGCATCAGGAGATGTGGGGCAACCCAGAACTCCTGGCTTCCTTTTTTCCCCATTATTTTTATCTTATTATTTTTTTCATCATGATAAGTATACTCTTTAATCCCCATCACCTATTTGAACCATCCCCCCACCACTGGTAGCCATATTGTATGACTCTATAGTTGAGTCTGTTTCTTGGTTTGTCTCTCTCTCAGAACTCCTGGCTTCTTGAGGTAGCCCAAGTAAACAGGGATAAAGAACAAAATGAGGGGGTGCCTGGGTGGCTCAATCATTAAGCGTCTGCCTTCAGTGCAGGTCATGGTCCCAGGGTCCTGGGATGGAGCCCTGCATCGGGCTCCCTGCTCCCTCTCCCACTCCCCCTGCTTGTGTTCCCTCTCTCGCTGTGTCTCTCTCTGTCAAATAAATAAATAAAATCTTTAAAAAAAAAAAAAGAACAGAATGAGATTAGTCTTAATGGTCTCAAGTAGTGGTGAGCCCATGAGTGTTAAAGCTGAGAATGGTTGGGACTTTGCTAAGAGTGCTTCGGGTTCTGGGGACTCCTCTTTGCTTCTACCAATAGGGATATGAAGACCAGGGAACAGGTTTTCTTAGCTGGAGATCTCTAAGCTCTCTTCTCAGTCTTCCATTTGGAGATGTGGAGGCCCAAAGAGGGGCATACTAGCCTTAAAAACAGAAGATGCAGGTATCTTAGTTCAGGCTGTTAGTTTACAGGCTGGAATTCTGAGATTGGGGTGCCAAAATGGTCGGGTTCTTGACGAATGCCCTCTTCCTGGCTTAGAGAGGGCTGTTTTCTTGCTGTGTCGTCACACGGCAGAAAGAGCTAGCTAGCTCTCTGGCCTCTTCTTCTAAGGGCACTAATCCCATTTATGAGGACTCCACCCTCATGACTTAATTATCTCCCAAAAGCCCCAGCTCTTGACACCATCATACTGTCATTAGGGTTTCAACATAAGAATTTGGGGTGATGGGGGAGTATAAACATTCGGTCCATTGCACTTGGGTTCAAGTTCTGCTGCTGCCATTGACTAATGTCATGCGCTTAGTCATTTAATGTTTCTAAGCCTTCCTTTCTGTATCTGTGAAGCAGTACTCATCCTCTCTGCCTTCAGGGTTATTCTGGAACTACGAAATGTATTATACGTTATCTAACAACTACTTCTTTTTATTTTTCAGATAATGCCATATTTGGATAAAGTGCATCTCCAGAGACACAAAGAAATATAATCTCTTTGATCCTTCCTCAATGTCTGTCTTATTTACAAATATTAATTATAAAAGAAGAAAAAAAAATTATTCACTGGATCACCAAGAAAACATTTTATTGTCACATAAAACATATCTTATTCATTCCAAACCATTATTTAGACTTGGATGTTCTGGAGAGGTTTTGAGTGATTAAAGATAGTTTCAAAGATGAATGACCAAAAAGTTCACTTTACAGTGATCTTCTCTTTTGTAAAAAATGTTTTTTTTTTTTTTTTAAGTTTATTTATTTATTTAAGTAATCTCTACACCCAACATGGGGCTCGAACCCGCAACCACAAGACCAAGAGTCGCATGCTCTTCCAACTGAGCCAGCCAGGTGCCCCTAACCTAGAATGTTTAAATAGCTTGTTTTTGAAATTAGTAGATGTGTTGACCAATCCCACTAGTCAAGTTGAAGACTCAAGTTTCTCAAAGCTAACACTTGCTTCTATTGTGTAATTGCATTAACTTACTCTGTTAAAGCTGCGATTTTGATAATTTGAAGAAGTACATACTTGAGAAGGTAATATAAGGTGCCTACAGAGACTTCTGTTCTATTTCATTATCCAGCTCCAAAGTGGGCATTGCCAGAATCATCTTGTGGCCAAACCCCATTTGGCTACCATCACCTCTGTGTCATTGTTTCCTGGATAGCAGACTATTTTTTGATTTTAAGCTGGTGTGTGTTCCATGTTGTAGCCTGAGGTCATAGCCTATTCCATTTGGTAAGCCAAGCACTGCCTGGCTTCTTGGCACTTGTCTTTACATCAGTGAAATATTCACCTTGTATTTAGTTGCCCTTTGCTTCCACAGAAAGCTCAGATTCATAAACCAGAGTATTTTTGTATTAGAAGGGATATGGATTATTCAACTGGCCTAAAATCCTACCTCAGCTGGGACTTCACAAGTGCCCAATACAGATAAGATTCATTAACTCTTGATGTTAAAAAAAAAAAAAAAAGCCAGACCCAAAACTAATTTTTTGCTTCTCAAGAAGGCAAACACCTAGTGTCAAGAGCTTTGAAGGTTAGCCTACCACAGCTTCATGGGCTTTGACAGAAGGCAGAAGGCTCCTAGCTCTGAGGCAAAGGACTTTATTACTCCAAGCACAGCAAGTAGCACAAGCCTCATGTTTAGGTGGGTCCCCCTTGCCCGCCATGGCAATATGGAGCTGTCCAGATAGATGCCACATACACAGAGGTTTTGCCTCACACCTGAGGACCCCTGAGCTTAAGAAACCCAAACTGTATTATACTGGATGGTAAATAAACCTTCCCTCTGTTCCAGTGAGACATTATTTCTGCCATCCAAGGTCCTTGGCTACAAACATCCTTGAAGAGGTAGTCTGGAACAAAAGCTGTTGGTGCCTCTGCTCCCAAGACATGCAGAAATGTGAGAGCTCTGTGGAGAATTATCTCTCAACACCGAGCAACTCAAATAAAGACCATCAGATACAACATCATTCCTTGGGTTCACTCTAATATGAATCCTGGGGAATAAACACACAGTGAATGTCCAGTTATGTACTATATAATTAACAATTCTTCTAACCTCATTTCTCTGTAATCCCCTCCTACCTTCTCCTCCAGGTTTTAAGGAACTATTTGTGGTTCTCTGCCTTATTCTGTTATCCTCCCTTCACTTGGCTTGCTTTAGTTTAAATACCACCTTCTCCTGGAAACCTTCCCTCCCCCAGCCCTTTTTCCTAATAGGTGTTTCCGCATCCTCTTCCTCCATACATCCTTCGGCAGCCCCCAAAACCGTATATATTTCGGACTCTGACCCTACAGATGGGGTTTTGGAATATAGGTGAGGTTCAGTGGGGTGGGGTCCGGAGTCGATGACCTAGAATTCTTGAGACGTCTTTGGTGCAAAAAGGTGGTTTTATTAAAGCACAGGGACAGGATCTGTGGGCAGAAAGAGCGCTGCACCGGGGTCTTGAGGAGTGGTGATTATATACTCGGGAGTTGCGGGAAGTAAGGAAAAGGGAGGTTTCAAAAGAACTTTCATATGCTAAAGAGGACAGATCTACAAGATACCTACAAGATACCAGAGGTCTTGCCATTGTCATGTTAAGGTTGTTTTCCCCTCTAGCAAAGTATTAACATTAAGATAGTTGGGAGATCCCTGGAAGAATGTCTCACATGTCCCACCCAGGAGTGGGGGGCGCGGGTGGGGGGAGGTTGCAGGG
Source organism: Mirounga leonina (assembly GCF_011800145.1). Lineage (NCBI taxonomy): Eukaryota > Metazoa > Chordata > Mammalia > Carnivora > Phocidae > Mirounga > Mirounga leonina. The sequence goes on along the minus strand of NW_023270389.1, from coordinate 37,597,090 downwards.
TGTCAGCTTCTGCTCGGTCTTCAGCTAGCCTTCTGCTCCCTCATGACTACCTGAAATCACGAGGAGTCCAGCCACCTCCTCTACCCCCTCCCAGTAATGTTTCATATCTGTTGATGCACGTGTTCCCTCATAAACATGTGGGGACCAGCATTTTCCTCCTTTTCTGCTCTGGATCCCTGTATGGCTGTCTGCAGGTGAGTTTCCAAGTGAAGACCAGTAATGCTCCTGCAGGAAGGCCCCCTGTGGCACCCCTGGTACTCCAGAAAAGACTTCGGCATGGCTCACCATTGCTGCTGTAGGCAGCCATTTTGGCACGTAGATGACTCTCGAGCTGAACACCAGCAAGACCTCAAAGACTAAGGAAGAAACTTTGACCTTCCCGCTAACTGCCTGAAAGAATTTAGATCGAGGACCTGCTCCAGGAAGAGAGCTATCACCATCAATAACTACAGGGCAATATGAACTAGGTGTGGAATAGGGAGGAACCTAGCAAAGTCTGTTACAAGTCCTCTCTGTGTCCCATTATTTCGGTATGGCCCAGCTAACACTCCTTTTCATCTTCCTGTGAATTGCTTTCCTTCTCAGGGTGACTGAATTCCTCTGATTTTCTGAGAACTGATTTCAAGGTGATATACCCAGCAAGGATCAATGGAGGCATCTCCTTTTTAAACATTATCTTTCCTATTAACGAAACCAACAGCATCAATCTCTGTCACCCTGTAGTCACACAGGCCATTCAAAAGTGAGTCCTTCTTGCCGTAGGGCCATCACATCAGCTCCTCTCTGCCTGGGAAGTTCTTTCCCCATTCTTCTCAGATCTGACCCCTTTGCACCCTTCAGCAACTCAACTAGCACGTCATGTCCTCAGAGGCCTTAGCTGACTACCATATCTGAAGTAGAACTCTTTCGAGCAACTACTCATTACTAAGCCGGCAAAAATACAAGTCACGGAATATGTTCTACAGGTTCAATGAAGTCCTTGCCCTCACCCTGCTAGTCATGGACCAGCAGCATCTGCAATATCTGCAAGTTTTTTGAAATATGGGATCTTAGGTATAAGGGAGGAAAACTTTTCCTTCTTCCTTTATAGGTTCTTTGGCTGGTTAATAATTAAATTGACGTAAGACAGAGTAACAGGAGAAAGGCAAATTTAATTTCATAGGAGAGCTCACAAAAATATGAGACTCAAAGGAAGTGACCAAAGCAGAACTTATATACCTTTCAGACAAAGAAACAAGAAAATTGTGAGGAACTGACAAGACAAGTCTGGGCTTGGGCTAGTAAACTGGTGAAGAAGAAACGAGAGTGTTTATACTAAGCCTCTCAGTGCTGAATTCCCTATCTCTGGTGATAAGGATGTCTCTTCACCTCCTGATTCGGGAGGGTACCTTTCACAGGGGAGATTTATTTCCTGCTTGCAGGAGGACAAAGGAGGCTCAGAGTGTCCTTCTTGCACTGCTGCTTCTTAAGTAACTTTGATTCAAAATAACCCAAATAATTACTATTGCAGAGTGGCATATTTGGGGGGGCCTGCCTTGGACCCCATCACAGGTTTCACCCCAGCTCTACTGAAATGGAACCTGTCTTTTAACAAGATCCTCAGTTGACTTATATATAGTTTGAAAAGCACTGCAGTTTAAGGCACGACCACAAACACCTTTCTTGGAGTCACTCCATTTTCCAGCACATGGCTCTCAACTTTGGCTGCACTTCAGAAACATCTAGTGAGCTTTTCAAAACTTCACTTCCCTAGACCCCGATTCCAGCAATTCTCATTTAAATGATCTGGGTCGGACCAGACATGTGGGAACTTTTTAAAAGCGCCCCTGGTAATACCGATGTGCAGCCAGGAATGAGAACCACCACTCTGGTTGGGGCTGAGTGAGCCTTCCAGTTCAATTCAGGTGACTGGATCCTCTTTAAGGGGCTGAATTCCAGACCAGGAGACACCCTGGGCCTCAGGCATTATTCTGAAAAGTATAGGCCAGGGGTCAGCCAACCATTTTCTGTAAAAGGCTAAAGGTATTTTAGTTTTTCGTCCATGTGATCTCTGGTGCAAATAGTCAATTCTGTCACCGAAGAATGAACACAGACACAGGAAAACGAATGAGCATAACTGTGTCCCAATAAAACTTTATGGACACTGAAATCTGAATTTCATATAATTTTCACATATTGTGAAATATTATTATCCTTTTGATGTTTTTCCAGCCATTTAAAAATATATCTAACTCATGCAAGAATTATATATCTAGCTAATCCAAATATCTGAGCTTTACTCATTCCACCAATGAAAAGTTTTCTCTATTTTTTTTTTAAAGATTTTTATTTATTTATTTATTTGACAAAGAGAGACACAGCGAGAGAGGGAACATAAGCAGGGGGAGTGGGAGAGGGAGAAGCAGGCTTCCCGCCGAGCAGGGAGCCCGATGTGGGGCTCGATCCCAGGACCCTGGGATCATGACCTGAGCTGATGGCAGATGCTTAATGACTGAGCCACCCAGGCGCCCTTTCTCTCTATTTTTAAAAATTTTGGATACTTCAATGACAGTTCCAGACTCCTTAACTTCTATTAACAATAAATGCTTCCAGTCGGGCCTAAGATCAGAAAGTTAGAAGCAGCAGATAAAAATGGATTTACATACAGATTTCCTCCATTAGGGAGCTACTGATTGCAGAAGGTGCCTGTTAAAATGGACTTTAGGAGCGCCTGGGTGGCTCAGTCGTTAAGCATCTGCCTTCAGCTCAGGTCATGATCCCAGGGTCCTGGGATCGAGCCCCGCATCGGGCTCCCTGCTCCGCGGGAAGCCTGCTTCTCCCTCTCCCACTCCCCCTGCTTGTGTTCCCTCTCGCTGTGTCTCTCTCTGTCAAATAAATAAATAAAATCTTTAAAAAAATAAAATAAAATGGACTTCAAATTTGTTTGGTGAAAGTATTGCATTGACGAACTTTGCTGTGGTGGTGTGGACAGCAATGTGAGACATCCCCTGGGTGGAGTTTTGTGGACTGACTATTACAGCGGTCAGAGTTCTTAGTTTCAAGAAACAGAAACCAACTTGGAATAATTTAAGCAGACAAGGAATTTATTAAATATATTGGGTAGCTCACACAAGCGCCAAGAAGGCCAGTGGACCCGGTTTGTAGGTCACAGAGCTAGAAACAATGCCCAGATCGGGCCACAAAGTGCAGGAGGACTCACTGCCTTCGGATGCTAGATAATACAGGACAATCAAGGCCACCAGCGCCTCTCAACTGGGTGCAGGTGCCACCTCCCACCCCCGCATGGTGTCCACAGAGCCGGTTTCTTTATCTTTACATCCCTGGCTTCAGATTCCAAGACTGGGTTGGGTGCAGTATTGGTGGAACTTAGGTCATATAACTGTGATAGTTGGTAAGAAAATTTGGGAAAGTAAGTATTTGGCATCTTCAGCTTCTAGAGTGGAAGACGGGCTGTGCCTCGTAAGCTAAGGGATTCTACAAATACAGGAAAAGTGGAGAAAAAGAATGAAACTGTTCAATGCAGTGTAGCCTTTGCGTTATGCCCAAATCAACATGTATCCTTCTTGCTCTAAGAATGTCTTTTGAAATGCTTTCACAAGATAAATCACCATCTGCCATGGACTGCCAGTGCCTTCTCCCTGGACATGGCTGCCTGGAACGCTCTACAGGCTCTAAAAGGAATCCCATTGTTCCTTCTCTCCCTTCCTTCTTTCCTTCACTTCCCCAAGGGTTTCTTTTTCTTTTTTTTAAAAGATTTTATTTATTTATTTGACAGAGAGAGACGGCGAGAGAGGGAACACAGCAGGGGGAGTGGGAGACGGAGAAGCAGGCTTCCTGCAGAGCAGTGAGCCCGATGCGGGGTCAATCCCAGAACCCTGAGACCATGACCTGAGCCGAAGGCAGACGCTTAACGATTGAGCCACCCAGGCGCCCCTCCCCAAGGGTTTCTTGGTGACAACTACTTTAGGGTATCGATCTTCTCACCAATCAGGATTCTTAAAGATATAAACAACAGAAACGAAATCTAGCTAATTTAAGGAAATGAACTTACTGAAGGTTATTGGATAAAATCTCCAGGAGGGCTGAAAAACCAAATTCATGCCACTGAACCAGAAGCATAAAGACCACTGCCATAGCCACTGGGCACAGACCCTGCAGTGCACACTGCTAACCTTGCCAAGCTGGACTCTAAATTCACTGCTATACTACCCACCTCACCAGAATGGAGTCGGTCAGTCCTGGCCTCTTCAAATCCCTCAAATAATTCAAACTCAAGGGTGGGTCATGGTGTCAGTGCCTTGTTGCAAAGAAGGCTGGAAAGTGACTACCTGGCATTTTCAACTTCTACAAGGTGAGAGATTCACTAAAGAAAGCAATTCATATGTGTCATGGCCAAAAAAAAAAAAGATAGATGTCCATCCATATGAACCTCAAGACCTCAAGACCCCTTCTCTCTCCTACTGCTTCCCTTAGTTACTGCCTACCTACTTAAATTCAGAGTTCTTGATTTGAAATACCCAAAGGATGGCTTTTGAAGGATGTTAAACTAATGCAAAGATCAAATTGGGATATTTGGAAAAAAGTGCTGGAATGGAAGTCAGGGGATTATAATTCGAAACGTATCACACATAAACTGTGAGCATTTACACAATTTATTTAAATTACTTGGGCTTCAGAAGCAATCCACAGAAAGGTCCTGTACAGAGGACATTAGACTTTTAATACTTACCGCTTTTATATGCTATGCATGGTTCTCTATGTTTATTATATTAAACTATTAACTTGGGAAATGTTATTTGCACCAGTTTTAACATGCAAGGTATAAATAATACTCAGGTTGTTAACGAATTACAGAGATGTTCACCAAAGAAGTCATCTTTTTTAGAGATGTGCTTGCTTTGGAATTAGCCAAAAATAAGGAGGGTAAGGAGGGCGTACTAGGATGTTTTTGCTTGAAGCCTCATGTTTAAGCTTGTAACACTGATAATTAGATAATTAGAATTATCTAATTTCTTTCCACTCTATCTTTTGGACTGACTTTGTAATTATTAGCACAGACTCTGTCATAGTTTTAAAAGGGCCGTGAAAAAAATAAATAAAAAGGACAGTGAGATTTGCTTATGATTGAAAAGCTAAACTCTAAAAAGTACAGAACAGTTTCTGGAAACCCTTTGTAAGTTACCCAGATCCTGTAAATGAAATGTCAATTCAAATATGTTACTGTAAAGTATTCAATCAAAAGCATGAAAGGGGCAAGAAAGGGCAAATTAAAAAATTAAACTCTGAAGTATGAGTGTAGCTCAAGCACTCAAAAACAAGACTCTTCTTTATGTTCAGCTTAGAAGAAGGATCTGGGAGAGGGGAAGGAAATATGCAACAGCAAGAGGATGGTGGAGGATTATTAAGAAAAGTAGTGGGCAGGAGATAGAAAAGCAGCAGCAAGGTGATCAAATGAACCCTTGGTTGCATAATAATGAAAGAAAAGAGTTGATATTAATTTTTCTTTTTTAATTTAAAGAATGATACATATTCATCTGATTCTTACCTTTTCTTACCAGAATAAAAAAAGACAAACGCTGGAATAAGAAATGTTTCCTTTAGTAAAGAAGGTCACCATATGCTGTCAGAGGGGAGGGGGTTAGAAAAGCCCTTCTAGCCTTTCACTAGGGGGAGGGTGTTCCTACAGAACATTAAAGATTTGCTTTTCTGGACCATGAGAGTTTATTCCTATTTTTCAGAATGTTTAACATTAGGAAATCTTTGAATAACATTTAATACATTCATAGGCTGGAGATGAAAAATATGCACCTCAAAACAAAACAAAACAAAACAAAAGCCGAACCAGTTAAAAGGTACAGAGTATTAAATCTCCATTTCAAAGAGCAGATTGAAAGAGAACATATCTAACTTGTCAGCTGCAGTCAGTTGGACTTACTACCTCCATTCGCTTATTTTAAAAGATATGTAAGAGCATATGATATTGCAAATCTTGTTTCAGACCACAGAGAAGATGCAAAAAGAAAATAAAATTGGTTTGTTCTCAAATGGTCTGTAATTTCTAAAGACAAAAACATATACAAGGTAACCCTAGTAAAAAGGAATGTGTGTTAAATGTCATCTGACTGGTTTTGTAGAACCTCATTCCTCCTTTATTATAGTACTTCTCACATTGTTTTGAAATTATTTGTCCACTTTATTACATTTTGAACTGAAGGCAAGGACCATGTCTTATTCCTCTCTGTAACCTATGGACCTAGATTAGTGGGAAACCTATTGGAGGGGCTCCACAGCTGTTTGTGTGATAAATGAAACGAATAAATTGATGAGTAAATGAAGAAAGCTACACAATTCAGAGGGCAGGGATTGTATGTGGCTGGAATGATGGAGTCAGGGGAAGTCATTTAAGTTGGATCTGAAAGGATTTAAAGGTGAGAGTTTGACAAAGGGAGTGTGGGCAGAAAGGGTAGGAAACAGGCGGAAGAAATAGAGTTGAAAGAGAGCCAGAAGTCTGATTTTAATAGAATCTCCCACTACATGTAGGAATGTCATCTCTCATGATGCTGATGGGTGGTCAAGTGCTTCATGAAGTACCCTCTTCGGTTTCTTAGCTAATCTAGTTTGGTTTGGACAGTCTGCCCTAGAACTAGTTTTGATTCCTCTATAAATAAATTAATTTCAAAATACTAAAGATTATGTAAAATCACTTAGCTTTTTAGGAAATTAATTTTTTTCTATGATAGGCACTTTTCCCAGTATTTGCTGCTTGTATAATTTAGTAAAATTAAATATGCAGGCTTTGGTATGGGTCACAACGTTTAGTAAACTACATATGAGATTTTTAAAAATTGGGGTAAAACAGACATAACATAAAATACCACTTTAATAACGACCAGGTGTGTAGGTTAGTGGCATTACATACATTCACATTATCGTGCTACTGTACCCACCATCCATCCACAGAACTCTTTGTAGCCAAGATTTTCAAAACTTAAAAATATAAAATATCACTGTATGCAAAAATAGTCAGATATATTTTAATAAAGCTATGTACATTTTAAACGTGACAATATTCAGACTGGAACTTAAACTCGGTTTATTACCTAAACTTTGGGGCTTGGCACTTATTGGTGATAGCACAAACCACTGGCCTTGTAAGTCAAAATCTATGATCAATATAAAAACCTATACATTTTGCTCTTAAAAAGAAGTAATTCAAAGTACTAACAATTCAATTTTACAAACCCAGAAAAGAGATCTCTGACAGTGTAAGAAACAAGATGATCTCCTTCCACTAGATAAATCCTGTGGTGGTGAAGGATCAAACGTTAGCTGTCCTGATACCGCTCATGTCTTACCTGGGGGAGCCTCCCTTGCCAGAAGAAATGGTTTCAGGTCATATGGTGGGTTCTACTTAATGGTGTAAGGTAAGAAGCAGTGGTGTTTCCCAATCTCTTGCTAGGACTCCATTAATTATAAAGAAGCACAAGGTAGAATCAGAATCCAGGGTTTCAGGACCCAAGCCCGGTTTTAGGAGAAATATTTCTCTAAAATCATAATCTTCTATATCCTTATATAATGGCCTCACACTTCAGTTCAGACTCCTACTCAGAACATTTCTTTCTCTCAAATGCTGTCCCCTATGTCATTTGGTTTTGAAGCTACTTCTGGAGCAGATGCTGAAGCTTAGGAAACAGCCTCAATGAATTCTGTGTTGTCACTTCTATAACTTCTTCTACTGAGATCCCCTTCACCTGGGCAATATATTCTGCTGAAATGGAAATGTTTTGAGGTTCATTTCGTACCTGAAACAGAACAAAGCAGAAAGTGAATCAGATATGACAGTCAAGGGAAGCAATCTTGGAGACCATAGACAAAACAGAACAAAGTGAGTTGGTAAAAACCAATGAGGGGCACCTGGGTGGCTCAGTCGTTAAACGTCTGCCTTTGGCTCAGGTCATGATCCCAGGGTCCTGGGATAGAGGCCCGCATCGGGCTCCCTGCTCTGCGGGAAGCCTGCTTCTCCCTCTCCCACTCTCCCTGCTTGTGTTCCCTCTCTCTCTGTGTTGCTCTCTGTCAAATAAATAAATAAAATCTTAAAAAAAAAAAAAAAAGTGTCTGCCTTCGGTTCAGGTCATGATCCTGGAGCCCTGGGATCGAGTCCTACATCGGGCTCCCTGCTCAGTGGCGAGTCTGCTTCTCCCTCTCTTTCTGCCCTTCCCCCAGCTTGTGCTCTCTCTCTCAAATAAATTAAAAAAAAAAAATGAAATTCATTCCTGTTTAGGGAAAAAAAATGCTAGGTCCTTTTCCTTCTAGTTTACACTAACCAGGAAAGCAATTCTGTACCATTTTGTTCTATACCCAAACAAATAACTGGAATTGTGATTTTTCTGTCTTCTATATTTTTAAGAGCTGACTTACAAAAATATGTATCTAATTGGACATTAATTAGCAATATTCACATTGCAATCATAAACAATCATAGTTTATTAAAAATCACATCACAACTACTCCCAAACCGCTGAATCTTGAATGCCAGTCTTTTGAACCGGGCAGGCATGGAGACACAGATCTGATGGGCGGTCAAGGACACAAGTTAGCTACACACTGGAAGGCGAATATAATACGCACTAAGGCAAAAAGAGTAGATACTCTGGCTTCCTTTCAGTTATAATTTTAAAAGGTAGCAATATTTAAAGTATGATTCTTTGTGACCTATAATAACAAAATGTAGAGAAAGATCACATCAGTAAATCCATGACTATATCAGTATTTGTACTGAAAGAAACAGCCTCATTATAACATGCCAATTAAAAGAAGAAAAAAAAATTTCTTGAGCATCTACTATATACCAGACACTGCTAGACATTTCATATACATTATTTCATTTAATCCACACTGTAATATTTTTTTTTAAGATTTTATTTATTTATTTATTTGAGAGAGCGAGAATGAGAGAGAGAGAGAGAGCACATGAGAGGGGGAAGGTCAGAGGGAGAAGCAGACTCCCTGCTGAGCAGGGAGCCTGACGTGGGACTCGATCCCGGGACTCCAGGATCATGACCTGAGCTGAAGGCAGTCGCTTAACCAACTGAGCCACCCAGGCACCCCACACTGTAATATTTTAATGTTACTATTGTCATTTTGTAAATGAGGAAACAGGTTTTTGTGTGTGTGTTTTTTTAAAGATTTTATTTATTTATATGAGAGGGAGAGTGAGCAAGAGAGAGAGCATGAGCAGGGAGAGGAGCAGAGGGACAGGGAGACAGGGGAAGCAGGCCCCCCCTGAGCAGGGAGCCTGATGTGGGGATCGATCCCGGTACTCAGGGATCACGACCTGAGCCGAAGGCAGACGCTTAACCAACTGAGCCACCCAGGTGCCCTGAGGAAACAGATTCAAAGAGATTAAATAACTTGCCCAAAGTCACTCAGCTAGTGGGTAGCAGAGATAGGATTTGAATCCAGGTCTTTCTGACTCTAGACACTGAGTTTTTTTACTATACTGGTGCGGCTCTCATTATTATGTAAATTAAGACCTGGCCAATATCCAGTAATATTCGCTAGAGCACAACAGCTATAAAATTAATAAAACCTCTCAACCAAGCATTAAAACAGGATTCCAATGGAGGCACCTGGATGGCTCAGTCGGTTAAGCCTCTGACTCTTGGTTCGGCTCAGGTCATGATCTTGTGGTCGTGGAATCAAGCCCTGTGTTGGGCTGTGTTCAGTGTGGAGTCTGCTCAGTGTGGGATTCTCTCTCCCTCTCATTCACTCTCTCTCTTTCAAATAAATAAATAAAATCTTAAAAAAAAAATAGGATTCCACTGTATTTACACTGTAATGAGAAACACAGCTAAGGTGAAAATAGCTCAAAAGAAAGACAATCTAAATAATGTAGGAATTAGATAATCACCTGTTTTTCTGGTCCTAGTGCAGGTGAATCTGTTTCTAAGCAAATTGAAGTTAAAGGCAACTGTTTCACAAGTTTCTGTTTCTTAGAGAAAAGAGAAAGCTAGTCAGTTTAAAACATGAGACATAAAGATAAAAAAAACGGAGCATTAAACCCATATACCAATGCATCCTACTTTGCAGGAACCTAAAATTCATGCTTTCATATTCAATTAATTATTAAAACTTTCAACTGTTCCTAAATGCTCACCACAATAAATGTAGTTACCACCTGTCACCATATAAGATTATCACAATACTATTGACTATATTCCCTATGGTGTACTTTTCAACACCATAACTTAGTTTGTAACTGAAAGTTTGTACCTCTTAACCCCCTTCACTTATTTTGCCCATTTCCCCACCCCCTTCCCTTCTGGCAACCACCAGTTTGTTCTCTTATGAGTCTGTTTGGTTTTCTTTGTTCATTTGTTTTGTTTTTTAGATTCCACATAAAAGTAAAATCATATAGTATTTGTCTTTTTCTGTCTGATTTATTTCACTTAGCATAATACCCTCTTGATCCATCCATTTTGTTGAAATGGCAAGATTTCATTCTTTTTTATGGCTGAATACTGAAGCACTGTTTATAACAGTGAAACACTAGAAATGACCTAATCTTAAGGTAATGATTAAATAAATTATGGTACATCCAAACCGTGAAGTATTATGCAATCACTTTAAAGATGAGGTAGATCCATATTTATAGACACAAGCAGATATCCACAAATTTTCCTAAGTATTTGGAAATTGAGCAACACACTTTGAAATAATCGATATGGTCAAAGAGGAAGTCACAAGGTAAATTACAAAATACTCCAAACTGAAAGAAAGTGAAAATACAGCATCTATCAAAATCTGGGATTGCAACTACAAGATCCAGTTAGCACTAATGAAACTATCGCAGTAAAGGTTTACATGAGAAAATAAGAAAGATTACAAATAAATAATCTAAAGTTCTACCTTAAACTATAAAATGAAACTATAAAAAGGATAATATGCAGGCCCACCTTGTTTTATTGTGTTTCACAGACAGTGAGGTGTTTTTTTTGTTTGTTTTTTTACAAACTGAAAGTTTGTGGCAACCCTGCAAGTCTATAGGTGCCATTTTTTCCAAAAGCATTTTCTCATTTCATGTCATTCACATTTTGGTAATTCTTGCAATATTTCAACCGTTTTCATTGTTGTTATATTTGTTATGCTGATCTGTGATCAGTGCTCTTTGATGTTGCTATTGTAATTGTTCTGCAGCACCATGAACTGCGCCCATACAAGATGGTAAGTTTAAAAGTTGCTTGTGTTCTGACTGTTCCACCCACCAGCCATTCCCTTGTCTCTCTCCCTCTCCTTAGGTCTATTTCCTGAGACACACAATACTGAAATTAGGCCAACTAATAACACTACACTGGCCTCTAAGTGTTCAAGGGAAAGGAAGGGTCACACATTTCTCATTTTAAATCAAAAGCTAGAAATGATTAAGCCTGGTGAGAAAAGCCAAGATAGGCGGAAAGTGAGACGTCTTGGGCCAGTTCACTGAGTTGTGAATGCAAAGAAGTTCTTGGGGGAAATTACAAGTGCTGCTCCAGGGAACACACAAATGATAAAACAAAACAGCCTTATTACTGATATAGGGAAAGTCTGAGTGGTCTGGATAGAAGATCAAACCAGCCACAACCTTCCCTTAAGCCGAAGCCCCATTCAGAGCAAGGCCCTTCAATTCTCTGCAGGCTGAGAGAGGTGAGGAAGCTGCAGAAGAGCCTGATGCTAGCAGAGGCTGGTTCATGACGTTTACAGAAAGAAGCCGTCTCCATAACATCAAAGTGCAAGGTAAAGCAGCAAGTGCTAATGTAGAAGCTGTGAGTTACCCAGAAATCTCGCTGAGAGAATTTATGAAGGTGGCCATGCTAAAGGATAGATTTTCAATGTAGACACAACAGCCTTTTACTGGAAGAAGATGCCATCTAGGACTTTTGTAGCTAGAGAGAAAAATCTATGCCTGCCTTCAAAACTTCAAAGGACAGGCTAACTCTCATTAGGTGCTAATGCAGTTGGTTGACTAAGTTGAAGTCAATGTTCACTTACCATTCTAAAAATCCTAGGGCCCTTAGAAATAGTGCTAAATTTATTCTGCTTGTGCTTTATAAATGGAACAACAAAACTTGGATGCAGGCACATCTGCTTACAACATGATTTAATAAAAATTAAGTCCACTATTGAGATAAAAAAGATTCCTTCCAAAATATTACTGCTCATTGACAATGCACCTGGTCACCCAAGGGCTCTGCTGGAGATGTACAAGGAGAGTAATGTTTTCATGCCTGCTAACACAACAACCATTCTGCAGTCTGTGGACCAAGTAATAACTCTGATTTCCAAGTGTTACTATTTAAGAAATACATTTCATGAGGTTATAGTTAGTATCACATAGTGATTCCTCGGATGGATCTGGGCAAAGTAAACTGAAAACCTTCTGGGAAGGATTCACCATTCTACATGTCATTAAAAACATTTGTAAGTCATAGAAAGAGGTCCAAATATCAACATTAACAGAAGTTTGGAAGAAATTGATTCCAACCCTCATAAATGACTTTGAGGGGTTCAAGACTTCAGTGGAGAAAGTAACTACAGATGTGGTGAAAATATTAAGAGAACTGGAATCAGAAGTGGAGCCTGAAGATGTGAATGAATTGTTCCAATTTCACAATAAAACTTGAATGAATGAGGAGTTGTTTCTTATGGGTGAGCAGAGAAAGTAGTTTCTTGGGATGGAATCTATTCCTGGTGAAGATGCTGTGAAGATTGCTGAAATAACAATAGATTTAGAATATTACATATATTTAGTTGATAAAGCAGTGGCAGGGTTTAAGAGGATTGACTCCAATTTTGAAAGAAGTTCTACTGTGGGCAAAACGCTGTTAAGTAGCATCATGTGCTATAGAAAAATCATTCTTGAAGGGAAGAGTCAATGGATGCAGCAAACTTCACTGTTGTCTTATTTTAAGAAATTGCCTCAGCCACCCCAACCTTTAGCAACCATCACCCTGATCTGTCAGGAGCCACCAACATTGAGGCAAGACCCTCCACCAGCAAGGAGATTATGACCCCCTGAAAGCTCAGATGATGGTTAGCATTTTTTAACAATAAAATACTTCTATTTATTTTTAAATTTTTACTTATTTATTTGAGAGAGAGCAAGCGCACACTAGCTGGGAGGGGTAGAGCGGTAGAATCTGAAGCAGACTCTGCACTGAACGAGGAGCTAGACATAGGGCTGGATCCCATGACTGCGAGACCATGACCTGAGTTAAAACCAAGAGCTGGACACTTAACTGACCGAGCCACCCAGGGGCCCCACAATAAAACACTTTTAAATTAAGGTATGTACATTGTTTTTTTGGACACAGTGCTATTGTACACTTAATAGACTACAATATAGTGTACACATAACTTTTATATGCACTGGGAAACCAAAAAATTCACTTGACTTGCTTTACTGTGATATTTGCTCTATTGCAGTAGTCTGGAACCGAACCTGCAACATCACTGAGGTATGCCTGGCTCATGACCAAGTAGAATTTATCCAAGGAATACAAGGTTGGTTCTACATTAGAAAATCAATCAATACAGTTTACAGGCCAAGAAAAGAAGACCAGTATGATCATCTCAGTAGAGGCAGAACAAACATTTGACAAACAGAAAATGGAAATAAGGTTGATAGAAATAAACAGTTTCTTTAAAAAGAAAAAAACATTTGACAAAATCCAACATGTCTTTTTTTCTTTTTTTAAAGATTTATTTATTTATTTGAAAGCGGAAGAGAGAGAGAGAGAAAGTGAGTGTGAGCGGGGAGGGGCAGAGGAAGGAGGGAGGGAATCTCAAGCAGACTCCCCACCAAGTGTGGAGCCTGATGCAGGGCTCAATCCCACAATCTGGAGATCACGACCTGAGCTCAAACCAAGAGTTGGACACTTAACTGACTGAGCCACCCAGGCGCCCCAGATTATTTGTCTTTCTACTTGGTGAGTTGTAATGGTATTTTACGTACTCTGAATACTAGACCCTTACCAGATATAGTTTGCAAACGCCTTTCCTCCTTCTATGGGTTATCTTTTCATTTTCTCAATAGTGTTTTTTGAAGCATAAAAGTTCAAAAACTGTTTTATTGTGGAAGTTTTAAATTTTGACGATGTCCAATTTATCTATTTTTTTCTTCGGTTGCTTGTGCTTTTGGTGTCATATGTAAGAAACCACTGCTTATTCCAAAGTTACAAAGATTTTGATTTGTTTTCTTCTAATAGTTTTATAAATTTTAGCTCTTGGGTTTAGCTCTTTGATTCATTTTTGAGCTACTTTTCATATACATGTGAGGTAGGGACTGATGATTACTTTTTGTAATGTAACTCGAATAGTATTACAAGTGTGTAATAAAAGCTCATGATTTAAAGGGTATTTTATAAAGCATAAAATGAGGCTTAGGTAAGGAACTTACCTGTCCACTTCTTATGATAGAAGGAGGAATTGAGAAGAAGTACCCAGCTCTTACTCCTTCCATCGCTACAGATGGCCGGCCATCAAATGCATGCAGGAGCACTTTGTCAGCACCTGTTAAAGATTAAAGATAATTTAGAGTTTCCTTTCATTTCCTTAACAAGAAGTTTTCCCACTAATCAAAGTGGGCAACATAGATTATAAATTTTAAGTAAACTTTGGTCACTATAATATAAAGATGAGGTTCTATGACTTCTTTTTTTTTCTTAAGTTTTATTTATTTAAGTAATCTCTACACCCCATATGGAGCTTGAACTCAAAACCAGAGATCAAGAATTGCATGCTCTTCCAACCAGGTGCCCCTATATGATTTCTAAAGGGTAAATGTACAGTGTTCAAACAGTAAAATAAAAAATAGAGAACATTCTTAATCTTCAGAATAAAATCGAAATACAATTTTTTAAGGGCCCCCGGGTGGCTCAGTCAGTTAAGCATCCAGCTCTTGATTTCAGCTCAGGTCTTGATCTCAGGGTTGTGAGTTCAAGCCCCATGTTGGGCTCCACACGGGGCGTGGAGCCTATATTAGAAAAAATATAAATTTTTAAATAAATATTTAAACTTCTTACACCATCAAACTTTTTCTAGAAGTTTGTAAACTGTCAAATTATTATTCCTACTAGATTTTTAAGCAGTGAAATTATCCTTAACAAGAATGCTAGTGAAAGAAGAAACAGGGAGCTCAATGACTCAGAGACTCAATTGTTAGGACTGGCTTCACCAAATCACCTCCAGTTCTTAAAGAATGGCTGCTCAGCCTGCATGAAAATCATGCTCAGTATGAATAATTCCAGTGATTCTCATCACTGAGAAATACAATGCTTTCTAGTTGCAGGCAATTACATTTACTTTACTATTTGATACTGTTTTTTTCCAACAGTAGACATGATCAATAGTGGGTTACAATCATAAATGAATTATGGAATCAATTTAGTGGGTCTCGACTGACCAGCATATGCTTATGTGTATATGTGTGACTGCATATATGTATATGTACATATTTATATATGCCTATCTGCACATACATATAGATGTACTGCTCCTTAAACTTTGGCCAGTTTTCTGTATATGTATATACTGAGTCTCAAAATAAAGTCTAAGTACCAAAAAAAGTACTCAAGTGTATTTCTTACTGTGGATGGTACTTTAAAAAGTCTGAAAAGTAATGCTATAAGATATATTTTTACTTGAGGAGCAACAGGTGAAGATAACAGTGCATTTCTGGTATGATGGCCACGACCTGTATAATACCATTTTCTGAGGCAGCAGCCAGAAAACATGCAAGACAGTAACCCATCTTTGCTTTGTTTTTTCCTCTCTCATTAATCAGCTACTTAAGCTGATTAAAAAATTAGAGCTGTTAATTTTTAAACTAAGGAATATAAATTACTTGATCCAATTTTTTATTTGCTCTATGCTGGCCTTCTAAATGTCATAATCACTCTTGAAAGTAGGCTGACTTGCAAAATCACCTTAGTTCATTTCCACCTCCACTCTTGCCCCACTCCCTTCCCTTTAAGAAATTAAATTAAAACACAGCTTATTCTATGTGCATGTGGACTGGAACTGTCAAACGTAAATATTAGGCACACTTCTCTCAAGAACCTAAATACCTTGCTCATTCAAGAGGCTGATGGTGGGTCTTCCAGCAGAGCGTGAGTGAACATTTCTGTTTAACAACAAAAAATTCCTTTTAGGTACTTAATCTGAAAGTATTATTTTTGTTCTATTAAAGTAATTCAGAGAAAAAGAAATACAGAGCTCCATCTCAGGAGAATCATTATTTAATTTTCTCTATAGCTATTAATATAGAAAGATGGTTAATTAACCTACAAAGGCAAATTTAATCTTTTGGCTAACTGGACCTGTCGGATTAGGACTTGTCGTTGCTCTTCTTTCTGCTCATCAGTGCCAGCAAATCTGGGGGAGAAATCTAGTCCCACCTGTAACAGAAAGATAAAACAGATTTACATGTTTACGGTTTAATGAATTCAAAAGACATACTGTGGAGCAGTGCTGTCCAAGAGAAATATGATGGGAGCCATACATGCAAGTCACATATATAACTTTACATTTTCTAGTAGCCACATTAAAAACACTAACAAGAGGGGTGCCTGGGTGGCTCAGTTGTTAAGCATCTGCCTTCCACTTGGGTCATGATCCCAGGGAGGCCTGCTTCTCCTTCCCCCACTTCCCCTGCTTGTGTTCCCTCTCTCGCTGTGTCTCCCTGTCAAATAAATAAATAAAATCTTTAAAAAAAAAACCAAAACACTAACAAGAATCAGGTGAAATTAATTTTAATGATACACTTTATTTAATCTGTATGTCCAAAACATCATTATTATTATATAGTAATATTATTATTTCAATACAAAATCAATATAAAAAATCATTGCATTATTTTACATTCTTTTTTTGGGTACTAAGACTTTGAAATCCTGTGTGTTTTATATTTATAGCATATCTCAATTTGGACCCATCACATTTCAAGTGCTGTATGTGGTTACTACATTGGACAGTGAAGATTATAAATGACTGTTTCCCTTGATACTCTTTTGGCATACATTGCTAAAGTCTATATTCTAATTTAAGTGTTACTCTTACCTTTTATCTTTGATTAGAAGTGGAGTTTATTACCAAGTGATAAAAATGCTTCACAACTGTAAATTATTTAATAAAAAATGTTCTTTAATTACAAACTCTAGCCTATTTTTAAATTCAAAAAATATATATTTTATTTATTTATTAAGTAAGTTCTACGTCCAATGTGGGGCTGGAACTTAGGACCCTGAGATCAAGAGTCACATACTCCACCAACTGAGGCAGCCAGGCACCCCAACAAACTCTAGTCTATTTGAAGTATGTCTGTATATACTGCGTTAACTAACTATAGAGATGACGACCCTATTTAAGAAAAGGAAAAAAAAAAGAACAAAGTACACAGAAATGCTAATAAAGTAGTTTTCTTTCATTAACATAAATCTATAGTGGGGCTTTCTACTGTCTTACCTCAGGCTCTTTTGCTTATTGAGGAAGTAGTGACAAATTATTATCCAGCTAAATGAAGTGAATATAATTATCTAAGTCAGTTATAATCACCAATAGTGAACTAAAGATTATATTCATATATCATATGAAAAGTCTGGATTAGCAGTCATTTGATCAGCTATTTGGTGTTACCTCTCCAATTGCCAACAACTGATCTTTATAATTCTCCATAATGGGCAAAGCTACATCCAAATCCTAGGAGAAAAAAAAGTAAATTTGTTTAAATAGAAGTGTAAGGGAACTGATACTTTAGAAAACACCTTTTATATACCAGGCACTATATTATACTGGGTCTTTTACATACATTCCATACCTTTAACCAGTTGAAGAAGTAGTAACAGTCATCCTTCTAAATTTATTTATTTATTTTTATTTTTTTTTAAAGACTTTATTTATTCTTCAACAGAGAGAGAGACAGCGAGAGAGGGAACAAGCAGGGGGAGTGGGAGAGGGAGAAGCAGGCTTCCCGCTGAGCAGGAAGCCGGATGTGGGACTCCATCCCAGGACCCTGGGATCATGACCTGAGCCGAAGGCAGACGCTTAACGACTGAGCCACCCAGACGCCCGACAGTCATCCTTCTATAATGGTGAGTACTACTATTTGGAAATTTGAGTAGAAACATCCCACACCCAGTCAGGTTACAAGAACATGACTTTCAATGAAAAGTCTCACTTAAACACTTCCTAATATTTAGGAGGAATTTCCTGACATTTAGGACTGATTTGGATTTCCTCCTGGAATAGGTGACCAAGAGCCATCTTTGGCAGTCACCTTTGTAACTGAGTTTTTGGGGAGTGCTGTTCTCTGTCCTCCTCTTAGGATGTTAATGGTTTTTGAGTTTTTTAATAGCAACAATCCCATACATCCTCTGCACTGTTTCCACCAATTTCTTTTGTCTTTATAATCCTGCTTAGCCTATTTTTGTCCTAAAGGTTCAACAGCATAAACACTAATTATCACACATATGCTTGTTTGTCAATTATTGAAGTAACTAAGTACTGTTAGTTTCCATGGTATTACTATTTCCATTTAAAGAGAATTTACTCTGTGAGGGTTCCCTTGTAAGATAAGGGAAAGACAAATATATGGAAAATTTGCTCCTAGATATCTTTTAAACTACTTTGAGGATTTTAGTCTCAGGATATGTAAATTGCAAAGAACTTCTACTGAGGATAATTAGAACAAAGGAGAATTAAGAAAAGAGAGGTGGAACAGATGGTAGAGGAGCAGGAGGAGATTTTACAATTATGCCTCTGGAGACAGATAACATGAGGGACAGAGTAGATCATGGCCTCAGAAATATATTCTAGTAGACTCGATAAAGAGGAATTAACAGTGTCATGGGGAGCTAAGAGTATAAAACCCTACAGATCAGAGACAGTGTCTGACAATAGTTAAGGAGGTTAAACATCGTCAGCCAAAGCTTTTTCCATATCAAACATCCAAACTGCTCTGTCTCTGAAGTTTAGAGGGGCTGGAGAAGGTAGAGATTACCCAGGAAATGGTTGACACTTGGAAAGTCTTACAAAGGAAGTGTACATTTGGATGAAGACCAGATAGAGGGAAAAATGAGCTTCTTGGAATATCTATTATCCATGTAAAAAGCAAAACAAATTTACAATGAGACTGTTTCAACTTCTCATGAAATAATCTGGAAGTTTCTGGCAAGTCAAGCATAGTAAGTAGAAATTAATATAATTCATATTACTAATTTTATATGTGTGTATTTGTGTGTGTGGTCCCTATCGTTTTATTTCAACAGATGTAAACAGTTTTTTTTTTTTAAAGATTTTATTTATTTATTTATTTGAGAGAGAGAATGAGAGAGAGAGAGAGAGCATGAGAGGGGGGAGGGTCAGAGGGAGAAGCAGACTTCCCGTTGAGCAGGGAGCCCGATGCGGGACTCGATCCCGGGACTCCAGGATCATGACCTGAGCCGAAGGCAGTCGCTTAACCAACTGAGCCACCCAGGCGCCCC
>NW_023270389.1:37419051-37577563 GCF_011800145.1 Mirounga leonina | reverse complement strand
CTGAGCCGAAGGCAGTCGCTTAACCAACTGAGCCACCCAGGCGCCCCTATTATGGGGTTTTTAAAGATCCTATACCTCTACACCTATGACCGGGACTACTACCATTGTATAATTATTCATGGTTTACAAATGAGGAAATTGAGACTTAGCAAAGTGAAGTGCCACAGATCAAAGAAGCCAATAGGCCAGGTCTCTGACTTCAAAGCCTGTGCTGTTCCCATTATGCTGCTGAAAGACGAGAGAAGAAAGAAAGGAGGAGGAGAAAGGGGGACGGAGGGCAAAAGGGAAGGAGAGCAGATTGATTCTGAATGATTTTAAATAATTACAATAGTTTTTTTATTAAACAAAATGTTTAGTCTTTACAATCTTGAAAACAGGGTCAGGTGTGTAACACAAATGTGTGAAGCAGGCCAAGCAGGGAGGGGAGCCAACTGCAGAGCACATGCCCTGCCTGCAGAGGGCAGTAGATCACACACAGTGAATTGTGGTTCCCTGAAATATCTCTGGGTCCCAAGCCCTGCCTGGTAGTAATATTTATTGAATGGATAAGTTCAGGAATATGCTGAAAGATTTGTGTGAGCTAGGCAATTTTAATTTTATTTATTAGAGCGAGGAAGGGCAAAGGGAGAGACAGAATCCCAAGCAGGCACCACACCCAGGGTGGAGCCCAACGTGGGGTTTGATCTCATGATCCTGGGATAGAAACCTGAAGTGAAATCAAGAGTCCCAGTGTTCAACTGACTGAGCCCCGAGGCGCCCCAGGAACTTTAATTTTATGAACCAAGTGAATTTACTAAACACTTACTACATACCAAGTATCAGGGGTTTATATTAGGGGTTTATAATCTAATCGTTATGAGAAAACTAAACTAGGCTATGGACTATAAGCACACTAAGAATAAAAGAGGAATAATTGCTTATCTCTGGTGTTTTCCAGAGGGCTATCCTGAGATTTTATGAGTTCATATCTGCTTTGAGAATCTGGAATTACCTATCTAATGTTGCTATTCTCATTAGTTTTGTAAGTTAAACAGTTCTATCAGTTCTACATTTATGCCAAAATATGTCAAATCCAGCCACTTCCCTCTCGCCTCTGCTGCTGGCACTCTGGTCCAGTCTGCCATCCTCTCTCCCAGGGACTACTGCAGTGGTCTTCTCACTCTTCCTGTCTTGTTTTTTTGCACTCTTCAAAATTTGTTCTTCACACCATACCCAAGGGGATCTCTTCAAAACATAAATCCCATCTTGTCCCTCCTCACTTCGAATCCCCCCACTGATGCAAACTGAACTCCAGCAAGGCCCTGGACGCGGTGCTCCCTGCCCAGTCCCTCTGACCCCGCCACCGTTACTTCCCCTTCCCTCGGCCACAGCAGCTCTCTTTCTGTTTCTTGACCACGTCAAGCTCATTCCTACCTTAGGACCTTTGTGCTGGGTTGTTTCGTTTGCCTACAACACTCTGAGCCCTCTCTCTGCAGGGCCAACTCCTTGGCAGCATTCAGGCTGCAGTTCTCATATCACCATCTCAGAGAGGCCTTCCTTGACTACAATCCAAAAATCAGCATCCACAATCCCTATCACATAATCTTGTTTGATTGTCTTAAAGCACTGAGTGCTATCTACAGTTTTCCTGTCCATGTATCTAATTGTTGATTGTCTGTCTGCCCCCGACTAGAATCTAGCTTCCATGAGAGGGATTTCACTCTACAGTGCTTACAGCAGTGCTTGGAATGCAGTAGGTGCTCAGTAAACACTTGCTGACTGACTAACTAAATGAATGCCTAGTCATATAAATCTCTATATAAATGAAATAAATGCTGTCCTGCTATGATCCCCAACATTTTGGGAACTGTATCTCTCTGGCAATTTAACTAATTTTATCATCCCAGGAGAACAACTCAGGAGAACTACAGGACAAGTATTTATTTTTACTTGAAGTGAATTAAAAACAATTTTGTTTCAAAATAAACAGAACTATCTGGGGTATCCTAATGTAGGAATACATATTCATTACTATAAAAAATGAAAGACCTTGTATCTTAATTTATTCATAGGTAACAGAAAGTCTTTCCTTCTTAAAAATGGGGGGTGCTATCACTCACATTTATGTAATAAAGCACTTAAGAAACTGGACCTCCCGATGACAAGTTAGGAGATGAGTCTGAAATATGAGACATATTGGCTATTGTCAGTCAATGAGATCTTGTGGGTAGGATTTGTTTTAGAGCCGGTCGGTATAAAAGCACTACAGTTTCATAAGTCAAGAGCATTCCATTAGAGACAGTTTAACGTTCAAGATGATACTGTGTTCCCTTACGGTACTATATCTATGAATTTGTATCTTTCTTTTTCTGGATATTTTATCACTTTTTGGCCAAACAATATGACAACATGGTAAAAAATGTGAAAACTACCCGATCATCACAGCTAATGTCATTTCTGTGTTTTTCCCTCTAGTCTTTTCCTTACAGAATATATTTTCACATGAACGTCACAACTAGGGAATAAGCCATTTGGCATCCTGCTTTTCTCCCTATATTATATTGTAAACATTTTTCCTCATTGCTACATAAAATAAACCTTATCCTTCTCAGCTTCCATGTATGCATTCCATACATACATACGTATATTTAACACTCTACAAGTTAATTTTTCCTTAATTTCTGAGCCTCTAGGTTGTTTCTGTTTTTTTTCTCTACTACAAATAATGCTGCAACAAACACCTTTGTGAAAGGTAGCATTTCCTTCTTCTGGATTATTGCCTTAGAATATAAATCAGAAAGAGGAGCATTACTGAAACAAAGGTATCATTTTTTATGGTTCTTGTTTTATATGACTTTTACCTTTAATGTGACACTTCTTTGATCTCCTGGTGAAACTCCTTGAACAGGGTGAACACCCAAGCACGGCAGGACAAACCCCTTATACCTAAAAATGTAGAACAAATTAAGAAAGCAGGAATATTAAACTAGTAGACAATGTTACGCTAAAGAACAAGTATGAAAGAATTTTTTAGGGCTATGTTGATGGATTTTCTTCTTCTCATTCTCTTTAAAATTGGATGACCTTTGATAGTACAAATATGACATAACTGCATCCTTATTAGCAACTCTTTAAATTCTTATTTTTTTTTTAAGATTTTATTTGTTTGAGGGAGAGAGCACAAGCAGGGGGGAGGGGCAGAGGGAGAGAGGGAGAAGTAGACTCTCCATCTAGCAGGGAGCCCAACACAGGGCTCGATTCCAGGACCCTGAAATCATGACCTGAGCCGAAGGCAGACGCTCAACCCACTGAGCCACCCAAGCGCCCCAGCAACTCTTTAAATTCTTTTTTTTTTTTTGAAGATTTTTATTTATTTATTTGACAGAGAGAGACATAGTGAGAGCAGGAACACAAGCAGGGGGAGTGGGAGAGGGAGGAGCAGGCCTCCCGCGGAGCAGGGAGCCCGATGTGGGACTCGATCCCAGGACCCTGGGATCATGACCTGAGCTGAAGGCAGACGCTTAACGACTGAGCCACCCAAGCGTCCAGCAACTCTTTAAATTCTTAATGAAAAGTAGCACCTTTCTGAAAGCTGCATTATCTTTTCAAATTCTCCTGAATGTTCAGCAACCACCACAAGAGCCATAACATTGGCCTGAAACAAAAATGAATAGAATAGTTAGAATCTCAAACAATACACATCTAACATAACTGAAGAGAAATTTATAATCTTCTGTACTTTCAGTTATTCTTGCTCACTCATACTCCATCAATATAATCATGATGGCAATCACTGAGTACTTACTATGTTTCAGGCACTATGTTCAGTGAATATAAATATTACCTCATTTAATCTACACAGCCCTATGAGGTAGGCATTGCTGTAATCCATCATATTGATCAGCAGTTCTGGATGGAGTCAAATAACTTGCTCAAGATCATTATGCCTGTGTAACTCCAGAGCCCATGCTCCTTATTAACCTGCCATATTGAATGATAGCTGTGTATGTAAAAATGTATTGGCAACCGTTTCTGACTATCACTTTAAGGGAAAGTTACAAAGAGGTAGTTACAATGAATTTCATAAAAACTTCCAAAAATTAGTATTTTTTTTCCTGAAACAAATCAAAATGTCTCAGAAAACTTTTATAATTTCTTCAAGATCTCTGGAATAATGTTAATTTTAGAACTGGGAGACAGACCGATCTGTTCCATATAACTGGTAAGCATGGTAGCTGTGGGAACATGTTTTGGATTCAGACTATCTTGTCTGTATCACTTTACTAGCAGTGTATCTTTGGATAAATTAATCTGTAGGTCTGAGTTTCCTCCTCTATCAAATGGGTAATGTTTGGCTCTAAAATAGCAGCTTCTTCATAAGGATGTTGTGAAACATTAAATGAGATATGTACAGAAAGGACTAAGCTCCGTGCCTGGCATATAGTAAACAGTAAATTAATGCTACTTATTAACAAAGCAACATAGGCATAGTAAATCTAAATTTCAAGCTGTTCTAGATTGAAATTAATAGGAAAACAAAGGGCAATTATAGATATTGACTTACCTTCTTGGCTTTCTCCAACACATCATCCAGATCCTAAAATAAGCATAAGTCATCACAATTATTTTAGATGAATAACTAACTGCTCTTTGGCTGTGTATATCAGTGTAGTTGAGACAACAATGGCAAGGAACAGTGTGATAGAATGTGAAGAGCTACACTCCCCCACCTTCTGTTTACTCTTCCTTTCTCTCAGTAAAATCTGGCTTCTGTTCCTACTCCACTAAAACAGAAACTGTTATTGTCAAATATAAAGGACACTTCTCTGTCCTCCCCTTACTCTACCCCTCAGCAGCATTAAGAACTCCTCACTTGTCCATTTCTTCCTTCTTCCTGAAATATTTCCCACTCTTGGCTTCTGCAATACCGCTCTCCTGCAAACACCACCCTCCACTAGCTGCTACTTTCAGTCTCCTTAGCTGGCTCTCTCCTCTATTGGATTTCAGGACCCTGTGCTCCTCTCTCTGTACACACCTCAGGTGATGGCATCCATAGGTTTTGATATCATCATTATGCTAACGAGTCCCCAGTTTTGAGCTCCAGCCTAGAATTCTCTCCTGAGCCCAAAACTGACATTTAAAATCGACTATATGACATTTCCATTTGGATGGATATTAGGCTTCAACATGTGCCAAACATGGCTCTCCTCTACAAACCTATTCCTTCTATCTGCCCTCCCCAACCTCAGTCTTCCCTCCTCTCAGTAAACAGCACCACCATCCTCCCTACAGCATCCTCATGTCCTCTCTTTCTCTCCCTCTCCACATCCAATTCCTCAGCATGTACCATAGATTCTGGCTCTAAAACACACACTGAATCCACCTACTTTTCTCAAACTCCCCTGCAATCATCATCATCTGCTGTCTACATACAGCAAAAGCCTTCAAACTGGTTTTCTAACTTCCACACTTGCTCTCCATCAGCAAAATGGTTTTTAAAATGGAAATCAGATCTTGTCACTCTCCCTTAAAAAACAAAAAACCCAAACACCTTTACTGGATCTACCTTGTCCTTACTGACCTACGTCACCTATCCCCTGCAACCCTCTAGTCTTATTCCAGGGGCTCTCTCTAGCTCATCACCCTCCACCTAGCCTTTTTGTAGCTTGAATGCGTCAAATTCTATCCTGTCTGGAGCCTGCGATCTGCTTGCTTTCTACACCGCGTACACCCACCTCCTTGCTCGGCTGGCTCTTTGCCTTTCCAGTTCCAAACGAAGTGTCACCTCTTGAGAGGTCTTCCCCCTTAAGAGACTTTGCTCTTCCTTCTCATTTATCAGCCTCTGGTTTCCAATGTAGCTGGTAAAACACTTGGTAACTCGGATTTTGTGTGTGTTCTGTTCTTTCTGTTTGCTTCTCTCCCCCATTAGAATAGGAGCACACGGCGCGCCGGTAAGTACCGAGAGCACACTTCTCCTGGGCAAAGTGGATGCTCGGCCAGGCCAGGAGCTGCGAGGCCGAGGCCGGTGGGGTAAACAGCCGGGCCAAGCAAGGGAAGGTAGGGCAGAAGCCCTCTCGTAAGCGGGAAGGGCAAATAAAAGCCACGCAGGAATAGAGAGCTTAACGCTATTCAGGGTCAGAAAGAAAAATCAGAATGACTGAAGTTAAATAGAGAGCCAGGGGCAAGTCACTCAGGGCCACGAACAGGGGCCTGGGAGGATCTGAGGCTTGGTCCTAAGGGAGGAGAGCAAAAATAACCTGAAGGGAAAGGACGGGAGGGCCTCCCCGCTCCCAGGGCCGGGCCTCGCCCATACGTACGCTGTCAAAGTCCGGGGCCGAGAGGTGGCAGTGACAGTCCACCAACCCTAGGCCCACCGCCCCCATCGCCACAGCCGCCGCCGCCCTCCACTCTCCCGCCGAGCCTCAGGCGGAACGCTGCCGCTGCACCCGTTCAGTTTCCGGCCGGACGCGGGCCTCTTCCCCCAGTGGGAGCCCGCCCTTCCGCTCCCAGCGTTCCCGCCCGCAGTTCAAACTGGAAAAATGGCAGCGGCTCCCGTGCTGGTGGTCCCTTCCCCTCCGCGGGACGTGGAGAGAGTGGCCGGCGCGGACGACGGGGCCTCGGTCGCCGGCACCTCCCGAGAGGACTTCCGGGTGCGCTGCACCTCGAAGCGGGCCGTGACGGAAATGCTAGAACTGTGCGGCCGCTTTGTGGAAAAGCTCGGGGACGCGCTGCCAGAGGAGATTCGGGAGCCTGCGCTGCGGGATGTGCAGTGGGTACGGGCCCGGTAGCTATCTCTTATCACCCCCTTACCCTGTACCCCTCTCAAGGCCCAGAAGGAGCCTACGACAGGCTTCGCAAAGTTAACGGTGCTGCCCGCTCCGGTAGAAGAAGCCCGAGAAACGCGAGGGGTCGAAATAGATGCTAGTGTCAGCTGGGTATTAATCGCTTAGACCAGCGCCTTCCAGTAGAAAAATACAAGGCGAGCTATGTATGTAACTTGAAATTAAAGGAAGAAAAAAATAGGTGAAATTAATTTTTTTTAAAAGATTTTATTTATTTATTTGAGAGAGAGAGAGAGCATGAGAGGGAGGAGGATCAGAGGGAGAAGCAGACTCCCTGCCGAGCAGGGAGCCCGATGCGGGACTCGATCCAGGGACTCCAGGATCATGACCTGAGCCGAAGGCAGTCGCTCAACCAACTGAGCCACCCAGGCACCCTAGGTGAAATTAATTTTAATGTTATGTTTTATTTAGCCCGCTCTATCCACGATACCGTTTTAACTTATAATAGTAAAAAGGAAACGAACGAGATCTTTTCTATTCTTTTGTTCCTACTAAGCTTTTCAAATCTGGTGGCGTAAATTTAGAGCTCATCTCCTTTAGGGCTATAGCCACATTTTAAGGCCTCAGTAACCACAGAGTAGCCAGTGGCTCCCCTATTGGACAGTGCAGACTGACTCTAGGAGGAATTCTCTAGGAAGGGGTAATCCTGGAAGTCAGCCAGTCACCGCACTGGCCTTTGGTCTTTTCCTTTTACCTGTTTTAGAACTTCATGTAAAGTCGTGAAAACATTTTCCCTCCAACTCTAAAGTAGATAAGGAAGCTGTCTTGATTAATAACTTCGCTGGCCCTCATAACATTTCCCCTTCCTTTCTCACATATTTTGCAAAGCCCTGAAGAAGCTAGTTTTTTGAGGAAAGACACAGCATTGAGGGATTGGTACCTGCCTTAAGGAAGCATACAATCTATCTCTAGAAAATAAGTTTAAAAGTTCATAATGCAGCACACTTGTGAGTTCGAATGACCACAGTGCAAACAATAAAAATAAACGTCAAATGGAAGAATAAAGAAACAGCACCTGGGTAGCGAGTCTGTGTTCCAGTTTTGTATACAGTAACGCTGTTACTACCTTCTTGCAAGGAAGGGAAGAATAGAGACATACCTCAGGACATTTTTAGTAGTTTTTGGGAGAAGACTGTTTTGTTGCATAATGATCTTAGAATTTGCCCCTTTCTAAGAAGTGCTAACATATTTAGAACATTTACTTTACAGAAAAAGAGGAGCTTGGCTTAACCTATTAAACCTTATTTAATGGATGATAAAGTGAATTAGAAGATAAAAGTTTGAAGACTTAAACTACCAAGGAATTCACTTGTGTTTTATATTAAAAGCAGATAAAAGGCAGAGGCTTTAATTATGTTGACATATCTCTTTATCTAAAACCATGTAATATTGTAATGGGTATTCTAAAAAAAATCCCATTGATATGATTGTGCAATGAATATTACAGTTTGTATTCTGAGATAATCCTTGAATGCCCATATATAAAGTAAGGATTTTATTTTATAAAATCTTTAAAATGTAGAGTGTGTACGTTAACTCATAATTATCAGTCATTTGATTTATGCTTATTTTTACTTCTACAAAGTGTGTAAAATACATTCTCATTGTAAAAAACAGCATAAAACAAAAGTCTGAATTCCTCTCCCCCATCCCTCTTCCTTCCTGGAAATAACTTACTATTTTGGAGGGCCCATGGAGGGTGTAATCCTATACATTTTTTAATGGCTTTACATCTCTCTGCTGTTTTAGATTTTTGTTTGTTTTTTACATTAATAGTGTTAGGATGATGTATTTAGCAATTTAGCTTTTTTTTTTCTCTACCAAATCTGTCTTCGACTATTATTTGTCAATGTTAGGTAGAGATATACTTTATTCTTTTTTAGTATTGCATGATATGGATATAGTATATTTAACCATGTTCCGAATTTGAATTTAGATTTTATTTTCCCCTCAGTATTTTATAATTTCAAATAGTGTTTTAACAAACATTACTAGTACATCCTTTTTATGTTTTTATGAGAACAGTTTTTTAGGATACATTGCTAGAAGTGAAATTGTTAGGTAATAGGGAATGTGCATTTAAAATTTTAATGGCACTATCAAATTCCTTTAGTCCCTTATTTTTTAATGTAGTATAAACATTTTTAACCTTACAAAAAACAGACTAGTACAGTGGACACCTGTATATCCATCACCAAAATTTTTTTTTTTTTTAAGATTTTATTTATTTATTTGACAGACACAGCGAGAGAGGGAACACAAGCAGGGTGAGGGGCAGAGGGAGAAGCAGGCTTCCCGCCGAGCAGGGAGCCCTATGCGGGGCTCGATCCCAGGACCCTGGGATCATGACCTGAGCTGAAGGCAGTCGCTTAACCGACTGAGCCACCCAGGTGCCCCTACACTTCCTATTTTAAAGCAAACTTCAGAGCTCATGTCATTTGATTTCTGTGTACTTCAGTGTACATCTCTAAAAAAAATAGTCCTTTATGAAGTAGAAATTAATTTTACTTTGTTTTAAGCATTTTTTCCTTGTTAACACTGATGCTTGTTCAGCAGCATATGTAGTACTTGTACCCTTGAGACTCAGCTGAGCTCAACTTTGTTAGCTTGTATTTTTTCTTCATTTAAGGAGTATATAAATTTTTGCATCAAATTTTCTCAGATGTAGTGTAATGGTTATTATCAGAGCTAAAATGTAGGTAGAATCAATGATTGAAATGGAATCTTCATTGAAAAGAATATACTAATAAGCTAGTCTATTTTTCTTGATATTCTGTATTACAAATCTGAAATTCTTATTTTGCCAAAATGTTTTAGTTCAATATTTAAGTTATTTTTAGTGACTTGAGTATTGTGAATTTATTTCAGACTTTTGAATCAGCTGTGCAAGAGAATGTCAGCATTAATGGGCAAGCATGGCAGGAAGCTTCAGATAATTTTATGGGTATGTGATTTAACTTTCCTTCTGTCATTAATTTCTGAGTTGTTTTTGTAGCTAATTTTATCTCGAATGCTAATTTTTAATCCCCATTTTCAGTCTTTTTTTTTTTTTAAGATTTATTTATTTATTTATTTGAGAGAGAGAGAGCAGAGTGAGAGCACCAGCGGAGTAGGGGGGCACAGAGGGAGAAGCAGGTTCCCCATTGAGCAGGGAGCCCCATGTAGGGCTCAATCCCAGGACTGAGCCACCCAGGCACCCCTCAGTGTCCCTTCTTTTAAAAAATTTCCTTCACTGGGGGGAAAAGGGAAACATCTAGAAGACTACTGAGGCAAACTACCCAGTAGGTACCTTGATATTTTTATATATGCTATCTGGCATTCTCAACAAGATTTTCACCTCATTAGTCTTTGAAAGTACCCTTGTCAGTAGTTTACTGGAAAATACTGTACAACTATCTCCAGATGAAGAAACAGGCCCAGAGAATTTCTGTGAGTAATACCTTATAAATCAAGTTGTATTTTTACAAATGATCCTTATAGTAGATAGCAAAGTACCCTTAGAAGTATGAAGTTAAATTATAAGAGTACCAACCATGTAAAGGATGAGGTAAATATATGGAGAAGGCTCTTTAGAGACAGAATACTTCCTTTTTTTTAAAGATTTAATTAATTTATTTGACAGA
This sequence comes from Mirounga leonina, assembly GCF_011800145.1. Lineage (NCBI taxonomy): Eukaryota > Metazoa > Chordata > Mammalia > Carnivora > Phocidae > Mirounga > Mirounga leonina. Next base: position 37,567,119 of record NW_023270389.1, on the reverse strand, counting down.
GAGAGCGAGCGTGAGAGAGCACAAGCAGGGGGAGCTGCAGAGGGAGAGGGAGAAGCAGACTCCCTGCTGAGCAGGGAGCCTGATGAGGGGCTCCATCCCATGACCCCGGGATCATGACCTGAGCTGAAGGCAGATGCTTAACCAACTGAGCCACCAAGGTGCCCCAGAATACTTTCTTCAAAGCAGACATGATTGTACCCTAACTAATGGTGTTGACATATCTAAAAAAAATCAAAGTTTTAATGGAAAGAAAATGGTCAGTGGTCAGTGTAAGAAGGAAAAAATTTAGTAGAAAAGGAAAGATTTGTGTGAGAAGAGAGTCAGAATTCTCCAGCAAAGTCTAGGAGAAGGGCTACCCTGACAAGAGGGTCAGAGTGTCTTGTCTTTCCCCATGGTGATATTACAGAGTCTGACCAGCATAACTTGGTATCACTGCTTGATATTACTTGCTATCCAGTTATACCCTTGAGCTGATTCCAAGCTCATTCTATCCACCCTCTGTGGTTATAATTTTTCTTCTCAACATTAAGATAATACTTTGCCCAGAAAACTTCACTGTCTAATCCTTGGGATTATTATAGTTATCTCTTCAAAGTCACCAAAATTTACTTTCTGGTTTATATATTGAGATGGTAAAAGCAATAACATTAGATTTCCCAAATTTTATCAGAATGATTGCCAGTTAGTAGGGAAGAGGGAGTGTATCACAATCACCTAAAGTATTTTTAAACTATACAGGCTTTCCTGTGTATTTGACTCTTGTTCTCTGAAGTCACTTTGGAGTTGCTTTATTGTTGCTCCAGGCTGCCTTTAGCAATATGATTCATCAATTTATAGATTAAGATATATATTTTCTGATAGGTTGGCAGCCTGGGTAGAGTGTGGTTATTCTTTGTCCCTTTTCCTTCCTATAATCATGAGGGGAAATAGTTGAGAATACTACAATTTTACCTTCTTTCATGGGCCCTTGATAATGCCAAGCACCATACCAAATTCTAGGATGTAGATGAAAACACATGGTCTTACTATTTAGGAACTCATTGTTAATGGAAGGAAATGGACAAGGAATTACTATACTGTTTAGGAAGGGGGATAAGACCCAACAGAGTAGATTGTTGTTAAATTAAATGCATTTAATGAATGACAGCATGCTAGATAAAAAGGAGGAAGGATATTTGAAGCAGAGAGAACAGCATGTACAAAGGCACAATGGAGTGATATGTTTGGAATATGTCAAAAATGAATTGGGAAAACTAAAATGGTAGGTGTGGCCAGAGAGATAAGTTGGGGCCAAATCACAAAGAACCTTGAGGGTTTGCTAAGGAATTTGTACTTTATCCTGTAGGCAATGGGGAACCAGTAGAGATTTTTAAAATAGAATTTACATGAAAAGCTTTGTGTTTTAGAACACTAACTGCTGGCTATGTAGGGGTGGATTAGAGAGGGGTGAAATTCAAGGCAGGCTGATCTTAGGGAAGTTATTGAAATAGTACAGTAAAAGATGGTGAAGACTTGCCCTAAGATGGTAGGAAAGGAGAGATAAAGGTTCAGCAGATAGGATTAAAAGCATTTGTATCTGATCTAATACATAGAAGCAATAAGTAAGCTTCGCAAGGGCAGAGGTTTTTGTCTGTTTTGTTCACTGGGATCACTGTAAAAATGAGTGAACAAGTAAAAGGAAAAAAAGTGAATGAATATACAAGTGAAAACAACTTTCTCCCTTCCTCTGTAACTACCCTGAAAGGACTTGACTTCAGGCTTGACCAGGTACATTTAAGAATTAAGGTGTAAGTTCCTTGAGAGCATGGGCTATATTTGTTTTTCAACACTTAGCTTGGCATATAGTAGGGACACAGTAAATACTTGTTAAATTGGTGACAAAATCTTCCCTGCTAAAATTGTTTATATATTTCAGTTTTGTAGTTTTATCATTAGGTGGCGCTAAAAAACCATTTTCCTGCTCCATAGAAGCTTTAGCTGGGAGACTTTTTTTTTTTTTAACTGTGAAATAGTACATTATTTCAGGCTAATGAGTGAACTTTTTATATGGATAAATTAAAATTTAGGAAGGGCTGCTCATCTAAATGAGTGTTCAAAGTAAGCAGTGACTGTTTTTCTCATAATACTCTCAAAAGAATTTAGTTGGACTTAATATTTGTTACATGAATGAGAGATACCTGATGTACTTCATTAATCTTTACCCAATATGTATGTGTGTGCATATATATATATATATATATCGGCAATGTTTGAAAGTTTCCAATAATAAATATCACTGTTTCAGACTTCTTAATGAAGATTCTACTTAATAAAATAGATATATTTCTAGCATAGACTATGACATAGCAGAACAGGTGTGATGAGACCAGCTAAGCCAATGACCTAGCTCTTTAGTATTTTTTTTTTTAAAGATTTATTTATTTGAGAGAGAGTGAAGGTTCGTGTGTGCACGTGAGCAATGATGGGGCAGAGGGAGAAGGTGAGAATCCTCAATTAGATTCCCCCCCTGAGCACGGAGCCACTCTGGGCTGGATCCCAAGACCCTGAAATCATGACCTGAGCCGAAATTGAGAGTCAGACCCTTAATCAACTAAGCCACCCAGGCACCCCATTCTTTAGTGTTTTTAACTACTTATTTTTTTTTTTTAAAGATTTTATTTATTTATTCATAAGAGACAGAGAGAGAGAGGCAGAGGGAGAAGCAGGCTCCCCACTGAGCAGAAAGCCCGATGTGGGACTCGATCCCAGGACCCTGGGATCATGACCTGAGCCGAAGGCAGACGCCCAACCATCTGAGCCACCCAGGCACCCACTACTTATTTTTAAAGATGATTTTCAAAATAAGGTTGATGTACCACCTGCATTCATTTCATCTTCGGTGCTTAATTTTGGGGCCCCATTCCAGAAGCTTCTGTTGAATCAAAATTTCTGCGCTTCTGACAAGTTCCTCATGTAATTTTTCTGCTGGAGTTTGAGATTCACTATTTTAAAACAGGAAAGCAACAGATAAATAGTTTTAGTTAAATCAAATAAATTATAAAGTCACCGTGTCTCTTACTTTTTCCTACTGTTCCAGTTGTGTCTACTTCAGATTTAGCTATTCCACTCTGCTACTGTCACAGCTTTGGTGCAGCACATAATGAAGTCAAAACATGTTGGAAACTCTGACATTAAGTGCCCTTTACAGTCTAGTTCTTTTATATTTTATCATCCTTTCCTTACACTTTATCCTGCAGCCATTTAGAACTTTTAGTTTTAGAACAAAGTTTCCCAAAACCTCTATGATCTTGCAAATACAGTTTCCTCTGCCTAAAATGCTTCTCCCTGTTAGTTTTTGTCCCACCTTTTTTTAATCCAATGGATTTACATTTATATTTCAAGGCTTATTAGCTCAAATGTTGCTTTCTGTTCAAAGTCTTAAATTCCCTAGGCAGAGTTAGGGTTCCGTCGTTCTCTGTCCGAATAGCATTTTGTTCATACCTCAATTGCATTTATCAGTTGTTTCGCAGTTATGTTTCTTCCAGGGAACTGTGGACTCCTGGAGAGCAGGGATCATGTTATATTCATCTTTGTATTTTTCTAATTTCGGCCTGGCTTCCCATAGGTGCTCAGTAATTGATTTTTCAATGAGTAAATAAATGAATTAATCACCAAAATGGGGGCATCCATTAACTTGCCATATTTGTTTTTCTTAATTATTTTGTATTTTCTAAATTTAGCTTGTTATATTTTTATATAGAATATAAGCGATGTGTTTTAAGAAATTTTTTGATATTGTTTTTCTCTTGAAATAGATTCTGATATCAAAGTACTTGAAGATCAGTTTGATGAAATCATAGTAGATATAGCCACAAAACGTAAGCAGTATCCCAGAAAGATCCTGGAATGTGTCATCAAAACCATAAAAGCAAAACAAGAAATTCTGGTAAGATGATTTACTTTGAGATAATAAATTTTGTGTTATGTCTATTTTACTACAATTAAAAAATTAAAGTATGAGATGATATCTATGTGGACACAGATGACATTTTGTCTTTTCTTCCTCAATTGCTACTGTTGATCTCTTGTAAGATTTTTTCCTGTTCTTTTTTTTTTTTTTTAAAGATTTTATTTATTTATATGACAGAGAGAGACAGCGAGAACAGGAACACAGCAGGGGGAGTGGGAGAGGGAGAAGCAGGTTTCCCGCTGAGCAGGGAGCCCGATGTGGGACTCGATCCCAGGACCCTGGGATCATGACCTGAGCCGAAGGCAGATGCTTAACGACTGAGCCACCCAGGCGCCCGATTTTTTCCTGTTCTAAGTTATACTAGATTTTGAACACAGGTGATTTTTTTTTTTTTTTTTTAAGATTTTTATTTATTTATTTGACAGAGAGACACAGTGAGAGAGGGAACACAAGCAGGGGGAGTGAGAGAGGGAGAAGCAGGCTTCCCGCAGAGCAAGGAGCCCGATGCAGGGCTCGATCCCAGGACCCTGGGACCATGACCTGAGCCAAAGGCAGACGCTTAACGACTGAGCCACCCAGGTGCCCCAAACACAGCTGATTTTAAAATAGAATTTGAGGGGGCGCCTGGGTGGCTCAGTTGGTTAAGCGACTGCCTTCAGCTCAGGTCATGATCCTGGAGTCCCTGGATCGAGTCCCGCATCGGGCTCCCTGCTCGGCAGGGAGCCTGCTTCTCCCTCTGACCCTACCCCCTCTCATGTGCTCGCTCTCTCTCATTCTCTCTCTCTCAAATAAATAAAATCTTAAAAAAAAAAAAAAAAAGAATTTGAGGAAGGAAGACTAACTTTACAATTCTGAGTCCAGGAAGGAAAAATAAATTTATCTTTTTTTTTTAAAAGATTTTAATTATTTGAGGGGGGGCAGAGGGAGAGAATCTTCAAGTAGACTCCCTGTTAAGCATGGAACCTGACTTGGGGCTCCATCTCACAACCTCTGAGATAATGATCTGAGCCAAAACCAAGAGTCGGTTGCTTAACTGAGCCACCCACGAGCCTCAATAAATTTATCTTTTAGGCCTTTTCTTTCTGTGTGTCATTTGTGTTTGGCACATTATTTGTATATGTTTATATATTTTGGAAGACCCCTTTAGCTTAAAATTGATGATGACAGCTGAATACCTGTTCATGACACCAAAATTTGCTTTATGAATTGTGTATAATTTGTTTTGCTCCAGAAGTCATGATGGGGTAGGAGTAGGTTTGCTGGGAATGGCACTGCCTCTGGAGCTGGAAACACATGTTGCTTTAAATTATGTTATACTGTTTGTCATTAATTTTTGAAATTAGCATACTTTCACATTTAAATCTTCCAGTTGCTTTTTGTCAGGAATTTTTTTTTTAAAGATTTTATTTATTTGACAGAGACAAAGTGAGAGAAGGAGCACAAGCAGGGGGAGAGGGAGAGGAAGAAGCAGGCTTCCCGCAGAGCAGGGAGCCCGATGCGGGGCTCAATCCCAGGACCCTGGGATCATGACCTGAGCCGAAGGCAGACGCCTAATGACTGAGTCACCCAGGCGCCCCTGTCAGCAATTGTTTTAGACAGTAAAGACATTGTTCTATGAGAAAAAAATATAAGCAGAATTTTTCATTTTTTTTTCTTCCAAAGCATTCTCAAAAAAATACCCTACTCTATCTCCCCCCTCCCAACCTTGCTTTTTAAAGTTTCTCCAGGAAAAACATTCAAAATGTATTTATTTTCTCTCTCCCTATTACTACCCCCCTTCTTTCCTGGAAAGAGTCTAATTGGTAATCAGTATTGCATAAAAGAAAGAAAGTTGGCAGGCCTAGGTGGGTACTGCTGTGGAAGTTTAAAAATGGATGCAAAATGGATGGATGGGGTGAGGATACTAAAGGCAGCTCTTTTAGAAAACATTTTTGGCTCCTGCTGGCTTTGGGCAGGAGTAAGGAGGAACATTTTACTCTTTTTGCTGAATTGTAGGCCTTACTCCATGTCAGCCTTGCACAGGGGCCATGTTAACCTTCTCTGTATCATTTCAGTTTTAGTGTATGTGCTCGCCGAAGTGAGCCCGTGGATCCTATGCTATAGTTCTGCTCTCATAGTCCCAGCCTATCACAGGATGTATAGGCTTCAGTGTGCTGACATGGTAGCGGCCACTTTTTAAAGCCGCTTCTGTGCGAATATGAGTTCTGAGTTCCAAACATTGTCTTAAAATGAACTTTTGAGGGGCGCCTGGGTGGCTCAGTCATTAAGCGTCTGCCTTCAGCTCAGGTCATGATCCCAGGGTCCTGGGATCAAGCCCCACATCGGGCTCCCTGCTCCGCGGGAAGCCTGCTTCTCCCTCTCCCACTCCCCCTGCTTCTGTTCCTGGTCTCGCTAACTCTCTCTCTGTCAAATAAATAAATAAAATCTTTAAAAAAAAAAAGAAAATGAACTTTTGAAAAAACAGTCTATTCATAATTTGGAGACTACCTTGTACTTTAAACACAAAATTCAATCTCTGTGGCTTTAATTTGCTTGTTTGCTTTTTTTAAACTTTTTTTATGGTGCTATTTCTTAGTGTATGCAGTAGGTGGCAGTGCTATAAAAGGTCTAATTCAGACTGAGTTTGATCTTTTGGCCTCCTTTCCTACAGATTTCAGGATCTTCTTTCATTCTTTCAATTTTTCCTTTTTTCTTTTTTTCTTTCTTTTTTAAAGATTTTATTTGAGAGAGAGAGCGCACTAGTGATGGGTGGTGGTGAGGGGCAGAGGGAGAGGGAGAAGCAGACTCCCCGCTGAGCAGGGAGCTCAACGCTCAACAAAAGGGGCTCCATCCTCTGAGGACCCTGAGATCATGACCTGAGGCGACCTGAGCCATAGACAGACGCTTAACTGACTGAGCTACCCCTGCGCCCCGCCCTTTCATTTTCTTTAAAAGAATGGTTCTACCAGCTAATAGTATATTTGCTTACATTAGTTGAAGGAAATGTTTATATGAAGGATTAAGTGATTAAATCTGTTTTAATTTATATTGTGTTTAGAAGCAGTACTACCCTGTTGTACATCCATTGGACCTAAAATATGACCCTGATCCAGGTGAGTCAGTGCTCCTTTGTGGTAAAAGTGAAGTATCAGCTTGTAATTTTTATGAGTTCCTGATACTCTTTTAAAGGTGTCCGTGTGAAGGGTATCTTCCCTTCGATGCTCTAACTCACTACCAGTCATCCGTGTTTAGCTCTTCTCTAGGATTATAAAAACTTGCTCTAAATGTACTGACTCAGCAATCTCCAGGAGTAGGTCCTAGGAATCTGGACTTTTATAAAGCTCTCCCCTGACCTAGACTATTACATCTTCTCAATCTCTAACTTCTATTATAGTATCTTCCCATTTCTAACTGCTACTATACTGTCCATTCTTTGTATTACAGCCAAAGTTATACTGTTAAAGCATTCATGGTGTCACTCCCCAGTGTGATAACCGTCATTGGTTTTCTCATTGTTTCCAAAATAAAATCCAATAAAAATATAATGTTGAACTTAAGAGATATGCATACTTGATATACCTTTGAACTCAGTTCTGTTTCCATTTAGATGCATCCTTTAAAACTCAGAGAAATAAAATTGATAAAAACTTAAGTAAATCCAGCAACAGAATTTGCATTGCTAAAAATGTGGATCATACATATTTTTAAATGGTTCTGTTCTCACATTTAAAAATTTGTAACAATTTTCCTAAGAGACCTTTCGGTGTTTTCCTTTGGCACTCAAAAGTACCATTTCTTTCTTTCTTTCTTTCTTTTTTTAAGATTGTATTTATTTATTAGAGAGAACGTGCGCATGCACATGAGCTGGGGAGGAGCAGAGGGAGAGGGACAAGCAGACTCTGTGCTGAGCATGGAGCCTGATGCAGGGCTCAATCCCATGACCCCGAGATCATGACCTGAGCTGAAATCAAGAGTCAGATGCTCAACTGACTGAGCCACCCAGATGCACAACCCCTTTTTTTAAGTACCATTTCTGAACTATTAGAAAAACCTTAATTAAAACCTTGATTTATTTGTATGGGCTTCTTATACTTACGGTTTTGAGTACTTTATCTTTGTCAAATTGTGCACTACTTTCTAACATGTCTCCTGCCCCTCATAAATCTCCCAGTGCCAATGAGGATAAACCAAGAGGGGAATGTACAAGTATATAGATACTCAGAAATTTGTTAAAATCACAGCATTCACTCTGTTTGACAAATAAAAGTTGACCTAGGCTCACTAAACAGGGGAAGTTGCCAAAATGCAGTAGTTGACATATACTTGTTTTGATTTTGAACAATATAAAGATAATAATTGAAACTTGTGGTAAAGTAATTACCCAAGTATTACTTTTCTTCTTCTTTTTTTTTTTTTTTTAAATTCTACACCCAACATGGGGCTCAAACTCATGATCTGGAGATCAAGAATCACATGCTCTACAATTGAGCCAGTCAGGCATCCCCCCAAGTATTACTTTTTAGATATAATTATCCTCTAAAGAAACTTGTAACCTTTTTATCTTAGTAGGGAAAACAAATTTACTTAAATGATCTTTAAAAGGTCTACATGATTTTTTTTCCCCTACCATTCCAGTTATGTAGTAATAGTGGAAAAATCCTTTATATCATATTATTCTTACTTCAAAAGTAAGCAAAAGAATAATTAAGAATCTATACTTTGGATAAATTTTGAGATTTTGTTGTTATACACTTTCATAATATTTATGAACTTAGAATAGCATCAGTTCTGTAAGCACAGCAAAGTTAACTTACAATTTTATTAGCTGTGTATTTTGGGGCAAGTCCCTTGATTTCTTCAAACTTCAATTTTTTTTTTTTTTTTAAAGATTTATTCATCTGAGACACAGAGATAGAGAGAGAGAGAGAGAGAGAGAGCATGAGCAGGGAGAGAGGCAGAGGGAGAGGGAGAAGCAGGCTCCCTGCTGAGCCAGGAGCCCAATGTGGGGCTCGATCCCAGAACCCTGGGATCATGACCTGAGCCGAAGGCAGACGCTTAACCATCTGAGCCACCCAGGTGCCCCAGAACCTCAGTTTTTTTATGGTAAATTCTAGATTTGGAGCCTGATGCTTTAGGTGTGAATGCCAGCTCTGTCAGTAAATATTACATTGTTCTTCCTAATTACCAAGGTTGGATTATGAATCACAAGAGATGAGGGGTTCAATAATCTATAACTAAAATACATAAGTACTAGTTTATAAAGAGATACTATGTAATAATAACCTTATTATAGGGACGCCTGGGTGGCTCAGTTGGTTAAGCATCTGCCTTTGGCTCAGTTCATGATCTCAAGATCCTGGGATTGAGCCCCGTGTCTGGCTCCCTGCTCAGGGGGGAGCCTTCTTCTCCCTCTCCCTCTGCCCCTTCCCCCCACTCGTGCTTCCCCCCACGCTCTTTCAAAAAAAAAACAACCTTACGATAAATCCTCTCATTTACGCCATACCTTATACATAACTTATAATACATCTAACTGGTAAAATCATACAAAATTAATTAAAATGGCTTAGGAAAATAGAAAGCATAAATTTGTATAGAACCTAAAAGTCTGAATAAGCTGCATGGGAAAATTTTTGTGGGAATTTCTTGAAAGTTTTTTCTTCTTGCTATTAGAATATTAAGTAATTTATTTATTTGAAAGCTGACATTTTTAAAGAAGGTTTTCTGGTTTTTAAAAAGCAATACTTAGCCAGTGTGTATAACATTGATTTGGCAGTTATGTTAGGAACTTTGAGGGATACAGAGATAAAGTAGACAGATTCTGCCTTTAAAGAGCTTATGTTTGAGTGTAAAAGATGAACATAAAACAGAATTCGTTCATGCCCTTAACTGGTTCTTTTCCGAGTTTTCCCTGAGTAAATGGCACTTTAATCTACATTATTGCTTTAGTTAGAAGTCAACCTTGATTGTTTCCTCCCCTGAACTCCTCATATCCAGTCCATCAATAAACTACAAATTACTCCTTTGAAATATAATCTCACCATTCATCTATTTCTCTCCATCCTGCTATTATCACTTCTAATCTAGATCACCGTCACTTTAGCCAGGATTTCTACACATGCTTTCTAGAAGGTCTTTCTGTTTCACTCTTGTTTTTTCCCATTCCATGGTATATATATATATATATATATATATATATATATATATATAGGACAGTTGATTTTTTTAAAAGTTCTTTGAAATATTTCAAACATATAGAAAATATGGAGTATAACATAATAAACATCTTTGTTGCTACCACCCATATTTAAGGGTTATTCACATTTTTGCCAGATTTGTTTCAGACCTTTTTAGGAACTAAAAGCTATGGATGCACCTGAAAGCTCTGTACTCCTTCACCATCCTATTCTATTCTCTCTTACTTCAGAAGTAATCACTATCTTCAAGCTGAGTGGATCCCTTATTGTCCATGTTATTTATGCTTTTACTCTATAGATATGTAACCATAAATAATATATGGCATTTGTTTTTAGATTTTTCTATAAATTGTATCATACTGATCATATTCTGCAACTTTTTCCCCCTTGACATTGTATATACAGAAAGCTTTCTGTTCGTTGAGCTAATACATAGTATTCCGAATACACCACTGCTTATCCATTCCTCTATTGAGAGACACTTAGATTATTATTATTTTTTTTTTTGCTGTTATAAATAGTATTACAAGAACATTCTTATAACTGTTTCCTTGTATAGTGTAAATATGCCACAGATTTTCTGGAGTAGATTTCTGGAAGCAGAATTTCTAGGTCATAAGGTTTGTTTCTATTCAGCTATTACATTTGAACTGTTACTATTCAGCCTAACCCTACAGTTTCTTCTAACCCTACAGTTTCTTCTGTGAGTTGCCTATTTATATTCTTTGCCTATTTTTCTGTTGGTTTGTTTGAACTTACTTCTAAGAGTTGTACATACAGGCATATATCTATACACACATACACACACACATTTTGGATATTAATCCTTTGGCTATAAGCACTGTAAATAATTGATTTCAATTTTTGGCTTGTCTTTTAATAATCTTATATATAAATTTTAATATAGTTGGATTTACTAGTTTTTTTTCCTTTATAATTTGTTCTTTCAGTGTCTTTAAGAAATCCTCTACCCAAGTGACATAAAGATCCTTTGATATTTATAGATTAATTTAGAAAGAAGTGCCATGTTTAACAGTGTACATCCTATTTGTGAACATATTATATCTCATTTTGTTTTTTTTTCAAAATGTCCGTCAATAGTGTTTTATAAACACATGTAATAAAGATGATTGTAAGAGTGGTGCCCGCTTGTTTCTTTGAGAACAGTGTTGTTTAAGGGAATGGATATGGTAGGCATTCTGTAATGATGTAGAGAAGTATTTAAAAATGTGTGATAAAGATAGTTATAAGAAAAAAAATAGCGTTTTATAAATTTCTCTATAGGTTTTGCACATCTTTTATTTGTTCCTAGATACCTTTTTGTAGCTATTGTAAATGGTAGCATTTTGCGATTACATAGTATAATTGAATATTGCTGATGTTTAAGAACACCACTGATTTTTATTTGCTGAATTCTTTTTAGTCCTAATGGTTTATCTAGTTTCAGTTAGATTTTTAAAAATGTAGATGATCATATCATTTGCAAGTAATGATGGGTTTTATCTTTTTTCTAACTTTATACATCTTTTTTTGTCTTATTACATTGATTAGAATCTTCAGTATAATGGTGGCTAGTAGCAATGATAGTGGTCATAATATTTTAAAATGAGTGTCTAATTTTATCGAATACTTCTTTTGCACAAACTGAGATTATATATTTGTTAACCAACTTTATTGTGGAATAATTTACATATAATAAACTACATTCATTTTATGCATACAGTTTGAGTTTTGACAAATGTAGACAACTATGTAACCATCACAATTCAGATATGGAGCATTTTCTATAATTCATAAAGTTCCCTTGTGCCCTTAGATCATATGCTTTTTATCTCTAACTCCATTAATACGGTGAATAAACATTGACAGATTTTTCTGATGGTTATCTTTGCCTTCATAGAGAAAACCCCACTTAATATATTTTTTTTCATGCACTGTGGAATTAAATTTACCTATACTTTATGCTTATACTTTGTTTAGTATATTTGCTTCTAGTATATTTCCTTCTGTAGTTACACACAAGAAATGTACATGTGGTGTTTTAAAACATGCTGACCTTTTCTAATTTTGGCATCAAGGTTATACTGCCCTCATAAAACAGTTTGTAAATACAGAGGTTATTTGTTCTTTGAAGAGTTGGTAAGATTCATCTATAAAACTGACCCTAGTGGGTGGTTGGGGTGATATCTGACTTAGCCTTTAGCTAGCTATTCTAAACACTAGTATACTTAATGCTTATTTATTTCTTCATTTTTTTTTCTTTCTTGAATCAATTTTGGTAATATTTGTTTGGAAAATAGTCTGTTTCATCCATGTGCTCAGTATGTTGATATGAAATTATTTATAGTAATTGCTTATGTTTGTAAAATCTCTACTCCACATATTATTTTCTTTCTTAACATTGTTTAAGCTTTCTCTTTTTTGGTAATATCTTGCTTTAGGTTTCTGTTTTTATAGTCTTTTCAAAAAGTCAGCTTTTAGTTTTTCTGAGTTTTTCTCTGAGTCTTTTTTTTTTTTTTTTTTTTTTCAGTTTTTTGGTTCCTTGAATTCTTATCTTTAGTTATGGTCTTCCTGCTTTCTTGAGTTTTCTCTGTAATTTATAGCTTCTTTAGTTGAATACATTGAGAGTTATTTTTTTTTTAAAGATTTTATTTATTTATTTGACAGAGTGGGAGAGGGAATACAATTGGAGGGGGAGTGGGAGAGGAGAAGCAGGCTTCCCGCTGAACAGGGAGCCCGATGCGGGGCTTGATCCCAGGACCCTGGGATCATGACCTGAGCTGAAAGCAGACGCCTAATGACTGAGCCACCCAGGCGCCCCTTGAGTTATTTTTTAATAAATGCATTGAAGGCTGCTACGTCCTGCTTTAGCCATATTTCCAAGTCTTGACATATAGAAGTTTCATAGCTCATATCTGAGTACTTTTTAGTTTGCAAATTTAGGAGTTTTCTTTTACCATTTTCCCTCTTTTTTTTGGCCTTCTATCATGTTGGTAGAATTTTCTTTATTCTCTTTTTTCTGGTTTGGAAGCTATATGCTATGTTTCTTTTTTTTTTGAAATTATTATTATTATTATTTTTTAAAGATTTTATTTATTTATTTGACAGAGACGCGGGGGGGGGGGGAGAAGCAGGCTTCCCGCGGAGCAGGGAGCCCGATGCGGGGCCCGATCCCAGGACCCTGAGATCATGACCTGAGCCGCAGATGCTTAATGACTGAGCCACCCAGGCGCCCGAAATTATTATTTTTTTAAGATTTTATTTCAGAGAAAGAACAAGAGAGAGAGCACAAGCAGGGGGAGTGGCAGGCAGAGGGAGAGGGAGAAGCAGGCTTCCCGCGGAGCAGGGAGCCTGATGCAGGGATCCTGGGATCATGATCTGAGCCGAAGGCAGATGCTTAACCGACTGAGCTACGCAGGCACCCCTATGTTTCTTTTCTTTTAGTGTTACCTATCAAACTTTAGCTTAGCTAGAATGTAGCTTAGCTAGAATTCTAAAATTATCTGAAAGTCTGGAGTTGTTCAGTATTTCAAGTCCCCTCCTGAACAAGACAAGGACCTTATTACACTTTACCCACTGAATAAGCACACCCCTTCCCTGGTTTTTTTCTTTGTGTCTAGAATGTTAGTTTTTCTTTTGTTAAAAAAATACAGTTTACTCATTACTACTTTTTTGTACTCAATGATTACATTTATCAACAAAATTTTCCAAATTCTGTGATTACTGTTTCTTGAATCTCATGCCTTCCTTCTAGGTTCACTATTCTTGCTGATGTGCTTCTTTAGGTACTTTGAGTAAAAGTCTGTGGGTGGTAGTTTCTCTTAGTTTTTATTTCATCTTGCTCTTAAATTTTGTTTTATTTACCTTCATTTACCATAGGGAATATATTACATCATTATCTCCGGTACTCCTTTTTTAGATGACTTTATTGAGATATAATTCATACACCATACCAATTTACACATTTATTTAATTTTTAAAAGGATTTTATTTTATTTTTTTAAAATATTTTATTTATTTATTTGACAGAAAGAGACATAGTGAGAGAGGGAACACAAGCAGGGGGAGTAGGAGAGGGAGAAGCAGGCTTCCTTCCCCACGGAGCAGGGAGCCTGATGTGGGGCTCGATCCCAGCGTCCTGGGATCACGACCTGAGCCGAAGGCAGACGCTTAATGACTGAGCTACCCAGGCGCCCCTAAAAGGATTTTATTTTTAAGCAAACTCTACACTCAACATGGGACTCAAACTTACAACTCAGAAATCAAGAGTTGCATCCTTTAGTGACCAAGCCAGCCAGGCGCCCCCTCAATTTACACATTTAAATTGTACAACTTGATGGCTTTCAGTATATTCACAGAGTTATGCAACCATCACCAAAATAAATTTTTAAACATTTTCATCACTTCAAAAAGAAATCTCATACCCCTTAGCCATTCTCCCCCAGTCTCTTCTCTCTCTGTCCCCTGGCCCTAGGCAACCACTAATCTGCTTACTGTCTACAGATTTGACTCTTCTGGACATTTCATATAAATGGGATCATGCAATATGTAGTCCTTTAAGAATGAAACAAGACAAAACCAGGGCGCCTGGGTGGCTCAGTTGGTTAAGCGACTGCCTTCGGCTTAGGTCATGATCCTGGAGTCCCGGGATCGAGTCCCGCATCGGGCTCCCTGCTCAGCAGGGAGTCTGCTTCTCCCTCTGACCCTCCTCCCTCTCATGCTCTCTGTCTCTCATTCTCTGTCTCAAATAAATAAATAAAATCTTTAAAAAAAAAAAAAAAAAAAGAATGAAACAAGACAAAACCAGAGAGGGAGACAAAGCATAAGACAAACCTCTTAATCTTAGGAAACAAACTGAGGGTTGCTGGAGGGGAGGGGTAATTGGGTGATGGACATTGGGGAGGGTATGTGTTGTAATGAGCACTGGTTACATAAGACTGATGAATCATAGACCTGTACCCCTGAAACAAATAATACATTATATGTTAAGTAACTGAATTTAAATTAAAAAAAGAATGAATGGCTTTTTTTTAAAGATTTTATTTATTTGACAGAGAGAGACACAGTGAGAGAGGGAACAGAAGCAGGGGGAGTAGGAGAGGGAGAAGCAGGCTTTCCGCTGAGCAGGGAGCCCAATACGGGGCTCAATCCCAGGGCCCTGGGATCATGACCTGAGCTGAAGGCAGATGCTTAACGACTGAGCCACCCAGGCGCCCCGGAATGGCTTCTTTCAATTAGCATAGTGTTTTTGAGGTCCATCCATGTTGTAGCATGTATCACTACTTCATTTCTTTTCATTGCCAAATAATATTCCCTTTTATATATATATCCTTTTTATTTATCCATTCATCAGTGTAGAGATTTTTTTTTTAAAGTAAACTCTGAGCCTAGGGTGGGGCTTGAACTCACAACCCTGAGATTAAGAGTTGCATGCTTTACTGACTGAGCCAGCCAGGCGCCCCCAGTGTAGACATTTCTGAGTTGTTTCCACTTTTGACTATTATGAATAATGCTACTCTGAACATTTGTGTACAAGTTTTGTGTGGACATATGTTTTCAATTCTCTTGAGTATATGTAACTAGGAATGGGATTACTGGATTATATGGTAACTCTAGCTTTTTTTTTTTTTTTTAAGATTGTTTGGCACTTGTGGCTCCCTTAAATTTCCATGCGAATTTTAGAATCAGTTTGTCAATTTCTGCAAAGAAGCTAGAGCTGGGATTTTGATAGGGATTGTGTTAAACTTGTAAATTAATCTGGGAGTAATGCTAATTTAGTATTAAGTTTTCCAATCCATGAACAGACGTCTTCACATTTATTTAGATCTTCTTTGATTTCTTCCAATGAGGTTTTCTGGTTTTTAGCACTTCTTTTTTTACATCATTCCCAAGTGTTTTATTGTTTTGATGCTAATGTAATTGGAATTTTAAAAAATTTTATTTTCACTTTGTTCATTGCTATTGGTATAGGAATGGAATTGATTTTTATATATTGATCTTGCTGAACTCATTTATTAATTCTAATAGTTTTTTAGTGGACTCTTTAGAATTTTCTATATAAAAGATTGTATCATATCATCTGCAAATAGGATAGTTTTACTTCTCCCTTTCCAATCTGCATGCCTGACATTCATTGTTGATAAGAAGTCTCCTGAGAGTCTATACTGCCATTCTTTTAGATAGTCTGTTTTTTCTCTCCTGACTTTTTAGATTTTCTCTGCAATCTTAATGTTCTGCAATTTTACCACAATATGTCTAGGTGTTTATTTTTAGTTATCTAGCATGGTGTTTGATGTGTACTTTTTTCTTATTTTTTTTAACGTTGAAAATAACTTTATTGCTTTTTCTTGATTATATAAAAATACGTTCACATTCTAAAAATGTCAAAAGTGTAAGAAATACTCATGATTATTGCTTGACTCCTACATCTTCAGTCCACCTGCAGGTCTTGCTGCCCTTACCTCGAAAACATCTTTCAAATTCAGCCACTTTCCACCAAATCCATCAGTACCTCTCTTACCCATGTCTCTTAGCAAGATTACTACGATAGTCACCTCACTGGTCTCCTTCCTTCCATTCCAGTTTCCCACACAGCATCCAGAGAATTCCTTTCAAAGCATAATCAGACGATGTCACCCCTGCTTAAAACCCTGTAGTGGCTCCCCATCCTACTTCCCTTGGTTTACAAGATCCTCTCTGACTTGGTCCCTGGCTGCTTCTCTGATTTCATCTCTGACCTTGGTCTCTTATCATTCTCACCTTTCCTTATTGTGCTGCAACCACACTAGCATTCTTGCAGTTTCCCCAAGGACATACCAAACACACAGTGGCCCTGTGGCTTTTGCACTTGCTGTTCCTTGGTTCCTATCTGAAACCACCTGCCTGACTCACTTCACTCAGCTCTCTGTTCAAAGTTACCTCATCAGAGAGGTTTTTCCTGACAACCTATGTCACATTCCCTTCTGACCCCCTTGGTCATACTCTGTCCCCTTAATCTGCTTTTGTTTCTTTCACCACTTAAATGACATATACTTTCTGCTTATTTTATCATCTGCATCCCTCCCCCCACTGTATTATAAACTCCCTGTGAACAAGGACTTTGTTTTGTACTTCTGTGTCCCCTGCTAACTCTCTAAAATCATTATCTGACATTGTACACTCAAGAAGTATCTATGAAATAAATACATAATTTTATATAAATTGATCATATATATTTAAAAAAATATAGTATTCTATTTTTTACTTTTTGTTTTGGCTACCTCTCTCCCTTCCATTCGCTACACCTTCAGATATCCAATCTTAACCTGGTACAAATCCATTTATCCATCTTTCTCCACTCATATAATCATACAGGAATATATATGCACTGAACATTTGTGGGATAATTTATTTTACAGAAAATTGAGTCATGTATTCAAACTGTGCAGTTTACTCTTTTAACCTAAGTATATGGTAGAAATCCTCCAGTTCAACTGCCATAGATCTGTGTTTGTATTTTAAATTATGTTATATTTTTATACTTTTGTGCTCGTAGTATATGCAAGTTTAACATGAAATTTTAAATAACCAATGGTGTATATATAGTAGTAAATGAAAATCCTCCCAAGTCTGCCTGATTCCACACACCTTCAAATAGATAAGTACTTTGACAGTTTGATATGTCTGATTTTAGATCTTTATCAGTGTATTTGTAAGTGAGCAGACAGGCACAGGGGGTTATAAGTTGTTTATTTTTGTATTTTTTTAAAGATTTAATTTATTTATTTGACAGAGAGAGACACAGTGAGAGAGGGAACACAAGCAGGGGGAGCGGGAGAGGGAAAAGCAGGCTTCCTGCTGAGCAGGGAGCCCGATGCGGGGCCCGATCCCAGGACCCTGGGATCATGACTTGAGCCGAAGGCAGACGCTTAATGACTGAGCCACCCAGGCGCCCTAAGTTGTTTATTTTCTTATATCAGTATTACATAATACATTCTTGACTTTTTCACTCAACAGTGTAACAATAGTTCAACTCTGCCTTTTATTGGTAATTTCTTTGTGCTTTGTACACACACAATTTTATTTAAATAGATTTATATACATTTCAGGGAGTGGGATTTTTATTTGTTTTGCTTGCATCCTCTTTCCTCCCATCTTCCACTCACATCTCCAGGTATACTTTGAATCAGAGGACTCCCATCTTCTAGAAGACCTTTAACCTAATCTTTCAACTTTGCTTCTTTATCAATTCTTCTATTTTTGTATTCTTGTTTTTATTTAATAATTTTTTTCTTTTGTACTGTCTATTATGATTTCCTTTAGCTATGAGAGGATCCTAAACTTCTAAAATTTAGATTGCTCTATTTTTAATGCCATCTGCAGTAAGTTTCTCACCTTGATATTAGTTATATTGGCTGTCATTCATGGTTGTGATTTCTTCATGTATTGTGGAATTTTGATTTGCAGACTCTTCTTCACTAAGATAATTTATGTGCCTATTTTCTTGTCACTGCTTTCCCCCCTTCCTGTCTAGTAGTTTTGTGGTTGCCTTTCATCTGGCCCCTGAACAGTCTCAGCAAAGAGCAAATCTTGAGTTGGCAGCTTGGGGCCCCTGTTCCACTGTAATAGAGGAGATAGTGGATCCAGTCACTAAGTCAGCAGGCAGCTTGGTCCAGGCTCAGGCTTTGAGGCATTATCTGGCTCCCATCATTTCTAACATACGCCTCAGCTCCTGGCCATGGTTAATGGCAGGTCTTTTTCAGCCTCCTTTTCAGGGTAGGAAAACTCTATCTCAGCTATTGGTTTCATACAATGAAGCTGACTCTTCCCATTTCCTGCTCCTCTGGACTTTGGGTGGGCCCCTTCTATGTTATAGGAAGCAAAGTCCTGGGTACCGACTGCCTACTTACCATCTGCTTACTGGTGGATCTGCAACTTTGGCCTGACTTACAGCTTTTTCTCTTTTACTTTTTTATGGTTCATAGAAATGTTTATTTTGTATATGCTTTGGGATATCTTTTTAATTTTCTACATTTATGCGATGATGTTTTGGACAAAGGTGGGGAGTTTTGTGAATTTTCAAGACCAAGTTGACCAGAAGTCTACGATACTCTTAAAAACACAAATCAGTTTTCATTCCTCTGCTTAAAATCCTAAAATCTTCCAATTAAAAATAATAATAATAACATTTCAAACTTCTTAACATTCCCTTCCATGATCTGGCCCCCACTTAACCTCTCCAAATTCATTTCAGGCACTTTCCTTTTTGCCGTAGCCCTATGGTCCACCTTTCAGTTCTTTGAAAGTGCCTCACTTTCACACATGCTTTTCCCTGGTGCTTCTAAAGTTGGCATCTTCTCAGTTTTTCTTTCTCATTTAAATGCTGCCTCCTCAGAGAGATCTTCCCTAACTACCGTAATGACAATAGCCTCTCCCCAGTACTCTGTCATAATACTTGTTTATTTCCTTAATAGCACTTGTTACAATATATTTGTGTATTTCCTTGTTTATGGTCTCACAAAACTGAAAGCTCCATGAGCTTTTTTATTTTGCATTTGCATTATATGTGACCAGTATATAGCACCATGCTGAATAAATATTGAGTGACTATTATTCATCCATGCACTCATCATATTTATCAAGTGTCTACTATATGCCGGAACTGTTCTCACTGTAGAGGATATAATGGTGAGCAACACAAACAAGGTCCCTGTTCTATGGAAATTATGTTCTAGTTGAGAAAAGAAAAGTATAAACAGATATAAAAGTAAACAGTCAGTGGTAGGGTGATGTGTTTAGGTGATGGAAGACACTTTTGGGGAAGTAACAAGAAGGAATTTATCTTATGACAAGAGGAAGAGCTTTTCAGTTAGGGAAGAGCTAGAACAAGGTTCCTAAGTCAAGAGTGAGCTTCAATATTTATGGAGAAAAGACCACTGAGGCTCCAGTGGAGGGAATAGTGGGAAAGAACATTACAGGATAATGTTAGAGACTTGGCCCAGGCCAGCAAACACAGGCTAGGAGTTTGAAAATATATGGTACCTTAAAAGAGATACAACTCTTCAGTACAGAAGATGCTGGTGAGGTGCAGGTGGGCGTGGATATAGAGGATTATATATATCTGTGACCTAGTAGGTGTGTTCAACAGCTCTGTTTAAGTTGTAGCAAAGGGTTACCTTCCAGAAGTCATAAATCACTGCTTAGGTTTTTGTTTCATTTTCACCAAGGGTGCTACTTTTCAATTCATGGTTCTTATTCATGCCTTTAGTTATCCCTTTAGCAACCAGTATAAGCCAGACATCCTATGTAATGCATGCTTGCTTGCTCATTTATGCACATAAAATACACTGGGAATAGAAAGGAAGCCCTCAGCTAGTGCTTTTTTGCTGAATGTCTACATTCGTGCAGGCTTTTAGAAGTTCATGTTTCCTAGTTTAGTCAGTGCAGTGACCTGAAAGCAAAACTAGGTTGATTACCCAATCTTTCATATCCACTTTTTCATTTCCCTATGTTTTAGAAAGCAAGTGCCTAGGGAAGGCAATGTCCTCAAGGGTGCCTACTTCCACATTTTTAAGAGCAAACTTTTTTTTTTAATATCCTTGCAGCAATCCTCTGATTAGTTATCTAGCAGTAAGATGAGTTTTCATTTGTCAGTTATAACCTTTTGTGATCCTATTAGATCCTATTAAAACTAATAATTGCTTCTATATTGTCTTCTTTTTTTAAAAAGTTCTTTGAAGTTAATTGAAGAGACTCCCTTTTCCCCCCTGTCCTTCACTAAACATGTACAGATGACAAGGAGCTATTTTAAGTTTCTCTACAGTAGACTTGATACTTCCAGTTCTTTTGCTGACCCTACAAGCAGAAGACTTAGAGACAGTTCCTCTTCTTTCCTAATAATGCCAACTTGCTTAAGCCACTGCCAGAATATTTACAGGTAGTTACCCACTTACAAATGGTTGTTTCAAAAATTCTTATTCAATCTGAGCTTTGGAATTTGAAATGCATTTCCCCTCTGAAAAAATTTGCAAGTGGCATTATAAATGGGTAAGTTTCTAGGCTACCCTTTAAAGACCTATTTTTTCCTATAATGTAGCTGAAATACTACCCATTTATGTTGAAAAATATTAGGAAAATCACCTTTCAGATGCACATTAGTTCCACTACAGATGCTTAAATAGGATTTGGAGGGAACAGTTTGGATCCCTAAACACCTTTGCAGTGAGAGGATAGTGGAGTCACAAAGATGTCCCCATGAAGGCTATGGAGAGAAAGCCATTGAGAATGTCTCTGAAGGAAGCCCATCTGCAGTCTCCTACCTGGCAGGGACTAGCCATCTGCATGTGATACATTCTTCAGTCAGATGTTTGTATATCAGGATTACCTATATGCTCTTACCAGTTATAAGAAGTGAAAAATTCATTTAAAATAATCTTGAGTGAGGGAGTGAAAGTTTATATATTTTGAAAACTTCTAAGCAGATATTAATGTTGGAAAATGCTTTTTTGATGCATTTATAGGCAATATATTCACATATTTAGTGATCATTTTTAATTGTGTGTTTGTTTTCCCCCCTCTTTAGTGCTTTTTAAAATCTTTGTGTGCTTGGTTTTATTCCTAAAAGTATTGATGTTCCTTAGTTTTCAATGAAAGGAATTTAATTCACTTATCTTAAAAAAAAAAAAAGGATACTGTAATGTTAATAGTTAAAACAGAGTTAACTCTAGAATTGTTCTATTTTCACAGTTTTTTTACCAGACATAATTTCTTTTTATTTCAAGAGATTTTTATTATGTTGGAGCTAACTTTTGACCATTTGTTAATTTATATTCTTATGAGTATAGTATAATTCTGGACAAAGGGGTATTTTAGAAAGTTACATATAGAATATAAAACAGTGTATGCTTTGAATTCTAGGAAATGTGGGTTCTAATTCTATTCTAGATCAGTTCTCAGTTCTCACAGCTTTTGTTTTCTTATCTGTTAAAGGAGGCTGATGAAACCTGCTTGCTTCACAGGGTTGTTAATGGTTATTACACAAGATTGATTGGCAATGGATGCCACCCCATACTACCGTAGGAGTGGGCTGTCGGGATTAAGTAGAGACAGATGTCATGCCATTGTGTTTCTCATCTCTGTACTCCTGTTTTCTTTTCATAGTCAAGTTTCTCAAAGAATAAACTGCATTCACCAGCTTCACTTTTAATCTCTCATTTTTGTCAAAAAATCGGTAGTATTTATTATTTATATTGTTATGACTATATAAATGTTCTTCATTATGAGTCAGGTAATCATTACTATGAGTATATTTTTCTTGAACAGCTTCTCATCCTTCGGAATGATAATTGCTTTATTTTTCTGTTTGTTTAGTTTGCTGTTGTGTCTATCACTAATTCTTTCCCAAACTCTTCTATAGAACTGTAAAATTACTCTCAATATGGTAAACACTTAAGGTTATCCATCAAATCCATCTTAAAACCTTTTCCTTTTTCTTGGAGATATTCCCCTGGGAGCCTTTTGTCTTCCTGTTCTAATCTGGACTGGTTGCTGTCTAGGCCTCTGCAAAGCTTTTGTCCCATCTGTTCCTTTCCTCATCATCCTAGGAATTTCCTGTACTTCTGTTTTGAATCATGTTTCCTAGTTCCTGTGTTTTCTTCTTTCTTGATTTATTCCCTTGTTTTGGTATAGCACATCCTCTACCACCAACCTCCTATTCCCACTCACCCCAGACATCCAGGGCAGATCCTCTTCTATGGAGACTTTCATACCTGTGAAGCTTCTACTCTTCTTTCAATTCCCCTGTTGGATTGACCTCACCCTTCTTTGTGCCTCCACAGCACACTCTTGTCATAGCCTTGTTTCGTCATACATATTGAGCACCTGCTTTACGTGTCAGGCGCTGTGTTCGACACTAGGGAGTCCAAGGTTAAGAGAATGAGGTTCTTGTTCCCAAGAAGTGCTAACAGATAAGAACACCATGGTTCTCACTGGAGACAGTACTGCCCCCTAGTGGCACTTTTGAAAAAGTGAGGGAAATTTTTGGTTACCACAGGAATGGAGAGGGTACAGCTGACATTTTGTAGTCAGGAGCCAGGAATACTAAACGTCTTATATGTCCAACACAACTTTAGAATATTCCACCAGAAATTCATGTGTAAAAATCTGTTTATAATTGGGCGCCTGGGTGGCTCAGTTGGTTAAGCGACTGCCTTCGGCTCAGGTCATGATCCTGGAGTCCCGGGATCGAGTCCCGCATCGGGTTCCCTGCTCGGCAGGGAGTCTGCTTCTCCCTCTGACCCTCCTCCCTCTCGTGCTCTCTGTCTCTCATTCTCTCTCTTGCAAATAAATAAATAAAATCTTTAAAAAAAAAAAAATCTGTTTATAATTATCCAAACCTGGGACCTAACTCCATTTTACACATAAACTACTCTTGGCACTTTTACATAGTCATTGCGTGTGCAACAGATAACAGCTATTGTTGTCCATAAATATGGGTTTATAGACAGTTTTTTTTTTTCAAAATAGCATGTGTTTATACAAAAATTAAGAATCCCGTGGATGATAGATTATTTTGTAAATCATGCAGTAATAATGAAGAATATAAATTAGCATACCCTATAAATGAAAGTAAGATAACTTTCTAGAGTAGATGTTAAAAAAGACTCTGTTCATTATTGTGTGGATGTGTGTATAAATTGAGGTATAACATACAGTGCATAGCTTGATGAATTCATATACAAGCATACTCATAAACACATGTAACTGCCACCTTGATCTAGATATGCTGAGTGTCTGCATGGTTGGGAAACATAGGACAAACTTATTGGTAAACAGTATGTTATATTTTCAAATAATGTGCCCATTATGTTTTCATGTATATAATAAGTACAACTGAAAGTATCCAAAAAGTCTAGAAACGAGGAAAATAGTGTATTTATTATGTATTAACAATTGGAACCATTGCCTTAAATTTATAAATATTTTACCTGAAAAGGTAATTTGAGTTTAAAGAAAAAGATATTGAGTATATTATCTGAAAATGTAACTAACACATATTTATCCTGCTTCCTGACTTTAGGGACAGTCTGTACTGTGTAATATTTCCAGTACCCAAAGCAGTTTCCTTACCTTCCTTTCTGGTTAGTACTCCCCGGCCATCAGAGGTAACCACATTCTGACTTATATCATCATATTTCTTCAAATATTCCTTCTCTGTTAGTCAACATGTGCAGGAAAGGTAAATAAAACTTTTAAAAAGAAACTAACTAAACAAACGATCTTTGCAACCAGTGCTACATTTTATCAGTCTATGAAATGTTTTAGGTTCAGTTACAACTTTCATACTCCTTTTTTTCAAAGGACAGTGAATTACTTAGCATTTCAAACAGCATTTTTAACTGAAAATGATTTTGGTACAGTATGTGGTTATTACAAAAGCAAAAAAGCTGATGGAAAATACGTTATAGAAGATTTGAGAGTCCTTTTAAATAGGATTAGAACTAAATGTTACTAAGTTAATGGAAACAAAATGTAGGAATCTCATTTTTTTTAATTAATAGAAATGATTTTTTCCTTCAATATTTTTTTTTTAGAGAGCATGTACGTGGGGGTGCAAGCAGGGGCGGGGGGCAGAGGGAGAGGGAGAGAGAGAAAATCTTAAGCGGGCTCCACGCTGGATTGGGGCTCAATCTCACAACCCTGAGATCATGACCTGAGCTGAAATCAAGAGTCACATGCTTAACTGAGCCACCCAGGCGCCCAAGAAATGATTTTAAAATACTTCCTATTATTGCCGCACTAAATTCTAAAAATTATATTTCTGTATAGTGATAAATTATGTGACTATTAAAATTTTAATATTAAAAAATCTGTTTAAAATTCTGATTATATTTTTAGATGCCTTATGTTTATTCTTATTCAGAATCTATCCCCAGAGATCTATCCACAATCCAGAATTGATCCACAGAGATCAACCACATATCTTTATAGTTTCTCATATTCTTGTTTTGGCCCAGTCTATCCTGTGTTCCTCATCGCCTTTTGATAGTATGATCATTGAAGTCTTTTTAAGTAAATGTATATACTAAATGTAGTCTGAATTATGGTGCAATTACAGAGTAGGATTTAATCTTACACCTTCCCATATTATAAGGTAGGGAATGATTTTGACATGACATTTTTAATAAGGCCATTTCATTTGTAGAAATATTGCACCTTCTAATTTTCACCATTTCAACAGCCTATACTTTGTCTCAGTAGGTTATCCATACTCCATTATTTCCTCCTTATCATAAATAGTATAGTCTTATTTCTCATAAAACACTAATTTTTCTATTTCTGTATATCTGATCTTTTGTTTTCTATGTAGAATGACTTCTGATATAAATTTTCTTAAATCCAAATTTAGTATAATAGGTACAGTTATTTGAGTACTTCATTATGTCTTCTGATATGGTTGGATATGAACATATTAAACATATTAAGTAATATTTTATTATGGTAAATGTCTATTTTTCCTTTGTATTTTTATTTATATGTACAAAAATATCATCTATGAATTTTTTTGGAATAATAAGGGGAACTTTACGAAATATGTTCTAAAGGGGGAAGTTGGGTCTGATGGGGTTGAGAAACTGTTCTAAACAAATCAGTGCAGTGAAGTCTTCCAGGTATTCTACTAGAGCTGTCAGGACACAGTGGCAGTCTGTAGCCCAGGAATGCTCAGTTCAGGCAGAGGGTAGAATTGGTGGCAGGGATCATGGAAACGTGAGGCTGCACAGGAAAAGTTTGGTTTGTTTCTGTGTGTTTCTGTGTGTCTCTCTCTTCTAACCTGAAAGTTCCTTGAGGGCAGAGACCATTTTTCCTTACTCTGAGTCCCTAGTGCTGGGCCTAGTCCACGGAAAATACATAGTAAATGTTGGAAGAATGGGCAACTCCCACACAGGTGTGTGAGTTTGAGGGAGAGAGCTGAAGGGTGGGCTTGGCCAGAAGCCAGACTGCTGCAAGGGTACCAAGACATGGATCATGTATTTGCGTACTCAGAAGGAAATTTAGGGTGCCTGGGTGGCTCAGTTGGTTAAGCGACTGCCTTCGGCTCAGGTCATGATCCTGGAGTCCCAGGATCGAGTCCCGCATCGGGCTCCCTGCTCAGCGGGAAGCCTGCTTCTCCCTGTCCCACTCCTCCTGCTTGAGTTCCTTCTCTTGCTTTGTCTCTGTCAAATAAATATAAAAAATCTTAAAAAAAAAAATAAAAGAAACCAATCGTTTAAAAAAAAAAAAAGGAAATTTAATAATTGCCTAAGTACTTTGGGGAAGTCTCCCTAAATCTTAAAAGAATTGAAATTAGCATATTAATCTAAGGCAAGGGTCCTTAGAATAAAAGGGGATTATGAATTTGGATAGAAAAAAATTACATTATTTTTACTAACCTCAGACTGAAATTTAACATTTCCTTCAGTGTTGAATGTAGGTCCCAGTGGTAGTATTAGCAGTACCTGTAATGTTTTTTGCTACTAAAAGCCATAGATATTTTCAATTTCAGTTGTTGCAGGTACCTCACAATATTGTTTATGCTCATTATTTTCATATTGTATTGTTAGACCTGCCGCTTGATCTTGTTATTTAAACCATTAATAAAGAAGCACATGTATTACCTATCATAACTTTGTAATAATTGTATTTTTAAATTTTATTTTAAAACATTCTGAAATTCTAGAGTAAGCAAAAACAGTGTTATAATGATAGAAATCAGATGAGTGGTTGCTTCTTGTAGAGAAGGCTGATTTGGGAAAGGGATACAAAAGAACTTTCTAGGGTGATGGAAGTGTCCTATGCATGGTATGCATGTATCACAGGTGACTGAGTGTTAAACTTGAGATCTGCATTTCTCTGTATGTAAATTATACCTCAATTAAAAAACGAATACATTTAAAACTATTCTTAGAAGGTGTCTGTAGGCTTCATCAAATTGCCAAAGAAGTCTCTGGTAGGAAAGACGGTTAAGAGGCCTTTTTCTGAGGCCATCCTGTTGCCTTTGCCTTTCTCTTTCTTTGAGTACCCTGTTTCTCCCAGTTACTTTTGCTATTCATTTCCCCTTTTTTCTAAATGTGTTCTCGCTTTTTTGACCTAAGGAAAGTCAGAAAAGAAAAATAGCAGCTATGAAAGAAATTTTTTGCTTGGTTGTTTGCCCCTTTCTTGAAGCCAGTAAGGCTGTAGCTCTCCTAACATGGTTATGTATTTGCTTAGACTTGACGTAATTTCTAGTGACAACTACTCTTCTAAAAACTAGCTTGTAGATGATTTCAAAATGGAATGATTTTTCTTATCCAGTTTTGCTTGGAGTTTTAGTAGGATTTTTATCCCTTTGTATCATTTAATATGCAGTTCTGTTGTAAAGTAGCCGTGAACATTTATAACAAAGATTGGAGGAAATAAAATGTATTAGGAATCAGAAAAGCATCAAAGAAGGAAGGAAAGAAGAATTAATGTTACAGTCTAATCCAGATTTTTCCCCCCAGAAATCCCATCTAGGTATCCTCAATGCAGTGTGATATTATATATTCCAAATTCAAATATGTTTTACTTATATAAAACTCAAAGTAATACACATATCAAATATTAGCCTATATCTATTTTAAAATGTGGTGACAGGGCTTGAAGATTTAAAAAAAAATTTTTTTTTTAAGATTTTATTTATTTATTTGAGAGAGGCCGGGGGAAAGCACAGAAGGAGAAGTGGACTCCCTGCTGAGCGGAGAGCCCCATGTGGGGCTCGATCCCAGGACCCTGGAATCATGAGCTTAACCGACTGAGCCACCCAGATTTTCCTTTTTTTTTTTTTTTAAGATTATTTATTTCTTTATTTGAGAGAGAGAGAGAGAGAGACAGCGAAAGCAGGGGGAGTGGGAGAGGGAGAAGCAGGCTTCCCGTTGAGCAGGGAGCCCGACGCGGGGCTCGATCCCAGGACTCTGGGATCGTGACCCGAGCCGAAGGCAGACGCTTAATGACTGAGTGACCCATGCGCCCCGGGCTTGAAGATGTTAAACACAGTGTAGATATGTATAGAACAAACATTGGACTCTTAGTGGCACCCAGTGCTAAGACTACTCCTAATATAACTCTTTGTTGCCTATCATCTTCTAACTGTTAGTTTTTCTCTACTGTTCTAACGTTTCCACGGTCTTTTTATTTATCTAAATAAATTTAATAGGACACTTATTTTAATAGATTACAAAGTATTCTAAGAAAGATTGAGCTAAGGTGGATAGTACTAACAGATTTTTGTCCAAATAGTATCTGTGTCTTTTATGACTTGGTATTAGATAAAAAACCTAAAATACTATTTGGCGGTTTCTTTGCAGCCTCTCGTGTGGAAAATTTGAAATGCAGAGGAGAAACAATAGCTAAGGAGATCAGTGAAGCCATGAAGGTAAAAGCTACATGCTAAAAAGTTATAAAATGAACAATATGTAGCTAGGTATTTGCTTTCAACATCCATATGTATTTTAGTCTATTGTTACAGGAATTCTCAGTATCTTTTAAGTAGATCTTTAATGAATTTATTAAAGTGACAGTAACATTGAGAATAACTAACATGTAGTACGCACCAGTATGTGCCAGTATTATATCTGGCTTCTTTGAAGATTGATTATATTTTTGAATTCTGAGAGTTAGCAGTCTATCAAACAATTTTGGATAATAATACCACTTAACATTTAGTGAGCATTTATGGGTCAGGCACCATCTAACTGCTTTACATATATTATCTTATTTAATCCTTGCAATAATCTTATGAGGTAGATACTGCTAATTTCCCTATTTTATATTTGAGAAACTGAGGCACAGAGAGAGGCTATAGATTGCCCAAATAAACAAATGAGTCAGGACTTAAACCCTGGATATTTGGCTCTAGAGCCTATATATATTCTTTTTTTTTTTTTTTTTAAAGATTTTTATTTATTTGACAGAGAGACACAGCGAGAGAGGGAACACAAGCAGGGGGAGTGGGAGAGGGAGAAGCAGGCTTCCCGCGGAGCAGGGAGCCCGATGCGGGGCTTGATCCCAGGACCCTGGGATCATGACCTGAGCCGAAGGCACATGCTTAACAACTGAGCCACCCAGGCGCCCCAAGAGCCTATATATATTCTTAACTGCTATATTATGCTGCATATCCAACTTGGATATCTTAATATTATTATAATAAAATTGTTTATATTCTTGACATTTATTTTATGCATACAGGGAAACGGATTCCTAGTGTATGAAAATTACTTTAAAACTCCTCTAAATCTCCCATGTTCTGATAATTTTCTGGTTTGTATTGATTCCATGATTTTCTGGTACTCATAGCATTTTCTTTATCAGTAGTTGGCAAACTGGTGGGCAGGCAAAAACCCAGCCTTGCCACTTGTCTTTGTAAATAAAACTTCATTGGAACACAGCTATTTCCATTCATTTATTTATTGTCCGTGGCTTCTTTACAGTGGCAGAGTTGAGTAATTGTGACAGAGATGTAAGGCCCTTTATAGGAGAAATGTACTGATTCCTGTTCTTGATGATCAAGATTTCTAAAATACTTACTATCCTAAAATATGGAATTTCAGACATTAAATCCTTGGCTCTGAAATTCTGTTACTTCCTGCTGCCAAAGTTTTATTTTACTACCAGGCATTGTAGGAATAGAATGTATCTTTTAGTTTTAGTTTTTGGTTAAAATCCTCCACTAATATTGGTATTTTAAGGTAAAGCCAATATCCATGACCCAAATAATTAGGTCTTAGAAAAAGCCTTGACCTGAAGAATTAGAATCGAGAGTGTGGTATCTGTCTCTGTGTGTTTGTGTTCCAACCTGAAATTAATGTTAAGTATTACTGTTGTTTGTTTAAGTCCTTGCCTGCATTAATTGAACAAGGAGATGGATTTTCCCAAGTCTTAAAGATGCAGCCTATTATCCAGCTCCAGAGAGTCCACCAAGAAGTCTTTTCTGGTTGTTGTAGGAAACCAGATGTTAAACCTGAGAGCTTTATAACACAAATAGAAACCACACCAACAGAGACTTCAACCAGGAAAGCCACTGACCTGGTCTTGAAAAGAAGGCGAACTAAAGACTGCTCCCAGAGAAAATGGTATCCGCTACGGCCAAAGAGAATTAATCTTGACACATAAGCTCTTGTTTGTCTTGAGAGTTGAAATTTGGCACTGTCAACATTTAGATCACAGCCTAATGCCTAGACAGGAGAGACAAGTAACTCTTTAACTAGTGATTCCTTTACACAAATATCGTAGCTCTATGCTGGGATATAATGTAATAATTGTATTTCCTTCTCATTTTGTCTTTAGTAGATGAAAAGCATACTTTTTGAATATTGGCACAAAGCCCATCGGTGGGCATTAAGAGTGCAAGCTTAAATGTCCTTAAATGTAATCAGCTCTTGGCTGCCTTACAGCTTTTGTGGGATATCACGAGTAACACATTCTATTGGATTTCTAGTATACATCTTTTAAAAAGAGCAGTATCACAGTTGTCTCTATTTAAGTGCTAAAAGTAATCATCAGTTCTGTTTAGGAGCTAGAAGCAGATAAAGTTTTTTTTTCCCCCTCAGTGTAGTTTGATTTATCACATTGATATGCAGATAAGAAGACTGGCTTTGACTTTGTTTACTCTAAGTTCAGCTAATTTGGATTTGTGGTATTTTTAGGATTTTTTTGTTTTTGTTTTGTAAGACAGACGACTTAATTATGTAAGAATTTTTCTTAGAAATAAAAATTGGCATGTAGCCAATGTTTCTTGTCCACACCTATTTTCTACAGGCTTTTCAACTTAAACATTTGATTTGGGACTAAGGGTTTCTTTTCAAGATTTCTCATTATATCTTTGTACATGATTGCAGTTCAAAAATATGTATTGGATTAAAAATTAACAAATTGTCATTGTGGAACAAATATAGATGCAATCATACTGAACTATTCTACGTTTAAGGATGTTTATTTATCAAGGGTGTTATTGGTAGAAGGCTGAGGAAGCTATATCACCTATAGCTCTAACATTTCACTGTAGTTTCTTATAGCTCTTACTGTGTCTCTTCCTCACATTAATACGATGGAGGCAGGGCCATCCAACTTTTATCCTTTTCTCCTTTGATGACTGTATAACTTCATTCATTTGCAGAGGAATTTACTAATCATGACGTTGGGAAATCTGTACTTCTTATTTATTATGTCTTACCAATCAAATATCTAAATGTGACAGAAAGTGTGTCTCAGCGAAGAAAATTTACAAAGCCACTTTATTGCACTCTGTATTTTAATTTACAATTTTAGATCTGTATATTTGTAATAACTGTTTTTAATTAAAATACTGTACAAAGACTGAAATCTTGATACTGTGTATTTTTTTAGTTGTAGACATCTTGAACTTAGCTTTAGTTGAATGGTAGGTAAGCATCATGCCTTTCAGGACATAATAAATTTCCCTTTAAAATTGTTTTGAAGCTATAGAATATTGTTATTCTAATACAGTGCTATGTTTTTTATAGTATAAAAATTCTGTATGAGTTGTTTCATTTCGGTAGCCCGCAAACAAAACAATTATTGTTTTTTTTTTTTTTTTTTTTTTTTAAAAGATTTTATTTATTTATTTGAGAGAGAGAATGAGAGAGAGAGAGCACATGAGAGGGGGGAGGGTCAGAGGGAGAAGCAGACTCCCTGCCGAGCAGGGAGCCCGATGCGGGACCTGATCCAGGGACTCCAGGATCATGACCTGAGCCGAAGGCAGTCGCTTAACCAACTGAGCCACCCAGGCGCCCTTCCAAACACATCTTTACACCTTTGCTGGTGCTATTCCCTCTCCATGGAATGTTCTCTCCCTACTGTTCACTAGGGAACCCCTGACTTGGTGTATCCTCTGTGCAGCTCCCCATTACCCTCACCCTCCCCTCCTCAGAAGAATGAGTTTCTTTATCCTCTGGGTTCCTAGAACCCCTTGTGCATCCTTCTAATACAGATCTTATTTTATTTTATTTATTTTTTTTTTAAAGATTTTATTTATTTATTTGACAGAGAGAGACACAGTGAGAGAGGGAACACAAGCAGGGGGAGTGGGAGAGGGAGAAGCAGGCTTCCCGCCGAGCAGGGAGCCCGATGCGGGGCTCGATCCCAGGACCCTGAGATCATGACCCGAGCCGAAGGCACACGCTTAACGACTGAGCCACCCAGGCGCCCCAAGCAGCTGCTTTCTGAAAGAAGTGAAGGAAAATCTGTTTTCTAAACTTCAGCCATTGGAAACTATTAGTCTGATTGAGTTGTTATAACAAAATATTAGGCTGGATGGCTTCAAAAACAAATTTAATTTCTTATATTTCTGGAGGCTTAAAGTCCATGACCAAGAGGCTAACAAATTCGGTTTCTGGTGAGGTCTCTCTTCCTTTGTATATGCGTGGGGGTGGGGGTACTTCTGATAAGGACATTAATTCTGTTGGATCATGGTCCCACCCATATGACCTCATTTACCCTTAATTATTCCCTCAGAGGCCCCCCATCTCCAAATAGAGCCCACACTGGGGGTTAGGGCTTCAACCAGGGATCTTGAGGGGACACAAACATTCAGTCCATAACGGTAGACAACAGAAATCTTATCCTAGACCTTCTTCTCTGAGGCATTATGGCTTGGGCTGCATAAAGAACAAAGTCAATAAAGTCAAACTTTTTGTTTGCTTCAAAATACAGCTGTCTTTAAGACTGAATTTGTTTGACTTCTGTTGAAGGCCATGGTTTTTCCTTCTGTCCCTTCACAGTCATCCATTCAACAAATACATGTTAGGCACCTACTCAGTTCAAAAGTCAGAGAGGTTCAGAGCATAGTCTCAGAGCCAGATCATCTATTAGTTATTATTAGTTAATATTATTAAATAGTATTGAAGTATTAGAGTTACTTAACCCCTCTGTGCTGCTGTCTCCTCTAATGTAACATGGGGGTGATGATAATACCTATATCATAAGGTTATTATATGAAGTAAATGTGTTCATAATATAAAGTCCTTAGGTTAGTACTTGGCACATAATTTACATAGTGAGCATTCTATAAGCACTATTACTACTTGGTTTGATGAAAGAAATGAAAACAGTCATAGGATTAAACATTGTCTTCAAGAAGCCCATATTCTAATGAGAAGAATGAGCATGTAAACAATGACCATGCAAAGCAGCTAATGCCCTATAGATGTATCTGTGGCAAACTTTGGGGAGAAGTCGTGAAAGTCTTTGTGGAGGAGGTGACATTCCAGCGGTTTTGAGTATTTTAGGCAAATAATCAGGAAGATTCCTGGCAGTGTGAAGAGAATTTCCCAAGGCAGGTGGTTGGGAGAGAGCATGGGGTACTGAGGACCATCAGGTAAGGCTATATGAATAGGTCTTGTCTAAAAAGACTTGCTATAGGTGAACTTGAAGAGAGTCAGGGTCAGCTCTTAAGAACTTTGTACTTTTTAGAATTGGCAATGAGGAGCCATTAACTTCAACAAAGGAGGGGAAAGGAAGGGGAAATTTGTTGAATCCATTTTTCTCCTTGTGTAGCATTTACCCCAAAATAGCAAGAATGAGAGAAACACACACTCATCTGATGATGAAACCAGGAGGTATGTCGCCCAGACCATAGCTTATGAAGAAGGAATGTGTATGGAGGAAACAGTAATGAATTAGCAGATCAGAAGAAGATCAAATCTAAGTGTCTGCAGAGAGAGACATTGGTAAGAGAAATTTGCCAATTTGCCCCCAGATTCTCTGGAGAACTGAAGAATGGAGGACACTGTAGAAGGCTGAGATGAGATGGAGGAGCCTGAAAATGAGATTGTGTCCACCACCCCTCCACTCACTGTCAGTAATTGCCTTTGCCAGAGGAGCTTGTTTTCTGGAAAAGATTGAAATAAAGGGTCCCTGGCGAGTAAAGGTGAAACTCAGAACAAACAAATGGTCAGAATGAAATTCTCCATTGGAATGGTAAGACTTGAAGTTCCAGGATACTGGCTATTTGGCTCAGACA
The DNA here is from genome assembly GCF_011800145.1 of Mirounga leonina. Taxonomy (NCBI): domain Eukaryota; kingdom Metazoa; phylum Chordata; class Mammalia; order Carnivora; family Phocidae; genus Mirounga; species Mirounga leonina. Next base: position 37,532,987 of record NW_023270389.1, on the reverse strand, counting down.
TCTTAGATGATCCCTTAGAGAAACTGAACAACCTGGAGAAAAAAGCTAGAATAGTGTGATAGTTGAAGATCCCAAGCCGGTCCAATCACCCCATACTGCAGAGCCGTTCAGTGTCTGAGTCCCAGTTACATAGAGCTTCCAGAAACATTTTTGTATTTCATTCTAAAAATTAAGTGGACATAATAAAAAGCTGGAAGCTACCCACATATCCATCAGTAGTAGAATGAAAAAAAGAAATTGTGGCATACCATAATGAAACACAACAGAAGAATTAAAAAAAAATGAATTCCTGATAAACACAACATGGATGAATCTCAAAGATGTTACGTTGAATAAAAGAAGCCAGACACAAAAGAGTGCCTACTGTGTATGAAATCAAGAATAGGCAGAACTAATCAATGGTGATTACCCATGGGGAGAGGGGAGATATTAATTGGGAATGGAATGGGCACTGGGAACTTTTTTGGGTGAAGGAAATGTTCTATATCTTGATCTATATCTTGTTGTTCACATGGCTATATAGAGAGAACTGTTTAGCTACATATTTATGCACTTTATGTAAGTTTTATCTAAAATAATAATAAATACACAAATCAAGATTCACCAGACATTTGAGGGAGGCATTTATTTATTAAAGGTTTATTTATTTTAGAGAAAGAGCTTGCACAAGTGGGGGTAGGGCCAGAAGGAGAGGGAGAGAATCTCAAGCAGACTTCCCACTAAGTGCAGAGCCCAACATGGGGCTGATTCTCACAACCTGGAGATCATGACCCTGATCATGACCTGAGCTGAAACCAAGAGTCAGATGCTCGACTGACTGAGCCACCCAGGTGCCCCTTGAGGGAAGTCTTTAAATGCAGAGACCAAAGACTATGAGTCCCACAAAGGAAAGAATCTGTTCTGATGTATCCCAAACACCTAGAAAAGTGCCTGGCATATAGTTTCTCAGTGCATATTGGTTAACCAAATGAATGAAAACAAGCACACAAAAACCAAAGAGAAAACAGGACCTCAAAAAACCTAGAGAGAAATACAAAACAAAGTTTCAGAATAATTACTATCCTCCCAGAGATAACAGATGATATTCCATTCATTAACAAAAAAAAAGAAACAAAGAGTTCTTGAAAATTGTAGGTGTGAAAGTTGAAAGAAATTCAGTAGGAAGCCTGGAAGGTAATATGAAATTTTCCCAAAAGTAAAACAAGAAGATTAAGAGATGGCAATTTAGAAAAGATAAGAATAAAGAAATAAATTCAGAGGGTCCAATATCTAATTGATATCCTTTCCAGAAAGTGCAGAAAAGAACCAAGGAGTCAAAATTATCAAATATAATGCAGTTATCATGTGACCCAGGAATTCAACTCCAAAGTCTAAACCTAAAAGAATTGAAGACATGTCTACACAATAATTTGTACATGAATGTTTGTGGCAGCTACCCAAATGTCTATCAGTTGATAAATAGAAAGATAAAATATGGTATATCCAATTGATGGAATATTATTTGGCATTAAGTATAGTACATATTACAATGTGGATGAAACTTGAAAGCATGCTAAGTGACAGAAATCACTCACAAAAAGCTTGTATGACTCCATTTATATGAAATCTCCAGAATTGGCAAATCTATAGAAACAGAAAATAGATTAGCAGTTGCCCAGGGATGCCCAGGGTAGGAGGAATGGGGAGTGACTGCTAATGGGTATAGGGTTTCCCTTGGTGATGAACATGCTCTAAAATTGATAGTGGTGATGGTTGATTGGTGGATATACTAAAACCCATCGAATTGTACACTTTAAATGGGTGAATTATATGGGATGTGAAGTATATCTCAATTTAACAAGAGTAAAGAAATATAATACAAGAAACATTCCGAGATACCAAGACTCCAGATGGATTCCAAAACTCCAGAAGGAAAAAGCCCACTGAGTATTCAGCACAAGAAATGAAGACAAGAAACAAAAAACCAAAATCACCCCCACCAAGGCATATCACTGTATTAGATAAAGGGAAGTTCCTAAAAGCTTCCACTAGGGGAGAAAGATCATAAAGGAAGAGGAATTGGCATGGCATTAAACTACTAAACAGTAATTTTTTTTTTAAGATTTTATTTATTTACTTGAGAGAGAGAGTGAGAGAACATGAGCAGGAGAAGAGCAGAGGGAGAAGCAGTCTCCCCATCTGAGCAGGGAGCCTGACTCGGGGCTTAATCCCAGAACTCTGGGATCATAACCTGAGCAGAAGGCAGATGCTTAACCAACTGAGCCACCATGTGCCCCTAAACAGTCATTTTTAATTTAGAAGTCTCTGGAGCAATACAACCTAGAAATGTCCAGTATAAATGATTTGCAGCCTAGAAATCTATACCCAGCCAAACTATCAGTCAAGTGAGAGGTTAACCTAAAGCCATTCCCAGACATGCAAAATCTAAATAAATACATACTTTAAAATATATACATTTTATCCCAAAACATTCTGTTTGGGACACTACTAGTGGATATAAACCAAAAAGCAGCCGTGGGATCTAGCAAAGAGAAGCTACAAGATGGAGAGCAGCAAACTCAAGTCCACAGGACACTAGTCAGCAAATCTGGAGGAGAGTCCAATCAGACCAGGCTGGAATAGAATATGTAGAACTCAAAAAGAGGTATTTTCAGGAGGAGGAAATATAACTGGCAAAATGAGTGATAGTTTTAACTACCTGGAAAACTGTACAAAGGAGATATTTTGTGGTATTCAGATGTTCAGAGAAACAAACCCAATAAGAGATCAGGCAATTATTCACTATAGTAAAGCAGAAAACTGTACAAGAAAAGAAATGTAGTCATAGTTACAAGTCAGCTTCACAGTGACCAGTGTTTATATAGATACAACAATGAACACCCTAAATCTGAATTCAATAAAAAATTGAAACTGTTATATTGGGAGGGTAAAAGGATTGGGAAGTAATCAGTACACGAAGGGCACCAGCAGTCAGGGCGGGTAGTGGTCAAAGCGCTGGCGCTGGGTTCAGGGTTCCCCCTTAACTGCTGGGCTCTGGGGAAGTCCAGGGTGTCCCAGGACAGGAACTGGAGCAGCCAAGGTGACGAATTGGGCACGGAGGGAGCTGCTGGACCAGCCAGTACAGAAGTTCATTTTGTAATACTGAAACAACTCATGTGGTCGTAACTGTGTGACCACCTGAGTATCAGCCATGAAATGGGAATGTTGGGGAGTGAAATCTTCACAAGTAAAAGTCAGTGCATAATCCCTGAAATAGCTGAACCAAAAGACACCACAATGTGGATATTATTCAAATAAATACCAGAAAAAGCAAACAAACAGCTAAGAGAGTGGAAAGTGGATGAACCTAGGTGGGTGAAGCGGGCCAAGGAACTGATATTTTTCTGTTATAAGCCTTATAGATTTGATTCTTTATGTGTGTGTAATACTTGCATAAAAATAAATTTGATTTTTAAGTGATTTAAAAACTCACACAAGGGCGCCTGGGTAGCTCAGTTGGTTAAGTGACTGCCTTTGGCTCAGGTCATGATCCTGGAGTCCCGGGATCGAGTCCCGCATCGGGCTCCCTGCTTGGCGGGGAGCCTGCTTCTCCCTCTGACCCTCCCCCCTCTCACGTGCTCTCTCTCTCATTCTCTCTGTCTCAAATAAATAAATAAAATCTTTAAAAAAAAAAAAAAACTCACACAATATGCAAGTGAATTGAGTAATCTTTGATTCTATCTTTCATTATTCATGTCATTGAGAATTAAGAAACAAATTATCCCCCGGAGGCTTTTGCAGGGTTTCAGTTCCATTCTCTCAGTATATTTCAGATAAGACTTGTAGACTTTGTTTTTAGCTGAGAGTTTAGTTTTGGTTTCTTTAGAGGGTTGGTTTTTTTTTTTTTTTTTTTTTTAACCTATTGCTTTGCAAATAGGGTTCTATTTGCAAAGAATTGAGAATTAAGAATGAAGCCCCTATATACAAAGATGATGAAAAAGTATCTTTCTAGAGAACCACTGAAGAGGTTGTAGTGATTTTATGAAAGGATTTGGGGGAAACTAATGTTATATTCATTTGAAACTTCAGGGCTATAAAGTCCTCCCATAATCATTGTTTATACCCTGTGGGCTATTCACTAATAATATTTGAATGAATGAATGATTTCATATTGCAAATTTCTGACTTGTCAGTTCCCTCTAGATCACAATCTCAGACATTAATGACTTGGCATTCATATTCATTATTAATTGAGTTTAGAAGATGGGCTTAGTACTGCAGGAGGTGGGGGGTGGGGCCATGGGAGAGGGTGGGATCTAAAGGACTGAGGGCAAATCCCGGCGAAACTTGCCTGAATTAAAACCCTAGAGTCTCTTGGCTGCTGAAGCTGAAGTCTACCCCCTATAGCCCCGAGGATATCAGAGTAGACGATAGCATTCACACTCTCAAATTGACTCCATGGTGCCAACAGATATATTTTCCCTCTGGCCCTCATTTCCTTGGGTTGCATTCCTTTGACTTCTGTGTGGCCTGGTGTAGCCAGATAAGAAAACCTGGCCCCTCCGAGTCCCCTGCTCCGGCTGATCCCTGTGCCTGTGAAGGATCAGGCAGTCTGTATTTTCACCTTGACTAGCCTCATTCAGAGAATGGCTCCTGCTCAGAGATTTTAAGGCCTTCCTTGCTGCCCATACGTGCGGCTCTGCAGCCCACTTCTGCCATTGGTGGTACTGGAACTCTCCGTCCATCTCTGTCCCTGGTGTTACCTTGATGGGAATCCCCTCCGTGCCCTTCTTCACCAGGCCGTTAAGTATACAAAAGAGCATTTCTTTCTTTTTTTTTTTTTTTTGTTCCTTCAAACTCTTCTGAGGTTGTTTCCCCAGGAAGCAGCCAGAGGTTACCCTCCCCCTCAGAGTCCTTGCTGCCTGCATCACCCCAACCGCCTCTCAATCCTCCCTCCCCTGCCCCCTGGCTGCACTGATGGTTTCGTAGCTTTTTCCTTTGTTCCTGCATTTGAGCCTCCTTTTCTTTTGAGTCATTTTACATCTGAGTATCTCCACCAGAAGAGTAGACAGAAAAAGAAGAGGGATGCTTTGACCTGCCTATCTTGCTTCATTTCCCTCCCTGATTAAAATATATATATATATGGGAAAAAGGTTAGAACAAGTGTGGGTATGAACTTCCGCTGATCTGTCATATTCTACATACATCACATCTGCCCACCTCTGATCCTGTGAGGGTGTAGAAATTAGGGGATGACAGTGGGAGCATAATAATATTTGGGCAACTTTGTAGGATCCCTCTGCTCCAGGTCGTGAAAACCCCAGCCTCAGAGCCTTGTGGTCTTTCCCACTCACATGCCATACAATATTTTAAAATCATTTTTCATACATACCTTCTTTTATTCCACAAATACTCAATGAATCCAAATAGTGTGCTAAGGTGTGTATGGCTATGCAGATGTGAGCCGAGGCACAGGTCCTGCCCACAAGCAATCTACCCTCGGTCACTGGAGAATCCAATAGGGTGGTAAAGGGGAAGTGGAGGGAAAGACTTGGGAGCAGCGGGGGGTGGGGGACACACACCTTACTGTTGCTGAGGTTCCAGGTTCCCAGAAGGAAGATGAGACTGAAACCCAGAGGATTCTGAGACTTCTGAGGAATTAGCTGCTTACAAGAAGTTGGTTTGTCTGGTTTCAGCAACTATGATGGAGTACTAAGGAATTCCTGGCAAATTTTGATTTTTTTTTTTTTTTTTTTTTTTACTGGCAAATTTTGATACTGCAATTTCTCTTTGTTAGAAGCCCAACCCAAGAATTTTTCTTTTAAAGGAAATTATCAGATTTGGTAAATGATTACTTCTCTAGAAATACTTCTTACTAAAATGAATACTTTCTTTTGTCCTTTACACTCAAAGGGAAGCACAGTTCAAGACCATAAGCCAACATTGCATTGTCTCTGTCTGGGTGATGGACTCCATGACCTCTATCTCCTGACCCCAGCACTCTCTGGCTGCTCTCCCTGGAACACTGCACTTCATTTGCTGGGGTTCTGCCCGGACCCCCTTCACCCCATCCCCCAGCTGTTCTGTGAGTCACAGAGAAAGGAAACAGAGGAGGGATACTCCGAGACGTGGGAACAAAGGCACCATGGTCAGGTTTGCCCCCTATGTTGTCTGTGAAGTGGTACACTCTCTGGAGGGCTCGTCAGGTGGTTATATGTAACGTGCAGAGAAACCTGTGGTTTCCTTCCCTATATAATACATGGGATCAGTGCCTTAGAATGCTCAGAAACCATGTTTTTTCCGTAACAAACTCCTTTTCTCTTTCATATCTCCCCAGAAATCTGATTTGAAAAAAATTGTTTAAACAAACCCACAATGTCAGATTTGTTCCAGCAACATGAGGTCACAATATATTCTACTCTTGGGAGATGAAGATACAGATTGCCCAAAGAAAAGGAAGAGATTCAGTGAAACCACAACTGTAACCGTGCCGCAAAACCCGGTGAAAGGCCATTAATAAATGGCGTGAATTGTAGCCCTGTGAAAAGGAGCATATTTTTTAAATAAGCATGTGAAGAGTCCACTATATGCCCAGAATTATACAAAAATATTTTCCTGTGAATGTTTAAATGTAGTCTTATAAACTGATTTGCTGAAGCTACTAGTAATAAAATACTAGTAGTTACCATGGGCAGAGTGCTTCCTATGTGTCAGGAACATGCTAAGAGGTTCACATGCATCATCTCAGTAAATCTCAGAACAATCCATGAGGTAGAGGCGATCATCTCCGTTCTCATGATGCAGAGACAGAAGTCAGAGGGAGTGCACACCCAGCCACTGCCCCAAGGGTCTGCAGCCCACCACAGTGGGGCGAGCTGGGTGACTACAAGCCCTGCCTGTGTCTCTCCCCGTGGCCACAGCAAAGGCCCCTTGCCCTGGGTCTCACATACCCCTGCCATTACACGACAGCCACCTTGCTGGACCCCTCCTCCCCCTCTTCCTTCTCCTCCCCCTCCTCTTCTTCTTCCTCTCCTCCTCCCCTCCTCCTTCTTCTTCCTTTTCCTCTTCCTCTTCTTCCTTCTTCTCTTTTTCTCCTTCTCCCCTCCTTCTCCTTCTCCTCCTCCTTCATGACTTATGATAACATATGTTAACAGCAAACATTTCTCAATTTTTCAGGAGTTAATGAATAGCTAACATTGCCAGATAATATCAACATCTAAGAAATTGCCCAAAGTGATTTAAAGCAGTTGATTATCTTCCAGAGATTCAATATAGTAGTCCCCCCGCCCCCGCATCCATGGTTTTGCTTTCTTCCATTTCAATTATCCACAGACAACTGGATGAAGCAGGTGATCCTCCTTCTGGTGTATTGTCAGAAGGTCAACAGTTGACTAATGCTACATCACAATACCTGCCTTATTCACTTCACTTCATCTTATCACACAGGCATTTTATTATTCCATATCATCACAAGAAGAAAGCTAAGTACAGTAATATATTTAGAGAGACCACATTCACATAACTTTTTAAACAGTATATTGTTATAATTGTTCTATTTTATTATTAGTTATTTGTTATTACTACTAATAATATTACTGTGCCTAATTTTTAAGCTAGACTTTATCACAGGTATGTATGTATAGAAAAAACAGTGTATATAGGATTTGGTACTATCCATGGTTTCAGGCATCCACTGTGGGCCTTGGAACGTATCCCCTGAGGAAAAGGGGGAACCACTGTATGTCCTTTTGCTGTCAATTTCTTATGGAAATATAAATCATCGATAGAGAACCATTCCTTCATTGTGGGAAGCTAACCCTCATGTCTGTTCAGAATTACACTTATAAGGAATTCCAAATTGGCAAACTAAGAATTAATAAGGTTTTAAAGCAAATTCCAGACAGTTGTGTCATCAAGTCTTTTTGGGAATTATGTGCCACACATTTAATTCATTGCCCTATCTCTTTGGTGGCATGTTTGTCATATTTATCTAAATTATAAAAGAAACAATTTTAGTTGATGGCTGCTCGAAATTGTATCTGTCTTCCCAAATTTATGCACTGTCTGTTATAAGAATGATGTTTTGAAAACACTGACCTGACTTATTTTTGTTTCTCTAAGTTTACCCTTGTTCCCTCCTGGCCTTCCATGTCTAAGGCAGAGCACTGAGGCTTACTGCCCTTCAGTAATGAGGAGGGGGCCATGGGCCCTGCTTGGAAGAAGGGGCTGTGGGACAGCTGGGCATCAAGGCAAGTCCTTGAAAGCCCTATTTTGTTTATAGAGAAAAGGATTTTCTAAATTCCATTAACCTCTGTGTCACACATTAGGAGTCCGATCTGGTAGACTAGTTATAAGCACAGTCTAGGAGAGGAAGAAGACCTTTGTCCCTCTGGCCCCTGTGAAGTGTGGGAAGATGAAAAGGATGAAGCCGGTAGACTCAGAGCCCCACTTCTCCCCTCTGGGGAGTGGTCTCAGGCTAGAGGAGAATGAAGGGACTCTGACAGGACACAGCCTGGAAGCACATTGTCCCTGTGCCCCTCATCTAATCACGATCAGACAGGAGAGTAAAATCAATGCTGTGATGGTGCTCCCTAATTTAGCCCCTGAACCTGCCTTAGCTCTGTTGTTTCACAGAAGGCATTTGGAGACCCCTACATGCCACGCGGAAGATTGTGGGAGGAGCCAGTGGAGGTGGCTGGCAGCCTATCAGGGATGCTGGGAAGAGTGAATTATCCTACATTGGTCTGGACATTAAAGGAGAGTCACAGCCATCCTCGTGGGTAATGCAGTGCCAGTGGGAGCTGAGGTGAGCTACATGGTCAGGGAGGGCCACAAGCCTGGACCAGATCCTATAAACCACAATGTCAGATGTGCCCAGAGACCAGGTGGACAGGGGCATCACCATGGAAACCAGAGGGGCCAAAGAAGGTACAGGGATCTGTCCAGAAGGCTCTAGAAACCCTTCTTCCCCCCCTACATCCACATGCAATCTTAATGAGGAACAAGGAAATCTAAAAGATACTAAATCATCCAGGAGAGCCAGAGTTACTTCCTATAAACTGTTTCAATAATTGGATTGAACTAGATTTTCAGAGTTGGACTAATGCTAGTGCTTTTTTTTTTTTCTCCTACCACTCAATAGAATCGTAGTTTATAGGGGAGATCTAATCTCTTTATTTTCTTTCAGATAGCTAACTACCTGTCCTGACACCATTTATTTAATAGTACCTCTTTTTTGATAGTAACCACTGATTTGAGATGCCACATTTTTCATTTAATAAACTCTAAAATCTATTTGGGGTCTGTTTCTATTCTGTTCTAGTCAAACGCCCATACCAAATTGCTTTAATTTTTTATAGTTTTATGATATATTTATTTTCTCTTAAGACCATTTCTCCTCCATCCATTTATTATCATTATTTTTCCAGAAAGTTCCTGGCTACTTTTGCTTATTTCTCCACATGAACTTTAGCATCAGATGCCCGCCCCCCCAAAAAAATCCTGTTGGTAATTTTTGAGATTGCACTAATTTTATAGCTTATTTTTAAGGAAGATGGACATGTCAACTCTTTTATTTATTTATTTATTTATTTATTTGAGAGTGAGAATGAGAGAGAGAGAGAGAGCATGAGAGGGGGAGGGTCAGAGGGAGAAGCAGACTCCCCGCCGAGCAGGGAGCCCGATGCGGGACTCGATCCCGGGACTCCAGGATCATGACCTGAGCCGAAGGCAGTCGCTTAACCAACTGAGCCACCCAGGCGCCCCGACATGTCAACTCTTATCCAAGAGTTTGGTATGGGCTTGTTTGTTTTTTAAGGCCTGTTGCTACCATGATTCTACTTTATTGTTAAACTTGGAAGCATTTAATCTATCAACATATCTTGAAGCCAATTTGGAAGACCATATACTCCCCTCCCCATTTTCAGGAATGATCAGTGTTTTTGTTTTTTATTTTGTTTTGCTTTGGTTATCAATTGCTCTATAACAAATCATCCCAAAAAAGTGGCTTAAAACAATAACCAAGTGGTTATTTGCTCATAGGTCTGCCATCTGAGCTGGGCTCAGCAGTGTGGTTCTTTTGCTGGTCTCGGTGGCGGTCACTCATGTGGCTGCACTCAGTTGGCAGGTTGGCTGAAGGCTGAATTCAGCAGGGACTCAGGATGGCTGAGCTTCTCTCTCTTTCCTTGTAGTCTCAGGGCCTCTGCCTTTCCAAGTGACCTCTCCACATGATCTTGCCAGTAGAGTAGCTGGACTTCTCACATGGTAGCTCAGGGCTTCCCGAACCACAAAAACAGAAACTGGCAGGTCTTCTTGGGCTTAAGCCTTGGAACTGGCACATTACTTCTACTCTCCATTATTTATTTATTTATTTTTATTTTTTACTTTTTTAAAGATTGTATTCATTTATTTGACAGAGAGAGACACAGCAAGAGAGGGAACACAAGCAGGGGGAGGGGGAGAAGCAGGCTTCCCGCGGAGCAGGGAGCCTGATGCGGGGCTCGATCCCAGGACCCCGGGATCATGACCTGAGCCGAAGGCAGACACTTAATGACTGAGCCACCCAGGTGCCCCTACTCTCTATTATTTAAAGCAGATCATAGGTCCACTCAGATTGAAGAAGGGGTGGGTGTGGGGGCTACACAAAGGAATGAATACTGAGAGGCATGGTTCAATATAGGCCACCACATTTGTGGGCCACCATAGTAGTCTTAAAAACTTCCAGTAGGCACTATTTCTCCAGTATCTAAAACAATGCTGGCTGACAGTAGATTCTCAGCACACATCTGTTGAATGGCCACTATTGAAGCATCTGGCTAATAACGCTGCATAGATAAGCAGCACCACTAGAAATGTAGAAGTTCAGTTTCTGAAGGCAAAGTCTGAGCAACTGTCTGCAAAGTCATACCTATTGCAATGCTTGTTTACTGCTCTTATGTGTTGGGGTCATTTACACATCCGTTAGATACCATCCAACTTCTTGGAAGTCATCACCTATTATTATGCCTCAGGAAGGCATCCTTCCTGAGAATCTATTCAAAATACACATTCAACTAATAAATAAGTTGCAGCATTTATGTTCTGTGGAAACAAAGGGGAAGTTCTTTGAGGAGAGTGGTTAGTGGGGAGGGAGGCCAGGAGGTTTCATTGCTCTAATGAGTCAGGGAAGACTTCCTGGAAGAGGTGGTTTCAGAAACCCTTTGAATGATGGGAGAAGATAGAGGTGATATTGGTGATATTCTGGGCAAGTAGTATGATCTAAAAAAAAATATCCAAAACACAAGAGTAAGATCGGTGAAGGGGTTGGTGAATAACTGCAAAGAAAGGGGGGCCAATTTGGGAAGGTGTCTGACAGAATTGTCCAGGCACTTTCTGCAAAAGCTTTCCAGTGCCTGGAATGCTTTTGCAAAGGTGGACATTTATTGAGTCAGACTCTAGAAGAAGATCACTTTGGCATTGTCACTCCACTGCTTGGGCTCCCACTCCCTTGGTCTTCCCATTCACTTCTGAAAGGGTTCAAATAGAGGCACAGGATGAACATGGCTACATCTCACAGGTACCAAAGTGCAGCAATGGAAAGCCTCAATAACACCACGTTTAAAAGCGGCTTCCTTGAAAAGAAACAATGAAACCAGAAGGAGGCACCCAGGTGAGCCCCAACTACCCAGAGATCTGTTCCATGTTGAGTAGAGTTGCCCCTGTGAAGTCTGAGCTCCTTGAAGAAAATAATCTGCAAGGCATGTCCCCTGCCAAGGAGCACCTTGCGAGCGGCAGTGTGGGGTTCCTCATTCTTTTTGACCATCCATTTCACAATGAATGTGGGGAGAAGTGGCTGGGAAATGGGCAGGAGGCATGCATTGTCTTCCCAGCTTGATCCAACACCGCTGAGTAATCAGCAAACTCCTGGAACTGCCTTTACCATTTGTGGCTCTTATTAGGAACCACACTCTTGAGTCAGATAGCCAGGAAGGCTTACTAAATATTTGCCACATGTAGAATCCTCAGCTCAGGCACCATAAAAAGATGCGTGAAGTCACAAGTGAAAGTAAGCCCCCCAAATCATCTATCCAGTCTCCCTGCTCCCAGGAAAGAGAATGTGAAATAGCCAAGTCACTTAGTTGTTAGGAAAAATATGCCTTGCTCTCAGCCCTTAGCGGGTCCTGGGGATACTTCAAAGTGATAAAATAATTGGAAAATGAGACTCAAATGTCAAGGAGAAAGATGATTGATTCACCCTGGAGAAAAGCAGGCTGAAGGTGCAATAGTTTAATTCTGTGGAAGATTCTGAGGTGGAAGAGAGAGGTCAACACTTCTCTGCCTCTGCTAGAGAGAGAACAAGAGGAAATGGGTCTGCAGAACAGCATGTGGAACTGAAAATAAACACGAAGCACTGCCAACCATCAGTGTTATTATGTCCTGGAGCAGCAAGGGTAGGTATAGACTCTTCATTGAAAAAAAAAAAATCTATCAGTAACAGTCTTGTCTAAACACCAACCAAAAAAGAACTAAACAACCTTTCCAAAGTCCTATGTTATCAATAGTAGTCGCCAAGTAAAGGGATTATGGTTGGTAACAATAATTAATTATTTCTTAATACCTAATAGTTTATTAATTATCAATAATAACTATTACCATTGTTATTTTCTAATTCTCTGTAATAAATGGGTTTCATTTTTATGGTAAGGTAAGAATTCCCCCCAAAATTTCTTCTGGTCTTCTGTGACTTAAAAAAATTATAGTTTGATTTTTAATAAAGACTGGAATTACCTGGTGTATGAAAATGTGAGATATGAAATTTCACAGCTACTTTTATGTAGATAAGTTGTATGAATATTTCCTAGAATTTCTTACTTTAAAAATAACAGAGGGTATTATCTAGACTTGCTTTTTTTAAGTCCTGTTATATCACACAGTCTACCAGTCTACTGAAACTATCATCTGGCTTAAAGAAACAAAAGTTCAAAACTCAGTGAAGTGTTGTCCATAAGACAAACTCAGATTTGTAAAAATATATTTTTCAGTTGTTTTGCTAGTACATGTCCCACATTCAACTGACATGTGTATAGAAATCATTTCAGAGCATGAGTTTATCAGTATTCTAAATTATTTATTCTTCTAATCTGTTCTGCTCAACAAATTGGTGGTTTGCCTAATATACTACTTTTGGTAAATTTGGTCATTTGAGATAGAATTTTTTTTTTTAAAGATTTTATTTATTTATTCTTCAGAGACAGAGAGAGAGAGAGAGAAAGAGAAGCAGAGGGAGAAGCAGGCTTCCCGCGGAGCAGGGAGCCCGATGCGGGACTCGATCCCAGGACCCTGGGATCATGACCTGAGCCGAAGGCAGACGCTTAACCATCTGAGCCACCCAGGCGCCCTTTTTGAGATAGAATTTTAACAATGCTTACCATGTGAGCTAGAATATTAATAAAGGAGAGGCACTTTGCCTGCAAGCCAAGAAACAGATGTACAGTAACAACAGCACAGTCCTGGTCTGAATCACTGAATGAAGCCACGCAGTGGTTTACCAGATGTGTGCATTATGATACCGAGATATGCACCATTATAGGATAGATGTTATAGGACGATGGAAAGGGCAATCACTTCCAGCTGGCATGATCAAGAAAGTCTCTATAGAGACTTTTGGGTCACATTTAGAGGGAGGATTTTGATTGACCAAGAACATTCTAGGCAGAGGGAATAGCATGGGCAAAAGTGTGGAGGCAGGGGCCAACTTATTAGAGAACAGCAAGGCATTGACATAGCTGGATTAGTTAAATCAGAAGTACATCACATGGGCTTTAAATGCCAGGCTAAGGTTTAGGTCTGTATTTTTTACACTTGATCTTAGCCAAAAGGCCAAGAAGTGATAGGACTCTATTTTTTAGAAAATGGGGAGTCATTGAAGGTTTTTGACCTAAGTATGTGTCTAATTGTTGTGGCACTGTGCCAGATGGAGATTATCCAAAGACATATTCCTGACTTCTCCATTCAGATGCATCACCAGGGTCACTACACATGTAAGAATAAAAACAAGAACAAAAAACAGAAATAAAAGGGAAAAAAAAGTTTGAATAATTGGTAAGGAAAGTCTCGGGGTGCCTGGGATCGAACCCCGCATCAAGCTCCCTGCTCCCTGGGGAATCCACTTCTCCCTCTCCCTCTGCTCCTTCCCCTGGCTTGTGCTCTCTCTCTCAAATAAATAAATAAAATCTTAAAAAAAAGTCTCAACTACATGTTTTAAAAAGTGCAATTAGGGAGGAAGGAAAGTATTTAATTTTGATCCTCGATTTTAATAGAACTCAGAGAAATGCAAGTCAAGACCATGAAATAACATTTTCCACCTACTAGACAGGCAAAAATTAAGACATCTGACAATGATTAACAGAACAATTAGACAAAAATCAGCAAAGATATAGAGGAACTCAACAACACCATCAGCCAACATGATCAAATAGATATTTGTGGAACACCCCACCCAAAAACAGCAGAAGCACATTCATTTCTAGTGCTCATGAAACCTAAAGCAAGATGGGCCATGAAACCAACCTCAACAAATTAAGAAAGAATTAGAATCATACAGAATGTATTTTCTGACCACATGGAATCAAGCTAGAAATTAATAACAGAGAGAGAACAAAAAATCCTCAAATAGGTGGACTAAACACTCTTCTAAACAACCCATGGGTCAAATAGGAAATTTCAAGGGAAGTTGAAAAAGATACCCAAACCAAATGAAAATGAAAATAGAACATATCAAAATTTGCATGACACAGCTAATGCAGTACTCAGAGGGAAATCTATAGCACGAAATCTCTCAAGGTTTCACCTTAAGAACCCAGAAAAAGGGCGCCTGGGTGGCTCAGTCGGTTAAGAGACTGCCTTCGGCTCAGGTCATGATCCCAGGGTCCTGGGATCAAGTCCCACATCGGGCTCCCTGCTCTGCGGGGAGCCTGCTTCTCCTTCTCCCCCTCCCCCTGCTGGTGTTCCCTCTCTCGCTGTGTCTCTGTCAAATAAATAAATAAAATCTTAAAAAAAAAAAAAAAAAAAAGAACCCAGAAAAAAAGAAGAGAGAAATAAAAGCAAGCAGAAAGAAGGAAACAATAAAAATCAATGAAATTAAAAACAAAACAATAGAGAAAACCATTGAAAGAGCTGATTTTTTGAAGCTCAACAAGATTGACAAACCTCTAGCAAGACTGACAAAGAAAAAAAGAGAGAAGACACAGAGACTAATATCAGGAATGAAACAGGGAATATCACTAAAGAACCTTCAGACATCAAAAGAATAATAAGGGAATACCATGAGCAATTACACACACATAGACTTGACAACTGAGATGAAACAGGACCAATTCCTAGAAAAATATAAACTCACCCAATATGAAACAGACAATTTTAATAGCCTTTTAACTACTAAAGGAATTAACTGTAATTTTAAAGCCCCCCACAAAGAAATCTCCAGATCCCAATGGTTTCACTGGGGAATTCTAAACATTTAAAGCAGAATTAGCACAACTTTTATACAATCTCCTCCAGAAAATAGAAGAGGGGACATTTCCCATTTCATTTTGTGAAACTGGTATTATCCTGATACCAAAATCAGACAAAGTCAGTACTTCATGAATATAGAAAAAAAAAAACTTAACAAAATATTAGCAAACAGATTTTATCAATATATAAAAAGAATTATATACACCATGACCAAATAGAGTTGATTCCAGAGATACAAGTCAGTTTCAATATTTGACAATCAATCAGTATAATCCACTTCACAGACTAAAAGAAAAATCACACATATCAATTGATGTGGAAAAACTATTTGACAAAATTCAACAATGATTCATGATAAAAACTCCCAGAAAAATAGGAATAAAAGGGAACTTCCTCAATTTGATAAAGAACATCTACAAAAAAACCTACAGCTAACATTATACTTAATGGTGAGAGACTGAATGCATTCCCCTATAAGATCTGGAACAAGGTAATAAAGTTCACTCTTATTCAACACAGTGCTGAATATTCTAGTCAGTGCAGTAGGCAAAAAAATAAAATAAAAAGTATACAGATCAAAAAGGAAGAAATGAAACTGTCCATATTTTCAGACGACATGATTGTTCACATAGAAAATCCCAAGGAATCTACAAAAAATTCCTAAAACTAATAGGTGAGTTCAACAAGTTCACAGGACACAGGATAAACCTACAAAAATCAAATGAACACATAGACACCAAAATTTAAAATACAATACTATTTATAATAACTAAAAAAAAGGAGAAATATTTAGGTGTTAATCTAACAAAACACATATAGGACTTGTATGCTAAAAGCTACAAAATGCTGATGAAAGAAATAAAAAATCTAAATAAATGGAGAGACATATTGTGCTTATGGATTGGAAGACTCAATCTAGTAAAGATGCCAAGTCTCTCCAAATTTATATATAGGCTTAATGCAATTCCTATAAAAATCCCGGATTTTGTAGATATACACAAGATTATTCTAAAATTTATATGGAAAGACAAACTAGAATAGCTGAAACAATCTTGAAAAAGAGGAAGAAACTGGCAGGAATCAGTCTATCAAATTTTAAGACATTTTATAGGTATAGTAATCAAGACTATGTGGTATTGGCAGAGAGACACATATATAAATAGAACAGAATAAAGAACCCAGAAATACAAATATGCTCATTTGATTTTTGTCAGTAATGCAAAACTGAGCACAAATATGCTCAGTTGACTTTTGACAGTGATGCAAAAGCAATTCAGTGGAGGAAAGACAGTATTTTCAATAGATGGAGTAGTTGGATATCCATAGCCCCCCCCCAAAAAAACAAAAAAAAAACCGCCCTAAGACTTATACCTTACAGAGACATTAACAAGGATCACATGCTTAAATATAAACTGCAATGCAAAAACTGAAACATTTAGAAAAAGAGTAAGAGAGAATCTTTAGGATCTAGGGCTAGTCAAAGAGTTCTTAGACTTTATATTAAAAACATGATCAATAAAAAGAAAAATTGGTAAGTTGGACTTCATCAAAATTTAAAATTTTATTCTACAAAAGACCCTGTTCAAAGGATGAAAAGACAAATTACAAAGTGGGAGAAATATTTTCAAACCATACATCTGACAAGAGACTAGTATCAAGAATATATAAAGACCAGGCGCCTGGGTGGCTCAGTTGGTTAAGCGACTGCCTTCGGCTCAGGTCATGATCCTGGAGTCCCTGGATCAGGTCCCGCATCGGGCTCCCTGCTCGGCAGGGAGTCTGCTTCTCCCTCTGACCCTCCCCCCTCTCATGTGCTCTCTCTCATTCTCTCTCTCTCAAATAAATAAATAAAATCTTAAAAAAAATAAAAAAGAATATATAAAGACCTTGTGGCACCTGGGTGGCTCAGTCGTTAAGCATCTGCCTTCGGCTCAGGTCCTGGGAGCCCCGCATCAGGCTCCCTGCTCAGTGGGAAACCTGCTTCTCCCTCTCCCACTCCCCCTGCTTGTGTTCCCTCTCTCGCTGTGTCTCTCTCTGTCAAATAAATAAAATCTTAAAAAAAAAAAAAGAATATATAAAGACCACAACTTAACAGCAAAACAAGAACAACACCCCAATTATAATATGGACAAAAGACATAAAGAGACATTTTACTGAAGAGCATATACAGATGGCGAACACATGAAAAGATATTCAACATCATTCACCATTAGGGAAATGCATATTTAAGCCACAATGAACTATTATTACTCATCTATCAAAATGGCTAAAATAAAAAATAGTGACAACATGAAATGCTGGAGAGCATGCTGAAAATGATATTCATACATTGTTGGTGGGAATTTAAAATGATTTAGCCTCTCTGGAAAGCACTTTGACAGTTTCCTGAAAAACTAAACATTCAACTACTCTGTGACTCAGCAATTGCATGCTTTGGCATTTTCCCAGAGAAATGAAGGCTTACGTTCACACAAATTCTTATACGCAAACGCTTACAACAGCTTTATTCATAATAGCTAAGAACTGGAAGCAACCAGATGCCCTTCAATGGGTGAATGGTTAAATGAACTGTGGTACATCCATACCATAGAATACTACTCACCAATAGCAACAACAAAAATGAACTACTGATACAGGCAACAGCCTGAATGAATCTCCAGAAAATCATGCTGAATGAAGAAAAGTCAATCTCAAAAGATTATATATTGTATGACTACATTTATACAACACTCTTGAAATGACAAAATTATAGAAATGCAGAACAGATCGGTGGTTGCCAGGGATTAAGGATGGGGTGGACCAAGTATGAGATAGCAGTGGTTGTGACTATAGGAGGTATTGCCAACACTCATGATCTTTGTGGTGATGGAAATGTTCTATATCTTGACTGTATCAATGCTAGTCTCTGTTGTGATACTGTACCACAGTTTTGTAAGATTTTACCACTGGGGGAAACTGGGTAAAGGGCACATGGGATCTCATTGCAAGCAAATCTAAAATATCTCCAAATAAAAAATTTAGGTAAAAACAACAACAACAACAACAAAATGGTAAACACAAAATTTAGGATAGTGAAGGGGGAAAGGGATGGAATAGGGAGGAACATAAAAGTGAATGAGAGAGATTGTCAGTGTACTGATTCTTGGATTAGGTGGTGGATTTTTTTTTTAAGATTTTATTTATTTATTTGAGAGAGAGAGAGCGCATACATGAGTGTGGGGTGGGGGAGGAGCACAAGGAGAGGGACAAGCAGACAACCCACTGAGCGTGGAGTCCCATGCGCGGCTCAATCCCAGGACTCAGATCATGACCTGAGCCCAAGTCAGACGCTTAACTAACCGAGCCACCTAGGCACCCCAGGTGGTGGATTTAGAGATGCTTGTTATGTTATTAATAAATTTTAAAAAGTAATAAACAATTAAAAGAAATCCATTGATGAGCCAATGATGACAGAGTAGAAGGGACCAAGAATAAAGGTTAATCCAATTTTGTGTACCTGACATCTAGAAGGGAACTAGCCCAGCTTCTTTTGAGAAGCAGACTTTGGGCTGCTTTCTTACAGAAACCTAAGGCTCTTTCAGCTGTAAACAAGCCAAGAGCATGGGTGATTGTTAAGAGAGAAAAAAGATTTCATCTTGAATGTCTCGGGGACTATCAAAGCTATTGTTCTCCATCTAGTGAAATCTACTGCATTGTCAGTGGAAGTCATTCATAGCTTATTCATTCAGCAGATGTATGACTAGTGCTCTGAACCTAGCTCTGTGTTAGACAAAATAAGAAAGAGCTGCCCCCAAGGAAATTACAAATTAGTTGTAGATAGTGGTAGGTTGTATAGGAAGTGAGTTAAATTATTTTAAAAAGCGAGTCACAAATGTCTTACTCATTGTTTTAAAGAGAATAATGAGCAACCTCTTCAGATACTAAACTATTATAATTCTCATGGTATGCTATAACTTAGGGCTGCCCTAGATACTAGCATTGTATAACTAGTGAAAACTTTTACTAGATGTCTTTCCATAGGAAACAAAATTGGAGGGGAAAAAAAAGCAATCATTTAATTTTTTGTGAAATATGCTACCATGGTGCTTATGGTGGTCATTAAGCACACTCACATCTGCTTTGATGGTATGTGCTGGACCTTCTCTGGGGGCAACTCTTCTAATCCAAATGCTACTTGTCCCAATGTGGGTTTTCATTATATATTAATCAATTAAACCTTTAGTGAGTACATGTTTTAGTTGAGTTTGAATACCAACTCTACCACTTTTCTGGGCAAGTTCCTTAAGCTCTCTGCTTCAGTGCTTTCATTTCTAGTGCTGGCTATTCCTACATCCAAGCACTGGGCTGGGGAGTCAGGATAGAGTGATGAATAAGACATTGCCTTTGCCCTCCTGGGTTTTCTAATCTAGTAGGGGAAGAAAGATGTATAAATGAGGAATGGGGCATTAATACATATAAAAGCTGGAAAGACACACACCCAACTAATGACTGGCATTGGCGGTGGTGAACATTCAATTTACCCATAATGGTTGAGTCTCCCCTTTTTACAGTGAGAGTGTATTCATGTATTTGTTATGTAAATTAAAAATTTGAACTTCATAAAGTAGTGGAGTAAAAAGATATGTTGCTAATTCTGATCATCAAGGAAAGTCTTTATGGAGGGAGAGATGCTTAAGCTACACCATGAAAGAGGAGTAGATGTTCATATTGCCAACTGAGTGAGGGGTGGGAAGGGGATATGTTTGGAAAAAAGAAGATGGAAACAGAAAGACAAAAGCCACAGAGAGTGGAGAACACTTGGCATGGTCTGGAGGATCCCCAGCAGTCCTACTACATGAGCATAAAGGATGATATGGCCCAAGAAGCAAGAGAAGGTTGGAGAGGTGGAGGGAGCCATGGAAGCCAAGAAGAGTAGTCCTTCATCCTGGTGACAAAGGACACCTGGTAACAAGGAAAGGTTTTAAATACGAGAGTCATGGGGCAAACTTGCATTTTTAGATGGGCGGGAGGCTCAGGAGAGCAGGAGAAGGAAGGTCTATTATAGGGCTGTTCTATGGTTCAGGCAAAAGAGGATGTGGGGGGAGGGGGGAATGAAAGGAGGGAGGAATTCCAGAGAAGTTTGGAGATAGAAGCAGAGATGGATTTACTCTGGAGCCAGTGAAGTGCGAGCCCATCACGTAGATCTTTCCAAGGCCCGAGAAGGGATCATAGCACTATGTTCACTCAGTTATATATTTTCATAAAATTAGCAAAAGAAAGATATTTTAACTGCGGTTAATTAAAACTGTGGTTTCTTTTCACTCCAACTTTCTCTCTGGCATATTTTCTTTCCTGTCAGGTGGCACTGGGATGACCATGTACATTGTTGAGAGACAGCGAAGGGGATTTGGGTTGGTATACATTTAGTTTGGGAGACTGGTGTAGGAATGGCTTCCAGGATACTCTTAACACCCACTGTGCCAACTCACCTGCCATGTGAAGGTGCAGGGCAGAGGTTATTGTGATATGAATGTATCCTATGGTATTGGCACCAAAAGTAAGACGGCAGTGGAGGTTTGAAATATACTCAGTCGAAACTAGTTGTTGGCCAAGCCTTCCAATTATTAGCTATATAACAATGGAAGATTCGGTGCTCATGGATGCCTAGTCAAAAAGGAAGTCCTTGGGGCTCCTGGGCGGCTCAGTCAGTTAAGTGTCTGCCTTCAGCTGGGGTCATGATCTCAGGATCCTGGGATTGAGCCCCACGTCGGGCTCCCTGCTCAGTGGGGAGTCTGCTTCTCCCTCTCCTTCTGCCCCTTTTCATGCTTCCTCTCTCTCACTCTCTCTCTTTCTCAAGTAAATAAATAAAATCTTGAAAAAAAAAAAGGGAGTCCTCACTGTTCAGATCATACCTGATGACGCAGCTGACACAATTACATATACATAAACTTTTTTTTAGAGGGGGGAGGGACAGAGGAAGAGAGAGAGAGAATCTTAAGCAGTGGAGCCCGACATGGGCTCGATCTCACAACCCTGAGATCATAACCTGAGCTGAAATCAAGAGTCAGTCCTTTTTCAGTGCCAATTCTATACATAGGAGTAAGAGGGTAGTAGCCTAACACAGTGTGATTAAATCACATTCTCCAAATATCTTCCCACTGGTAGAGTCAGGGAGCCTACAATTCTACTATTTGATATTTGTCCTTTGTGTGAATGCATCATCAATACTTTTTCCTTTTGAAATGCAAATACCTTCAGTAGAGATACTATGAACACCCAGGTTTGACTTGCTGTCTTTGTCTTTCCTCTCTGAGAAGTGAGGGAGAGAAAAGCCTGAGGGGTGGGAAGTTTGGCTGGAAGAAATGCCGTGATGTGTTTCTGACTGGGCTGCAGAGTCCAGAGCTTCGCCTTGGGCTGCATGCCTCTTGAGGAATCCTAGGCACCAGGGAGACAGTTTCAGGGAGTGGATGTTTCTAGAAGGGGCCATGGAAGGGAAGTTGCTAAAAACAACCTTTGACAGGTTCTTTGGGGCAGGTCCTCATCTTATATTTATCTGTTCCTGTTTTTCTTTTTCTTCTTTACCAGGAGTCCAACAAGTGACCCGAGAAACAAGTTCAATCCTTCTGACCCTGAACAGTAGCTCACCTAAAAATGTTCCCTAATTAGCTAGTAGGATTTTCATACACTGCTGGAAGGACTATTAATTGTAAGGCCATTTTGCAATGTAGGTCGAATACCTTGAAAGTAGGTATATTCCTTTTGATTAGCAATTCCATTCCTAGGAATTAAACCCAAGGCCATAATCAGAGAGGTGTGAAACTATGTGAGTACAATGATTGTTATGGACTGCATTGTGTCCCTCCCCAAATGCATATGTTGAAGCCTTAGTCCCAAATGTGACTATAGCTGGAGATTAGATCTTTAAGAGGGTAGTTAAGGTTAAATGAGGTCATAAGGGTGGGGCACCCATCTAATAAGACCATGGCCTTCTAAGAAGAGGAGAGAGACATCTCTCTTTCTCTCTCCCCACTGTGGGAGGATACAGTGAGAAAGCAGCCATCTACAAGCCAGGAAGAGAGTCACCAGAAACTCAACTGATTAGCACCTGTTCTTGGACTTTCCAGCCTCTAGAACTGTGAGACATACATTTCTGTTGTTTCAATCACCCAGTCTGTGGTATTTTGTTATGGCAACCCGGGCTGACTAAGACAATGATATTTGTAACAACATTGTTTACATATAAGGAAAAACTGAAAACAACAGAGTAAAGTAATAGATATGTAGATTAACTGTGGTAAAGTTCTATAGTGGGAGGTTATGCCTGTTTAAAATGATGATGTAGATGCATATTTATTGTCATGGAGAGAGGTTTATGATCTCAAGGGAAAAAGCAAGTTGGAGTATGGTTTTATGCATGTAAACACATATATGTGTATATCCTTACATTAAAAAATGTGGGAAAGTAATATATGTGTATTAGTCAGTGCTCTCCAGAGAAACAGAACCAATAGGATATATAGAGATACAAAAGAGGGGATTTATTATAGGAATTGGTTCTGATGGCTATGGAGTCTGAGAAGTCCCATAATCTGCCATCTTCAAGCTGGAGAACCAGGAAAGCTGGTTGTATAATTAAGTCAGAGTCCAAAGGCCTAAGAACCAGGGGTTGGGGGTGGTGTGGGGAGCTGCTCGTGTAAGTAGTCCCAGAGTCGGAAGGACCAAAATTGAAGAGCTCAGGAGCTCTGAAGTCCAATGGCAGGAGAAGATGGATGGATGTCCCAGCTCAAAAAGAGAGAGGGAATTCACCCTTCTGTTCCATTTGGGTCCTCAATGGATTGGATAATCTCCATATTGGTGAAGCAGGATCTTCTTCACTCAGTCTACTGAATCAAATGCTAATCTCTTCCAGAAACACCCAGAAATAATGTTTTACCAGTTATCTGGGTGTCCCTTTGCCCAGTAAAGTTGACACATAAAATTGACTATCACAATATGCTAAAATATTAACAGAGTCATCTCTGTATGGGTGGGTGCATGGATAATGGGACGTCTTTCTCTTTTGTATGCTTTCCAGTCAACTCTAGATTTTATTATCATGTATGACCAAGAATCATAAAAATATCAAAGGTTATAAAGTCAGCTAGCTGACTCTTAGCCAGCTACCTGCTTACCTTTACTACAATGTCATTGGCTATCACACAACAGGGCTGACATCAGGAAAGGATGTACAATAAATTACAAATTAAAAAAGCTGACAAATACCAAAAACAGCAGAAAAATACCTTATTTTTAATTACCTCCCTGACATACCTCTATAATACTTTTTTTCTTACAATTGTAAGCTGCATACTCTTTGTTCTCTTCTTCATAAGACAAGGCTTCTGTAATGTAGTGTTTCTATAATTGGAGTAACAAGATAACCCAGTCTTTCCATGTGGCTGAAAATTTGACTTAAAAATATTCAGATAACTTCCTTCACAACACATTATTAGTAATGTCATTTTTTAGAATTGTCACATTTGGAAAAACCTCTAAGTTTTTTAATGTGTGAGTTGTAATATTTCAGGGCATTTCCTTTTGTTTTCCACGGATTCATCCTAAAAGTTCTTAGAACTGGTGACACCCATCAAGCAATCATCACTGAAGTCCTCACTGTAGTGGCACATTATCCTCATCAATGTCAGTGTTTCAACACAAGAGCAGCAAAAATGGTAAATGTTTTTCCATTGTGCATATGGTCCACTCTACTTCATTATTGCATCATCAGACCATACAAGAGCCTGTTCATTGCTTTCTTCTGATGTCTTTGCTTATAGTATAATCTGAAATTTGTTTTTACAGATTGCTTTTTCATGTCAGAAAATTTTCCATTGATTTTAATTGCTTATCTTCAACCCTTTTTTACATTTCACTAATTTTATATATTTTTTCTCTCAGTTCTTTAATACATAAATAAGTTTAGAAATGATAAAGGATGGTGCCGTTCGTATATGAACAAATCAGGAGTCTGTATTTTCTAACTTTTATTGAAAATATTCCAGAACACATTTCCAAACAACAATTAAAATGTTATAATCAAGCTTTATAAAATATGGCACCTAGCAAAGTAAACACTCCTTAAGGTATATTTATAATTATATAAGTTGTATTGTTGATTTCATTCCTGGCAGGAGAGGATGCTGTTTTGACTAGACAAACACAAGAACTCAATCCCCTGCTTACAATTTTGCATGTGTGATGATCTGGAGAATTTTCATAGATTTGCTTCTGGGGCCATACATTTCAAACGTTTCTCCACCATCCACATTGGTTTGATGCTGTGTGAAAATGTTCATTTCTCAGTACAAAGAACCTTCTCAGGTGAGTTAGTATGGTGGGCAGTAGGGATATTCCTGGCAGCCATACAGCTTGCAATAATATGACTCTAGACAGAAGTGACTGCAAACCACATACATATATCCCAATACAGAAGTACAACTCTGATGAGCCTTCCTTGGCAAAGTCCCCCAGATGCCCATAGCCAGTTCAACACCACCAGACGTGAAGGGAGGCTGGGGTGAAAAGAGACAGTGGTCTTAACCATTTGTAGTTAAAATATCCCACTTTTGCAAATTTATTACAGCCTATCACCATATGAACACATTGCTAGGCCCCCTCTGGGTCTTGAAAGGGGCCTGCCTAAGTGAAGAACCGTAAGCCTATGCACACTGACTTCCTGGCACATGTGTCTTGGTATCTTCCAAATATCTTCCAAGCCCTCATCCCCACTCTCCTGGATTATTGCCATCACCTCTTGTTTCTTCCTTACCCCTGTTGGGCTGTTTTAAACACCTAGCCCAAAGGGATCCTATACAAGGTTAGATCATGTCACACTCGGTCCAAAGGTCCAATATTTTCTCATCTCGCTTCGAGTAAAAGCCTGCCCCGTTGCCTTTTTGACCTCACCTCTTGGTATGCGGCCCTTCCTTATTACACTCCAGTATCCTAAAGTTTCTGGAATGGTCAGGCATGCTTCCTAGGGGCTCTGGCATTTGCTGTTCATGCAGCCTGGATCACCCCTACCCCGATATGCACATGGCCCCCTCTCTCACCTCCTTCAGGAGAACCTTGCTTGGTCTGCCTTCACTATTCCCTATTCCTCATCCCTCCTTTATATTTCTCCATAGATCATACCACCATCTAAATACTACACTTCCCCCCGCTAAATACTACATTTTGTTTATTGTTTATCTCCCTCCTCTAGAACACCTCCCTGAGGTGTGGATCTTGGCTTTGTCCATTGCCTGACACAATGACTGATTTCTGGTAAGCACAGGGGTCTCTGCCTTAAACTTTCCTTTCTCTAGCCCCACCAGAAGCCCACAGGATCACCTTCTGAGAAAGAGCAGGGAAAATATAGTTACTGGAAAGCCAGTTTCCCTAAAAGAGAGTGAGTAGTGACAGGGTTTCCTAGCATGTGAGCAACTTGTTTTTATAAAGAACTATTATCTTATGAAGTGAATCCCCAGAGGATTTCATCACTGAGCTATAAATCTCCTGCACCACCACCCCCTGTCCCTATAGATGTAATCCAGGGTCATTGTGGTAGTAATAGGAAATTGCCAAACCTTGTAATTTCTCTCCCCCAGTTCAAAGGAAAAACTATGGATAAAAAGGAAAGGCAGAAGAAGAAAAGGAGACATTTGAAATGTCTGTTCTTGTTTATCTTTCCTTCATTTTCATTGTTTTTTCTCCTTCTGACCTAGAATAAAATGAACCAGAAAATATTACAGAAAAGCAAGAAAATAGGCTGTCAGTAGAGCATCCCACTTGGTCAAAGAGGTGTTGGCATTCTGGTGTGACAAATGAGCTTAGTATCAGGGAAAGCAATAGTTAGTGCTTGTAAATATAAAATGTTTTAAGATGTGAACATAATAAAATGTTCTCCAAAAAGTTAAAAAAAAAAGGAAAAGGAAAATTACTTATAATTCCACCACCACAGCAGAAAAGCTACCACTTTGTTCTATTCTCTTCCAATTTTTTCTTATATGCATATACTTTGTCATTGTGGTAAAAAAAAAAACCACAGCATAACATTTACCATATTAATCATTTTTTAAGCATATAGTATAGTAGTGTTACACATTTTTTGTACGTGTTATACTTGCACTTTTTGTAACCCAATTTTTTTTCTCACTTTTATCTTATATCCAATAAATCTTCCATGTGGCAAATCTGTCTGCATGCTTGTAATTTTAAAGATGCATACTGTTCTACTTCATGACTAAAGCATATTTTAGTCAGCCATTCCCCTATAATTGGACATTTATGTTGCTTATAATTTTTTACTCTTAAAAATATGAGCTTTCAGTGCATATAGTATTTTTCTCTTTAGTATTTACAGTGATCTTCCTATGATGATTTTCTAGAACTTTTCTAAGGAAAATGAAGTCAAAAGCGATGATTATTTCATGGTTCTTAAAAATGACAATAAATTTGCTTTCCAATAAGTTTGTACCAATTTACAACAATGCCAATGAAATATGAAAGCAGCAATTTCACCACACTCTCACCAACATTTGATACTTTTTATTTTGCTAACTTAATATTTTTAAATGTTTCTCATGCTAATATATATTTTTTCCTATATCTATTTTCCTTGATTATTTCCTCTGTTGGGAAATAACAGTTCATGTCCCTTGTGCAGTTTACTTTTGAGAGGCTGTCTCAATATTGTTCTTATTCCTTTTCATGGGCTCTATATATAGCAGAGATTTTAACCCTTTATCATAGCTATTGTGAATATTTTTTCCCCATCTCTTTGTCATTTCTGGGCATGCTCTCACCTAAAGCACATTAACAGTCTTTTTTTTTTTTTTTTTTAAGATTTTATTTATTTATTTGACAGAGAGAAACACAGTGAGAGAGGGAACACAAGCAGGGGGAGTGGGAGAGGGAGAAGCAGGCTTCCCGCTGAGCAGAGAGCCCAATGAGGGGCTTGATCCCAGGACCCTGGGATCATGACCTGAGCCAAAGGCAGACGCTTAACAACTGAGCCACCCAGGCGCCCCAGGACTTGAACATTCTTGTACAGTTCAGATCTTTCCAATATGATATCTCCTGTCACATGTTGTCTTAGAAAACTCTATGATGTCTTAATCCCAGGGCTTTAATAAAGAATTTAATTCTGTTTTATTTCCTTGATTTTATTTTCTGTATCTAATTATTTAATCCATTCATTTTGATGTGTAATAGGTAGGTCAATTGACCTGTTCCTTAAATGCTTGCTAGTTAACCAAGACTCCTCCTTTATATTTTAAGAGACCCGTGAATGAAATAAGAGAGTAGGCCTATGGCTATATGAAGAGTTCTCGTGTGCTGGGACTTGGATCCAGGCTCTGTGGGGAGCGAAGTAGAAGGTACAGCCCCAGAGGACTTAGGGGGTGGTATGGCTCTGTGGGAACAGCAGAGTGGCGGTACTCAGAATGCACGATGGGACTGCACCTAAATGTCCGCTGTGCTTTCACCTTACCCTTTCCCTTCCTAACCAGCACTGGAGAATGAAAGCACTTCTGAAAATTCAAGACCACTTGACCCAGAGGTTTTCCTATCTTGCTAGAGTCCTTATGTTTCCAGGAATTGAGGGCTCTCAGTCGACCTACTGCAATGAATTTACTGCGCACGTGTGTGTGTGTGTGTGTGTGTGTGTGTGTGTGTGTGTGTAGCGCTGTACTAGGAACACCGTGTACCTGTATGGTTTGCAAAAGTAATAGCTCCGGGGCAACCATGAGTGAGGTAGCATGATGACAAGGATCAACGAGAGATGAGAAGATAAATCTAGGCGGATAACCTAATGTAGAGATGGCTCGGCTGTGTAGCCCTGATGTTACACAGTGATGGACTGTCCCTAGAAAGAGGTGCTCCCACCCTCAGTCCTCCCCGCTGCCTGGCACCTCAGCCCTCTGTTCGGTCGGTCGAAGCCCCTGATCCCACAGACAAGATCGTCCACTTACTTTCCTGCCCCCACGCCAGGCAATCAAGTTCACTCAAGCTGCGTCTCAAAGCTGTTGCCAGGGTCTTAAATCCTGGCGGAGAGCCACGTGCCCTGGACTGAGAGCCCGAAGTGCCCGCCCCCCATCCCCTGCCGCTGCCCACGAGCCTCAAGACTTAAGCGACCACAGTCGGAAGGCAAGTCTGACCTCCTGGTGCTGGTTCCCACCCGCCCATCTAGGTTCGCGGTTATCTTTCTTTCGGGGCTCGCAGTAAGTAT
The DNA here is from genome assembly GCF_011800145.1 of Mirounga leonina. Lineage (NCBI taxonomy): Eukaryota > Metazoa > Chordata > Mammalia > Carnivora > Phocidae > Mirounga > Mirounga leonina. Next base: position 37,504,288 of record NW_023270389.1, on the reverse strand, counting down.
GCGACCACAAACCCGAAACCGCTCGTTTTTTCTTTGCTGGGACCAAGTACGATACTGCTTGACTTTGTATCTTTTCACTGGCAGGCAGGTGGAGGGAACGCTCCAATACCTCTACCCTGTCCCCAGTTTGGCATTAAGGCACGCAGAGCATCTTGTCACTTTAATCTTGAAAAAGAAAAAGCATCTGAGGTTCAGATCCTGTCAACAGTGACGTCCACCGTGGCAGATTCGCTCTCAGGACAACCTCCTCCTCCCCACCCCACACGGAGGGAATTCACCCTCGGGGCCGCCCCGCCTCGCTCTCTCCCACCGCCCTGCGGCGCCCGTGGGAAGAAGGACACATGTCCCCCGCAGAGAGGCCCTGGGGAGCCGCAGCTCTCAGGGTGCGCAGCGGGACCCGGCAAAGCTGGCCCTCCGGCCCCTGGACTGCGCCTGGCGGGCAGGGGAGCCGCGGGTCGAGGAAGGAGTGAAGAGTGGCGCCTGGGTGACCGATCGCCCCGAAGAAAGTCCCGCGAAAGTGTGATTCCTGCGCTAGGGAGAGGCGAGGCGGGTGCTCAGGAAGATGCCACAATGGGACCGGGAAACAACACCCCCCTCGCCCCGCCCAAGCCACCCACTTGTGTCTCTCAGCCTGAGTTCCCCGAGAGCGGCCGAAGGACCCCAAAGGCTGCGCTGCGTCTCCTTGAACCCCTAGCCGCCCCAGCGTCACCTCTCTTGGGGGGGCTTCGCGTTCCCTCCCGGGTTTCGGAGCCACCACGTGACTTCCACGAAGCGCAGGGGCCCAGCGGAAAGCCGCGGCAGGGGTGGGATTTGGGACCCCGAGGTGCGGCGAGAGGGCGGGGAGAGGAGGAAGCGGGGCGGGAGTGAGAGAAGGAGGGGCGGGCAGACTCGGGGACGCGCAGGCCGGCGGGCCGGGGCGAGGAGTGGGGAAACCCGGGCAGTGCGGCGGCCGCACGCGCCGGGAGAGCGGGAAGCCCGAGGGGGCGGGGCGGAGGGCGGTGGCCGGCAGGTGCGGGGGCGCGAGGATGCGGGTGACTCGAGAGTGCCGGTAAGGCAGTGCCCCGCGTGCAGGGCGCGGCGGGCCGCGCGGCCGCTCCTCCGCGAGGCTGCGCGGCGGGGCGGGCCAGGCCGGGCCGGAGGAGCGCCCGGCATGTCGCAAGTGCTCCCGGCGGCCGGCAGCGTCCTGCAGAGGAGCGTCGCGGCGCCCGGGAACCAGCCGCAGCCGCAGGTAGTGACCTAGAGGCTCAGGGAGGCCCGCGGGCATGCGGGTATGGGAGCGCCGAGGGGCACGAGGAGGTGGGTCTGGGGCTCCGGGGTGGTGAACTCTGAGTGCTGGGGTGAAGGGAGCTGCGGGAGCCAGAGACCGGCAGGACTGGGGGCGCGGGGTGGGTCCGGGGACGCCGCGGGCGCCTCTGCCCGGTGGTCCCCAGCTCACGCACAGTGCCCGCCGCGTCCGGAACGGTGACCCGGCTTCTGCGCCCCGGGAAGCGGAGAGACCGGAGGGCGCAGACGCCCAGACACCGTCCACGCTTCCCCGCACGTGGGATCCGCGCTGTCCCGGTGTCGCCATCCTGGCGCTGGCGCCCGCTGCCACCCTACCGCCGGCACGCGTGACCCTTCCCGGGCGCCAGCGTGCGCAGAGGGGAAATTCGGCCCGAAGGAGCAGCTCGTATCCAGGCACTCCCAACGTCTACCGTCCGAATGGGGAACTCGGGACCCATCAGCCTAAGGGTGCGGGGTGGGGGCCCACAGTGGGAGGACTCCAACCCCGCTGCTGGTGGAAACCCCTCGGCCCGCATTCAGCCCTCCATGCTGTGCTCGGCAACATTTACAACTGCGTACTCAGGAAACTGAGATAAAGTTGCCCGCGGGGATGGCCATCAGAGAACTTCCCACTCTGCTGCTCTGTACAGTCTTCATCGTTATGCAACCCCCTTCCCAATTCGATGCCTGGCACGTAGTGTCATCAGGTGACGCTAGAGAGTCACACATTTCTGAGTTTGGACCTCGGTTTTACCACACAGGCTGAGTGGCCTTGGGCATTTTGCTTAACTACTTTGAGCCTCAATTTCCCCACCTGTAAAATGAATAATAACCTCTGGAGATTTTTATGAGGACTAATTAAGATATAGTTAATAACTTATGACTATCTTAACACTTTGCTTCCCTCTTTCTGTTTTGATCAAATGTTACTGCTGGGTTATCAGGTGTGATAGGTGATAAATCCAGTTTACAGGGTCTGCTCCCAGAAAGCAGGATGCAGGTTTTTTCCTTGGGCTCTATGACTTTTTGATTGTGAACAAAAAGGCATGAGTTCGTGACAAGCACTATGGGAGACTCAAAAAATAGCAACCTCCACAGAGGTTACTAAGGGTATACCATGTGCTGGGAGCTTTAGGATAAAATCTCATTTTATCATATGCTAGTCCCAAGCATTAGGCTGTTAGAATGATTTCTGCAGTGATTACGGATCAATGGTTCAGGGCATGCATCTCCAGTGCCTAAAACAGTGCCTGGCACATGGCAAGTACTCAGTTAATACTTATTGAAAGAATGAATGACTCACACTTAACGATAAATGAGAAAATTGAACATTCAGAGAATTTAAGCCATTTCCCCTAGGCTATATTGACAGTAAGAGACAAAACCAGGGGCTATGTATTTCTAAAGCTAAAGTTCTGTCCTGTACACCACATTTTGCCCCTGTGGTGTTCTGTTTATGTTAACCAAGGCTTCTTTGCCTCTAAAAAACTACATTTTAACACCTTGTGCCTGTTCCCTTAAGCATTTCTTCCAGACCACATCAATTTGTTATATTATTTATATATATGTTATTCATCTGTCTCCTTCTATAGGCTTATATTCTTCCACATACTGAAAATTCTTTACCCACTGGAACTTGGGGAGAAGATAAGTGTCTCTCATATTTGGAATACAAGACCAGATAAAATAACTGAAATTACCCATTATTTTATATTATCAATATTTGCTTTCCATTAATGTTAATAATTGAGTAGCTTTCCTGTGTTTGTATCCTACTAACCTCTTGGCTTTTAAACTGTTTAAAGGTAGTATACCCCCTCCCCGCCCCTTTGGTACCTTCTCAGAGGGTTCTGGAAAGCAAATACTCTCTACTTCTCCATGTTTTTTTTCTATAACTGAAGTGTTTTTACCTTGGTAGGTACATTTTTTTTAGCCTGCCTGTTTCAGGATAACTCTTGAAGGATTCGACCAGGTTTGGTTAAATCTCATATAAGCTGAGAGCTTTCAAGACACATCATCAGTTTGCTTTCTGATTCACTCCGACCTGTGAAACAAAATGTCCATCAAGCATTGTTCAAACGAGGTGGTGTTTAAGATCATTTGGTGTGTTGGTAGAGTTGTGTGGTTGCAGTTAGTTACCAGTGTAAAATTTGCATTCAGTATCAAAAGTACCTGTTTGTGTGTGGTGGTCTAAGGCCTGGCATACAGCAGGTTCCAGAGAGCACATGCCTTCTGCCTTCCCTGTTCTCAGATGGAAGTTCACACTGCACCTCTTCCAGGCACACACCCTGTGGGGTAGAGGTTTATGAACGTTTGTTTGGAGTCCAACAGACCTGAGTTCCACTTCCCATTTACCCACTTACTAGCTGTGATACCTGGAGCAAGTTCCTTACCCCCTGAGTTTCTTATCCTCATCTTTTAAATGGCAGTGACAGCACACATTTCTCAGGGGGGTCATGGGGATGAACAGCTAAACTCAGCCACTGCACATGGCTGAACAGGGGCTACTGCTGTCCCACCCATGTAGCAACAAGCACTGCCGGGACTACAAATAAAATGGTGAAGTGATGCTGGGGAAAGAGACAGGACAGAGGAGGGTGAAGCAAGGCGCCCCAGAGGTTAGCACACCTAACCAGACATTTCCCCCCAGAGCCCAGAGGATGATGACCGGAAGGTCCGAAGGAGAGAAAAAAACCGAGTTGCTGCTCAGAGAAGTCGGAAGAAGCAGACCCAGAAGGCTGACAAACTCCACGAGGTGAGCCTGTGGTTGGGACAGAGCCACATTAGGGCCACGGAGAGGAGCCAGCCTCCGCCCTCACACTGTGGTGGTGGCCCTAAGGTCATGTCCCGGTCACCACCAGTTTGGACACGTACGTCTTATTTCACTGCGTCCTTCCAGCCCAGTATTCTGAGTCTTCACTGACACCTTTCTCCCTCCTCCGCTGGTTGTTCCTCACTCTCAGGTTCCTCTCAATATAAATCAAAACAAAATGAAACAAAACCTCCTCTTGATCCCATTTTCCTTTTTAAGCTACTGTCCCATTTATTTTCTTTCCTTCCTCCCTTCCCTGCTCCTTCCAGAGAGACCCTCTGTCTCCATGAGCTCAGGGCCATTTATTCCCCCGTCCTCCGTGCTAGCGTTTCTGCCACCCCTCCCCACCCAGCACGCACGCGCACGCACGCACGCACACCACCCTACGCAGGCGCCCACGTGCGCGCGCGCGCACACACTCAGCTTCCTACAGAAGCTGCTCCCAAGGAGACCCCTAGTGCCTTGGCACTGCCTGATCCAGGGGCTTCTTTCTAGACTCATCAACCGTGACCTTCCTGGAACAATTGACACCGTTGACCCTACCCCCTCCCTGAGACCTTCTTTCAAGGTCTTTAGCTTCTAAGAGACCGCATTTCCCACTTGACCCTCCTAACCACCTTTCTTCTCAGTTTCTTTGCTACCTTCTCTTCCTCTGTCAGTTCTCTTAAGTGTTGATGTTGACCACGCTTTCAGACCCTGTCCTTTTTCCTTCCCACCCTGGAAGATATGATCTGTTAATCTGTTCTCTCAGCATTAGCTCCCCACGTTGATTGCTCCAGGCAGGACCTCAGTTCCAGACCCCCTCCAGTGTCTGCGTAGATGTGTCCAGATGGGTCTGCTGCAGGCTGCTTGGATGCAACGTGACCGTGATATGTGTGTTTACACTGAGACTCTCTCTTCTCACTGTCTTAAAGTTGAGTTAATGGACCTAACCACCTTTCTCATCACCCACATCAGGAACCTGGGGTTTATCCTGAACTCTTCCATTTTCCTCTACCCTTATGCATAATCCCACGTAATCTCACAGCCAGGACATGAGAATCGCCCTATCAGGACTGGCCTCAAAGGCATCCAAGCATCTGTCCAAAGAATTGGTGACGGTTCTGAACTCTCACCTTTAGACAGGGATGGTGTGAATAATTGAGGATTTTAATTTAGCCCTTCCCTGCCTGCTCTCATCACAGCTTATCTTAGCAAGGTGAGTCTGGGGCATTGACAGCATAGCAGATACCGAGGTCTTATGAGGGGGAAAAACGATCTCTGAAAACCTTTTCACAGTGAACTGAGAACAGATTTAGGATGCATATACTCCAGGGAGAGGTGACCCACTGATAGAAATTCACAGTGGGCATAAATTACAAATATCAGACTCTTTCCTGGAAATAGGAAGGCTGGCCCCTAAAAAGAGATAGGATCCTCAGATGAGGATCAGAGAAGGTCCTTCCCGGCCTGAATTGGTCCTGTAAACTTTCCAAAGAAGAGGTGGGATGTCCTTTGCCTCCTTTCTTCCTTCCCCCTTGCTCCTGAAACAGTCCTGGTTCTAGCCTCATGTTACCAGATAACCCCAGAAGGCGCTTGCGGCTCAATTAGCGCATGGCCCTGCGTTCAGACCCCGTGTGCCAGCTGGGCAGCCAGGGCCCTTCCCCTCAAGAAGCTTTTCATCCAAGCCAGGTGCATTAATATAAGAAAACACTAGGGGACACTCAGTTGTAAGTCCCAAGTGATTATGTCCGTGGTGGTGGCTAAATGACATCGACAAGACCTTCCATGGAGCAAGGGCGAGTAGATTCATTCCACAAATATTTGTTAGCACCACCATGGGCAAGTCCTTGCTGCTGGGTCACAGAGAGGAGTAAGATCTCATTCCTACTTTTGGAAGCATAAGAGTTTTCAAGGAAAGTGTATTCTTTTCCTATGGACTCTGTAATAAATTATGACAAATTTGGTGGCTTAAAACAACACAGATTTATTATCTTACGATTTTGGAAGTCAGGTGTCTGGAATGGGTCTCATGGGGCTAAAATTAACAAGAGGGCTGCATTCTTTCCAGAGGCCCCGGAGAAGAATCCATTTCTTTGCCTTTTCTGGCTTCTAGAGGCTTCTGTGTTCCCTGGCTTGTGGTCCCCTTCCATCTTCAAAGCCAGCACTGGCTAGTTAAGTCTTTTTCATGCTGCGTTACTCTGACGCTGTTGTGTTGTTACATCTCCTCTGACTCTTGACTTCTTCTTTCCTTAAGGACCCTTGTGATTACATTGGGTCCACCTGCATAATCCAGGATAATCTTCCCAACGTTCAGATTCTTAATCACATCTGCAAGGTCTTTTTTGCCACACAAGGTAACATAGTCACAGATTCCAGAGGTTGGATGTAGACATCTTTGGGACATGTTTGGGAGGCCTTTATTCTGCCTACCTCAGAAGGTAACATAAATACTACAGTGTCAAAGAAGACGGGTTTCTCTCAGTATCTGTCATTGTTGGATTTGATACCCAAATGAGCCAGATGCCTGGGAAAGTTAGGGGTGGTACCACATTTACTCCTGCCCAATCCCTCTTAGAACCATGGTGGGGGGGGCCCTTCTGTAGGGTTCCTAGCTTCTTCTGCTGTCCATACACTGTGTCACATGACCAATTATGCCAGGTGCTCTTTTGGGAAATGGGACTAATTGATCTGAAACCCAGTCCCTCCATGGGAGAACACTCCCTTCTCTGACTCTGTGGAGCCAGACTAGATCAGGTTTACCCACCACTGGCACATCACCTCATCGAGGCCAGTCTTGTTGAGAAACACAGTGTTCAGGAGGCCAGGACAGTGGCTCCGTCCATATACAGACCCCAAAGCTGTAGCCCATACCTTTACTGTCCTAGCTACATACTAGTGCTATTGGTCACAAGGGGAGGTGGAGAAGCAGGTGGCTGGCTCAGGAAAATGGAAACACATCCCAATCCTAAGGTAGAACAGGAATGTCATCTCTGGGCCGAAGGGTAGCACACGAATAATAGCTCTGCTGTTATTTCCTCACCTCCTTCCAGGGAGGGCATCCCAGTTATGGGGATCTATGTTCTGCGGGGCCAACATAGGAAAAAAAAAGGTAAATATAGTAAAACAATGAGTATTTTTTTTTAACTTTGAAAAAAAGTCTGCATATTGAGGGTGGGGTATCTGGTTTAAAAATGTGGTGGAGAATTGTTTTACCATGCTCCAAGGAGTGAGTTGAGGGCAGAGCCCCTAGCACACTGCTCAGGGTCATGGCAGAAAAGCCCGTCAGGCCCCCTTGGGCTCCAGGCCACGTCAAGGATGGGGCAAGCGAGGACCAGACACAGTCTCAGAAAACTCCTCCAACCTGGGATCAGGCCTGCTCTCTCAGAGACTCTAAAGGGTGCGGAAAGCTGCCACCTCGTAGCCAGGGCCGCCGCCACTCCCTGGAGCTTAGCCCATGAGCAGGGCTTATACTCGGTCCTTTCTCTATCCCATCCTGTGGCGTTGGGATAGCATTGCTGATAGCATTGCTGCATATCTCAAAAGAATTCAAGATCTTTATTTGCCTATCTTGCATACCACGAAGGGGACTATTTAGAGCTGTTTAGAGTTCCCACCTTTCTCTCCTGCCCACCTCATTCACTCACCTTGAGCCTCCCTTACCTCCAGCACCCTGAGAAACCTCCTCCAGTGTTAGCTCCTAGAAGCCTCTGGGCCACCTCCAGCCGCTCCCAGTTCTCCATGGGGGTGGGGGGGGGGGGGGTGGGGACAGTCCGTCAGGGCGGGGCCTCCCTGGAGGGCAGGGCCTGGAGAGCCTGAGAGAGGCTGGGGTCACTCTTCAATCTGAGTTTTCCCCTCAGAGAGGTGGTTGCTGGAAGCCCGAGTGTGGTGCCGAGAAGCTGTTCCTAACGTGTGTCTTTGTACCTCAGCGCTCACTGTGGCTTTTCAAATCATCCTGTTGAGGCGCTTACACTTCTCATGGGGATTTCAGCCCCTATTCATCTCTGAACATTAGGCACACGCCTGAGTCCACATCCACAAATAGGGACGTGCATGAATAGTCCAGCTCTCTACAGCAGGCTGAAAGGTGTCTCAGAAGTGGGTCAGACTGGTTCGAGCCAGGCAGCCCAAGGTGTAAGACTGAGAAAGAACATTGAGTCAGAAAAGGAAGGCAGTGATGCCATCCTCAGGAACCCCAAATGTCAGCAACTGACAGATTTCTTGGGCAATTCGGTTGTGGTCTGTGTTGTCATGGCTTCTTCAGATGTTGCATGTTCTAAGAGAATGCTTCATGTCATCCCTCCTTAGTTCAGAAACTGATGATGACACCAATTTGTACAGCCCGTCCTGATGATACAATTTTTCTGCTGGGAAGGAGATCAGAGTAGGGCTTGGGAATAGGCTTTATTGTAAAATCCTGAGCACTTACGGCGCTTTACTGCTGGTAACCACTTCGGGGAAATTTGGGGCCAGGCACTGCCAAGTGAAAGCAGAATTACTTCCTTGCTCAAGGGTTGCAGTTGACCTTGAAATCAGGTTCCAAGCCTGCACGACCCTGGAAAAGTCACTGCACCTCTCAGAGTTTCACTTTCTTCGCTTGTGAAATGGGGTCTGTGTGTGGCTGTGCCCTCCTGATGGCCTTTTCCACCCCCTCATTTCCTTTCTTCCTTCGCTATCATCTCTGGTCCTGGGGACCCACATTAGCTCATTTGCCAGTGTTTCATCCTTGGACCCTGGATACCCCCAGACAGGCCCTCATTCCACAGTCAACCTCTCTTAGATGCCCAGACTAGGGTTTCTTAACTTAGGCACTGTTGACATTTGGGGCCAGATAATTCCTTGTTTGGGGGGCACTGTGCTCTATAGGATGTTTTTCACGTATGTCAAGTCCAGGTACCTTCTTCTCGGTGTGAAGGGGGTCTTATTCTTTCCCCTTTCATCCCCGCGTCCTCTCACCTCCTTTCCACCTGTCCCAGCGACTCCTTTTATTTTTGTTGAGCTGGCCTCACCGGAAGATCTTGACTTCTTCTCTCCTTTTTATTCCCTCAGCTCCATGAAAGTCCCTTAGCAGGTTTATGAGTAAAAGTCAAATCCCAGAAGAGAAAGTCCCCACAGAGAAGGCAGACGAGGGGCCTGCTGGACTGGGGTTCGGGGGAAGCAGTGGTACCTCAGGAAGACGTTAGGCAGTGTGGCCCCTCATGGCTTTCAGAGATAAAGCTCAGAAGCTCACAGCATCCTGCCGCAAAATTCAATAAATAAAGAAGGGCAAACAAGCTAATATAGAAATAGAATATTCTGCCACAGCAAGAGACTTTCCTGTTTTTTGGAATCTAGTTAAAATGTTAGCTCATTGAAACCTATTGGTTGAGAGGACGCGGGGATGGACCATTGGAACATATATTCTCCATTTTACTGGGAGGTGAAGAGCATTTCTAGATGCGGGGTGGAGTGCGCACGTGTGCGTGCGTGTGTGTGTGCGTGCGTGTGTGTGTGTGTACATGCACTCCACAGAGCTGCAGCCTGTCATCCCGCAGCTGCAGGCAGCCTTCCCGCGATGACTGTCCCTGTCTTCCCATTCACACGCTCCCTGGCCCACGGAGGGCTTGTTGCTGTGATGTAGGTGGAATTCGGGCTCCAGGACCAGAGCCTGTCAGAGGCCAGAGGACAGCGTGAGGAGTTGGGGTTGGCAGGAGGGCTGAAGGTGGAATGGAGCCCATGCGCTAGTGAAGTCAGTGACCTGGGACAGCCTGTGGGGCGGGGTGGGGGGGAGAGGGTGCAGCTTGCTGCCTCGGAGAGTATTCCAGACCACCCTGAGGGCCTGCTTGGGGAGGGCTCAGATGGCCTCTGTGTGTAGCCCCTCTGGTGCCTAGAGGTGGGGAGGGAAGGAAGCGGGTGAGAGAAGGAGGCAGAGGAGTCACTGGGCAGTTTCCCATCAGGCACAGCTACAGGAGAGGGTAGAAGAGGCTCCTAGGTGCTATACCTTTCTGATCTTTGGGGAGCGATCTTATTTAGTATAAGTAAGATTGAATAGGATACAAGATTGAATAGAACACATAATGAGGGATGTGGTTCCATTAGGTGCTGTGATCAGGGAAGCCTTCCTGGAGGTGGTGGGCTTGAGCTGGGCTCACACAGAAAAGGAGGAAGGTAGTCTAGTGGAAGAGAATAGCATTAGCAAAGGGGCAGAGTTGAGAATTTGCATGTGCTTTAGAGGCCTGCAAAAAGATCAGACTTTTTTAGTGATATTTTAAAAAATTTACTAGTCAGAGAAAAGATGTGTTGGATAATAATAAGGTTGGGTTGCCACCTCAGGAAATGCATGGTAAACAAAATTGCAGCAAGATTTAAATAAGATTGTCAGCTTTGAGATGGTCTCTATTGGCATGCTTTAGGGCTCTGCCATTGGCCAAGTGTTGTAGAACTTGTCAGTGACTTGGAGGAAGAAAAGGAAGACCTACTTATCAAGTTAATGGACAGCTTACAGCTGTGTAGTATCGTGATCTGTGAACTGACACGTTGAGATTCAGGAAGATTTTGCTAGGCTGGAAGATGCCCAAGTGAACAGAGTGAAAGTCAGGAGAAGTGGATGTAGAGCCCACACTTAATCTTCAGAACATCAGTCATCATCCAAATATAGACAGAGAAGCAGCAGAGGTGAACAAAACTTGCATTTCTCTGCAAGCTCAGGGAGACTCCCCAGGGTGAGGTGGCTGCAGGTGTGGGTCCAGCCCCAGGGCAGGCCACCTCCATACATCTCCCTTTGCATGGTCAAGCCGTCCCCAGAATCATGCACTGCCCTTTGGGAATGACCCAGAATCATGCACTGCCCTTTGGGAATGACACTTTTTCAGAGAGATCCCGGCAGATGAGAGTGTGTGTTGGGATGACCTCCAGGAGGGCAGAAGGACCAGAAGTCTTAAAACCCAAGGAACTCAGGATGCCTGAGACAGTTGAGCTCAGAGAATACCTAAGGGGAAGTGGTATGGGGCTGTCTCCTAATATTTCAAGAACTGCGATGTTGAAAAAGTATTGAATTTACTCTGTGTGGTTCCATAAGGTGGAACCAAGCCCAATAGGTGGGTTTGAAGGAGCAAGAGATTTTGTTTCAGTGCAAAGAGGAGTTTTCTGATAGAGCAGCTCAGAAATGGCGGGGACTGTCCTTTGAAGAAGAGAGTGCCCAGCACACGTTGGATGTCTGTTTTCTGCATTGTGTGGGTTGGGCTGAGCCCCTCCAGGTGTAAGTCTCTGAAAACTTGGATATAGTGGGAACTTCACAGATGAGTGTTGGGACGAAGCCAAGGCAAGGGATACTTTCATTCATTTACTCATGCTGTCCGCAAACACGTATTATGTTCCAGGCGCTGTTCCAGGTGCTGGGGCCACAGCAGTGACCCCAACAGAGATCTTCAGAGAGCCGCTCAGCAGTTGGGGGAGGGGAGGTGGGCTGCACAGGGGCATGAGGGAACTTTTAGGAGTGACGGGAACGTTCTCTTGATCACGTTGGTTGACATTTGCCAAAACTCACTGAATGAGACCCCCAGAGCTGGTGTATTTTACTTGATGTAAATCGTATCTCAGTCAGGTTGATTCAAAAAGCACAGCCCTGCCCTTGTGGACCTTTCATCCTGGTGGGAGGAGAGCAACACGAAGCAAGCAAAGTGGTGGAAGGGGGCGCGGGTAGGGAGGAAGCCCCCGCCCCCCCCCGGGGGGAGGGAATGTGGTTGCAGTCACCAGTTCACGCATTCTGCGTCTCTGTCCAGGAGTACGAGTGCCTGGAGCAAGAGAACACTGTGCTGCGGAGAGAGATCGGGAAGCTGACGGAGGAGCTCAAGCATCTGAGCGAGGCACTGAAGGAGCACGAGAAGATGTGCCCGCTGCTGTGTCCCATGAACTTTGTGCCAGTGCCACGGCCGGACCCTGTGGCCGGCTGCCTGCCCCGATGAAGCCCGAGGATCGTCCTCCTCTGCCGACGGAGGAGCCTTGGTCTTTTTCACATCTGAGCGGAGAGTGGGGAGGAGGGTTCCCTCCGCATCTGTGTCCAGGGGCACCGGGGGCCAGGTCACCTCCTCGGAGCTCCTGGCCATGTCCTCAACGGACGGCTCTGCAGGACGCTCCCGCGGGCGCCTCTCAGAGCCCTGAGCGGATCTGGGCAGGGAGGCCACCCTCAGGAGTCACCTCAATCCACTTTGGCAGCTAGTAGGTTCCCTGCTGTGTAGAATTATTACCTCTAGAATTTGAATAATAAAGATGGTTATGATCTCTCCTTTTGCCAAGGTCTTGGAATTTGGAAATACAATACGTTTCCTAGTCCTGGAGAGGTCGTCACCTTCTGTCTTCTCAGGCTGTTTTGTGGCTCCTGGGTCTTGCTTTCTCCTCCTGGTCATCATCCCTGAGGCCGTAACTGTGCTCGATGCAAGCGGCACCTTCGTGGGCCTGCAGAGCAAAGGCCAGTGGGACTTCTTGCCACCCCAGCTGGGTCACCAAGGGATAGTCATGCTGGGCATGACTCGTGCTTGTCTTCTGTTTTGGGTAGCCCTCTGTCTCAGTCAACACCCCCGCCCGTGCTGGACTCTCATGGGAACTGTTCTATTCCAGGCTGGTGTTCCTGTCTTCTCTGTACACTCCTGGGCCATCTCCCCATTCCATAAGTAGGCGTAGGATCAGAGGACAATTTCACTTTATGTTAGTATGAGTCACGACAGAATGGGGAAATCTGTCCCCATCTGTCCCCAAAAAAAACAAATATTTTGGCAGATGAGGAGAGCAATTTCCTTTCAAAAGTCCCGTCTAACTATTATTTCAGGAAAAGCAGAACCAAGACAAGTCAAAGGTGGCCCCAGTGAGAAAAGCAAAATGGCGGAGGACTCCCCATCCTCTTCCAATTCTCTTTTTCCCTGGACCAAGGGAGTTGTGGAAGGCGGAGCCATGCCATCATAAAGGGCACAAGAAATGGGAACAGAAGGAAGATGCTTTGTTGTAAATGTGATGTTGAAAAAGAAGAGAGTAAGAAAAGAAAGAGGACCCAGCCCCTCCCAGGGGTGACCAACTTGCTGACTTCATACAAGTATTCATATTGGCTACTCCTCGCGAGCCTCCCTTTTCTTGGGGAAGTGTCCCCCGCAACCCCCCCCCAGGCTTTTTGGAGGTCTGCGGGTCTCTTGTAACTCACACGGGCTGAAGGCTGCAAGGTTTCCCTGGTCAGAGGCATTGGAAGTCTGCCATTAGAGACCCAGGCTGCTGTAGAACCAGGCCGAAGCTTCCTGAATACAGCTGTTTCAGGGGAAAGGTGGCCCTTCTTAGTAAGAGAGACTTGATAAATCATCCAGCCTGATCATTCACTTTGCAGGCAAGGGGCTCTGATGTGGTGGGGGAGAGGCCTTGCCCAAGGTCCCCCGTGAGCAAGGAGCAGAACCAGGTTGGAACCCCAGAGGGTCTGACGTGACTCCTGACCCACCAAAGAGCTGATAGCTTCAGGCTGAAGCCATGTCGCAGGAGGTGACTTAGGACAGGACCTGGGGTCTATACGTGGCATGACCTTCTGTCAGAACCGCACAAGGCTGGCCAGGACTGCCACAGTCCAGGTGACCAGCCCATCCACGAGGGGCAGACTCAGAGCCAGGGTCCCAGGAGCTGATGTGGCTGTGAGTACGAACATGTTAAGTGTGTGCCTTGTACCTGCAGGTGTTTTGAAGCTGCTGTCTTTCAACTCCAGCACCTTCTGTCCCTGTAGGGAGCACCTTCTGTTCTGGCTGGGTCTCAGCCTGATGCTGCAGTACTTCCGTCTGTCCTGGCTTGCACAGTCCTCGGCGGTACTGCCCGCTGATCTGCGGTGACCCCTTCTGGCACTCCTCTGTTCCACTGTTAACCCCGGGCTGTCTGTTCCTGCTGGCCTCCCTGGCCTGAGTCCCCTGGCTCCACACGATAATTCAAAGACTATCTCCTTCCATTTAGTTGCTCTGTGCCCCTAAGGCCTTGGGGTCCCCTGGTTCCTCTACTCTGGCCACGAGACTCGGGACAAGGGGCCCAGGGAGGATGGTGGGGAGCAGATCTATCTCAGAAGTGATAGTACACCATTTCCGCCACAGTTTGTGGCCAGCCCTCAGTCACACGGCCTCGCTGAGCTATCAGGGACATTGGGGATTGAAATTCAGCCATGTGCTCAGTGGGGGACAAATCGGATTTGGGGACTATCTGTCAGTCTCTGCCAGAAGAAGATCCAGCTTTTGCTCCTACCCCCTCACTGAAACTGCCCGCTTGCAGGTCCCCAGTAAGCTCTGGCTGCCAAATCTCATGGCCATATCTCAGGTCTTATCTTCTTTTCATCCCTCAAATTAAGACGCTAGCTTCTGCATTTCTTTCTGTCTCTCTACCTGCCGCTTCACAGTATAAAGGAACTCCTCCTCTTGGGGCCTCCATCTCCATCTATCCCTAAACTGATAATTCCCACATCTGTACCCAGAACGAGGGGAGCTATACTCAGCTGCCCTTCCCATGCCTCCGAGGATGTCCCACAAACGTATCCCACTCAACACGTTCACAGCTGTACTCATGATCTCGTCTTCCCTTCAAAGATGCTTCTCGATCTGTTTTCACCTGTTGAATAAAGGTCTCTGTCCCCCACCTGGCATCATAGTTTCATAGTTGGAAGCACTGTGTCCCCAGCATAATTCACCAAGCCCCTCAGTTGTGCCTCCTAAATAGCCCCAGATCCAGTCACTTCGCTCCGATGGGCTAATTGCTTTATCTGCTAACAAGGCCTTGATTCCAACTAGCTGCTAAACATGGGGGCCTTCCCCCCGAGCTGTGTGTTCACTGAGGTGGGGCTGCCTCCACTTCTGAGTCAGAGCAGTAAATGTGGAGTCAAGGAACCCAAACTAGGGAAGCCCAGGGAAATGAGTCATGGCGCTGGGGTCCAAGTCCCCTCCAGGATAACTGGCAATTGTGAGAAGAGTTCTGAAAACCAAATGTTCACTGAGCTTGGCTGCTAAGAATGTCCTTATCAACTTCCCAGTACCATCAGGGGCATCTCAGCTCCCCAGTTCCTATGCCAAAGAAGCAAAAATTCTGTATAAACTTGAGGAACTATTGTATTATTCCAGGAGGGACAAGGGAAGTCGATAAGTTGCTGGGGTTTAGACTTACTTGGTTGTATTCACACTGCTGTTGTATGCACGGTCCGGCACCCCACATCTGAACTGAGTCTCCAAGTGACTGTGTGTTGGGCTGGGGCAGGGGGAAGGGACGCAGGCTGAGAAAGGCCCCTTCAGCATAGAAAGTGTCAGAGGGAGGAAACCCTTCCTTCACACCCACGCAGCCACACCACTTCCTGTCCACAATCCCTCCCTATGTTGCAGCAGCCCAGCCTTGAAGACTGGGGTTTCCATCACTGAATCAGGCCCCAGTTTGGGCCCCAAACCTTGCTTGAGAATGATGACACTAACAGACAGGAAAGCAAGAGACCCAAAAGCCCCTCTCTTCTTTCCCATCAACGCTAGAGTTTCCATAGTCCCGGGTGTACTTACCAGGGCTGCGGGTTCTGTCCTAGCAGGAGCTAGAGGACAAGGGGTGGTGCTGAATCTCACGGACATGTCTTCCCTCCCACGATATCCAGGAAGTCCTGGCAAGGTCATCGGTGCCACAGCAAGAAGGCTTGTAAACGAAAGCCCGTGAGCAGAAAGAAAGGAGAATGGAGAGGAGAAAGGGGAGAGGAAGGAAGGGAAGGAGAAAAAGAGGGAGAGGGAAAGAAGGAAGGAGGATGGGGAGAGGGGGATGGGGATCCTGAGCTCTGAACCTAAAGCCTCCCTGTTCCTGGGCAAGTAATGCTGAATCCCCAGGGGGATGTGCCGCTGGAAGCCCCCTAATAATGACATGTAACTCAAGGAGGGGAGAGTGGAGCTGGCCAAGGCCAGAGTGTCTGCAGACCACTCCATGCTTGGAGTCAAGGGAACTTTCCTGCATTGCCCATTTGGAAATGGACTTCCTTGATGAGATTAACCCCCATTTATCTATTTGGGACCAAAGGAGATCAATGAGTTCGCTTCCCCCACCATGGGCATCATCACCTAACGTTAGCATGACCCACACTGAAAGTCTGTACTCAGCAGGTGCTGATGCTCTTGGTGTGGCATGCTTGAAGAACTCGTGTCCTAAATCTGGAGCCATGTTCAGGGCAGACACTGGCCCTGGAGGCAGCTCACCTGCTCTTTTGGGTGTTCTAGCATGACCTTTTCGGGTCCAATATTCTTGAGAAGATCAGAAATGTCATCGAAGATCAGGCCAAAGGCCACTAGCCCAGAAGTCCGACCACGATGCTGAGGAAAGTGCAAGGGACAGTCCAGTGTTTGCATTCTAAGACACCATCCTGAAAGGCCAGAGATGGAACTGGAACTTCCCTGATTTCCCTAAAAAACCTGCTACGTATCTATCCATCCATTATCAAGACCCTTCTTGAACCGGTTTAAGTTCTCAGTGGCCTTGTGCGGGGCATCAGCCTCTGTTCTGTCCTGAGACCACCTTCTGCTCTGTCTCAATCTCTGGTCCCTCATTCGTGGACAGAGCCAGGGTCCTTGCCCGGGGCCTGGAAAGTGGCACTGTTCCCGAGGATCCTGGCATTCATGGAGTTCCTTGCAATCTTTCCTCTAGACCAGCAGCAAGACAAAAAAGTACCTTCCCAAATGTCACAAACCCACAGAAAGCTCAATTTGCCAGGCAGTACTTTCTGAAATTGAGAAAGTAAGAGAGTTGGAGAAACACTAGTGGGGGCCAGCATCCTGAGGTAAAAGAATGGAAAGAACCAGTGAATGCACCTTGCAGTAGTTCTCGAACTATTGCAGTGAATTTGCTAATTATTAATATTATTAAACGTTATTAGTAATTAATTACTCTAATAATCGATTGATTGTACCCAACCAATACATTTATTTATAGAAGTAAATAATAAAATACTTATTTAAAAATAAAACTGTTAATGATTAGTCGTTACTAATTTATGAATTAGCTATTGTTTAAACCTTCAGTAGTTAAGCGTCCATTGTGTGTATGTATGTGGGGGGGGGAGACCAGGACCCGCAAAGGACAGACACCCCCCAACACATGCACATACCTTAGAGAATCACCTTATCATATAACTTCTGAAATCTCACCTCCAGACCTTTTTCAGTTTGAGGAGGGGAGAGATAATGATGTTCTCCCTCTGGTCTGAACCGGGAACATTCCTACTTAGATCGTAAACAACTATAGGACAGGGATCGTGTTATTTATCCACACATCCCTGGTTGTTTAACACGGTGCCTAGCACATGGTAAGCACTAAAAATATCCATCTGAGTGATTGATGAAATGAAGGGCTACTCCTTCCCTAGTCCTCATGCCATGTAAGTCCTCACCCCCATTCCACACCCCCATCATTTAATATTACTTCATTTGTGATATGAATTTCTCAGTGTTATTTCCGCATTTAAGGGCATGGAGCTAACCTACTTCCTTTGTTCCTATCATTCTTCATCTGGGTCAGTTTGCCTGTTTTAAATTAGGGATTCCTGTAAGTCAGCAGTGAAGTTGCTTCATAAAGATCTTGTAACAATAATGTCGAAAGCACAATAGGTTGATGATGATGAAGGTGGAGGTGTGGGGCAGAAAACACACGGGAAACAAACCTCTTGGTTGTTTTCTTCAATTTTATTTAAATGTTGTAAATAGTTACTCTATTTTTATTTGTTCTACAACACTATTATTTAAGTCTTTAATATTTGCTTAGGGGTACTAGACTTGACATGTGTACACAGAGGAGGTGGATACATGAATCACCAGGGGCTCTGGCCTGGAGGGGAAAAAGAAAGAAATTGAACAGATCAGTCGTGGGGAAAACTATGTATTGTCTAAGAGGACATTCCTCAGGTTATCTAATTACAGACTTTCAATGTCTTTGAGCCATTTTACAACTCTGTACATTATAGCTAGCTGGTGTCAATGCAAAATGATTCTTATCTCTAGACATGCAAATTATGTCCTGTCCCTAGAAGTCAATATACTTTTCTCCCTCCCTCCTCCTTGAAAAACCAGTTTGCTTCCACTGGCACGTTCACTTCAATATTTCGAATCTATAAATATGGTGGCTCTGTGGATTCTCTTTTGAACTGGTTACACAACTGCTCAGCTTCCCCATTGATTAATGACCTTTCATCTTTATGATCTTATTTAATCTTTAATAAGTAAAAATTTTAACACCTGTTCATTTCCTATCTGAACAAGGGCCATGACTTTGCCTTTTTTTGCACTTTATTTTTAAACAGGGCCAAACGACCCTAGTGTTGCTGGGGAAGTTCTCCCCACGTGAACAGAGTCCGAGAAAGCAGGGCCGCGTATTGATTGCCATTGAGTGTTTGTCTCCAAGGGGCAGAGTCTCTGGGACCATTTCTCCTGTTTTGCTGTCCTGGTCTCTATTATCCTGAATCCTCTGATTGGCTGTTCCTCCTCCTTATTGTTTACTCAAACTCTCGAGCAACCTTTTCATCACCACTAAATGTGATTTTCTCCAGCAATCTTCTGTGATCCGACAAAGTTGATCAAGAGCTCTTACTAAGGTGCTTTCCTCGATTCTGGATGTGAGTCACAGCACACATCCCATCTGATTGTTACTGCTTGTGCTGTTACCTAACTTCGATGAGAAAACGTCTTGGTCCTAAAGAGAATCTTCGTGGAAACATTTTCCTGTCTTCTCTTGCGGTGGGACACATCGCCTTGTTTTCTTTACTGTGTATTTTTACATGCGTGGGCACTTTACTAACACCTGTGGCACCTTAGCTTTTTTATATTGCTCTCTTTGTCTTTCTTTCCCCTCCTCTGTCCTCTTTAATAAATCACAGAGTCCACAAAACGCCCACACAACTGAACGTGTATTTGCAAATAAATGCTCGGAAGGCAGCAGGACCCCAGGATGTTGCAGCTCAGGCTGTTCTCCAGCAGCCCGGGACATTTCATGGCATAACAGAGGAGCCGGAGTCTCCCCGACGCCACTCTTGGAGTGAAGCCAGGGTGCACAGAACTTCCCACCTCCAAAAGAAAACGATGAGTCATCTGGTCCCCCACAGGAAGCTAGGAAAGTAAAAGCATTAGAGGCACCCTGGGCCCCAGATCGGGCTGAGCAAATCTGTGCACTTACCCAGACCGCTTCTTTAGGTGAATAAGGAGGAAGGTGATGATGCATTTCACAAATACGCAGACCCTCTTTCCAAGCCCGGCTTCAGAAAGGCTCTGCAGCGCACTTCCATTTCACCCCCCAGCGGGGGTGGGGGGAGTGGGGGGCCGAACAAATGTGGTTGGTGGTCACTGAACGTTCTTGGCCTTCCAGCATATTGGGTGAGAAAATATGGAATCCTGTGTCTTTAAGAACTGAAACTGGGTAGAAACAGGATTTGATACCCTGTAGGAGACAGGAGACTTCCCTTTTGCTGTTCAAGTTTCATCTTCAGTTATCAGGAACTGGGGGGGGGGGGGGGGTGCGGCGTAGGACCTGGAGCTCGGCGGCGCAGGTCTGTAAGCTGCTGCTTTTTGGAGATGAATACACTCTTCTTTCTTTCTGAATGTACCTCATCACAGTGAAAAATACGTTTAAGAAAGTCCCTGGTTGACTCTGCACGTCGCAGGGCTTCGCTGGAAGAGGGGAGCATGCTGTGTAGTTCCAGAGGACCGCCAGTCCCAGGATTCTCCGCCCCCCCCCCTCCCTGGCACTGCCCTTGGTCAGGCTCAGGGCCCGGTGGGCTTGCGGTGCAGCCCGGGCAGCGGGGACCCCAGCGCCCAGCCCGGTCGGTCTGCCGGCCGAGGGAGCAAGCTGCCTGACGGCATCGAGGAGGAACCCTACGTTGGAAGGCCTTGAAAGTCACGTGGTCCAACCCACTCTTCACAGCTAGGGCAGTCAAGGCCAGGAGGCCAGTAGGGTGCCCCTGAGGACAGTCGGTGTGTGTGGGAGGGTCAGGCCTGTCAGGAATCCAAGTATCTTGACTTCCTGTGGTGTGGTTTTTCTGTTCTTCCACAGACTCACCAAGCCTTTGCTTCACACAGGCTGTGTGTGTGTGTGGGGGGGGGGGGGTTGTGCTGGTGCATCTCGTTTACCCCCTCAACCTACACACCTGACCCATTCTCCACCCTTCTCTGCCTTCTCTGTGTCTGCAGGCCGATCCCTGCGGCCTTCGGCCCGGCCTCTCCCGATGGCGTTCACCCCCCGGGAGTGTGAAGGCAGGGAGAGGTTGGCTGGGCTCTTTCCTGCCTGTGCCTCCTGACGTGGAGCCTTCGTTCTGGCAGGGGCTGCTTCCTCTGTGACTATAGCTTCTCCTGCAGGGGCAGCTCATTTCCCCTGGGCCTCAGTAGTACCATTCTCTCCCTCTGCCCTGTCAGGCCGGGATGTGGTAACAGCTCCCGACTGTTGAAATCCCTTGGACGCCTCCACATCCCTTGTTGGTTCCCCCCTTTCCTGCCCACATCTCTGTAAACCGCCCCTGTAGTAAAGTCTCTTCGGAAGAGCCATCAGAGTGGAATCCTGGAACCTGATGGATATGCTGGTGAAATTTGTTCCAGCATATTCTAAACCAAGGGGTTAACGAAGTCCTTGCTAAATAACACAACCACCGCCACAGCAAAACTACGGAGAAAGTTGCTTTGTACTTGCTCAGAGTCTAAGACTCAGTGTCTATCCAACTAACTAATGCCCAGAGAGCACCTTTCTGGCCAGCAGGGCCTGCTCCAGGGAGGCAAAGCTAAAGGGCTGGCGGGAGTCGGCCCATCTCTGGGCCTGCCTGCTGCAATGGACTTCCTGGGCTCTCTGTGGAACATGCAGAAACAATTCTCTCAACCTCTCTCACCTCCAGTCCTGTATGTAAACCTAGTCTGCTCTTTGTTTCTCAAGGCCTGGAGAATGAAGTCGTCATCCCCCCAGCTTCCTCAGCTAGAAACTGCAGAGTTACCTGGACACCTTCTTCCGCCAAGTCCAGTGGTCCCCACATCCATCCCTGTCTTCCCTCTGTTCTCACTGAGTCCCTATAAATGCCACTTTGTCTGGACTAGTCGTTTTCAACCAGGATTAACTGGGGAGCTTTTGCAAAATGCAGGTGCTTTAACTCTCCTTCCCTCTGTTTCCTAAAGAGATAGAAAAATTTTCGCCCAAGGTAGGATGTATCTTGCTACGACCCAAACCCCATAGTCACTGAGTTTCATTGGTTTTGAGCTTCATTCTCTCTTACTTGCAATACTTTCTTCCCTGGCCTCCTGCCACTCATCTCTTCCACACACCAATGGAATTATCTGCCCCAAAGCTAAATCTGATCAGTTCTTTCTCTTATTTAAAGAGTTTCAGTGGCTACAATCATAAAAACCAAACTGCCTGGGCAAACAAAGCCTTTTGCCATCTGTTTTTAACCTATCCTTCTAGCTTCATTCCTGGAGGTGTAGAGAGAATAAAGCAAAAGATAGAAGGAGCCAAGAGAGGATGGACACAGACAGGAGACGACCTTAAAGATTTAGGGGCTCCGGCTGCTGAAGCCAGGAGAGGAGCCTGGGATCCAGGACTGCCCTCCAAGCTCAGAATCCATGAGGTGTCTCTAAGGATTTCTATGAGACTTTATCTTCTGGACATTTACTTCATTTAACTAAATGGGATGAATTTTAGTTCCTCACGATCAGGAAAACCTAAGTAAATCAATGCCTTTCATGAATGTCTCCACCTGATAAGTACTTAGTCACCTTTCAACTAGTAGTTCAAACAGTGTCTCCCTTGAAGAGCTTCTGAGTTACCTGATAGGAGCAGTTCTTCCTTCCGCTCTACTGCCTCTGTTACAGCTTTGGTTTTGTCTTATTCTATTTTAGATTCATTGTTTGGGTTTTTTTTTTCATTTCTTAGAAGCTTTTATTTATTTATTTGAGAGATAGAGAGCACAAGCAGGGGGAGGGGCAGGCAGAGGGAGAGGAGAAGCAGACTCCCCGCTGAGCAGGTAGCACAATGTGGGACTTGATCCCAGGACCTTGGGACCATGACCTGAGCTGAAGGCAGATGCTTAACTGACTGAGCCCCCAGGCACCCTGGATTCATTATATTTATCCTAAAAATTCCATATAAATTTACAACCGCCTCGTCAATGTCTGAAAACCACAGCTGTGTTCAAATAGGATTGCACTGCATCTATGGATCTATTTAGGGAAGATTTAACATCCTGATAATCTTGAGTATTCCAATCCATGAAGGTGATATATTTATTCATTTGTTTAAGCATTCTTTAATTTCTCTCGGCTTATATATGTTTTTTTTTATATATTCCGTGTTTTATAATATTCGACAGAGAGGTCTTGCACACCTTTCATTAAATTTCCCCCTAAGTATTGTATGCTTTCTGATGTTTTTGTAAATGGGATTTATAAGACTATAATTTCCCAGTTGTTTGTTGCTGGTGTACTGGTTTTTGTATATTGATCTTGTATGCTTTAACTTTGCTAAATTCACTTATTAATTCTAGTTGGATTGTTTGCTTTTTTTTTTTTTTTAAGATTCTTTGGGATTTTCTATGTAGACAATCATGTTGCCTGTAAATAGAGAAAGTTTTGCTTTTTGCTTTCCGAATTTTGTGCCTTTTAATTCTTGTTTTATACATTGGCTAAGGACTCCAGCACAATATTTACTAGGTGTATTAAAAGCAGTCATCTTTTCATTGTTTCCTATGTTAGGGGAAAGCATTCAGTCTTTCACCATTAAGTATGTTGTTAGCTGTAGGGTTTTTTGTTTTTTGTTTTTCCAGAATTATCCTTTATCAAACTATTTTTAGTTTGCTGAGAGTTTTTAGTCATAAGGGAATACTGATTTTTTTCAAATGTTTTTTTCTGCCTCTTTTGAGATGATGGTTTGATTTTTAAAAATCTTTTATTCTGTTAATATGGACAATTACATTGATTTATTTTTGAATGTCAAATCAAACTTTCATTCCTGGGATACACTCCATTTGGTCATGGTACATTACTCTTTTTGTATATTGCTGGATTCAATTTGCCAACATTTTGTTAAGAATTTTTGCAACTATGTTCATGAGAAATAGTGTTCTGTGGTGTTTTTCTTGAACTGTTTTTGTCAGATTTTGGCATAAAGGTTTATTTTTAAAATTAAAATTAGGGCGGCTGGGTGGCTCAGTCATTAAGCGTCTGCCCTCGGCTCAGGTCATGATCCCAGGGTCCTGGGATCAAGCCCCGCATCAGGCTCCCTGCTCCGCGGGAAGCCAGCTTTTCCCTCTCCCACTCCCCCTGCTTGTGTTCCCTCTCTCGCTGTGTCTCCCTCTGTCAAATAAAATAAATAAAATCCTTAAAAAAATTAAAATTAGGGCACCTGGGTGGCTCAGTTGGTTAAGCGACTGCCTTCAGCTCAGGTCATGATCCTGGAGTCCCGGGATCGAGTCCCACATCGGGCTCCCTGCTCGGCGGGGGGTCTGCTTCTCCCTCTGATCCTCTTCCCTCTCGTGCTCTCTGTCTCTCATTCTCTCTCTCTCAAATAAATAAATAAAATCTAAAAAAAAAATTAAAATTAAAAATTTAATCTAACATATGCATAATTTTTTAAAAAGTCAACTTGTGCTAGAAGGCTTATGGCACAATTAGAGTTAGTTTCAACTAAAAATTTAGCAGAAGAGCCCAAAATATTTGTGCTTAAACAAGATAGGTATTTTTTCCATGTCAAAGCTGCCTGAGGGGAAGGGAGTCAAGCTGGTATGGCAGGGTCATTGTGGCATCAAAGACCCAGGCTCCTTTTATTTTTCTGCTTATCCTTAAGGTCACTTCATATTCCAAGATGGCTGCTGGAGCTCCATTCATCAGGTCCATATTCCAGGCCCACAGCAAAAGAAAGGAGAAGAAGAGAAAATGGGTATCTGTCTCTCACTTTTATAGAGACTTTCCAGAAGACCCTTTTAATTATGTTTCTTTGACCATAATTTTATCATATGGTCACATCTATTTTCAAGGAGGGTTAGGAGGCATAATCTTTTAGCTGGGTACATTGCTGAGGGTTTGGTTATTAAGGAAGAAGGGGAGGATGGATAAAAGCAATATGCTGAGCAAAAGAAAAGCCAGGACACAAGGAGTTCATACTATAGGATTCCATTTATATGAAACTCTAGAAAAGTCTAATTTATAGTGACAGAAAACACATCATTGACTGTGGGACTGATCCCAGGATTGAATGACATGGGGTACAAGGGACCTTTTTGGGATGATGGAAATGTTCTGTAACTCGATTGTAGTGATGGTTATATGGGTATATAAATTTGTCAAAATTAATCCAAATGTGCACTTATAAATTATGTGTATTATATTGTATAGAAATTATACGTCCACTTTGTTGTTGATTTTTATAAGTATGGAAAATTCCAGCACTATAATAAAACTTAAATTTTGCTCATCTCCTTATCTTCATATGATTGAAATCAGAATGCACATAATGACTTTGAATCTTGCCCAGTTACCGAGTTAGAGAAGACATTCCAAAGGAATTGGTAAGCTGTATGTAAAATTTACCCCAGCGGTAGCTTAACGCTGGTGATATGACCCTTGAAACCTCTCAGCTACGCCAAGATATTAAAGGGGAGAGAGAGAGGAGATTGTGAAAGGCTTTGTGAGGGCTGCCTCGATCCCCTACAGTTAGGAAAGAGAAATTCAACAGGGAGCTCATAGCCCTCAGTATATGTCCCTGCGGTCTGAGGGACTCAGGAAGCTTGAGTCTGCCTTCTGCCTGAGAGATGCTGAGGGGAGAGGAATGTGCTTTATTAGGGGAGTGAAGGGGTGTGGCAGTTGCCTGTGCTCATCTTATGGGCTCAGGGTTTGTCGCAAGAAAATTACACACGTTTGCCTGTGCAGCAGTTGGTGTGGGTGGTCTTAAGTCAGTGCCGGCCCTGATCTGCCCTTGTCTTTCTCTGCTCTGTCAGCTGGAGGCTCAGAAGCCCAGGCTTATCTCCCTGCTCATGGAACACAGCCTGTCTCTCATAATCTCAGTGCAAGTTAGGAGCAGACACTCCAAGAGTGAGGAATTGGGCCTTGGCCCAGCTCTCTCTCAGCCTGGCTTTGCCTTTGACCCTTTCTTAGCTCCTAGCCTATCCCCCCTGCCTCCCTGTGGGCTGGGCTGAAATAGAGACCTCCTGGATCACTGTGCTGATCCTGAAGGGGCTTTTCTCTTCCATTCCGACCACCTGCACCAAAGACAGATGCTTCCCGTCACAGGGTGCAGACCCCTTCCCCCTGCCGCCCACTGCCCCTGGGAAAATCTGCTTTCTGGGCTTCCTCCCATCATTGCTCCTCCCCACCTACAGACCAGCTGCCAAGGTCATGGTGCAGATCCTGCCCCAGAAGGCCGGAGGGCCGCAGAGCCTGCGTCTCTCACAAGTTCCCAGGTGGTGCCGATGCTGCTGGTCTGTGGACAAAACTGAGCGGCAAGGGCTTCACACATTCCAAAGCCCCGGTGATTTTTACAGAGTCATTCTTTAGGGTCATCTCGTTCATTCAGAATAATTGATGTAGGGAGCAGAGTCTGAGTTTTTTTTTTTTTTTTTAAAGATTTTTTTATTTATTTATTTGAGACAGAGAGAATGAGAGAGAGAGAGAGCACATGAGAGGGGGGAGGGTCAGAGGGAGAAGCAGGCTCCCTGCTGAGCAGAGAGCCCGATGCAGGACTCGATCCAGGGACTCCAGGATCATGACCTGAGCCGAAGGCAGTCGCTTAACCAACTGAGCCACCCAGGCGCCCGAGTCTGAGTTTTTAGAAGATAAATTATTTAAATATTGTAAAGCACAATGGCTTTTGCCTCTTACAAACATGTATTTTCACTGAGTGGGGCGACAGACGGTTAAAGAAGAAGGTCCCATGGATCTGCTCCAACGAAGAGGGAAACATTGCGAGTCGCAGGTCTGATTTCCTGCTGAACTACGGGCCCCGATATGGCTTGGAAATTGCCTGATCGATTCTCTCTCATAGACAAAGACACCACAACCGATTATCTTACCCATTTTTTTCTTGGCACCAAGGACTATCTTTAGTTTTTTCCCCCTAGTCCTCACTGAGTGTGAGCCATATATGCTTTGAATGATAGAATTTCTTTGCTTTGAAATTCATCTGCTCATAGATGGTGGAAAAGGAAACTTTGGTGCTCCATTTTCACAATCTGTGCCCCATCCAGATGAATGCCGCTTTCCCAAGACCGAGGCCGGGCCCAGCCCCCGTTGTCCCCCTTGTGCCCCCTTGTGCCCAGGGATCACTCAGAGGTAGGGGAGTGTGTTTTCCTGAAGCAGGCTGAGCGGGCATTTTCGCTGCCCGGCAGTGACAGCCGGTCACAGCCCATTTGTTGTCACCTGTCCCTGCCTATGCCAGGTGCAGGGGGGGTGGTGTGGGAGGATTGGCAGGGCAGGGGAGAGGCTACTCTCAGAGGCTGCTGAGTGAATCGCTGCATGGTTTCTCCCTGAGTCATCACGCCAGGGGTGAGCTTGGAGGAGTGAGGCTGGCCTGCCAGTATTTGAGTTCTCTCTGGATGTGAGCAGACACAGACGCAGATGGCCTTGGCAGCCACCTCACCAGCTGCCACCTCATTTGCATGAGGATTTACGTGGCTGGGTCTTGGACACTCACCTGTAGGTACGTTTTGGGGGCGTTTGAGTAGGTACATGCTTCATGCGTGTCTAGGCAAGCGAGGAATTTCGGGGAGGGATAAAGGATCAGAAAACTAGATTTTAGGCTGGGTCCTTAATTCTGCATTTCTCCCAGAGAAGCCAGCTGCTGATGCAAGCATAACCATGAAGTTGGAGCATCTAACTAGAGTTCACCTTACAAAGAGCTTCCTGGGCGCCTGGGTGGCTCAGTTGGTTAAGCGACTGCCTTCGGCTCAGGTCATGATCCAGGATCCTGGGATCGAGTCCCGCATCGGGCTCCTTGCTCAGCGGGGAGTCTGCTTCTCCCTCTGACCCTCCCCCATCTCATGCTCTCTCTCTCTCTCTCTCTCTCTCTCTCTCTCTCATTCTCTCTCTCAAATAAATAAATAAAATCTTTTTAAAAAAAAAACCAAAAAAACAAAACAAAGAGCTTCCTGTGGGGCCCTTGGCGTTGGAGAGGGGGGTACATAAACTGGTAAATAGAACCCTAGCTTTTGAGGAACTCACAGTCTGAAGCAAAGAAAGATCCTGAGAACACTCACGGAGAAACTTGTGCACAAATGGGTTTGGGGGGCATGGGGGTGGTAGCCACGTAGGGAACAGAGGTATTATGGCCCCCAGTTGAAGGCACGGGGTTGGGGGGGATCTAGCTGTGCCCTCTGGGGAGTCGGCCAACCTGCCTGAGGGCTCAACGTCCCCTGGCCAGTGAGACTCATAATACCTGCCCGCTCAGCTGTTTGAAGATTAAATGAGATCATGAGCGTGAAGGGTCGAGAACAGCACCTTGCTCTACCCGGCCTTGGTCACAGTAACTGTGAGTGTTGGTAAGATACAACTGTGGATCAGCCATGACGCCGCCTCACACGCTCAGCTTGCCTACCGCTTTGTTCCCTGTGAGGAAGGCCTCTTCCGAGCTCCTGCCGGCCCTCAGACCTCGGGTTTTCTTTGGGATCTACATTCTCAATTAGCGCGGGCCAGAGCACAAGGGACCACTTGCAGCTGCCAAACGGGATGGACCAGAAGGAGGCTGAGAGGCCCACCTGAGGGTAAAACTCGGGACCTGAGCCTCAGGAACATCCCCAGCCAGCAGGGCCGGAACATGGCAGGCCCAGAGGCCACATAGGGTAATAGCACAGAGCCAAACTGGATTCAAATCTTGTGCTATCACCAGTTGTATGACCAGGGCGAGTTATCTGACCTCTCTGTACCTCTGTTTCTTGATCTGCCAAATGGGGGAAATAGCAGAACTCATCGAGTAGGATTGTTGTGACAATCAAGGGAGCTAATGGGTATGAGGTGCTGGGAACGGCCTGGCACAGAGCGCATGCGGTGCAAATGGTAGCTATTCTCATTTGGTAGAGGTCCTTGGCTGTGAAACCCTGGGTTTTGTCACTTTCTGATAATTTTTGAGGGGGTGACTGGCGTGCGTAGGGTAGGACGGGGAGGGGTTCATGACCAGAGGATTAAGGACATCCAGGTGGGTGGGCAGAGCCCTGCGACAAGTCTGTGGGTCACTGGGGAAGGGAAGGATAAGGATGGTGGCCAAGAGAGAGGAGGATAAGCCTGTCCAAGGTCAAACATTTCCTCTGACTCATTTTCTAGGAGCATCCACGGGGAGCTCAGAGCACTGCCCAGGATAATATCTCCCTGTTCTGCAGATTGAGAAAGGCTGTGTCTACACGACCCTTCGGGGCACCACGTCCGCCAGCAGCAGCCCATCCTTCCTCACCCCTCAGCCAGCCCCTTGCTGGGGCACTGGTGCCTGAACCTTCCCATGGTGATATCTGACTTTTCCCACCATGATTTCCCTTCTTTCCATTTCCTTTTTTACTTAAAAAAAAATCTTGCTGTGGGGCACCTGGGTGGCTCAGTCACTTAGGCGTCTGACTCTTGATGTTGGCTCTGGTCGTGATCTCAGGGTCGTGAGATCGATCCCTGAGTGGGGCTCCGTGCTGGGTGTGGAATCTGCTTAAGATTCTCTCTCTCCTTCCCCCTCTCTTCCCCCACCCCCAAAATCTTACTGTGTCATATCTATTTTTGTAAGTCACCTTAGACTGTTCTTGGAATAGGCAGAGAATAAATAAACTAGTTCCTGGAGTTCTAATTTACCTTTATTCAAGTTTTTACAGTATATATCTCTATCTATCTATCTATCTATCTATCTATCTATCTATCTATCTATCATCTATCTATCTATCATCTATCTATCATCTGTCTATCTATCTATTATCTATCATCTATCATCTATCTATCTATCTACCTACCTACCTACCTACCTATCTACCTATCTATCTAATATTTGGGTTAAAGCATGAAGAAAGACCCCAGGCCCCCAGTTCTGGGTATCTTTACCAAGCTCTACCTCTGAGAAGCCCTGTTTGTAAACCACCAGTCTGCTCCATGGAAACCTGCAAACTCAATATGTCACTATGATGCAAAAATAAGGAAGTGAGTTGGTTTCTTATGGCCTTTAGGACAATTTGCTAATTACTGGGGGACACTAACTGCTAAAGAATGAATATGAGCTAGTATCTAACAGGAAAGAGCTATGAACAAAAACAGAAGTCCTGTTTATCCTTCTATTATGTAAGATAATCATTTGTGAGTTTAAGTAACAATTAGGCCTTCAGTACCACTGATGGAGTTTAATAATTAAATAATGAGTCCTGGATGTGAAACGTATAAGAAAAACGTTCAAAAGTAGTTTTGGAACTGAATTTTAACTGATGATCAACACAACCTCTCAGCTGCCTCAGTTTCCCCGTACAAGTGAAGTCCCCGTTCTCCCAAATGCTTCCACTTTCCCATTTCTCTCCTTTCATGTTTAAGCCTCTTTCCTCAGAACTGAGCTCCTTCATGAAGCCCCTAGCGACCCACCCCGTGCAAACCTGGTAGCACTTGTCGAACTTAGGCTGCTGTGTCTTCGTATGCACGCCTGGCTCCCCCAGTGAGGGGATAATGTGGTGTCTGAGTCACTTTGTACCCAGTGATCGGCCCACACTTGGGTAGTTCCACCACCAACTGCTACTGTTGAGTTCTAATTCTGCTTGGTACCTAACTCAGCGGCTGCTTCTAAAAAAATTACAACTTACATGGCTATGTTGGAATAAAGACACTTTTTAAAGATTATGTATTATTTATTTGAGAGAGAGAATGCATGAGTGGGGGGGGAAGGGCAGAGGGAGAAAGAGAAGCAGGCTCCCCACTGAGCAATGACCCTGACGTGGGACTCGATCCCAGGACCCTGAGGTCATGACCTGAGCCGAAGGCAGTGGCTTGTCCGACTGAGCCACCCAGGCATCCAAGACAAACATATTAATATGATGTATTAAAACATTATCTTCAGACCTAAAAATTCATTTTTTTCTTCTGAGTTTAAAAGAAATTAGAACATTTTTCTAAGTCCCCCAAAGGATCATCATGGGCCCTTGGCACTGTGCACGTAGATCAGGTTACCCTTCCCAGTTCTATGGACTTGGGTGATTCACTTAACTCTTCTGGGTTTAGTTTTGTTATTTGTAGATTGGGGATGATAATAATAGGACCCAATCTGCAAGATTAAATGTTAGCTATTACTTATTTTGTATTGCGCAGTCAAAAATAGAGAAACAAAAGGATAATATCTAAATTTCTTCTTATGCTCTGATCCAACCTCAAATCTAGTTTTTCATTTTCATTTTACTCTTGGCAAAAACGGACTTCCTATTTCGAAGGAAAAGCACTACAAAAAAACAAACGAAACCAAACCAAAAGCTCTTTCCGAAACATCCAAGGACTCTTGCCAAACACCAGCTTGATGAGTTCACAGTAATGAATCAGAGACACACAGTTTAGATTTCCCTCTCAAAGTCCCAAGAGGAAAACAGGAAGGCGAGGGCTTCAGAGAGCAGCTGGGCCGAGCCAGCCCCACTCTGCCAGCTGAGTGAGAGATCAGGACAGCGGAGAGCCCCTCAGACATCCCCTTCGCCGCCAGGCTCGGCTCACATCTCTCCTGTGTCCTCCCCCAGGGAGTAGGTGCCAGCAAGTGGTCCTGTCCAGAAACCAGATTTCTATTACCTAGTATTTGGTTATTGCTTAATCCTTGATCCCTGATCCATTCCTTCCTAGCTGCAGGTAGGATTTCTAAGAGAGATTTGGGGGTGGAGGTGGTAGATCTGCTCTCTGTGGGTGGTTTTCTAGGAACCTCAGCTAGCTTCCTGAGATATGTCATGCACTGGAACCTTCCCAGTGGCTGGCAGGGGAACTCTGGAATGACTCAAGTGAGGACCTGAACCAGGAAAGGATGGGTTATGGCCTAAAACCACCCCCTTCTCTCGTTTTGTCAAACTCTATCCATTTTAATTACGGCTTCAACAGCACCACCCTCCACCACCACCACCCCAACTGGAAAGCCTTCCCAGATCAACCAGAAGCCCTTTCCACTCCCAGGTTACCAACCCCACTCCCCACCCCTCCAACACTCCCATTTGCATCTGCGGTTAGCTTTTTGTGGACATGGAGCGATCTTCGAATAGCTTCAGCAGGGCCCCCTGATGGAATCTAATGGGTCCAGTGACAGCTTCTTGAAAGATCTGGGCTGAAGTCTCAGAGCCAGTTTGTCAGGCAGTCAGTCAACACACTGTGGAGTGCCTGGGCACTGCCAGCGAAGCCTTTCTTGTCAGGGACTGGTTTGTGCAAGACAGAGAGATGGTGAGGGAACACCCAGCTCTCAGAAATGCAGAAGTCAGGAAAGACAGAAATAGAAACCCCAAAGAACTCCAGGCACAAACGTCTACAACTGACCTGTTCACATGGGTGACCGTGCATGGCAGAGCTGAGAGTCCCACACCACCTTCATCTGCCCAAGGCTCTGGAGCCATGGTCCTCCCCCGGCCCTTGCAGGCCTTCCCATGGAACACAGGGTCTCTCCAGTACTGAGTGGAAATAAAACATGCGGTGGTGCTGCGCCCTACCCACTCGAGACATTCCCCCCAGCCCTGGGGGGGCAGAAGGGGCTGCCTGGCCTAGAGGAAAACAGAAGGCTATAGCTTCTGTCACTCAAAACTGGGCACCACTTGCCCCCCAGCAGAGAAGAGGGGGGACACTCCGCAATTGCAATGGCAGGTCTCTGTGAGCACCCACCAGCCGGAGAAGACAAGATGGAGGAAGAATGGCAGCCGGAGGTTGTGGTCTGTGGGGACCGCAATGACCCACTTCAGTTACCGTGTCTCACGGCAGGAGGAGCTGGGTCTTCTAAGCATAGAGATACATAAGACAGCCTCCCCACTCCCCCCGGCCATAAGATATCCCAAATGAAGTCAGTCCAAAACACAAGGCTGCCTGGACTGAATGCCAAGTGACTGGTGCACACGACTAATAAGCACACGCCAGTAAGTCTCAGTGGAAAGGAAATCATCATGGTAACATTTACTGAGCACTTACTACATGTCAAAGTGCTATTCTCCATGGTTTATATGGATTTAATTTTTCCGACAATCCACTGGTATTATTCCCATTTTTTTTTTTAAGATTTTATTTATTTATTTGAGAGAGAGACAGAGATAGCGAGAGAGGGAACACAAGCAGGGGGAGTGGGAGAGGGAGAAGCAGGCTCCCCACGGAGCAGGGAGCCTGACGCGGGGCTCAATCCCAGGACCCTGGGATCATGACCTGAGCCGAAGGCAGACCCTTAATGACTGAGCCACCCAGGCATCCCTATTATTCCCATTTCATCGGTGAGAAAAGTGAGCCTCAGGCGATTAAAGAACTCACTAGGCGGTACACATTTTTTAATGGCAGACCAGGATTCAAGCTCAGAATTCTGCCTCATGGAGCGTGCATGTGCACAAACATACTTGTGCCTGTTTTTCTTAAGTGATGGGAAAAGACTGGGAAAGAAGGACTAGCAGGCACGGGACTCTGACTCCACTAGCTAAGCTAGCTCCATTAGCTAAGTTTTAAAGTTGGAGCGTACCTTAGGTGAAGAGATCATTTCACTGCAATTTAAAAACGTTCTTAATATTGAAGTATAGCTGACATCCGATGTTATATTAGTTTCAGGCGTACAGCCCAGCGACTCGACAAGCTCGTACATTACTCAGGGCTCACCGTGGTGAGTGTAGTCCCCATCTGTCACCATACAACGCTATTCCCACATTACTGACTTGCGAAGAGATCATTTTTGAGGCTGAGTTTTGCAATATTTAAAATCCTCAAATTGGGAGCGGGCTGAAATGACGCGTAACGTGGGAGGGCAGTGGGCTGGGCCCGGCCGGCCGGCGGGGAGGCGCTCGAGGAAGAGAGCGAGAAGCCGCGGGGCTCCGGGGGCGCGGCCTGGGAGGCCCTGCGGAGTCCCTGTCCCGCGGGGTCCCGCCTCCCCGATGCGGCCGGGAGCAGGAGGGAGCGGGGAGGCTCCTCCACAACCACTTTCCGCGACCTGGGGGTCCCCCTCGCGGGGCTGGCCTGACCCGGTGGGTCCTGGTCCTCGGTCGTCGTAGATGGTGTCAGGCGGGCCCCCGAGTCCCCTGAACCACAGCGCCACCTTGTGGCCGCGGGCAGCGCGCTCCTGGGCTCCCCTGGCTCCGGGGCCTGGCGCTCGGCCCACCTGCGCTGGGGGGCTCCAGCGGGCTTTCTCCTGGTGCAAGGAGCCCAAGGGCAAGGGGGCCTGGGCGCCAAGGCTAGGACCAGATTTGCCTTATGAGAAGGCAGCATAACGGGAGGAATGCTCCTTAGAGCCGGGCAGGCCAGACCCCTACCCGCTTGATTGTGATATTTTGTCCCTGAGCCTCTCTAGACCTCCACTTTCTCATCCTTTAAAGGGCGTAACAAGGCTGGGTGGAGATTAAATTACAAATCCTCCAGACTAGCAGCGTGAGTTCAATACGTCCTTAATGTGTTATCATCAACAGGTCTGCAACAGGTCTCCGTGCTGCTGAAACTCCTGATTGGCAGAAGGCAGGTGCTCTGGGCACACCGCAAACCAGCAGCGACGCCCTTGGAATGCCAGCTCAGGAGGAGGACGGCCCTAGCACTAAATATTTGCCTATTTTCATTAAAGAACACTGTCCAGTTGGCCTGGCACACCATGTAAAAATATCCGGCTATCCTATTCATCAGCCCAGGAGAATGTTCCAGCTCCACCAGTGACTCCTGCCTCTCACACCTGCCTGTAGGACACCCTCTGGGAACAAAACTGTTCCACTTCTGGGAGGCATTGTAGTAGTGAGCGCAAAGGGCAACAGCGTGGAACCTGGGGCAAGGCACTAACTTCACCGGAGCCCGTTTCTCATCTGTAAATCAGAGATATTAATTCCCACCTCCTAAGGTATTTTTGGAATTAAATGAGATATTAATGTAAAACATTTAGGACAGGGGATTTAGCATGCACTAGCATCAGCAGAGAACTTACCGAAATACTAGTCATTGGGCCCCACCCGGAGTTTCCAAATCAGTACATCTGGGGTGAGCCCAAAGAATTTGCATTTCTAATTTGCATCTTAGGAGTTGTTGGTACAATCTGTCCAGGGAACAAACTTTGAGAAGGACTAATCTAGCACGTACTAGACCGTCAATTAATGTTCATCGTCACTCCCCAATCACTCAAGTACAAATTAAAAAAGAGAATGAGAAAAATGAGGGAATATTAACCCAAATCCAACTAAGTAAAAGCTGCACACTCAACATCTGGCTAGAAATAAGAACAGTTCCATTTAACAAACGTTAATTGAATGTTTTGTCTCTGTTTCTTTCGTCTGCTTTGCTGGGCGGTGCTTCACTCGCGTTCGATGCCCATCAGAGTCTTCTGGAGTGTCTGATGAGCACAGGGAAGGGCTCTCCCAGAGGTCCAGTGACTTGCTCAAGGGCACAGAGCTCTGGAAGGCAAGGCACAGACTCAGCTGGAGTTGGCTGACTGTGGTTGGGGCCCTTTCAAGCTGCCGCTCAGACACCCGAGCACGCTTGTAGGGGCTGCGTCGGCCCACGTGCTCACGCCGCTTTGGGATCAAGGGCTCCATGGTCTCCCCTTGCCAGGTTCTTTGGCTCTGCCTTTCTTCTCACCCGTGGGACACTGGGTCCTTCCAGAGCGTGGGTGTGGCCTGACCTCTGGCTGTGTGCTGTGGGCCCCCAGGCCCCAGCAAGAGGAAGAGGCCCTCAGGGTTTGGGGGTAGAAGCAGGAGGCCCACCCTTGGGATCCAGACCCTACCCAGGCCCTGTAGGTCTCCGAAGGAGTCGCCCCTTCCCCATCCTGGCATCTGAGAGGCCACAGAGACCCAGTTTCAGCGACACGTCGGTGAGCCACCTCAAGACCTAAAGGAGCTGCTGTCCTCCCCCACTCAGCCTGGGTGGGGAGAGGAGCAGAGCGCTAACTGCCTGGACTCTGGGACACCATGGCTCCCCGCTCCAGGGAGTTGAGTTTTTCGGGTTCTAGAAGGAACATGACCTTTAGAACAGAAGACCTGATTTGAACCAACCCCAGCTCTCTGCTACCAAAAGAGCTTCAAGAAGTCTCCTAAGTTCTTTGCCCACGTTTATTTCCTCCTCTGCCTCCCAGAACTGCCGTGTGGCCTGAATGACAGCTGTGTGGCCATTTTTTCCCCCTGCCATCCACCCACCACTTACAGCGAGCCCGTCCCTGAGGGTACACAGGTGGTGAGCCCAAGTCCCCGCCTTCTGGGAGCTTCCAGCCCACTCCCTTGCCCAAACAGGACAATGGCAGGAGGTTTGAGCCTGGACCTGGCTGGGGGCGCTGGGGACCGGAGGCAAGGCCACTGGTCCCAGGGATGGGCTCCCAGCATGTGACCTCTGCAGCAGGCAAACTAAAGCCCACTCCACGGAAGCTGGGCTTGAGTCAGAGCTAATGGTTTTCAGAGCTTTGCCTTGGAGGTGTGGAGAGCCCCATGACTCTCCGCTGTACCAGCCGGAGAGACTGGAGGCTCCTCCATCCAGCAGTTTCTGCCCTTGGCACCTTTGATTTCATGTTTGTTCATTCATTCCTTTATCCCACAAACACTTGTCAAGAACTCCAGGTGTGCTGGGCTCTGGGAACTCAGACTTGGGTGAGGAAGACAGACTCGAAGCAGGAAGGACCGAGGTGGGGTACCTGCCATTCATCCCCACCTCTTCTCCCCAGACCATGAATGAGGGTGAAGGTAGGCAAGTAGGAACTTTCCTCCAGGTTCCCAAGGTTCACCCCTTTTCTCATGGGATCACAGGGAAGGCCTGACAAAGGAGAAGTTTCTGAGGTGAATTGGTCCGCTCTTGGCTCCTGCAGAGATGTGGATGTGGAAGGAGAGGGCACTGAAGGCAGTCCCCGGGAGACAGAGCCATGGGATTGGCTTTGAGGGAAAAGGGATCACTTTAGTTTCAGTTCAAGTGTTTTCTTGAGTTTCTTTTCTTTTAGGAGATGAAAAAGGAGTCAAGAAGCTCAGGGTGGGGTTGTTAGTGGATAAAAGTGAGAATTGAGAGGGCGAATGCTTCTGTGGCTTCAGTGCCTTCAAGCCTTCCTTCCCTGTTTCTCTGTCTCCAACATCTCCCCTTCTTCTCTGGCCATCCTCTTGGCTCTCTTGGCTCCTCAATGCCTCCCCATCCCAGGCTGTCGCTGAAGCTCCCCAGGGAATAATTGAAAACTATAGTGACCCCCAAAGCTGATCCCCACTCCTGCTGCATCTGCTGTCCAGATTCACAACTAGAAAAGAACTCCTGGTTAGAAAAAATAAAATAGAAATTGGGGAATTGAGTTGGAAAGTGGAAGGAGCAAGGGGCCTCCTTTGAGTTCAGGTAAGGGCGACTCTGTGCTGTGGTTAGTGAGCTGTTGGTGGGACATTGACCCCAACTCCAGACCCCACTTTAATCCTGCTGAAAGGGGAAGTTGCTCCTAGAGGTCTGATTAAAGGCTCACTGACAGATGGTGATAGTCAAGTGACTTGTCTAAGGGTATTCAATAAAGATTAGTTCTCCTGTCCATTTCCTCCTCCAAATTTCCTTGGAGGCCCCAGATAGTCCTAAGACCCCTCTTGTCATCCCTGTGGCCATCAGCCAGCTTCTGACCTCTTGCCAAGTGCGAGAACCTAGAGGTAGTTAGGAGCTTTGGAGCAAGAAAACTGGGTTCTTATTAGCTGTGGGAACTTGGCAAGTACTTAACTTCTCTAAGCCTTAGTTTCCTCATCTGTAAAATGGGGATAATAATAGCATCAACCCTTTGGGAGGCTGTGAGAACTAAATGGGATAATGCATGCAAAGGGCTTAACATGGTGCCTGGTAGAGACTATATTCTCAATAATAATTGCAATAATATCTCCACTTGGATGACCTACTAGCAGCACCTTATACTCACTAGTTCTTCCCCACAAGCCAGCTCCCTGGCCTCACTTTTTAGTTTCCTTTCACGGAGTCAGCATTCCCCCATCATGTCCTTGGGGACCTGGCCACTTGGATTCTACTTTGTTCCTTTCTCATGATTTTTCTCCCAACACCCCATGCCCACGCTCAGCCTTTCACTGTGCCTTCCCTAGAGTCCCTGACATCAGTCCCCTCATTCAGT
Source organism: Mirounga leonina (assembly GCF_011800145.1). Classification (NCBI taxonomy): domain Eukaryota; kingdom Metazoa; phylum Chordata; class Mammalia; order Carnivora; family Phocidae; genus Mirounga; species Mirounga leonina. Next base: position 37,467,060 of record NW_023270389.1, on the reverse strand, counting down.
CCCTCCCCCACAGAGCCACCAGATTTAGTGGCCACTCTTTGCCTCAAGAACCTCTAGTGACTCTTAGTGGCAACTACTAATGTAACTGTTCACTCCTCACCCTGATGGCTTAGGTCCTCTACTGTGGCCTGACATACCTGCCACCCTCCTTCCTGACCTCTTCTTCCCCTGGCTTTTTTCCCCTTGGAAGGATGCAACTGTCCCCACTGCCCTCTTGGTCCCCTGTGTGTGCCCTGTCGTCGGGACAGACTTGCAGAGACTATCCTGTACAACGAAAGGAATCTTCTGATGCTACCCTCGACCCACCAATATATCTGGTATACACCACTTGTATCAGTCAAGGTCTCCCAAGGAATGGATTTAATAGAATATATATAGATATATATATAAATACACACACACACACATGTTCCAGCCCCAAAACCATCTGTGGTAGAACCAGGAAGAGCTGATATTGCATATGAAGTCTGAAGGCAGTTGGCTGGAGAATTCTCTCTTGCTCAGGAGAAGTTGGTTTTTTTATTCTATTTAGGACTTCAACTGATTGGATGAGGCCACCCACATTATGAAGGGCAATCTGCTCTACTCAGTGTCCACCAATTTCAATGTCCATCTCATCCAAAAACATCTAGAACAATGTTTGACCAAATATCTGGGCACCGGGCAGTCCAGTCAAGTTGACACATGGAACTAACTATCACACTGCTCCCATCCCTCCTGATGTCTACCCTCCTGAAAGGATCCTAAGAATTCATCCACCCTGAGAAGTGCTGTGGGGCGTTTTGTGGAATATTTACACTGTATCTCTAATGGTGGGATTTTAGCACTGATTTCCCAGGCAAAGGAAGCATGATTTGGGGTGGCAGTTGGGGGAGAGGGGTCTTTCTGAAGCCTCTGAAGAAATCACAGCATGCGGGCATCTCTGCCAGCTAGCTGCTTTCCATGACCGCTATCCCCACTAGGTCTGCTTCACTCTTTTGCAGCTTTGCAGAGTACAGAAGTTAATTTTTAGCCTTTCCTCAAGCTATCTTTGGTCCAAGCACAGGGGCAAGAAAAATTGTGAAGTAGAGCAAAATACAGGGCATGAAACCAACCAAAACCACAAAAAGCATTCATCCATGAGAGGAAGAGGACCCTGGTGCCAGGCCAGTAGGGAAAAAGGAGGTCCCAGAAGCTCAAGAGGCTGGAAAGTGGACCCCAGGGTGAAGGTGTGTATGTGTGTGTATGTGTATGTGTGTGTGGGGGGGTGGGTGTTTGCCTGTGTGTGTTGTGTGAGTGAGCCCTGACTGAATGAGCTGGAAATACATCTCGCCTTTCCTCAGGCTCTGGTGTCTCAGGTGTCTCGGGACACAGACCTGTCCAAGCCCAGTCCACTCTGACCTTCTTTTCTGCCCCTTTGCCCACACCGTTCAGACACCAGGATTCAGGCTCTGTCCCTGTGGCTGCCCACCAGTGCCCCTGTGGTGGGTGCTCAGGCCTCAGGGTGTTGGGGAACCTGCCATGAGGTAGGACTAAGGCGGTCCGGGTTCTTCTGGTTCTGCCTACTCATCTGCTTCAGCTGCTTCTATTACAAAGTGGTTCGAAGCTAGCTGATCTCCCAGATGTCATCTAGCTCCAATAACGTGTGATTAATGATTTGGGAAAGCAGTGAAATTTAGTGAATCAGCATATATGAATGTTTCAGCTGCAAATAACACAACACTTGGAATAAAGAACTAAATGATGGGCTGATTCATTATAGCAAACCCATAGACCAGAGGGAGGTGGTTCTGGGATTGGTGTGGTGTCTCTAGGAGGTCATGAAGGACTCCGGCTCTTCTATCTTCTCTCTCTGCCTTCTTCACAGCTGCCGCTGTGTCCCCTCATCATGGCAAGATGGCTGCAGGGACTCCAAACTTTTCTCCCCTGTAGCAGCTTCTCCAGTAGGAAGAATGAGGGAGGGGCACAATCGGTAAGGAAAATCTTCCCAGAAGCTTTTATCTAGCAGCTTCCTCTTGGGTCTCTTTGGCCAGAACTGGGTCACAGGTCACTGGACAAGAGGATGGGACTGACCAATCATGATCCATCCACTTGGACCAGCTGGATGTACAACGAATGAAACCTTGGGGTTCTATTAGCAACAAACGGGTGGAGCAGCTATTGGGTGGGTTACTGATAGTGCCTGCCACAACCTTGGGAGTGATTTCAGGAATGAGAAACAGAAACAGTGTCTTGTTGTTGTAACCCAAAGGGGAATTTATTGGAAGGAGGTATGGGGTGAGTCTGCAGGAAAGAAGCAGGAAGCACAATAGATGCTTTTAGCCAGAATGGCCTGGTATGGACCCCTCATCACTGTGAAAGAATTCTAGTGCCTCTGCGCTTTGTGACACTTGTTCAACATTGAAGTCTTGGCACATATATTGTATTGAGTCAGGCTGATGACCTGGACACCTGAATATAGAGAGAAGGAGTACCTGGACTTTTTAGTCTCCAAAATAGTCACCTACCAAGACCTTACATGCTGGGAAATTCTCCTCCAATAGGAAAGAAATGTTGGTTGGTGTCCAGCCAACACAAAACTAGACAGTCCAGCTAATATCTAAGAATTGGAAAAGCCTCTATTAAGGCTGCAGCTTGAGAAGTATGGTACTTGGGAAGGCAGTAGTTGGGCTTATTGATGTCCACCAGGCTTAATTACCAGGAAGCAAAGTAATGCCTATATGCCTCCTATCATTTTGCAAGTCTTATTGACTGTTGGGTAAGTTTAGTTTAATTACAACACTAACACTTGTTTGTGTCAGCCAAGTTTGTAGCAGGTTAGCTATTCACACCTTCAAGGAATTAGAAGAATATGGTTAAAAACAAACGACAAACACTGGAAGGAACATTATCTGTGAGGAAGCTGAACTGGGGAGAAGAGTCATACCTGCAGCTGCTTCTCCCTTGGGTCTTCTTTGGTGGACCACCCAGGGAGGATACCGTTGGGAGCAGAGGCTCCATAGGGGAACCAGTTACATCTGGTTGAATTGGTTAGGCAGAGAGCAGCAGGTGGTCTGGGATTTTGCAAGTTCATTATACTGAGGCACAACTTCTGGTCATCCACATGACCTCCAATTAAAATGAGTCAAACACAAGCTCATGCAGCATCAGTCCCACCATCCCTAAACACAGGGACCCAGGTCTGGGATGGAGGGAAGGATGGGGCAAGAGAGCTCCTAGCCAGTGAGTGGTGTGCATGTGCATACTTGCACATGGGTGTCACTGTTAAAGTCACAGGAGACAACCTGGTCCCCAGTGTACCCCAGGATGCCCTTGAGGGGCTCCTCCAATGCCTACTTCACCTCCCTCTTCATGTCATTGTATTTGGCAGCTTTCTCCAGGTGGCAGGCCAGATCCATGACTGGCACGTTGGAGGTGGGAACATGGAGGCCATGCCAGTGAACTTCCCATTCAGCTCAGGGACGACCTTGCCTGCAGCTTTGGTGGCGCCAGTAGAAGCAGGGATGATGTTCTGGGCAGCCCCTTGGCCATCATGCCACAGCTTCCCAGAGGGGCCATCCACAGCCTTCTGGGTGGCAGTGATGGCACGGACTGTGTCATGAGTCCCTCCACGATGCTGAAGTTGTCATGAATGACTTTGGCCAGAGGGGCCCAGCAGTTGGTGGTGCAGGAGGTATTGCTGACAATCTAGAGGGAGTTGTCATATTTCTCATGGTTCATGCGCATCACAAACGTGGGGGCATCAGCAAAAGGGGCAGAGATGATGACCCTCTTGGCCCCACCCTTCAAGTGAGCCCCAGCCTTCTCCATGGTGATGAAGACCCCAGTGGACTCCAGAACATACTCAGCATCAGTGTCACCCCATTTGATGTTGGTGGGATTTTGTTCCAGGAAGATGGAGATGGGCTTTCCATTGATGACAAGTTTCCCGTTCTCAACCTTGCCTGTGCTGTTGAATTTGCTGTGGGTGGAATCATACTAGAACATGTAGACCATGTTGTGGAGGTCAATGAGGGGGTCCTTGATGGTGACAATATCTACTTTGCCAGAGTTAAAAGCTGCCCTGGTGACCAGGTGCCCAATATGGCCAAATCTGTGTACTCTGATCTTCTCCATTGTGTCTCGGGGACATGGCTGGCCCTGCACCAGAAGATGGGGCTGTCTGTCGAATGGGGAGGAGCAGAGAGCCCAGTTTTAATCATCTTTAAAACAACTTCTTCCATCAGATTATCAGATCCATTAAATAGCCTCTGAAGGGACTGTCACAAAGTCTCCTACTAGGAGCCCTGGGAGAGGTGCTCAGATCACTAGGCCTGAGGCAGCTCTGGACCTTGGGCACAGCCAAGGAGGAGTGAGAGAAGGGGAACCCCCTCTCCTGCCATCTAGAGTTCCCTGTGACACAGTCTCCTTCGGCTGAGGCTCCCCCACTGCCCGGATACCTCACACTCAGTCCATTTGTCTGTGAGCGCAGGCTTGCAAGCAATGAGCACTAAATCAAGGCAGTTTTCCTAAGTCAGGAAAATGATGAGCACATTCTGAACCTTGACAGGCTTTTCTTTCTTCGTCTCTGGAGAATTTAAAAATAGATCTGGAGATGAATTTTGCAGCTGAATTCCACAGGCATGATATCCCCTTTCCACAGTAGAGATATAAGGAAAACAGCTGACTGGAAAGGCCTTTTCTTGATGTCATTAATTGTCCTCCAGGCCCAACGTCAGGATCTCAACTACTAAGTGACAGGCGGCATTGTTTGGGCAAGGGCCAGCCCTGGGCAACAGCACTGAAGTCCCCTTCTCTCTCCCCCCTTCATTCCCTCAGCGTCCCCTCTCAACTTACCCTCTGGTCCTTCCCACTGCAAGCCACAGGGGAGCGTATCTCCGGTTTGGCTCAACTTCACCCACACCCGGGCTGTGTGAAAACACAGACTGCTGAGCCCTGCCCCTGGAGAGGGATTCAGAAGCCTGGGGTCAAGACCGGGAATCTGTATTTTTAACAATCCTTTGGTGATTCTGAGGAGCAACTCAGTTTAAGAAACACTGGCATAGTGCAACCAGCAAGGACTTTGGAATCAGACAAGCTGAGTTCAAATCTAACTTCTGCCACCGTGGCCAGGGACCATTACTAAGCTTCTCCGAGTCTCAATTTGCCCATCCATAAAACACGAAACTTGAGTAAAATAATGTACTTTAAATTAAAATTCTTTCAGATTGAAAATTTCTATTCTTCTTCTTCCCAAATATAAAGTCAGACTCTCCCCCAAACAACTCATTAAGCCAGGGGGAGAATCAAGGATAAGAATCACAGTGCTAAAAAGAATAGGACCGGGGTGCCTGGGTGGCTCAGTCGGTTAAGCATCTGACTCTTGATTTTGGCTCAGGTCATGATCTCGGGGTCATGAGATTGAGCCCTGCGTCAGGCTCCATGCTCAGCTTGGAGCCTGCTTGTCCCTCTCCCTCCTCCAGCTTGCTCTCACTCTCTCTCTCTCAAATAAATAAATAAATACAATCTTAAAAAAAAAAATAAAAAGAACAGGAACATACCTGCCTGCCACCCTACCCTCCATCTCCACCCTATCCCATCTGGGAGAGCAGAAGGCAGAGGCCATGACTTCAAGGCTCTCAAGCAGCTAGTGGAGGCCTGCTGCTGGGGTCCTATGTGAAGTAGGGCGGAGGAAGTCCCTGGCTGGCTGGGCAGGCAGCAGGATTCTGAAGTCCGTTCGTGCTTGTTGGTGGGGCACAGGTTCAGGGACTCCAGGTGTCCCCGGAGTGTTGGTCCACGTGAGTGTTGGTGCCTAGCCACCACTGTGCCAGGAACGACTGGCCATAGGAGGGTGCCTGCTATTCCCTGGCTCACTGCTGCGGGCAGCGTGCCCACATTATAGCAGGTACTCATGATTTTTAAGATCCTGGAACATAATGGGCACATGATAAGGACTCAATAAATATCAGTTCCTACCAAGTCCTGCATTACGATAAGATATAACTGACTAATAAGACAATTATGAGTTACTCTTCTAGAGAGATCATCATTTTAAGGGGGAGAGATAGAGTGTTAAGACCAAGAACAAATTCCGTAATGTAGAGAATGTAGAGATGGAAATGTCCGGGAGAGGGGGCAGGAGAGGTCTTCTAGCCCCTATAAATTATACTTGCGGGATTTCCTATCTCAAAAGAAAATTTAAAAACTTTTTACTCCTTCCTTCTCCCTTCTTGTCAATAATCCTTTGCCTCCCTCTCTTTTAAGAATCACTTTGTGCTGGGTACCTGGGTGGCTCAGTTGATTGAGCATCTGCCTTCGGCTCAGGTCATGGTCCCAGGGTCCTGGGATCGAGTCCCGCATCGGGCTCCCTGCTCCACGGGGAGTCTGCTTCGCCTTCTCCCTCTACCCCTCCCCCTGTCTGTGTGCATGCATTCTCTCTCTCTCTCTCCCAAGTAAATAAATAAAATCTTTTTAAAAAAGGAATCAGATTGTGCTGATTCTATCATGCCCAAACTACTGGTCAATCTTAACTCATATTTAGTGGAAATATTTTGGAAAAATCTTTTCTTTTCTTGAAATCTTTAAGAAGAGGGCAGCTACTCCCTTTTGAAGTTATTCAGAACATCTCAGTTTAGGATCAGAAGAATGGGCTGTTACTTCTGGAGCCATATTCCTCTCCCCTGTCCTTTCTCAGAGTGGTCCTTTTCTCCCTCCGCCTGGAAATGAGATGCCTGAGTCTTCGTGCCTGGGTTGATCGATCCAAGAGCTATCCTCTGAGGTCCTCTTTATATGAACATCCAGACTTCCTAAAACCGCCCCCCCGGCCAGGTTCCAGAATATTCTGTTCCCTTGACCAGCCACAACCAATGAGGAACAAGTAGAAGAAGGTCAATGTAGGACATGCAAGGGGAGAAGAGAATAGTGGAGTGTTGTCATGGGAAGTGGGATTTAAATAAAATGCCCATTTTCAAAGATGTCATAATGGCCTGGGTGCTCTGCTCTCTAAGATGTACACTCTAGGGTGGTTTTGGCAGGGCATGGAGCTGAGCCAGAGTTCAGCGCCAAGAGAGGAGAAAGAGGGAAGGCTTGGTGGCCAGATGCTTTCTCTTCCTCTGACTTTTGCTGGGTCACTTAGAAACGACACAGAAACCCAGACTGTGTTCCTTCCTCTGAATGACTTCCAACTATGTCCCTCCCCAGCCCCCAACTGGGGTCCACTCTATTTTTAAATTTCTCTTGGGAAGTAGATTCCAAAATTTCTGTAAGTCTTCCCGTCAGGAGAGCCTCTGATTTCCAGTAAATTCAGGGTCGCATAGTTTTCTATATTCATTTGCATTCAGTTTGTATAAAATTAGCATGCTTTGGAGACCAGGACTCTGAGTCAAAGCAACCCAGAGAATTAATGCAATTGGGTTCCAGCTTTTGTGTCCACCGACGTGGCAGAGTGAGGGAGCCTCAGCCTCAGAGAGAGCAGAGTGGCAGCCTGACTTCTAGGCAAGAGGTCTTGTCATCCTCTTGATCTGCAAATCCTCACGCTGGGCCCACTGAGATCTCTGTCGGGGGGTCTCTGTTTTCTGGACCCTGAAGCTTCATCCTTAATGTGGTGAACCTAAGAGAGGGAATTCGAGTCATGACGCGGGCGTGGGGGGTGAGGCGGGACAGGAGCTGCGTGAGGAGGGACCTTCAGATCTAAGTAAAGTTGGGGGTGGAGATGGAAGGAAGGAGAATGGAGATCATTACTGGAGACTGAGAGAGCCTACAGGAGGGGAGCCCTCGGGTAGGAAAAGGAGAGAGGGGGAGAGGTAAGAGGGAGCAAGACTGGGAGGGTAAGCACTGCGTGGCTTGTTAGAATGGAGCGTGGACATTTGTTATCTAGGAGGTGAACGGTCAAAGTTAGCGAGTGCCTGGCCGGACAGATTCCCTGGGGGCCATTCCTTTCCTCTCTGTTAGGCGGGGCTTTCTTGTTGGCCCAGAATTTCATCGCTTGGGTCTGCCCAGGGATGGTCTGAGGTGTCACAGACTGAAAGTGCCAATGACAGATCTTACAGTGGTTCCTGGTAAGACAGAGGTCAGCAGGTTGGAACCAGAAGGAACAAAGCACTCTGCCCACATATGCAACTCATTCCTCCAGTGTGGCCAAGACATCCTGGGCCTGAATGAAAGGCGTTGTCCATAGCAGAGGAGTGGAGGGAAAGGGAGTGACCCCCAGGGGCACCTGACATGGCACCCAGTGTTCCAAGCCATGGAGTTTATTATTTTTTTTAAATTTTTAAAAAAGATTTTATTTATTTATTTGAGAGAGAGAATGAGAGAGAGAGAGCACATGAGAGGGGGGAGGGTCAGAGGGAGAAGCAGACTCCCCGTTCGGCAGGGAGACCGATGCAAGACTCGATCCTGGGACTCCAGGACCATGACCTGAGCCGAAGGCAGTCGCTTAACCAACCGAGCCAGCCAGGGGCCCAGCCATGGAGTTTACTGACTGACTGCTGGCTGTGGGCTGGCTGCTCACCGCGGTGCAGGGTCGGATACCTTCTAAGGCCACGCACTCCACAGAGTCAGCCCATGAGGGGGTCAGGAGGATGGAGACCTCTTGGGATTTAATCCTGGCTCCACCCCTGCCGGCCTTGGGTCAATTATTTGAACTTGTCTGTGCCTCGGTTCCTTCATCCGTAAAATGGGAATAATTATGCCGACTTTGTCGAGCTGTGGAAAAAGAGCTAAACCCAGTAGCCCCTGTGGAGTTTTTAGAACGGTGGCTGCTGAGAGAGGAAGCGCTCAGTAGATATTACTGTTCTCACATGTGGCAGCCCCAGGTAAGATGCACGGAAAAGCCTGCGGAGCTTGGAGGGAAGCATGGGGCGGGCTCCCAGTTTCTTGGCCCTGTGGCCGGTGTGGGGGCTCCTCGTGCACTTTCGGCCCCAGAGGATGCAGCCCCGGCAGCAGGCCGGGCAGATGAGAGCCGGGCACGGGCTCTGGCCAACCACAGGCTGGGAAATGATACTGGTGATGATGTGGGTTCCTTTTTTCCCCTCTCTCCCCAGGAGGGGAGTATGAAGGAAAAGAAATTGCTCCTTTATTAGTTTGGCAAGAAGGCGCACAAGAGCTGGAGGGAGGGACCCCGGCAAGAAGAAAGGCCCAGACCCCTGCCTGACTGGTTTGTACCACTCCCAGTGAAGGGTCTGCTGGTCTGGCCTCTGTGGATAAGGGAGGGCTGAGCATCATTAGTGGTGTCTCTCTATGTCCAGGGCCCCCTGTCAGTCGGCTCACAGGGCTGCTGGAAGGCGGGGAGGGATGGCCATAGGGAAGGATGGAATGCCCTGGACGCACTGTGCCCAGACGCAGGAGTGACTGGTGGGCTCTTCCTTGTCAACAGAGCCCTCCACAGATGCCATTTCTCTCCGCCTCACACACACAACCAGCCTCCGGGACTCTCCCTCTGGCAAACCCATGTCATACTCTCAGCTTATCCTCCATTTGCACAGCTGTTACCAGCGGCCGAAAGCGCTGAGCTGGTGGGTTACAAAAAGTGCTGAGAGGCTTCATGCCCTTACCACTGAGATCCCAGAGCAATGCGCCAACCCCCAGGGTTTTCTCCAGCCCTTGCTCCTCCCTAGAGATCCAGCCCCTGATGCTATGGGCTGTCTGGTGGCCCAGCCTGGGATCCGCTCTCGGGGCCTCGCCTCCTCCCAAGTGGAGTTAGCAGACGAAACAGTCTCTCTTGCCCTAGGTCATGTCAGATTTAGCCTTAGCCTGACTTCCGTCATCATCAGCTTAAATTAAATTCACCAACCCTGGATGCCCAGAAAAGTCCTCAGACTGCTTGCTAGTTGCTCGTTGCTAGTCAAGTTTAGAAGATTCTTGGATTTCAGCATCAGAAAGGAGCGACTATGTCTGGGTACAGTCAGTTGGTTGGAGGGGGACTGGTTGCCCTAATCCTGACTTGCTCCATCCACAAGACCCCGTCCATCTCTGAAGGCCGGGTTCCGGGCCAGGGCTGGGGCAGGCCTCTCTGGGGACAGAGGCCCGTCACCATTGGTTTCACTCCTTGACCAAGAGGCCAAAATGACATCATAATGTTAAGGCAGTGAATGTGAAACAGAAAACAAGTGGCTTCAGTTCCAGGAAGTCAGAAATGGAAGGAAAAGTTGTAAATATTCTTTGAGACCCACTGTGGACTAGGTTTTGTGCTGTGCTAGCCAGAACGCTGCTGCTGACTTGAAGTAGGACCTTGGGAAAGCCCCTCTCCTCTCTAGGCCTCAACTTCCTCATCTGTAAGTGCATCTGGGATTAGTCAAGACCCTTCCGGGCCTGACAGGCTGTGTGGTTCTAGGTGTCCCAGGACTCTATCCCCCAGGGGGTCAAAGAACTTGAAGACATGTGCGGAGGGATGGGGAGAAGGGGACTAAGAAATGTCCAGCGGGGGTTCTTGTGATAAACTTGACTGAAAGGGGGAGGACAAGAGGGAATAAGAAAATAAAGTAAAAAGAGAGAAGAACATAAGAGAGGGAGTTAAGGAGAGGGAAAATAGGAAACCTGGAGGTGACCACAATGACCTCAGGGCTCCTCAGGTACATCCTGGCCAGGTTGACTTTATTAGAATGGGGGGTGGGGGGGTGGCAAGTTGCCTCAATACCATTGCTGCCTTTTACAATGTGGTCTTGTCATTTCTCTATGAAGAAGCAGTTCAATTTCTCTCCCTTTAAACATGGGCTGCCCTTATGACTCGCTTGTAACCAGTAGAATGTGGTAGCAGTTACGCTGGGTGCCTTCTGAGGCTCAGTGGGCAGGAGTTTCTTTTTCTTTTTTTTTTTTTTTAAGATTTTATTTATTTATTCATGAGAGACAGAGAGAAACAGAGGGAGAAGCAGGCTCCCAAGGAGCAGGAAGCCCAATGCGGGACTCGATCCCAGGACCCTGGGATCATGACCTGAGCCGAAGGCAGACGCTTAACCATCTGAGCCACCCAGGCGCCCGAACAGGAGTTTCTACTTGGTTATCTTGAGATATTTGCTTTGAGTGAAGCCAATCTGAGTACCTGTGACCATCATGCAGAAGGCCACATGTAAGCATTTCTGTGGAGAATCCCACCTTATGACCATTTCCCTCAAGGCACCAGACGTGTGAATGAAGATCTCTTTGACTCTCCAGACCAGACTACTGACCCGCCTCACTTGATACCATGAAGAGCAGAAGAATCTGCTCCCCATTGAGCCCTGCCCAAATTCCCGATGTAGGAGAATCTACGAGATATCATTTTTTAAATTAATTAGTTAATTTAATTAATTAATTTGAGAGAGAGAGAGAGCACAAGTAGGCAGAGTGGCAGGCAGAGGAAGAGGGAGAAGCAGGCTTTCTGCTGAGCAGGGAGCCCGAAGCGGGGCTCGATCCCAGGACCCTGGGATCATGACCTGAGCCGAAGGCAGCTGCTTAACCAACTGAGCCACCCAGGCACCTGTCTACAAAATATCATTTTTTAGGTCACAAAGTTTTGGGGTAGCTTATTATAAAGCAAAAGGATGGTAGGAGAGGCTTATAAAAATATAAGCTTCCTTAAAATGAGAAACCCTTAAGCATGTATGCACAGGACTTTTAAGATCTCAGAGATGTGTGAGATTTCAAAACAAGTTTGGAAGCCAGCTTCTAACTTTGCCTATTCAGGACATGATAACGAAATTACCATTTTCTATAGGTCACCATATTATGTTTTAAAAAAAAGTATATTTTTGTGAGAAAGGGAGAAAAGGCACTTCATCCCACCAGATCCGTTAGAAGGAGAGAGATGAGCAACATCAAACGTTGGCAAGGATGTGGAACCAGAAGAGCTCTCGCACGTTCCTGGTGGGAGTGTGTAATGGCAGTCACTGTGGAATTATCATCTAAAACTGAACATATGCGTGTATTCAGTTCCATTTCTAAGTATACGCCTGACAGAAATGTATGTATATTTTTACCAAAAGATCTGCATCTAGGTGTTCATAGCAGCACTCTTCTTATTAGCCAAAAACTGGAAATAACCCAAACACCCACCAATGGCTGAATGAATAAATAAATTGTAGTATATGTACACAATGAAATACTATATAGCAGTGAGAATGAGTGAATTATTGCCGGAAAAATTGTGGACAAATCTCATGAGTATGATGTTGAGGGAAAGAAACCGGAGTCAAAGAATACATACAACGTGATTCCATTTACCTAAAGTTGAAAAACAAGCAAAAGGAGTCTACGGTGTCAGAAGTTAGGATAATGGTTACCCTGGGCGGTAGAGAAGCTGAGGGGGGTTTCTCGGGATGTATGTTATACTTCAAACTAAAATGTTAAAAACAGGAGGAAGGACGTGCTCTCCAAGCAAAGGATAGGTCTTTGGAAAGTTTTTCATAAAACTTTGTATAAAGTTAAATTAGTTTTTTAAAGTTTTATGAAAAACTTTCCAATTTCTCCTTCCTTAAACTAGTGTAAATTGTATTATGGCAAGGTGTTGGACATATGACTATGTCCATGGGAGAAGGAAACAGGGGTGACATGGTCAGCAGCAACTGAAACGGGGGGAACAGGCCAGCCCTCCAAGGAAGGTGCTTCTCTGCGGCTCTTTGCTGACAAGTATATTGTATGCACGCATGTGCATATCTAGACAGATCTTTCCCAAAGTTTTGCACGTCATGACACATGTAGAAAGTGGCAACATTGGAACGGCATCCTGGGATATCGGATGGGGCTCCTGGCAGCCAAAGCTGACTGGCTGGGTCCTCCAGGTGTCCCCAGGATGAGCGGTACACTACCTCAGCACACTGGTGGGAAAACACCCACTTACAGAGTCGGGGAAGACATGAACCTCCATAACACATTTTAAGTTCTCCTGTTCTTCTGCTCCGGGAAAATCCAGCTCTATACACCCTTCACCTCTAGATTACAGGTCCCATTTGCAGTAATGAAGATCATGGGGTCCAGGGGTTTACTTGGCATTCCTGGTCTCTCCTCTATGCCGTGGTCTCGTCTCCTCTTCCAGCCTCATTTCCCAACACACCCTCACCCCCTCCCCACTACCCTCCTCCACCTTATCCCCTAAACACATGATATCTTGAGCACACTGTACTTGTCTATCATCTAGAAACATCTCCCAAGACCCCCAAACTCCCAAGTCCTCCTCTTTCTCCATCATCTCTTTGCTCAGACCTTCCCTTCTCTATGAGGCCGCTTTTTATACACCGCCCAAGGCCACCGCCATACTTTGACTTATGTTACTGGTGTGCGTGTTTACATGAACTATCTTGCCCATAGTAGGTGCTCAACAATTGTTTCTCCAATGACTTCTAGGCTGCAGAGAGACCCTGACACTAACTTCACCCTACCCCTATTCTGGATGGTCACTCATTATCCCCATGAGTTGAATCCCCCAACTTCCTAGGGTACCAGTCTTGTGGCCACTCCGCATTCTGCCACTCCCTGCCAGAGGCTTGGAGCCAAGCAGCCTGGATGAGAGACATTACTCAGACCCCTCCCCCCCAGCTCACACCTCCGGCATTGGCATTAGGCTAATTGTGGTGTGACAAAGGGAAGTGGTGACTGCCCCTCAGCCTCAGTCCTGGCTCCCATCATTCAAGCGATAGCCTGCAGTGCCAGGATGTGGCCACAAGGGGCTCTACCGAGCGACTCTTAAGTGCAGTGGAGGAGGGTTCTGTTGGAATACCTCCTGCCCAGATGCACAAGGAACGGCTCAGGGAGTCTCTCCTCTCCTCTCCAGTTCCCTTTGGCTGCCTTATCCTGATGTTTTACCCCTTAGCCACCTAGAAGGTGTTTCATATCTTAAGACATTCCTCCTGGCTTTCCCATTAGCCTTTCTCTTGCCATCCCCTTTACTGACCAACAGTCACCATGGAGGGAGGACACTTCCCCTTTGTCCCTTCCGCCTCTTTAGATGAGTGCCGAACCCAGGCCCTGAGCTCCCTGTCTTTCAGGATGTGGGATGGAAAATTGTCCTGTTCCATCTTTTCAACATCTCCTGACTCTGCCCCCTTCTCTTTCCTCACTGCCACCCAGGATCAGATTTCCCCATCTCTGGCCAGGATTAATGCAATCCTGGCTTCCTGGAGGATCCCCTGTCTCAGACAGCCCCCTGCCCATCAGCTGTCCACCCAGGAGCCAGAGAGAACTTACTCCCATCAGGTGCTGGCTCTCAATGGCTCCCCAGGTGCCTGAAGATCCAGCTGCCTGATTCTCCAGCCTCATGTTCCTCTTCTCCCCGTGTGCGCCAACCAACAATACTGAAATACCTATAATTGCTCAACACATCGTGATATTTCAAGTCTTTGTACTTTGCACACATTCTTTTCTGTGAGAGACCTTTATCCTTGCTCCCCATACTTCCTCCACCTGGCAGAATCCTATTCATTCTTAAAACTGCCAATTCCTCTGTGAACACTTCCCTGACCCAAGACTCCTTCCCATGCCCCGGAGCCTCCTCTGAATGGATCCTGTGCCCTGAACATGCGTCTCTCCTTGTATCTGTCACTCAGAGTTGTGATAATTACTCAAGCCTGTCCTGTTTTTCCCATTGATTCCGTAGCTCCCGGCAGGACACGGCGCTAGCACTCAGGAGGAGATACATGAAAGGTGTTGCCTCATCCCTCTCTGCACCATCACCTCCGTCTCGAGCAAGTCCTTTAAATGCTCTGAACTCCCATTTGCTGATCTGCCAAACGGAGACCTGGGAGAATCAGAAGGGGGCGCATACGTTAAAGGACTTTAACTGACTGAGTGCTATTAAACAGCTAAATGCTATGCAGATGTCTTTATTCCAGACTAGTGTTTACCTGCACTTGCCTGTGTGGAAATCAGAGGATCAAAGGAATGTGATGTGATCTTTTTGTAACTTCCCTGCCTCGAGTCCAGGGAAACGCTGGTTAAGAGTAAACTATTAATTCTGTCTCCCTGCATCTCCGAGTCTTCTCTGAAGCTCTGGGTTAATGATTCCAAGGTTGTTTTCCTCACAGGGCCAATCCGTATCTAATCTGTGGCATGTTCTATTCTTTAAGAATAACTTGACTCACTCCAATAATTCTCCATCCTGGGGTTGTGAACCTTGTTTTGCCTGAGGAAATGGTGGATGTGTGTGGGTCTCTGGCTCCTTCCTTCCTCACCGGAGCCCCACCCCATGGCCATTCCCTTCACCAACAGAAGCGACTCCTCTCCTCCCCCACTCTTCAGTGCATGGATGCTGTGACCTAACAAACAATCTCCCTCAGGCGAAGTTTAAGGATGTGTTTTCAGAACGCCAGAAGGAGAGACTTGGTAAGGAGAAACCCTTTTAAATTGTTTCTCCATACCAAAGTTTAATTAGTGGCTGTGGGAGGAATGGATTGTAGGGAGATTCCAGACTGGTCCCTGGAATCCCAGGCAGGAGGTCTGTTGATGGCTGCAGTGCAGGTCACACAGAGGCTGGGGATAGAAGCCTGGGAGCCAGACGTAACTCAAGGGTGGTCTGGACACTGGAGATAAGACCAGCTGAGGGCTGTGAGCTCACTGAAATTCAAAAACCAGCTCACAGTGGCTCACTTATCAGGAGACCCCCAGCTCCCAAACCTCCTTCCCCTTAATCCAGTACATTTGGTGCAGAGTTTTGGAACATAGTGGTGGGAATCCTCTGCATAAAGGAGTGGGTCACTGTTCTGCAAAGGTTCCACTGTGCGATAGGAACAAGTTAACTTTTCTGAGCCTCAGTGTTCCTATCTGTAAAATAGTGATTACATTTATTGTAGGTAGGTAAATTATTACAAGAACCCAGAACCCAATTTAAAGAGACCAGACCTGGGACGCCTGGGTGGCTCAGTTGGTTAAGCGACTGCCTTTGGCTCAGGTCATGATCTCCGCTCAGCGGGAAGCCTGCTTCTCCCTCTCCCGCTCCTCCTGCTTGTGTTCCCTCTCTCGCTGTCTCTCTCTCTGTCAGTTAAATAAATAAAATCTTAAAAAAAAAAAATAAAGAGACCAGACCTTTCAGACATAAGACATAACACTTTTGTGCGTACAGAAGAGTGAAAACATAAGGGAAAGGCATTGGTATGTCTGAAGCAATTCTAGGACCATTCTGATTGCAGAGATCGTGGTGTGAAAAATACACCTGTGTGCCCACTGCCTTGCTTCACAGAACATTTCCAACAGCGCTGAAGGCCCTGTGTTCACTTTGTGATCCTGTCTTACCTTTCCACCCTGGAGAAAACCACTGTCCTGAATTTTTGTGTGTACTGTTCCCTTGTTTTTGTCACACATGTACTTTTGACCTTGTTTTTGAACTGTTCTGTAAGTGGAATAAGTTACAGTCACAGAATAGGTTTTTTCCTAGGCCAGGGTATGTAGCTGCTCACTGTTGCATGTATTCATATCCTACTGTGTTATCAGTTGTGTTGAGGGTAATTTGGGCTGCTTGCAGTGTTTTGCTATTTTTTGCTATGAACATTCTCACCGTCTTAGAACCGGTGTCTCTCCAGGATATATACCCTGGAAAGAACTTGCTAGGTCTAGACGGGAATATTGCCGACAAAGGCTGCTGTACCCCTCTTCCCTCCACTGAATAGCCTGGGGAGGCCCGTTCTTTGTCTATGGACCTTCAGGAGTTAGAAATGTTTATAAAATGGTGGAGGTGGAGCATTCCGGGCCATAGTTTGACTTATAGCTGTGGCCCTGAGGAACAAGCCAGACAGGCCTTGAGGCAGCATGAGCTTTGGCTCACATCTCTGAGTGTGAGGTGGGGGCTGCCCTCGACTGGACCCTGGGGTCTCTGGTGGCAGCCCGGCTGACCTCACAGAATCCACTGTGAGGTCACTACTGGGCTGCAGGACCTAGAAATTCAGACAGAATGCAGCATGCCATTCTCAGATTGTATGGTTTTTTATTTCAACTGCAGTGAGGAAAGCTGGAATGGAGTCTCCGGGGATACGTCCCTGAGCCCCGGTCCCCTTTGCAGCTGCCGAAAGCTCTGGGTCCTACTAATGGGCTTCGAAGGTCACCGTCTCCATGATGTTAGATGTCCCGCTCCCCGCGCTCTCCAAGCACTGGCCGCTCTCTGCGGCCTCGATGACGGCCTCCGTACCGCTCCTGTCCACGGTCTTCGCCAACATGTCCACGTCTCTGTCCCGTGGGGAGGCCACGGTTCTTGTAGTAAGGTTGGCTTTGACGTTCCTCAGGAAGGAGCTGATCCTGCTGAGCCTCTTGGTGGCGGAGCCCGAGCTGGTGGTGGACAAGCTCTGCCCCGATTTGTGCGAGGTCCTGGACTCCTTGGCGATGGGGGCGTGGCTGATGCCTTTGTGGGGGGCGCGCCTGCCGCCCCCCGGGCTGCCGCGGCCCTTCTCCTTCTTGTCCTCGCGCGCGGCTCTGTGGACCGCTAAGGACCGGCTGGAGGCTTTCCGGGTGATCTTGTCCCCCGGGGCCTTGTGGCGGCTCTCGGCGGCCCTGCGGCGACGGGAGCTCCGGAGGGCTCGCTCCTTTTCACCGCGCTCCCTCCGCTCCCTCCGGCCCTTGCGGGGCTGCCTTCCCGCCTGCGCTCCCGGGCCGCCCGCGCTCGGCGCGTCCGGGAGGAGCGCTCCCTCGGCTCCGTCCAGCGCGGCTCCTCCCGCAGCGCTGCCCGCAGCTCTCGTCCCGGCGAACGCCAGGGACATGCTGTCCTCTGGGAGACCGTTGGACGAGTCGGAAGTAAACCCTGGGGTCTTTGCGGTACCTGCCAAGGCCACGTTCAGGCTCCTCGGGGACGTGTTGGCAGCGCCCGCAATGGCGAGGTTGGCTTTGCCTCCTCCTGGACGCTTGGTGGCTGTCCCGGCTACGGCCGTGCTTAGCTGTTCAGGGCCCGCAGACCTGGTGATCGCCACGCTCAAAGCGCCTGCTGTGGTGCCCAGTGCGACCCCCGCTGCGAACCCTGTTGCTGTCCCCGCGGCCACCACGGCCGCCGCCCCCGCGGCCTCCCCCGCCGCCGCCGCCTCTGTCGTGGTCCCTGCTGCCGACTCCTTGTCGAGCCCTGTCGCTTTTGTGTTTGGGGCGGCTACGTCGGGCAGGGTGTTGGGTTTGTGGGATTCCTGATGGGTCCCCTCCCCGCCAGCAAAAGCCGCAGAGGTGGCGCCGGCCACCTCCGAGACCACGTGGAGGCTCCTGACGCTGACCTGGTCCTGATCCCCTTTTCCTTGGAAATCTGCCCCCGCTGGGCTCCTCCGGTCCTCCTCCTCGAACACAGGCATGCACAGCATGTCCTCCGCTGGAATGGCGTAGGTACTGCTGTGACTGTCCACCGGCGGCCGCAGGAGGTAGATGAGCTTTTCCCAGTAGGCAAAGAGGTCTTCCCGCGCGTCCAGCGGGGGACTCAGCTGCAGGTAGCACGAGCGGCCCGTGGCGAACTTGAGGCGCAGCTGTTGTTTCTCATGGTCGTGAATGGAGATCCTCACAAACTTCAAGGGAAGGAGCCTGGTGAGCTCTAAGGTCTTTGAAGCCTTGCGGCCTTTTCCCTTGGTGGCCTGGCCCCGCCCGGAGTGCTCTTCACAGCCGGTGGCCGGCCGGGCCAGCAGCATGACATCTGGGAGGGGGAGGATGGGGCTGGTGGATGCGATGCCCACGGTCACCATTCTGACCCGGTTGTGCACATCGATGACTTCTCCCCTTTTGGTAATCTGGATAAAGTCGCTTTCAAAAATAGGTGCGTACTTGAATATGTCATATTCTCCCTTGTGCAGTTGTCTCTGTAGTTTCCCCATGGTGGTGTTGAACATGCCCACTCCCGAAGCACTGTGGGCGGTGTGGTAGGGTGGCAGAGACTCGGCGTTCATGACCACCTTGTATCACAAGCAGGGCTGGCTGGCGAGGGCGGTCCCTGGGTCTTCTCTTCCCTGGCCTTGTTGGGTTGGCGGAGGGCTCCTGTGTCACACGGGTGGCTCTGGGGCAGGTGTCTCAAGCCCACCCCACCCCACAGGGCACAGACTCCCTCCCCTTTGGCTCAGAACCTCCCAGAGACAAGGGTCAGGGTTGGGGGCTCTGAGGATGGCAGAGGGGATGCTGGTGGGTGCCTGGACCCCAGACTAAATCTCTACAAGGGTGTAGAGATGGACGGTGGGCTCCTCCTCTACCTCCCCTCTGCTCTGATTTTTTTTATCTTCCTAAGAGGCTGCGAACTACAGTCACGGTGAGAGAAGTGACCACTCTCTCAGCCTAAACCCCTGCGCAGCCATATTTATCCTCTGCTGCCCTTTGTGACCTGTCACTGTCACATACCCCTTTGTTCTCATCCCCCAGGCACCCCCTCAGGGCAGGGCCACCATCCTCCCCCCAAAAGCCCCATTGCCCACATAGAGGACAGGCCCACCCTGCCAGGGACTCAGGTAGGTATCAAAATAAAAATTTCTTCAAATGGAACAATTTTGTGTGGGGACTTTTTCCCCCCCCCTCCCCCAAATTCAAAAGATTCAGCAACTGGACAAAAGCTATAGGAATGTAAGATGATAGGATACATTTGAACCATTTGAGCTCATGGTTTCATTTTGTCCAAGAACCCAGAATTGGCAGTCTTTGTCTTTCGCCTGCCCTTTCATAAAATCGCAGTAGACATTGATGCTTGCAGCCATTAATGATAACCTTAAAAACCGCATCCCCTATGCACCATGCCATGTTCTCCACATATGACCATGAGAATCCATCAAGTTTGGTCCTGTTGCTACTGCCCCATTTTACAGGTGAAGAAAGTGAGGCGGTATCATTGGCCTAACTTCACAGAACTGATGGTAGTAGAGGCAGTATTTGCATGCAGGTCTACCCGATTCCAAAGCCTTTGTTCGGAACCACCACAGTGCTTTGCCTCACGAAGAAAGCTTGGGCCAACCACAGGTTTTAAACCAGACTGATTTAAGACCTTTCTGATGCACTAGGGGAAGTTGCGTGCCTCCATATGTGTGTATATGTTATGGACAGAATCCAAGACAACTACTTCAGGTGGTGGCTGGGCTGAATTGGGAATTAAATTGTACAGGGGGCCATCTTCGCTCCTCCCCTCCCTTATGCTTCTACAAACAACCTGTGTGTGGAAACCTGGTTATTCTCTCTTAAGACCCCTGGTTTTCTTCCCTTCTTCCCCGGTGAAATGAAGTGCGGGGGGTGCAGAGATGTCATCTTCAATTCCAGGAGCCTACCAAGCATCCTCCTGGGGCAACAGGACTGGTTTGGAAGCCTCGACACCCATGGGAAGCATGTACCATTTTACCTCCTGCCTTATCACCCCTCCCACAGAGCTAGCCGCAGAATATGTGATTTCTAATCGTTATTTGAAAGTTCTAAGACACCTGCTCCCAACTCTCTAATCTCCCAGTTTGATGTTATGCCCGAAATCCTACATTAGGGATTCATTCCTTGAAAATAAAGGATATCTTTCTGTTCCAATACACACACCTGTTCAACAACAGGTGAATGGATAAACAAAATGTGGTCTATCCATACAGTGGAATGTTATTCAGCCATAAAAAGGAATGAAGTACTGATACCTGCTACAACAAGGATGAATCCTGAAAACAGGATGCCAAGTGAAAGAAGCAAGACACAGAAGGACACGTACTGTATGATTCCATTTAGATGAAATATCCAGAAGAGGCAAATCCACAGACAGGTATTAGATTAGCGGTTGCCTGGGGCTGGACGGAGGGGAGTGTAGGGAGTGACTGCTTAATAGGTACAGGATTTACTTTGTGGGGAATGAAAATTCTGGAACTAGATAGTGGTGATGGTCACACAGCATTGTGAATGTACTGAGTTTTACACTCTCTAGAATGGGTACAATGGTAGATTTTATGTTGTGTGTATTTTTTTTTCTCATGCACACATGCACATATACACTCCTGCTTGGAACCCTTTAGAAAGGTCAACGGTGTGACTCAGCTTTCCATTTCCTCGTCTGTAAAGTGGGGATAACATTTGCTCTGAGGATTCAACGAGATAACGCATGTGAAGTGTTGAGCATATCGTCTAACTCAATAAATAGTAGCATTTATTAGCATTCATCCTCAACTGGCCTTTTAAGCCAGTGTGAATTCCTTCCTGAGAGCAGTTTTTGAGAGGACAAACTGAGAAGCTTGGGGGGTTACAGTCGCTATGGGAACACAGAAGGATGCTCAATGGGCGAAACTGGCCTCCTCTGAGTCTCTACCTCAGGCAGATCCATGAAAACACGGAGAAAGGTGAATACAACCAGAGTATGGGACGGGAAGAAAGGAAAGGCTCAATATGGGTTTGGGTTTTAAGGGTTTTTTCAAAGCCAATGGGGAGAAAGTAAGATAAAGATGGAAAATAGCTTTTTAGCTCTTGGCAGAAAGTGAAAGTTTTAATTCCAGAATCCTCTGGGCCAGAACCTTTAAAACTCTTGATTCTGAAAGAGGTGTCAGGCCAGATGTTAGGGAAAGGCAAGGGGACAAGGATGAGGTCAGGAGAGAGGGTGGGATCTCCAAGAGCTGCCAGTGTGATGTCACCACCCAGCGGGAGGCCTGAGGAAAGACACTGGCCAACTGGGTGTCTGATTCTGGCGGAGGCCCCATCCAATTTTATTCTCTCAGACTCTGCCAACCTTCCCTCTCCCTTGAATATGAAACAAAATGAACTAAACAACTTGATGGTAAATAGATATTCGTCCTTTTTATTATTATTATTATTATTATTTTTAAAAGATTTTATTTATTTATTTGACAGAGAGACACAGCGAGAGAGGGAACACAAGCAGGGGGAGTGGGAGAGGGAGAAGCAGGCTTCCCGCCGAGCAGGGAGCCCGATGCGGGGCTCGATCCCAGGACCCTGGGATCATGACCTGAGCCGAAGGCAGACGCTTAACGACTGAGCCACCCAGGCGCCCCTTTATTATTATTATTATTATTATTATTATTATTATTAAAGTATCAAAACATAAACTTGGCCACAGGAAACAAAACTGTTTTTAATGCACTTGGTAAAAGGTGCTTTCCACTAACCATATACAGTGTATTTTTCGGATCAATTTTTTTGGCCATTGCCACCACCCACTTCCTTCCTCTCCAATTCATTGTTGTTGTCCTTGGCGGCTTAAGAACTGTCTGGAGTTTCTAACAGCTGATTGGTGGCACCTACACCTACAAACAGAGGGTAAATGCAAGGATTCTCCCCCCAACCCCTTAAAGAAAATAGATTATCTCCTGAAAGCAGTGGCAAGGGGCGCTTCCACCAATTGGCTCTTTACAGACTGGGAAGTATCCCTGATGTGCAAATAAAGCAGCAAAATCAGGACACGGGCATCACAGGTGCTAATTTAAAGGAACCGTACAGGAGTTCAGAGGACCAGGCTCCCCATTCATGTGCACGAATCTTAACATTGGACGAAGCTAGTATCTCTCTGAAGGAAGACATTAGTAGCAGAATAGCCAGTTTTTATTTCTAGCCTGTGAGGGATACCTGTGCGCACAGGCAAAGAGCAAGGGAGCCTGGCTCTGTTCCAGACCCAAGGAATCCCATTTGGTGGAATGCCTTTCTTTGAATTAGCACACCTATCAAAGTGATTCTCTCCCTCTCTTCCTCCCTCCATTCTTTCCTCCTGTGTGAAATACATACTTGCAATAATCAGACACATATTTGGACATAATGGATGTAATCGAGTGAATACTTTAAGAAATGCTCTGCGGCAGAAGGTACAGTGTCAAGCTGAACAACGGGTCTACGTTTTAGGCGTCTGTACATTCAAAGAAACATAGTTGAGATTTTATATCAAAACTCTATGTTAACACCAAACATTGGTCTAAAGGATATACTTGGTTGGCGCTGTGTTTCGGGGCTTGTCAATGAGAAACTGGGCATCAGATGCCACAGTCTGAGGAACAGGATGGAAAGTCAACCATCCCGCCCAGTGGCACCCCAAAGAGCAAAGGATGACCCTGGGGAGAATTTTTAAGCGAAAACGCCCCTCCCCCTCAACGGAGAGGGAGGGGGTGGGGAATGACTAGAGTTCAACAACCAACCCATTTACAAGTAACAGAAACCAGCACAACACTTAAGTTCACCATGTCTTGGTTCCAGTATTTATTATATCGACAAGTTAGGAATACTAGGATAAATAAGTAATATTTTCTCTTACAGAAAATTGTAATGATACTATTGAACAGGATTAAACACTCTGAGGATTTCACAGAAACATCAGAATTTAAACAGACAGTAGCCAGAGTCCTGTGGCCAGTGTGAATGACCTCTCACAGCTATAAATGCTCTGGGCCAGATTTCTACAAACATCCGCATGACAAACAATGCCACGAACATCCAATAATGCTAATGCCTGGGCATCACCTGGCTTCAAACTTGTCTCCACTGAATGTGGTTTTCAACTGCGAGAAAGGGAAAATGGAATATTCTTTGGCTTTTCTGGCCTAGAAATAACTCCTGACCTAAGTCACTGAGTGGAGAGTCCTAGCCCTTTGGAAGTTGGACTTCCTGCTTTCTTCCTGTGACATGATAACTGGGTTTGCGGCAGAGGACCTGCAGTCATGCCCGTGAGTTTTGCGTTAATGCCTGGCTCCACGGGAAAGGCGGCTTTCTCTGTTGACACAAAACTGCCCTGCTCGCCAGCAGAATTCTGTTCTCCCGGGGCGGACAAGCTCTTCTGGCCACCTCAACATTCTGTAAGACCCTGCCTATGGTGCTCGCCACCCCCACACGCTCAGAAACCAGATCTGAGGAAAATCACACCGGGTGTTGTGCAAAACAAACATCAGGAGAGCACAATGCCTAGCTTTCACACAGACGCTTTGCACACAGTAATTCCGGTACATAATAGCATGTTTGCTAGAAAGCACAACCCTGGCCATTGTACAACGCTGTTAAATGCTGTTCTCCCTCTGTGTCCCCTGCGAGTGGCCGAGGCAGTGCAGGACGCGGCCCCACTCCACCCACCCAAGGTACAGACACTTCTTCAGCATGAGTCCTAATGGTGAGAGTCCTGGTTTTGGTAGAATCCAGGCAGAAGATGGGCAGGACCCTGAACAGGGGCCATCTGCAGCATCCAAGAATAGCCAGTAATGTTAAGGCCTAAATCCTGGCATTGAGACAAAAAGATGCCCTTGTCCTGGTCCAAAGTCCACTCTGGTGCAGAGAGGAAAGGCCCAGCTGAGTCACCAAGGGCTCTTCCGCCTCGATGGGTCTTCACGAGAGGTGCACAGGAAGTCAGATCTCCAATGGCTTCAGGGTTTGGGATGTAGAAGGTTTCGATGAGGACTCCCCAGTTGCCCCCATACCATGACTGCTTAGCTTTGCAATGTTCCTTCTTTTATCTGTTGGATAAAAAGGTTTCTCTCATCTTCTGGAGTCCGCCCATTCTGAGCCCGGACAATACACGTGGGCCGATGAAGGTTGAGCATGTATATCAAATGCTGCTTCTCGTTCTTGAGCTCCTCGATTTGGGCCTTCAGTTCGGCGTTCACGCTCTCCAGCTTCTCTGACTCCTGGGGAACAAGCAACAGAATTATTAGGAATGGAGCCAAGGTTCCAGTGCAGAGAGGCTGGCCTCGGGGTGGCAGTGGTCACACGTCGTTGGGGTTCATGAGGTTGGGAATGGCCTGCAGAGAGGGAGTGCTTGGGGTCCTTGGGATGGCGTCCCCACAAAGCTGGGACAGCGGCATTAGGTCTGGGAGAATCCAGACCCTGGAGAAGCCTTTGAACTTGAAGGCTTCTTCAGAGATGCCCTTGAGTTTCCACTCAAGGTTGAGGGTGGGTTGTGACTGTCATGGCAATGAAAATGCAGTAGAACCAACGGCTCAGAGACATCCTTTGCATGAGTCCAATAGCCCATGCACAGCCCCGCTGGACCTGCGAGGGCCTCGAGCGCTGGGAAGAAATGCAGACTCATGGTGCTCGGTCTTTCGTGAGTCACTGATTTCAGTGAGAAGTTCGTCTCCCCAGAAAAAATGTACATGGCAACACACAAAATGTCTCCATTTTCACTGCCTCCCTGAAGCAATCAACAGAATCCTTGGGGACCTGCAGAGCCTGGGCGGAGACTCTGCGCTGGCCTGTCCACACTTGGGGGAGAGGACACAGGCACGGAAGGACTGTGCCGCAGCCCGCCCCACCTGCCCAGGGATGCTCGTCCCACCTGTGCTTCTCCCTGCAGAAGGGGAGCTGGCGGAACATAGCAGGGAGCTCGGGCTATGGGATGAGCTGAGGAGAAGGGCGACAGAGTTAAGAACACACCAGAACGCAAAAAAAAAAAAAAAAAAAAAAGTGTAACCACTGCTTGCAGATTAAGGAAATAACTTGTTTGAAGAGATTAATTAAAGGCTTTTCATATTGAGCCAATTGAGAGCCGGCAGCTTCCTTCTCTCGGTAAAACGGGTGAGTGAACCTTCTTTAACCGGGCTGACATATCCTGCAGCCTGGAAGCTGCTGGACGTGTATGGACGGGCCAAGACTGCTGGGAATCTGGGCAGCAGACAATGTGTGGTTTTTAATTCACACACCTGCTTCTTCTACATCCAGAGTCCCCTTTGCGCTAACAGCTTTGTTCCCCCCTCTTACAGCCACCAGCCTTCTGCTACCGGCTACATGTCCTTCTTGGGAAAAGACTTCTGGGCAGGGAGCTTTCTGACTCCCCTCGTGCTGGCAACATGAGGTTGGTCATGGGCAGGCATGAGCAGGAGGAGGGGGTGAGGCAGGGAGGACTCTCTTTCTTTCTTTCTTTCTTTTTAAAGATTTACTTGTTTATTTTGGAGACAGAGTGAGTTGGGGGGCAGAGGGCGAGAATCCTCAAGCCCACTCCCCACTCAGCCCGCCTCAATGCTTGATCGCACGACCCATGAGATCATGACCTGACCTAAAACTAAGAGTCGGACGCAGAACCGCCTACACCACCCAGGCGCCCCAGGGACGACTCACTTTCTGCAGGCACTCTGTCTTCTCCTTCTTTTTGTTGCGGCACTTGGCAGCTGCAATCTTATTTCTTTCCCGCCGCCTCTTTTTCCTTTCATCTTCTTCTGGGGCTACCTATAAAATTCAAGAGACCGCACACTTCATGGGAGGCAAAAAATGCAACCCACCTTAAATACACTGCCTTTCTTTGCAGCAAAATGGCAAACCAGGACAGCCGCCGGGTGAGGGGGGCTGACAAAGTCAAGTCCCAGCCTCCTGCATGACACCTCTCCATACGTACGCACGAACGAAGAATGCAAATCGAAGAATCGCTAGTTAAAGTACATTGGCAATACTAGTAAGTTAAAATCCAGCTTATTTAAAAAATGCATTTGGATTCTGAAATGAGTTGGATATTCATATTGATAACTATCAGTAACTACTGTAATCATTTGGAGCAGGAAACAGATTCTGTTTCTTAGCTACGTCCTTTCCCCTGGATCCAGGAATGACCACAGGAACATCACCCAGCACCTTTTCTCTCCTGCCTCTTCTTTGATTTGAGACCCAGGGGCACCCCGTTCACCTCTATCTTCACCCAGAGCATGGAAACACCTCCTTCATGAACTCAAAAGTAGCCCACGGAGCTCCTGGAAAAGAGGAACCCAAGTGCGTTCCCCAAACAAAGTGGCATTATCAGCCCAAGGCTTGGTAACACCTGTGGGCGGTGAACACGAAGCAACCAGTGATTCATCCAGCAAAGACCGATCTCTTCCTCTGCGCCCCACCCCGAGTCAGCTGTGGGGGTCCTCAGAGAACAAAACTCTGTCCTGCTTTAGGTTCTGGTCCTCTCTGGAAGTTGGCTCTGACCCTGACTTTGTCTCAGGACTGATGGGGAACCTGCAAAATTCAGCCACTGGGCTTGGCTCAGAGGCCTGAGGCCAGCTGGGATGAGGCACTCACGGGTGGGCTTGAGTGGGTGACGGTCTAGACTGCTAATGTCAGACCTTGTCGTGTCACCTGTCCCTGCTCCGGACAGCAGGAAAGGGCCAGGGAGCCATACCTCAAACCAAAGAAATCCTGGGACACAACAGTCACCTCAGATCTGTCTTATTGCTCGTCCTTTGGATTCGACGACATTGACTTAGCTTGTGCTGAGACGGAAGGCCTCACAATTTAGAGAAACAAAGTCCGAGGGGAAAGCAGGGCAAGAGGCAGTTCTACCTTTTACATCCTGGACCCCAGGACCACACAGGCAGACATCTGAGTTTAAACTAAACTGGCTCGGGGCGCCTGGGTGGCTCAGTTGGTTAAGCGACTGCCTTCGGCTCAGGTCATGGTCCCGGAGTCCTGGGATCGAGTCCCACATCGGGCTCCCGGCTCAGCGGGGAGCCTGCTTCTCCCTCTGACCCTCTCCCCTCTCATGCTGTTTCTCTCTCAAATAAATAAATAAATAAAATCTTAAAAAAAAAAAAAAAACACCTAAACTGGCTCTGAATCCCAGCTTCACCACCTATTAGCTGTGAGACCTTGGGCAAGTTACCATACTCTTCTGAACCTCAGTTTCCCTCACTTGTAAAATGGGATCAATAACCTTATCTATCCAATAGGGTTGGGAGGAGGGTCAAATTAGTTAAGTTAGATAGATAGATAGTTAGATAGATAGATATATAATTAAAATGCTTTGCACAGTGTTTAGCATACAATCAGCCTTAATAATGATGGTAAGTTACTATCATTATTAACCTCACCATTCTTCATCAAGAACCCAGTAACTGTAGTACTTCCTATACAACCCTACAGATATTTTTAGATAGGGGGGAGAGGATTCGGGGTTTTCTCATACAAGGAAATACTTCAAAGTAGAGCAAATCTCAGAATTGTACACTGTCAGAGATGGAAAAGGCTTTCAAGAACCATTCAGTTCAAGCCCCTGACCGTAGTGCTGTGGAAATGAGGTATGGAGGGGTCAGCAGCAGCACTTCCACGGAGGCCCAGGCATCACTAGCTCATGGTCACCAGACCCGCAGGCTACAAAGCCTGGGTATAAACCCAGGCCTCTGGCTCCTCATCCTCTGTCCTCTCTGGGACACACTGCCTCATTCTACTTTGTTGCCTTCCCAGAGGTGACTGGGACCTGGTGGAACAGGGTCCTGCTGCCCAAGTGCACAGGATGCCCATGGGTTTCATAGGCTCAGCATCCTATTTTAAGATAAGAATTACAGCAACCAAGGGAACCTGAATATTCAAGGAGATTCGTTGGTGCATTCTTTTCCCAGTAAGAGAACCTACCTGTTGAACTGACCTAAGATCAGAAGGTCACTTAGTAAACACACAATCAGTGGATGAGTCTGGTGGCTCTAAGGAATATTTCCACAGATCAGGAAATATTCTGTCACCAGATGTCCTCTACATTGGACATCTGCTTCTTCCTCTGAAGAACCCTCCAAATACCCTTGCAAAATGCTTTTCTTTCTTCTATGGGGATCCTACTACTTCCCACTACATCCTGTTATCTCAGGGTATTTAGAGAATTTTTAGAAAATTCCTCGCGTGTCCCAAGGCCCACCTTGCACTGTCCAGTACCGGACAAGGCAATGATGATGATGCTACCCCTTGACCAAAGACAGTGATCACAGCAGTTAAGTAAGCTTGATACACTCCCATCTTTTATCCATGAGGGAAAGGCCCAGAAAGTAGCCAAGACCTGCACTCTGAGGTCCTCGAGCCACCACTGCATGGCCAGCACCCAGCTCTCAGACCTCTCGCCACGTCTGTTACTCCAGGCGTCTTATAAAAGGTTGCTTGATGGGGAGGAGGGCAAGTGTCGGAGACAAGTGAACTCGAAGCAGAAGCTGTTGCCAGGGCCGTGAGCGAGGCTGGCTGGCCCTGGCTCCCCACACTGGCCACCCGGGTCCTCGTCGTGACGAACACCGTCCCCACACTCTGAGCAGCGCCCTGCCTGGAGCACGCCTGGCCTGGTGGGTGTACGACGAAGAAGCCCGTAAAGAACGGGCACCGCGAGGAGCACCTACCTCGGTTTTCGTGACTGCCATCTCCAGGGGGCTGCCGCTGACGGTGACTGACTCCAGTGCAGAGGACATCCGGTGACAGAGGTGCTTGTTCTGGATGGCGAACCTCAGCTCTTCCTTGACAAAGGGTGTCAGGTTAGCAAAATCCTCAAACACCAGTGACCCAGGAGGGGACAGGCAGGGGACGATGGCAGACGCACTGACTTCTGAGGCAGAGACCTGGCCTGGATGTTGAAGCATCATTTTGCTGAAAGAAATATCGAGACCCAAACTACTTCAGGGACTTAGGGGCATGGGATCAAGTCTCCCCACATCTGCGGCCCCCAACACCCCAGCCGTATCCCCCTCAGGCTTCTGTGTTGTTCTCGTTTTGCACCATCCTTCTCTTGAGTAAAACAGGTTCTTAAAATACATAGCTCAGTGATGTGGATAAAATGCCTACTTGAAATTTATAAAGGGTGGCATTTCAGGCTAGAGGTCAAGAAGCTATTAGTTTTGGCTGGTGCGCGTATATGCAAATGTACCCTCAAACAGTCCTGAAAGAGGAAGAGCATTTAAAGAAAAAAAAAAAATCAGTGAGACTTTTATGTAACCCCATTTTCAGTTTCTGTTTTTTTTTTTTTTTTTAAGATTTATTTATTTATTTATTCGAGAGAGAGAGAATGAGAGACAGAGAGCATGAGAGGGAGGAGGGTCAGAGGGAGAAGCAGGCTCCCAGCCAAGCAGGGAGCCCGACGCGGGACTCGATCCAGGGACTCCAGGATCATGACCTGAGCCGAAGGCAGTCGCTTAACCAACTGAGCCACCCAGGCGCCCTCAGTCTCTGTTTTGAAAAGAAACTTGGAAGGTATCTGAAATCAAGCTGAATGGATCTATCCGTGAATGGAAGTAAAAGCAAAGATTCAGGGACCCTTGAATTTAGCAAATAAATCTCTGAAACTTCTCCCTCAGGAAGTTGGATCCAAGTCAATGAGAATGAGGATAGTAACTGTAGCCAGCAGGTGTGTTTCTTCAGCCCAGCTTGGCAGGAGCTGGGGCTGAGGGGTGGGGCGGGGGATTCACATCACAAGGGACGAGTAGCCCCTTCTTAAAAGGTTAAGCCCGCTGAAGCAAAAGACTTGAGAAAAGAAAAGCAAGGAACTAAGAATTTGGACCTCTCCTGGGGGTGTTGTTCAGCCCCGTGGTGTCTGGAAAGGCTGGGGCTGGGGACCGAGGGGAACCTGGGACTGGCTCCAGGACTGAGGAGCAGTGTGACCTAGGCTGAGTCTCAGTCTTCATCTGGCTAATGGCTGAGAGGTCCTGCGGCAGGGCACTGAGTGTCTTCACTGTTCCTGTACCCAGAGCTGGCCTGGCGCCTGGCACCAGCTGCCCCCAAGGCCTGCTGACCCCCGCAGACTGCCTCACTGAGTACATGAAAGGGGGAAAGAGGGGGTCAAATCAAATGGTCTCTGAAGTCTCATCTACCACTCTCGTTCTATAGCCCAGGGAGCCCAAAGGGACAATGAAAGGAAAGTGAAGGGTAGAAATCATAATAGTTCCACGGTTCCCATTTGGAAGAGCCCCCCATAAATCTCTGCCTGCCACACACTCCCTCCAGCAGCAGCCGTGTCCCCTCATCCTTGCAGTCAGTTGTCCAGGTATGAGGAGTATGGGGACGGTCTAGGCACACTGTGCCCTGGAGCGTCCTTTGCAACCTGGCTGCGTGCAGTCATTGGCCCAGTCTAGTCGACAGGAAGCCCTCTGGCAAGCGACTAACACTTAACGAGTGCCTCCTTCACACTAGAAACCTTACGTGCATTATCTCATTTAACCCTCACGAGAACCCAGTCAATTAGGTTCTAGCCCCCTTTCACAGATGAGGTAACTGAGGTTTAGACTAGCGTCCTACACCTAAACCTCGTCCAAAGTCACAGAGTTAGTTAGTATGAAGCAGCCTCAGGACTTGGATTAAGTTTGACTCCAGAACTCATGCCCTGAACTTATAGACTATAAAATATTATTTACACTGCAAAAACAAAAATGCCAGAGCAAACCTTTCTTGCGGGGTAGGGATGGCAGGGGCTGGGTGGGGGACCTGGGACAGAAGTGGTGGAGAGGAGACTCTGTGCAATGAACTCTGTGCAATGAACCGCTGATCTTTCTGTGTCAGCGTGCACACTCCGGCCGCTGCCTGCATTTCAGGAGTCGTAAGTGGGTCTTTTATCCACAAAAATTCTTAGACTGGGGTTACATGATCAAGATTTGAGGCCCACTCACTCATGTATCATCATCATACCTCCCAGTGCCTGTTTTCTCCTCTGTAAAAGAAGGCTAATGACAATCACCCATTT
Source organism: Mirounga leonina (assembly GCF_011800145.1). Lineage (NCBI taxonomy): Eukaryota > Metazoa > Chordata > Mammalia > Carnivora > Phocidae > Mirounga > Mirounga leonina. The sequence goes on along the minus strand of NW_023270389.1, from coordinate 37,435,877 downwards.
TTCCAGACTTGTGGAAGGAGTTGAGAAAGTAATACCATGAACATGTCCTGGAAAATATAAAGCAACTGCGAGGCCTGCCCGGGGTTCCCTCCAGGCCGGCTGGCTCTGTGACAGATGCTCTGTGGGGTCCCGGTGGCAGGGTGGCTGGTCACTCTCTGTGATCTCAAACACTTCGGAATGGATCACCCTGACCTCTCAACTGACTCCCCCTTAAGGTCTGAAATACACTGATGGAGGCAAGAATGCCAGGCCAACCAACGCCACCACTGGGTGTTCAAAGAAATCTGGGAAACGTCTGTAATTCTCTTCCCAAAGCCCTGTGTCGTGAGCCAGAACCGAGGTTCTTCTATCAATTTAATCCTATCCTTCAGATGTGGGGAGGAGACTTCTCTGGCAGGCTTTTAAACTCTGAGAAACCAGCCTTCTGAAGCCCGAGGCTTACGATTCTCCCATGCATTCATGTTTTCCCTCCCTTAACCAACTTGATTAAAAACCCAGTAGTTCAGGGATGGAATTCAGAGCTACCACTGGCCTGGCCTTTGTTTGGATGACTGGATGGCTCTCCTCTACCTGGGTAGTTTGAATTCCACCAGTGTTGAGTGTAGTTCTGTTTCACCCCCCCAGCTAAGTTTATTAATGAGCTCTCGGGGCTTGGTTTTTTTCCTTCTTAAAGTCAGCTGTTCCAGTGAGAGAAACAAGAATGTCAGTGGTATGGAATGTTTTTATGACAAGCATTGGGTGGGCTTACTTGGGGATGGAAACGGGTTGTAAAAATGCTAAAAAGACTTTCAGAAAGGAAAGCAGTTGCATCTGTAGAGATTTGAGTTTTCTCTGCATTCTGCTACAGCTTAATTTCTTGAGATACTTTCTAGTTACTTCTTGACTCATTCTCTTAAGGTCTGACTCAGCCCAGACTCAGGCTGTGTCCCTACGAGGAAAATGAAGTTAAATCTTCAGACAACTTTTCTCAAAGTTGAGACCCGCCAACATTCCCCCTCGTTGAAGAATAAAAAAATCTGTTTGGGGATTTTCTGAGTTGGCTTTCTACACTGATCTTAAAATTGTCCAGACTTACTACAAAGAACCTGCATTTTGCTTTTGCTTCATTATCTCCAATCAGAAACCATGTCATATCTTTGGCGGTTTCATCATTTTCAAGAAAGTGAAACTTCACTCGTGTATTTCTTTAACTGGAAATTCAACTCCCAGATTTTATTTCCTAGTAGCTACAACTAAGTTGAATTTTCACTTTTAGTTTTCATCTCTTCACCCTAAGTGCTGCTCGGAAAACATCTCACAGTGTACGAAGCCAATACTGGTCTTTCACTAACTTCCTATACTGGTCTTTTTCCAGGCCAATCTAAAAATCGTTGGTGTAATGCTGGGGCTTCCAGAACAGGCCCCTCACTACCACTCACAAGCTGAGCCCCCATTGACAACCCTCTCACGCTTTCTGGGCCTCAGTCTATCTGTAAAATGAGACCAATATTGCCTGCCCCCTTTCCCTCACAGGGTGGTCAAGATCATACAAGAGTCACAATGGTGGATTTATACACAGGCTGGATAACCATTATTACGGTGATTCCACTTTCCTCATTTCAGGGGAACTCAAAATGTTGTTGTCAATGCAAGTTAGCCCCATTAATCAGGAATTAACTGGAACCCTAATGAAATTCAGGTCATTCATAGCTTCTTTTGCACTTTGGTTGACCCTGGGCTCCCAACACACCAGGTCAGTTCTACCCCACTATATATTTGCTGGCAAAAGCTTGTTTCCACTGCTCTTACGTACTTGAGAAATAACCAGTTCTCGCACATGAAACCATTTCTAGTTTCTCTGGTGTCCTGGCTATGTACTTCCTCCTTCCTAGGCTGGGTAACACTTAGAATCACTGACCCTGTTCCATGCCCAGCCAATTGAAAAGAAAGAAATCATGGGCTCTATATAATGGGATAGAACACCCGATATTAGAGGCACGTAAGTCAGATCTTCATTTTGCCATTAACATGAGATCCAGGAAGGTAGTGACTTGCCCAAGGCCATAAAGCTGGTCAGTGGCCCAGCCCTTGCCAAGCTGTTGACCTCTCACCCACTGCTCATTTTGCTTCATCATTAACAGAGATCCAACACGGATAGGACAAACCAATAACGCAAATGGAAAATAGAGGGAGATGAGGGGTTAGCAGTCTTAGTAACCTGGTATCCACCACAGAGGAGGCTTTGACAGGATTGAGACTGGGAGGGAGTACAGAAGAAAGAGAACAATGGAGAGAAAGGGCCAAGAGGGAGAGGGGGGTTGGGAGGGCGGTTAAGATAGAAAGGATGGGAAGGCTCCAACAGCTGCCACAGGTGCTGGGTGTTATATCCTATCCACACTGTCAGTCTGGAGTGTTACCTGTCACGTCTCTGAAACCATCCAGATGATAACTACAAACCCCTCTGCCACCCCGGTGTTTGTCCAGGATATCCTCAAAGCAAGAGTTTATATGTTGTAGAATTATTCTATACCAAATACTAAATACAAAACAAGAAGGGCAGTAATAACAATTTCTCCTTCATTTAAAGATGGGGAGCTCCCCCCGCCCCCAGCAGGTGGGACTGTCACCCACACACAAATAGGTGCATTGGGGGAGACCACCCGAATGTTCTACCCCGCATTTCCTCACCCCTGGCTCCATCAAGGGTTTAGCAACACCTCTATTTGTAAGGATGTATATGTGATCTCGGTAATAAAATTAGGGAAAAGAAAATGGTTAGGAGGAAAGAAAGTAAGTAGATGAAATGAAAATGGGGTGTGGGGGAGCAGAGAAGGAGAACCATGCAATGGAAAGAACGTTAGGAAGGGAAGACATGCCCCATGGAGAAGTCCCTTCCCCTTCATTGCCTCCGAAGCTGGTCAGTGACATTAGACAGAGACCCCCCCACTCAAGTCATTCACGTCTCCTCACCGGCCCCCTTTCCTTCAGTTACATCGCCCTGGAATCTGAAAAACGTCTTCCAGAGAGGACCTTAATGGTTATCGGGTCCAACCACCACCTGGTGCTTCCAAACAGGCAGAGGCAGCCAGCACGGGCCCTGTGCGCCCACTTTTCTCACTTGGGGAAACTGAGGCTCGAAGACACGAAGCTCAGTATAAGCTCTCAGGGTCCCGGCCACTAGACCACAAAGGCATTCTCTCAATTATCTACACTGGATTCGTACCCTTGCTTCCTCCAAGGTGGGTCTCCGTAGACGAAAGGCAGAGAAACCCGCGGACCCGCCGGAGGAAGAGTCACAGGTACGCAAGAAAAGCGTGTGAGAGCCTTGGGACAAGAAGTCTCCCGCCCAGGGGTTGGACACCAGCCTGTGCCAGGAGCCCTCTCCGCCGTCCGTCCCAGGACAGCAACGCTCGCCACCTCGAAACTCATCCCAACTAACTTTCGCTCCAGGCTCCCGCGCGGTCCCGCGGCGCAGCGCTCCAGGGTGCGCAGGGCGACCCCCAGCGGCCGCGCCCGCGACCCCCGCTCGCCCGTCCCTTTCCCATTCATTCGGTCCGGCTCCTGGGGCAGCCCTTCCGCCGGCACCCGGCCTCGGTGCCTCTCCGCGGGGCCCGGGAAGGCTGGGCTTGGCAACAGCGGTGCCCGGGACGAAGCGAAGGATGAGCGGGACAGCGAGCGGGAGAGCCTCGGCCACCCCCGCGCACCCGCCTCCCCACGCCCGCTCCGGGAGAGGTGAGCAGGTGCCCAGGGCGGAGAGGAGCAGGGCTCCGAAGCCGGCGGAGGAGCCGGAGTCCGCCCTCTCCGTCACCGGGACCCTTTCGCGCCCCAAATCAAAAGAGAAAGTTCTTTGCGAGAAACTTTCCGAAGCGCTGAGGAGCAGCTTTGGCTGGGAGAAGTTCGGCCAGAGTTCTTTCGCAGCCGGAGGCTGGGCGCGCGGATCGGGGACGGGCGCAGGGGTCGCGGGACTGGTTATTAGAGGGGCGCAAAGGGAATGAAAGCGGGCCACCCTCGCCGCGCTCACTCACTCGGTTCCGGCGCTCACCTCCGGTCTCCACTCCCGGCGGCCAGGGTCCAGAGGGCGGGCGGGGTCGGGGCGGGGTCGGGCTGTCTGTCTGGGGGGCGGACGGGCGAGCCCCGAGGACGCACGGCCGGCGCGCGGGCTGGCGGGCGAGTCGGCTCGGGTTCGGGCGGCTGCGCCGGGACAGCGTTGGGCACTGCGCGCCTCGCTGCGTGCGACTGTGGCTCAGAGCGGGTTGCATCACCCCTTTTATAGCCCTCTGGCTGGCGTCGAGCCAGTTTACTCCGGGTTACGAGTCCCAGGCTGACGTAATGCTATTAATAACTTCCCCCGAGAACCAGCCGAACTAGGCTGGGCAAGGAGGAGGGATGGAGGAGGGGCCAAAGGGGGAAACGAAGCGGGGGGGGGAACTGGTGATGCAAGCTCGGGGAGGAGCCGGTCGAGCGGCGCTCCCCCGGCCTCTTGCTCTCGGACACACACCCGCCCACCCTCTCTCTCCATATCAGGACCGGAGCCGTCCGGGCGGGCAGCCAGATGTGCGTACTCGCCGCTGCGTGTTCCAGGCATGAGCCAATGGTGCCCAAGCCAGCGGCATGACTCCACTGCGCTGGCATCTCTCCCTCCGCTAGATTGGGGGAGGGGGAAAGATGGAGGGGCGGGGCCTGGCCGCAGCCCAAAGTAGGTGAGGCTGGGAAGCGGGCACGACCTTTCTCTAAAATGCGTGGTCATTTTCTGGAGCCCCTTCCCCCGCCAAACGCCGCCTTCTCTAGTTGGGGGCAGAGTAGGGTCAGAAGCGGTAGTCCCCGCTGTGGGGACGTGCCAAAAGGACTCCTGCGAGAACCCATACAGTGACCCGCCGGGGGTGACCTCCGCGGCTTGGCCCGCAAGAAGTCCGCGCGTTAACCCAATCGCGGAGGGCAGCGCTCGGCGGGCACGGTGCGTCCTAGCCCGCAGCCCAGGCACACCCCGCACCAGCGCACAAGCGGAACCGTCTCTCGGCCGGCGGGGAGCGCGTCTCCGAGGCCAGGGCAGGTGCTAGGACCGTGCGGATTAGGATTTTTTAACAACCACAAAGAGTTTGAAATTGACGGGCAGTTTCTCAGTGAAACGAACACAACCTGGAGAGATGAGAGGAGCTGTAAAATCAGAGGCAACTTGGGCGCTAAGAGTGGGGCTGAAACCGAGCGGCCAGGGCGAGGAGGAAAGAGAAGGTGCTTTGATCCCCGCGGGCCAGGCGGAGGGAGGTCGCCACCCTATCTTAGGCTACGTCTAGGGAAAACCCATCTTCGCCTTTCACGTGTTTTTCTGCCCCCAGAGCGGAATTGGAAGGGACAGGACGGCGGGGAGTGGGGGCTCACTGACGCCAGCCGAAATGAGGCCCCGTAGCAGAAATCCCTTCGCCCCTCAAGCCCGGCTGTCGGGAAAGGTTGGGTCCTATGGCCGCAGATACTAGCTGGAGCTTCAGCAGAACTGGATTTGAACCTTAAAAACGATTTCCGGGTTCCGATTCCTCGACCCCAGCTGTCTGGGCTTCGAGAGTGGCAGAACCAGGGACCTTCTCAACTGCCCAAGGACGAATATACGTGGACGCGAATGTGGCTCGCGAAGTTTCGAACCTGCCCGGGAGGGGAGGGGGCCCGCGCGCGCCGGTGGGGTGCAGGGGGCACGGTTAGGGGCAGAAACCCCTGCTTCCACCTGCCTCTTGGGAGAGGCGATCGAAGGTCATGGTTTGGTAATTTGAGGTAAGAACTAGAAGGGTTCTGGAGCCCGGGCTTCACCGGCAGCCACACACCCCGCACCTGCACCCCTAACCTGTTACAGTCGGCACTGATGGAGGGGTCGTCCCCACCTCCCCCACTCCCCCACCCCCGCTTACACACACACACAGTCCTGCACACAGGAGGAATATCTGTCCGTTTCCCCAGCCCCTCCGATTGCCCAGCCGCCTGGGGCAGAGACCCTCAGAGCTGCGGGTGAAACTGCAGGTCCCCCACACCCATGTTCCTGTCCCCCAAGCCCGAACCTCATCCAGAACACCCCCTCACCAAGCTTCCGGCCCGGGACAACTCGGAGGGCAGCCTCGGAAGCCCCCCCCGTCCCCGCCCCCAACCCGTCTGGGAGCCCAGGGTTCCACACAGGATCCTCGAGGATGTAGTCCTGCACCTGAGCGGCTTTCCAGCTGCGTCGCGCGGGAAGCGTGGGGCGGTTGTTTTTGCTTTACTTTTCGTCCAGGTAACGGCTCTCCGCGCCCCACCCTCCACCCCCACGGCCACACCCCCTCGCACCCAGCCCCACACCCCCCTCACCCCACCCTCCTGCAGACGCGCGGGCAAGTAAACCCCGGGCGTGTCGGCACAACCCCTAGAACAGTGCAAGACCAGAAGGAAGAACGTTTATACATTTAAATGAAAATTATTTGGGATTTTCTACGCATGTATTATATCTACTTATCTATTGCTCTGGAATAAATTGCACCATCATAAATTGAAATAAGGAGATGGAGGAGAACATGTGAACCCACCCCTTTTTCTTTCTCTCCGTGAAATGCCTACAGTAATCTTTAACCAGTTTACATTTTAATACACCCAAGCCAGACTTGTGGTTTAGTCCTGTCCTTGCGGGGAAATTCAATTTAGGGCGTAGGGTAAACAAACAGCCAGACCAGCCTCCACAAAACAATGCAAGAGAAGGGTAATTACGATAGAGAAGTCCACAACCCCTAGTCGTTTATTTTTATTATCATCGTGCCTCCCGTTCCCTTTTCTTGGTCTTGTTTCATTCAAATAAGTCTTGGTTTTGAATCTCCAAGTGACCCCTGGGTAGAAAATGCTGTCAGCTGGTCACAGAAGTGTGAGCCTCGCATTCTCTGCTTCCCTGGCCCGCTGAAACTCTAAAAGTGATAAGAATCTTGACAGAGAAGTAAGTCCACCCCTTGTGAATGAAACTCTTATCCAAGGAAAACAAAAACTAGGGCTGCTTGACTCCCTGCCCCCAGCCCCCAGGAGGACTGTGAAATGCCTGCCCAGCTGGAGAGAGACGGGGAAAGATTCGCGTTTGGGAAGAGCCCCAAGGTGTGGGCTGCTGCGGGAGTGATCAATATCTCAGTCCTGTGTGTCCTCATTTCACCCTGACTTTAGTTAAAGCCACCAATGTCTAGCGTGCATACTCTGTACATCTAGAAGTGGGGCAAGAAGAGCTCCACAGACCAAAATGCTTCTCTACACAAGGGCAAAGCACGCCTCCCCCTCTGAGAAGGAAGCGCGGGGCTGGGGTTTTTTGGGGGGCGGGGAGGGGGTTCATCCTCAGTGGAAGAGGGTTAAGCAGAAATGTGAATATTGCTGAGGTGCCACGCTGGAGAACCGCCGAGGGAATCCACATTCAGACCAGCCTTAGTATGTTTTGCTGAGATAAGAATTGGAAACTTCATGCCGGGGCATGTGCGAAAGGAAGGGGAAAAAGTTAAAAGCAGAGGGGACGGAACTAGGCAGCTAAAAACAGCCCACTCGTGGCAACGGAATCTAAACACCAAAACACTGCAGGGAGCCAAAAAAAAAAAAAAAAAAAAGAAATAGTTCAAGGGATATTTAAAGGTTTTGGCAGTTTCTTAGTCCAGGGAACAGTCCCTTCCCACTCTGCCCCCCATGACATTATTCTTCTTCAAACCCCAAGATTGCATTTGCTTACAGAGCTCTGGACAGGTAAGTGCAACACAAAATCAGGGGAACAGCCGGGGACCAGTAACCCTGTCCTGGCTCCACCCACTACTTCACCACAGAAAGGGAGTGGAGAGGATTTTTCTTCTTTACTCTGCCTTCCAAAGCCCACACTTTCTATAAAGTCAGTTAGAATGTGGGGGTTGCTCATTTAAGATTCTCTGAAATGGGCCTCTCAGGAAAACCAGGGAAGCATCCCATACGGGACTCTGAAGCATGGAAGGTGGCCCATGAATGCTGGATTCAGCGCTTAGCAGCTGTGTTATCTTGGAGGAGTCATTTCTCCCTCTCTTGGCTGAGCTGGAAAATGGCACCAGTAACAGCACCTAACACATAAACTTGTTGGGAGGATTCCCTGAGGATGGGGCACACAGCCAGTCCTCAGTGGTGGTATCATGAATTATGAATCAGGAGGGGCTTTCTAGAGGAAATCCCTGAATCTCTCCTAGAGTCCATTCTGTCCCTTTAGTCAGTAGCAACAGTGGTGGATGCCGTGGAGCTATATCCAGAAATGATCATCTTCAAAGGAGCGGGGATAAGACTCCATACAGAAAACAATGAGAGCAGATCCTGGTTCTCTACCCACACAACTCTGGGTATGCACCTGCCACTCTCCTCAGCACAGGGTGGTACTTCAAGCTCCCACTGGTCCAGTGCAAAGTGTGTTGGGCTGGGACCAGGGGGTTTGGGGTCTGGTCTGTTTCTGCCTTTGGTATTCTTGAGCAAGCTACTCCCTCTCCCTAAGGCCCCACCTTCTCTGAAGTGAGGGGCCCCCGGCTGAGCACTGAGGGTCTTGAATGGACACCAGCTGAAGCCGTCCACAGCAAGCCCCTGGCAACCTCTCCGCAGAGAGCTGGAGGGAAAGAAGTGGCAAGAGGGAAACATTGAATAGCACAAGGACAGACCCATTTCGGTAAACACTTTTCCTCTCCAAAAACTAGAGTTGAGAAATGTTGTCCAACCTGATTCTCAAACACAGCCTGTGGTCCTGACAACTGATCTTTCTCTCTCTCTTTCTCCACATTTCCAGGGAATTTTACTAATGGACTTGGTGCCTTGCTAGAAAGGAGCGGGTGTGAGAGCGCTTCAGGTGGGGTTTGCATCTTTGAGGACATCCTTGTACGTAGTCCATCTTCTACTGCCATAGACACCCACCTTAGACCATGTGACCAAAGTCCAGGTAACAGCTATTCCCATTTAAGAGTGGGGACCCTAGAGTCCTGGGTGTCCAAGATGAAGTCCCAGCCACCGGGTGATAACAGGACTCAGAAGACCTGGGATCCACTCAGAGGTTTCCTTCCAGCCAACTGAGTGACTTAGTGCAGGTCATAAACACTTCACCTGTGTTCCAGTCTATAAAACAGAACTATTTAACATTGACTCCCCCAAAGAGGTGTGTAAGAATCAATGAGGTAACAGATGTGGGAGTGACCTGAAAATAATTAAATGGGGAAGCTTCTCTTTCTTTTTTCTTTCTTTCTTTCTTTCTTTCTTTCTTTCTTTCTTTCTTTCTTTCTTTCTTTCTTTCTTTCTTTCTTTCTTTCTTCTTCTTTTTTCTTTCTTTCTTTTCTATCATCTATCTATCTATTTATCATCTATCTATCACCATTATAAACCGTTATATGTATATATATATATATAACCATTATAACATTTGGGAAATGGGCAAGAGAAAAAAAAGTACCCATAGTCTAAACACTGTTAGCATTTTGGTGTGTTTTCCTCCAATTTTTCTTCATGCCTGTGATTTCTAAGAGCATAGTTGGGTTAGAGATTGCATGCAACTTTGAAATTTGCTCTTTTGCTTATTCCTGTGAATTGTATGTGGTCTTTATTACCAAAATGTTTTCTTCTCAAAAATAAATTGTTCATTTTATTGTGAAATGTAGCATACATACAGGTGATTATATAGAACATATATACCCATTTTAATAATAAAACGAACATCAAGAACCTACCACACAAGTACTGAGAAGCCCCCATGTGATTATTCCCGATCATACCTACCTCTCTCTACCTCCCAGAGGTAACGACTAGCCTCACTTTTATTATGTAATTTTTCATGGCCATGATATAGTATGATTTACTTAGTCATTTCCCCCATTTTAGCATTTAAGGTGTTCCCGATATTTTGCTAGAATGCTATTACAAATTTAAATCTTTATTATGGGGAAAGGGGTATCAAATTCCATCATTGCTCCTGTTGCTTAAATGGAGTTCAGAAAGGGGTCTTGATTTCTATCTTCAAGGGCCACACAGGGCATAGTGGAAGCTGGAAGGACCCCCAGTAATTGTGTCCATCTGCTCATTTTTCCTTGCTTCTTAACATCCAAACAAACAAACAAACAAACAAATGAGTCCTGCAGGTACTTTTCCCTGTGGAGTATCTGCTTTAATTCTTCTGCTCTCTACCTACCCATTCCCTTTTAGTTTCTGTTTGTCCACCTTCGAACAGAAAATCCAGTCTGCAGCATGGGTGGCTGAGTGGTATGGAGGGGGACCAGCCGGAGCCGTGCTTCAGCCTGTGCCTTCTGGGCCATTTGTCCACTGGGGCTTAACCTCTGGAATCTCTGTGCTAGCTTGGCAGCAAGGATGACCTGGGTGATACCAGGTAGGTGGCCCCCAGCGCATGTTCCTGGAGTCTGGTGGTGCTGATTCTCCAAAGTAGAAGACCCCAGTGGCAAAGGGACCCCGGAAGTCATCTACTTCCATCACACTGGGCATGAGCCTGCACATGGGTACACCCTTGTGCACCAGAGCCAGGAGGTAAGCAGAAGAGGTCTTGCTGGAGTGTCTGTGTTAATAAGCGCTTCATTATTTTGGGGCGCCTAGGTGGCTCAATCAGTTAAGCAGCGGTTTCAGCTCAGGTCATGATCTCAGAGTCTGTCTATCTATCTATCTATCTATCTATCTATCTATCTATCTATCTATCATCTATCTATCACCATTATAAACCGTTATATGTATATATATAACCATTATAACATTTGGGAAATGGGCAAGAGAAAAAAAAGTACCCATAGTCTAAACACTGTTAGCATTTTGGTGTGTTTTCCTCCACGATCAGCAGGGAGTCTGCTTGAGATTCTCTCCCTCTCCCTCTCCCTCTCCCTCTGTCCTGCCCCCACTCTCTCTCTCTCTAAAATAAAAATAAATAAATCTTAAAAAAAGAAGTGCTTTATTATTTTATGTTAAACAAATATGGATATGTTGAGTTTAAATATAAGTCACACAAGAATTTTTAAGGAAAGGGAGAAGATATCAGATACATTTTGGGCGTGGGATGGGCCATGGAAAGTTACATTCCTAGGACCCAGAAGTGGGGATGGGATTAGTGCCGTCTCTTCTGCCTTGAAGTGTAATATAATATCAGCAAAAGCTGTTACGTAGCACTCACTGTGTTCCGACTGAGCTAAGCCCTTTACATATACTTACTGCTATTAATCCTCAGAACAACCCTATGATGTAAATACTGTGAACATCCTCATTTTATGGACGAGGGCACAGAGGCACAGAGAGGGTAAGTAATTGCTCCCATCTGGGTGCTTACCCATAACACCTACCGCCTCTTGGCAAGCGTTCATGGGAAATCTTGGGAAGCTCTGATGTGGTTCGGTGTCCTCATTTGATTTTGGGGAAATGGAGCTAAGAGAGGAAGAGTGGTTCTCCATGGTCTCAGGATCATCAATTCTTAACACTGAAAGGAAGCTTAGCAGCCAGGCTTCTGAGCCCCCTTTCTGCCCCCTGTCCTGGGAGATGCTCTCCTTGCCAAGATTGGGGCCAAGGTGAAGAAAGCTGACTGTGAGAGCCACAGAGAACATTTCAGGGGCATCCTGTGCTAGGGAGTGGCCGTGCGCAGCATCCCTCGAGCTGAAAAGGTGAGCAGCCGGGGTAGGAGCCAGAAATGGCAGAAACGAGCCTTGGACAGGCACTCCGAACTGGGTTCACATCTCTCCACTGCCACCTCCTATTTGGCTTTGGGTGGGTCCTGAAACCTCAGTTTCTCCTGTAAAATGAGGACAATATCAGTTGTACAAAATGATACCCAAGGATTAAAGAACAACACACCCTCAAGTCTTCCACGTAGGAGGGATTCAATAAATGTGACTCTTTTCCTTTCTCCCGCCTTACCCTGGAAGCTAACAAGTCACAAAAACTCTGATGCATTAGGAACGTCTAGACTCCAAAGGAAAGCTCTAGCTCTCAGGCTGACTGAATGATTTTAAAACAGATTTAAAAAAAATCAGTGTGAGGCCAGGTCATATTTAGTAATTACTATTTACTGAGCACATACTACATGCCAGACACAATGGTAAGCACTTTTAAAAATACTGAGTATCTTATTTCATCTTTATAATAACCCTGTGAGGTAGGTATCATGATTTCAGTTTTACAGATGAGGAAACCAAAGCTCAGAAACCTTAAGAAAATTGCTCATAGGCACTTGATTCAAACACTGGCTTCTTTGAAAACATCTATTAAGCTGTACCATCCTCCAGATCTTAGAGAGCTTTACACGTACACAGTTTTCTCTAGCCTTGCTTCCCTTGTTGAAAATGGGCACCATTCCTTTACCAAAGTCTTGTTAAATGCATGGAACCTTCTAGAATTGACTTACCCAAAGCCCCAGAAGATTCTCACTTGACAAATCCCACATCCCTGTGCCCTCTGTGATACTATCCTGTCTGCCAAATTTGCAATTATTCCGTAATTTGCTTTAACCACAAACATAAGCCCTGCTATTGACTGAGTAAACTGAGTAGGGCTTTTTGGACTTTTATTCCGTTTCCCAAAATATGATGAACTGAAATCATCCGATGATGAACTTGTACTTGAAACTGGAGTGGCTGAGGGCAGAGTGAGTCACTCCGGTGAGTTTATACCTATCTGTCAATTCTTCAAATGTGTCTTATTGCCAGATCCTGCTCTCAGCACTATGTGTAGACACCTTGGGGTTACAAGGGCAATAGAAGAGCATTCCTTGTCCTTAAGGAGTTTTAAATCGTGTCTAGGTGGCCAATTAACGTACTTGAAACAGTATCCAGCAATAGCAGGTGTCATGTATATGTTATATGTAGATATATATTATTCTGCAAGCATTTAATGAGCACTTAGTGTATGCTAGGTACTGTGTCCAGCGCTACAGATACACAGTGAATCTTCCCTGCCCTGCAAGTGCTCACAGCTCAGGGGGAGACAGACTTTGACCCCAGGTAGTTTACAGGCTGATATAGTAAGGGCAAAAGTGGGGCAGGACGGCTCTGCCCGGGAGAGCTGGCAAAGGCTGATGGATGAAGTGACTTTTGAGCTGGATGTTGAAGGCTGAGCATTTTCTGGGCAGAAGAGGAGGGAAGGCATTCCAGGCATAAAGAGAAGCATATGCAGATGCTCTGGGTGCCAGGAAGGTGGGGGCTGTGCCCTGCTCATCTCTATGCTCATTCCCAGCCCCCCCACACCGGTCCCGGCACGTGCTGGCCCCACCAAAAATGTGCATGCAATGAGTGAAAATATAGAATTGTGAATGTAGCATGTTTGGAGAAGGGCAAGGCAGCTACTGAGCAGGGGCGTGTGGGAGGAGAGGGGGAGTTGGGGAGGAAGCAGGGGAGAACACACTAATAGGTCTTGAAGGTTGTAATAATCAGTTTGGATGGTGTCCTAGGGACAAAGGGCAGGCGTGGGTCACAGGGTCTCTCGGCAGTGGATGGACACAAACACGCGTTTAGGAAGAGCACCGGGGCAGGGCTGAGGGAGGACTGGGTGATGGAGGCGGCGGGGGGCGGGAGGGGGGGGATGTCGGGAAGCTGCAACACTGGTCATGTGACACCATCGAAGGCCACATGAACTGAGAAGCTGATGGTGACCTCCCTCTCAACATGTTGTTCATTCACAGTAACAGTTATTCACAAAACATAATGCCGAAAGTAAAATAGATCTTTTCATTGCAAAATGCAAGATTCTTTCACTAAAGCTGAGCTTATCACATTTTGGGGGCTGCCCCCCCCCTTTACTAGTGTCCTCAGCAGGTGCCTGGTAGGCTTTGGGCGTGAAACCGTGATGCCTGAACTGAGGTGGAGTCAGTGAGGGAACAGGAGAGGACGATTTGGGGAAACTTCCAGGCAGCTGCCTTTGGATTTTGGCAGCAGCTTGGTGTCAGGACAGACAAAGAGGGGCAGAGAGTTGTGAGGGGGCGAGGAGGGGGCTGATTGGTATTGTAGGTCCTAAGGGCAGAGGCTAGTGGGGTCATCTGGGGACTGTTTTTAGCAGTAGGATGTCTAAGAAGGGAGGGCCCCGGCATAGGCATGTTGGGAACATCAAAATGACAGAAAGACTTAGGGGAGAGAAGGAGGAAGGGTAGCCAAGCTGGGCCCTAGGGCTCAATGTTGGGGTTAATGTAGCCTGTTCTGGATTATTGGCAACTTACTATTAATTACCAAGTACCATGCAAATCTGCCTCCACTGGTTCCACAGCTTCCCTCTGTTTTCCCTCAGGCTTTTGCCAATGATATAGGCACCAATTCAACAATAAGAAAACAAACAACCCAATTTTAAAAAATGGGAGAAAGACCTTAGCAGCCACCTCACCAAAGCAGCTATTCAGATGGCAAGTAAGTATATGAAGAGATGTCCCGTGTCATATATCATCAGGGAAATGCAAATTAAATCATTAATTAGGTACAATTATACAGCTATTAGAATGGCCAAAATGTGGAACACTGACAACACCAAATGCTGGTGAAGATGTGGGTCAACAGGATTTCTCATTCATTGCTGGTGGGAAAGCAAAATGTTACAGCCACTTTGGAAGATAGTTTGGTGGTTTCTGAAAAAACCAAACATGCTCTCACCATACAATCTAGCAATCCCACTCCTTGGTATTTACCCAAATAAGTTGAAAAACCTGTCCACACAAAAACCTGCCCGTGGATAGTTTTATTCCCCACCCCCACCCTGGATGTTTATAGCGTATTCATAGTTGCCAAAACTTGGAACCGACCAAGCTGTCCTTCAGTAGGTGAATGGATAAAAACTGTGATACACTGTGATACATCCGACAACGGAATATTATTCAGCACTAAAAAGAAATGAGCTGGGGTGCCTGGGTGGCTCAGTCGGTTAAGCGGCTGCCTTCAGCTCAGGTCATGATCCCGGGGTCCTGGGATAGAGCCCCGCATCAGGCTCCCTGCTCGGTGGGAGCCTGCTTCTCCCCCTCCCTCTGCCACTCCCCTTGCTTGTGTTCCCTTTCTCGCTGTGTCTCTCTCTGTCAAATAAATAAATAAAATCTTTAAAAAAAAAAAAAGAAATGAACTATCAAGCCATGGAAAGCCATGGATGACCTTAAATACTATTACTAAGAGAAAGAAGCCAATCTGAAAAAACTACATACTGTATGATTCTAACTATATGACATTCTGGAAAAGGCAAAACTATGGAGGCAGTAAAAAGATCAGTAGTGGCTAGGAGTTGGGTGTGTGTGTGTGTGTGTGTGTGTAGGAAGTCAGGGGAATGGATAGGCAGAGGATTTTTAGGACAGTGAAATACTGTATATGATACTGTGATGAAGGATTGATGTCATTATATATTTGTCCAAATCCACAGAATGTATGACACCAAGAGTGAACCCTGGATGTAAATTATGGATGTTGGGTGATTATGATGTGTCAGAGTGAATTCCTCAATTATAACAAATATATCACTCTGATGGAGGAATGTTGACAATGGGGGAGGCTGTGCATGTGTGGGGCCAAGGGGTATATGGGAAATCTGTGTACCTTCCTTCCTCTGTTGTGAACCTAAAATTGCTCTAAAAAAATTAAGTCTTAATACAAAAATAATAATGTTGACCCCAGCTAGCTTTCTGATAAAGTGGCTAATTAGCAATGGAGTGGCCATCAAAGAACCAGGAGAAGTCAGTGATCCCTAGCCAGGCATAATTGAGAATTGATAAAGTAGATGCTCATTTTTTCAATGCCATGTCCCTGTTTAAAAAGATGCTTAAAAAGAGCTTATAACTTAGGGAATGCTATAAGGATAATGTAAGTTTAAAAAGGCAAGACACATATATTGTAAATACAGAACAGTCACAACTCAATAAAAACTATAAATAATAAAATACATGAATAGAGGAAAAAAGAATAAATTGCCATAAAATATTGAAAGTGCTTTGTTCAGGTTGGTGGAAATACAGGTGGGTAATTTTTTCCCCTTCTCTTTATATATATATCTGAATTATTTAACTTTCTTACAATGGAGCATGTTAATTCTTAAAAGATAAAAGCATAAATTTTATATTATAATGAAGATAAAAACTAGTATCATCCCGTGTCTTTTTTTTTTTTTAAGATTTTATTTATTTATTTGAGAGAGAGAATGAGATAGAGAGAGCATGAGAGGGGGGAGGGCCAGAGGGAGAAGCAGACTCCCCGCCGAGCAGGGAGCTCGATGCGGGACTCGATCCCGGGACTCCAGGATCATGACCTGAGCCGAAGGCAGTCGCTTAACCAACTGAGCCACCCAGGCGCCCCATCCTGTGTCTTTCAAAGGGTATAGCTTCCTACTTTTTTCCAGTACTGCCACTGAAAGATACTAAGGACTGAGATTCTATCCACATCAAATCCTGGCTTAATTAAGTGTATCAAGCACTTACTGAATGCCTACCATGTTCCAGGGACTGAGATGGGATACAGGGAAAAATAAAGTAGTTCTAAGGTGGGGAATGGAATAACTTATTGCTTCTCAATAAACTCAAATTGTTTTTGTCCTGCTAACCCTGGCATTGACTGACATCAACAAAATAGAAAGAAATCCAAAGGGTATTCATCTTGAATTGAGAAATTGGGTAAGTGGAAATGGCATAGATTTTGGGTTCAGGTCCTGGTTCTGTACTAACCGAATAACCTTGGGGCCTCTTCTGAGGGTCAGATTCCTTCTGTGTTAATCAAGGAATCTGTGCTAACAGGATGGCTCTGGGAGGCACAAGAGTCCCAGCTTGGATACTTGTTGGCCTGGGACATTGAAAATGGAGATAGTAAGACTTACCTTGAAGGGCTGATAAGGGGATGGTAGTGGTCATATCTATCTATCTATCTATCTATCTATCTATCTATCTATCTATCTAT